>NC_139218.1:289255560-289978712 GCF_055691185.1 Crinia signifera
GCCAGTTGTAACCATGTGACTTCCAAATCTTTATGGGGACCATCAAGTAAACATTGCATTTTTTATTATTTTACAATAAGTTAATTGAGCTATTTTGGGAAAACTGATGGCAAACATTTTATAGTATATTACAAACTATTTTAAGTTTCTCTTTAAATGCATAGATTTGCTTTACATCTGAAAATGAGCACAAAAATGTCATCTATGTATGGAAAGATATCATCTCTGCAGGAGCTTACAGGTTTGGGTGAATGTATAGAAGTAAGCAATACTTTAGAAAGTTTAGAATTCATGTTATCTGGTGACAAATGACTGTGAATAGCATCATATAGGCAAAATATATTACTCTACTTAGTCTTAGTCAATCAGGAGCAGTCTCTTACATCACCCAGCTAATCATTGCTAGTAGATCTGTAATTAGTTGAGCTCATCCTGTGACTACTGCTGTTTTCTAGCTGTTTAATTAAACCCATTTTCAGAGTATGTTCTAAGATAGCTTCCTATTATTTTTAGTATTTAGTATTGACACTTAAGTGTTCTCACACCATTTTTACATTTATATTTATTATTTATTATGCAATAAAAATGATTCTTACTTCAGGGTTGCCTACCTGACCCTCTCCTTCAGGGAGAATCCTACATTACCAGGGAATCCAGGAACAGAACATTTTCTCCCTGAAGGAGAGGGTCAGGTAGGCAACCTTGTCTTACTTTTACAATGTTGAATACTGTATATTGTGGTATCTTATAAAACTTTAATGATGACAATGGCTGTTTACCATTTAGTTTTACAAACAACTTTTTGATAAATACATGTATATATCCAAGCCAGGTCTAAAAGCATGAAATTCGTTTGGAGCCATCTAAGTTTGCTTTGATGCAATTTATTCATACTTGCCTACCTAACCCTCTCCACAGTGGTCAAACTGTGGGAGGCAATGGAGTCACTTGCCGCCTGGCTTTTTCTCTTAAGGGGGCGCTCCTCCATTGCCTCACACTGGCCGGCGATCCATTCCCACAGTTTAAAATATTTTTTCTCAGCCGACGGAGGAGGGGTGTCACGCGGCACCCCAGCTTCCTCCTTTCATTAATTTTCACACAGAGTGAGCCGGCAGCTGGCTTACACCAGGGGGAGCTCCAGCATACAGTTCCTCCAGTGGCGTAACTAGCGGTAGGCAGCCCCAGCGGTGGCGGGGGGGAGCCGGGGCCACAGGGGCGCAGGTGTTGGAGAGGTGTGCTCGGCAACCTTCTCCGTGGCAAACTCAGCAGCAGCCCGCAGGCTGTTTGTCCCCTGCAGCCACCATCCCCAGGTATAGGCAGTCCTGCGCTGTCACATCTCTGAGTGACAGCAACAGTTAGCCCCTCAGCGCTCCGTTACCAACAGCCAATTGTAGCGCTGCTTGTGTGGGGGGGGGGTCCCAGCGCTGTAGTGTGCGGTGCCCGCGCTGTGTAAAGGCAGCGTCCCTCGCAGTGGGGACGGGGGGGACGGGACTGGACTTCTGCCACTGATGTGCGGAGGATTTCTGCCAGTGATGTGTGTTGGCGGCCCTCACTGCATCCCCCTGCTGGCTGGCGCCGATACCGTCCCCACCGCATACACCCATCGCAGATGCCGCTGCAGCCCCAAGGAGTGGGAGACACCTGCCGGGGGGTGAGGAAGCCGGCGCAGCGTACGGGACCAGGAGACACCGCGCTGGCTTGTAGGACACCCGGCGCTCTGGAGAGGTGAGCTGGACACACGGCTTCAACAAGGAGAACTGGTGCGGTGAGTGGTAGACACTGCTCCAACAAGAGGGAGATTGAGCAGGAGGCACCGCACCAGTGAGTGGGAGACCCGGCACGCTGAGCAGGATCCCGATTCCCTGCCAAAACCAGAGGTGCACATGGGGGAGAGGGTATTTAGGAGCCACAAAGTGATGGCTGTCATGAGCCTTTCAAACCTGCTCTTCCATCTCCCCCACCTCTTGTCCTCTACACCCCTGGTATTCTCTACCCCCCACACTCTCTTGTCATATACCCCCCACACTCTCATCCTCGAATCCCCACTCTCATCCTTGATCCCCTACTCACTTCCTCTACTCCCCCCTCTCTCATCCTCTACTCCCCCCCCCCCCACTCTTGTCCTCTACTCCTCCCTCCCACACTCTCGTCCTCTCCACCCCCCCCCCCCCACATGTCCTCTACTCCCTCCCACTCTAGTCATTCACCCCCCTAATGTGAACAGTAGTGAGAATGGGGCAGGGGGCCCCTTTTAAGATTTGCTATGGGGCCCACAGAGTATTAGTTACGCCCCTGGTCCCTCCTGTATTGACTGAAGAGAGCCCGGCGCTATATTTGCAGCCGCTCTGAGGAGACGCTGTATCATTATGCGGCCGGTGGATGTCATTATGCCAGGAGGAGACGGAGCCCGCTGTGACATTATGCTGGGAGGGGGAGCTGTCAATCACCGCCCGACGGTGTCTCCAAATAGCGCCCGCAGCGCTATTTCATTGCCTGCCTAATAGAACCCTCCTGCTCCAGACGGCAAGGCTGTGCAGACTTCAAGCCAGCAGAGAGACCTCTGCAGGAGCAGATAAGTACAATAACTGCACCAATACACCTGCACCAAGTTTGCGTGTGAGTGTGTACACCTACCCCCCCCCCTGCAGCCTATAACCCTAACCATACACACACACCGCAGCCTATAACCCTAACCATACACACACACACCGCAGCCTATAACCCTAACCATACACACACACCGCAGCCTATAACCCTAACCATACACACACACACACACCGCAGCCTATAACCCTAACCATACACACACACCGCAGCCTATAACAATAACCATACACATACACCCCGCAGCCTATTACCCTAACCATACACACACACCGCCGCCTATACCCCTAACCATGCACACACACCGCAGCCTATAACCATAACCATACATATACACCCCGCAGCCTATAACCCTAACCATACACACACACCGCAGCCTATAACCCTAACCATACAAACACACCCCGCAGCCTATAACCCTAACCATACACACACACACCGCAGCCTATAACCCTAACCATAGACATACACCGCAGCCTATAACAATAACCATACATATACACCCCGCAGCCTATTACCCTAACCATACACACACACCGCCGCCTATAACCCTAACCATACACACACACCGCCGTCTATAACCCTAACCATACACACACACACCGCAGCCTATAACCCTAACCATACACACACACCACAGCCTATAACCCTAACCATTCATTCACTCACACACCACAGCCTATAACACTAACCAGACAGACACACACACACCCCGCAGCCTATAACCCTAACCATACAAGCACGCACCCCGCAACCTATAACCCTAACCCTAACCATACACACACTGCAGCCTATAACACTAACCATACATGCACACCACGCAACCCTAACCTTACACACATTCACACACACACACACACACACACACACACACAGCAGTCTATAACATTAACCATACATGCACACCACGCATCCCACAACCCTAACCTTACACACACACACACACTGCAGCCTATAACACTAACCTTACACACACACCGCAGCCTATAACACTAACCATACACCCACCCCGCAACCTATAACCCTAACCATAGAGTGTATAGTGTAAGGTACATTATGGTGTGGAGTGTATAGTCTGAGTGGAATTACAGTGTGTATCATATAGTGTAAGTGACATTAAGATGTATTGCCTAATGTATAAGGGACAGTATGTGGGGGGCGCCTGAAAATATTTTGGCTGGGGGGAGCAAAATTTATAGTTACGCCACTGAGTTCCTCCAAGGCTTAGAGCTGCCTGTCCGGGAAGAACGCTGTAAATGAGGAACGCTTTTGCTCCTTTATGGGGGGAGATGATAGTGTCTAGATCCATTTCATCGGAGAGATAGCTGCAGCCTGCAGGTACGCAGTGCCAGTGCTGTTGTTGCTCTGTGTGAGGCACATGTGGGGTGGGGGTCTTAAGTGTTGACAGAAATGGGATTTTACAGAATTTTTTTACAGAGAGTGTGTGTTTTTTTTTAGGGAATGCTGTTTTTTTTTTTTTTTATTCAGTAATTTTTATTAAAGATTTAACATTGTACAATTAGAAAAACCCCAAAACAGTATCCGACAGGGGCTGAAGGTTCCAGCAACATAAAGGTGCAGATAATATTTTGACTTGACATAGGATATTGTATACATAGCGTGAATTAGGAGATTGAGTTGTTACGGCTTCTGTTGCTACTATAAGAGAAGCGTGTAATCCCGGAGGCGCCATCCGGGCAATTGCTACAAAGGAGGTACTGAAGCCTTAACACAGAATTATGGATAAACGATACTGCACAAACACAGGAGAGAAACATCAATGATTAAGCCTCTGTCTGGAAATCTACCCTAACCAATAATCCTATCAAAATAAACCACCCATAAACCCAAAACAACCCTCCAAGAAAACCCCCCACCCTGTACAACCCCCTTTTTGTTTTTGTTTAATTAAAATGGGAGTGTATGTGTGTATTTTTAAATAAAAGTTGTGTGTGTGTGTGTATCTGAGTGAAAAAAGGCATGTGTGTGTGAGTGTGTGCATCTGAGTGAATAAGGTGTATGTGTGTGCATTTAAGTATGTGTTTAAGCATGCATCTGTATGAGAGGTGTGCATGTGTGTGCATTCGTTAAGGAGTGGTGTGTATGTGTGTGCGCACGTCTGAGTGAGAGGTGTGCATGTGTGCGCGGGCGTCTGAGTGGGAGGTGTGTATGTGTGCACGTACATCTGAGTAGGAGGTGTGTATGTGTGTGCGCGCGACTGAATGAGAGGTTTGTATATGGGCATCTGAGTGAAAAATGTGTATGTGTGTGCCCACGTCTGTGAGAGGTGTGTATGTGTATGCGCACATCTGAGTGAGGTGTGTATGTGCGACTGAGTGAGAGTTGTGTATATGGTCGTCTGAGTGAGAGGTGTGTATGTGGGTGTCTGAGTGAGAGATATGTATGTGGGTGTCTGAGTGAGAAGTGTGTATGCACGTCTGAGTGAGGTGTGTATGTGCGACTGAGTGAGAGGTGTGTATATGGTCGTCTGAGTGAGAGGTGTGTATGTGGGTGTCTGAGTGAGAGATGTGTATGTGGGTGTCTGAGTGAGAAGTGTGTATGCATGTCTGAGTGAGAGGAATATATATTAGTGTGGGGGGTGCCAGCATTTATCATGCCTCCGGGCGACTGGGGCAAACTTACGCCAATGCCTATCCATGAGGGAGAAAATGCTCTGTTCCTGGACTTAAAAAATATATATTAACAAGGTATTTTTCTATGAGAGACAAAGACAAGGGCGCCTATATAGGAGCTGATCCTCTAAATGAGGCTGCTGTTCAGTTTAGGGGTAGTCAGACCCTAATAATATTGCACCAAGAAAAAGAAAAAGATAAAGAACAGCGCCTCTTCGCTACAATGAAATACACACAACCACTAGTTACAAGAAAAAAATTATAATATAAATAAATATAAATATAATAAATAAAATAAATAACACATAAATACAATTATACAGCAAATTTAATTAAAAAATAATTGATATGCTCACTCCTGAATGGATTAATGGTGTATATCACTGGCTCAGTAATTAAACAAGGGGTACATGCACATTACTAATGGACTAGATGGTGGGTCACTGTCCATGAATGGTGGAAAGAGTATCACAGGTCCTCTCTAGTAGTAAGGTCTTCAGATGTTAGACCGCTGGAGGTGACTGTAAATTGGTCCTGGAAATTGAATCCCGAGTAACCCAATGGTCCTCTCTGGTTATGCGGTGCCCCTGAAGCCGCTGGAGGAAACACAATGGTACCGCAAGGTGATGGTGCAGTGTCCTTGCTTGTGGTGGTAAGTGGTGCCCAATTTCACCAGGGTATCCGGATGGCAATGAAGACAGGGGTTGTCTGTTGTTAAATCTCCAAAAAAGGGATAGTGACCAGATTTGTCCAAAAGGCAAATTGGCAGTCCTTGAATTTTAACTTGAGGTTTTTGAATCCAGGAGTGAGTGAACACCTCACGCGTTTCACTACTGGCTGTAGCTTTATAAAAGTTACAGCCAGTAGTGAAACGCGTGAGATGTTCACACACTCCTGGACTCAAAAACCTCAAGTTTAAGGACTGCCAATCAGCCTTCTGGACAAATCTGGTCACTATCCCTTTTGTGTGAAATGGAGAATGGTCCACACAGTGGGTCCATAACCATGCTTGCATGTTTTATTGGAATAAGCGGTAACAGCGATACAAACACACTGTGGTAATATGGGTACACAGATGTGACTATATCTGTGGTAATGCAGATAATGACAGTGGAATTTGATGTCATCTCTGAGGAGCTAAGAACTATGCAGCTTTGCAGCACAATGACACTCATCCCAGTGACCTGCACATGTCACATGTACAATGACATCATCCAACCAGGGTAACTTATCTAAGTAGAAGTAAACAGCACAGGAGTGCTCTCCTCTCCAACTTCCCTCTTGCTCATCGCTATTTCTGGTCAGATGAAATAGATCATTGTATTGAATACATAGAAAAGTAGAGGGTTAAATCTCAGGCTAGGGAGGACCTTATAGGATATAAAATGGTAATTTTCAGGTTACCTGTTTTAGGATGTATATATTAAAACCATATGTTTATTAGTTTTCATTTGTTTCTAGCTGTTGGTGCACTCACCTTTGTGGAGGAAACATGGAAGCATATATTTCAATGGCAGTTAAGAAATGCTTGACCCATCAAGTATGTCTCTTTTTTTAAGCAATCTAACCCTTTTTAAACAATTAGTTTTTTTTGTAAGGATATTCATATGCCTATCCCAAACATGTTTAAATTGCTCAATTGTCTAAGTCTCTACTAATTTTGATAGGAGGGTTTTTCACTTATCCAGTAGTGTTTATGTGAAGTGATTGTTTCTTAATTTTTTACTGATCCTCCCTTCTACATTTTAAGAACATATATTTGAGTTCTAATACAGTACTTATTTTCCTTTGAAGAATGTTTCCCTCCTGTACCTTTTTAATACACTTGGTATATTTGAAAGTTTCTATCATGTCCCCCCTTTCCTTTCTCTGCTAAAAACTATATATGTTACGATCTTTTAGAGTTTTGCAAATAAGTTTAGTGGTGTAGGGCATGCACCATTTTAGTTGCCCTTTGTTCTACACTCTCTATTATTTTTATGTTCCTTCTGAAGCTATGGCCTCCAGAACTGGACACAGTGCTCTATATGAGGCCATAACAATAACCTATAGAGTGGCCTTATTACTTATTTTTTTCCTGCTAATAATTATTCTGCCTATGCAACTAAGCAACTGACTTGTCTTCTTCATTGTTTTGTTGCATTGCTTTATTGCCTTTAAGTCACTTCCTCAGTAGTCTGCAATATCGTACCCTTAATATTATATTTAGCTTTTAGATTTTTGAGACCCAAATGCCTTATTTAGCATTAAACTGTAGCTGCCTTGTTCTTAACCATACCTCTAAAGTGATTTATTTAGCATTAAACTGTAGCTGTCATGTTCTTAACCATACCTCTAGTCTACCTTAGTAATCATTCTTTTGTTTTTCCCCTCCTGGTGTATCTACCCTGTTTCATATATTTGTGTCATCTGCAAAAATGCACACTTCCCCTTCAATACCATTTGAAATGTCAATAGCAAGGATATTAAAGAGCACTGGCCTAAGTACAGATCCCTGGGGTACTCCAATGTTAACACTTCCCTCCATAGAATGCACCACATTTACTACAGCTGTTTGTTTCCTGTCTTGCAACCAAGTTCTTATCCATTCAAATATTTTGTTCTCCAATCCCATGAATTGGAGTATATTAAGCAGTCTGCAATTTGGGACAATATCAAATGCCTTACTAAAGTTTAGATGTGCTAAATCTACAGCTCCCCTTAATCTATTATTTTTTATAATGGATTCAAAAAAGTTGATACATTTGGCATGATCTCACCCAGTATATCCATGCTGTTTTGGTTCCTGTAAGATGTTTTATTTAGGATATTTCACTACTGTCCCTTTTAATAGTGTTTCCATTACTTCCCCTAATACTGATATAAGGCTTACTGGTCTGTTGCTTGCTTCTACTTTTGTTCAGAGGAACTACATGTGCTCTTATCCAGTCCTCTGGAATTACAGTTGTATTTAGTAACTGACTGAATAATTCTGGTAATTGGGTTCCTATCACATCTTATAGCTATTTGGTATCCTTGGATGTATACCATCTGGCCTCATTGATTTATCCACTTTCAGTTTTATTTCTGTTGTGACCTTCTCTTGTGTAAATATACTTCAATTTACTTTCCTATGAATGCCCGTGCAACTAAGGTGCACATTCTCTTCACCTTATGTCATGAATTCTGAACAAAAATAGTAATTTAGATGATCAGATATTGCCTTGTTTCCCACTCTCTGTCTTCAGTCTTAATATTCCTCCATTTGATTTTCTCCTTTTACTTATATACTTAAAAAAGTTGGGCCCCCTATATCTATTGACTTGGCCATTTCATCCTGATCACATTCTTAGAAAAAAAGGACTGTACATATAGCTCTATGTTGTTGTGAAACCTTCTTAATAGTTTAGTAAAGAAATGCAGAGAACAAATATATTTTTTGTTTGTACAGATAGTAGACTATTTCCATATGTTCTATAACTCTTTAAATAACATTTGATTGACATATTAGATGAAGTGAATGGGACTGGAAAAGATTACAGCAGAGAATAGCAGAGAGGAGTATGGAAGATAAGGAAGAGAATTGCTTTTAATGTTTATGAAGTTCAAATGTTTAAGATGTACAGTATCATATATTTTTTGTACACAAACACCCATGGGATTAAAATACTCAAATGTAAAATGATGACACACATTATAACAACTATAATGTTCCTCTACTCTAAGGATTAATTAAAGATGCTGCCATTTACAGAGGATTGCAGGATTAGTGTTTTCAGTTTTGGTTATGTTTTTCCTTTAAAAAAAAAAATATATATATTTTTTTTCTTTTTTTTCTTTAGCAATACAACCTACAGTGACGTTCTTAAACAGATGGAGCTAACAGCAGTAGGTCCAAATCTCTATGAAAATTCAACCTTTGACGTAAAGTCTTATCAATGAATATATTGTTAAGAAAACTAGTCTGGAGAAGGCAATGTGTGACAGGCATAAAGGAGTGATGAGGTTTGCTTTATTAAAATTGATTTGCAATATTTTCCACATCAGGAATAAAACTGGCATGTCTATGAAAATTGGGGAATTCACATATGATTGTACACTCATATATCGCCTGCAGAAAAAAAATTCCACAGTCTAAAAAAGGCAGTTACAGAAGGCATTTTAATACACCTACAGTATTTTACATCTCACACAATAAAGGGGGGTGTGCGTTTACACATATTTGGTTATCTTGTAGATGCCAGTGTTAAGTCACAATGGGGGACATTTACTAAGGGAATTACGCCTGAAATAGGCATATTCATGGGCAGTTGAATAGAAGTACAACTGCCTACATGTATTTCAGCATTTACAGTACTATTGCCAATATATATGCCCATTCACATTCTTTTGACAGGTATATTCGTATTCCGAATCAAGTGTGCGAGGCCTCTCACTGGCGTAACTATAGCACCACAGCCCACGCCACCGCGGGGGGGGGGGGGCGTTGTGCATATGGGGGCGCCGGGGGCTGCGGTGCTATAGTTACACCTCCCCCCAATCCCCCGCTGGCTTACCTATTTCGCTGGTCCCGGCGGCTCCGTTCTTCTGCTGAGGACCACCACAAAATGGCCGCCCCCATATAGCACACAGTTCTCTGAAACTGTCTGCTGTATGGGGGCGGCCATTTTGTGGTGGTCCTCAGCAGAAGAACGGAGCCGCCGGGACCAGCGCGAAAGGTAAGGCTGCGGGGGATTGGGGGGGGGGGGGCTGTAATCCACACAAGCTGAATTACGGAAAGACAATAACTAAGTCTTGTATACAGATGTGTAATAATCACACACCTTTTTCCCCATTTAATCCATATGGCCAGACAATGCAATGGAATCTATGAGTTAGCCAAATCTTTTTTGTAATATCTGCTACTTTAATCTCTTACTTTAAGTTAATTATTTTGTGGCAAAAATTCTACCTTACCTTTCCCATGTGCTGCCATGGTTTTAGTATTTTCTATTCATAGCTGCGAGGGAAGAGTGTTGCGGACAAAATGGGTAAGAGAAACCCCTTTTACAGATTCGGGGAGGCCGACTAGTCGTATGTTATTTCTGCACAACCTATTTTCCATTTCCTCAACTTTGATCCATAAAATATACTTGTCAGTAGAAAGCCTTTTAACTAAATGCTTGAAGATCAAAAATATCATGGGAGTTAGCACCAAGGTTTTGTTCAACAGTCACTCTGGGTTAGCTGCTGCAGCTATGAGGGTATATCATGTTGCTGTTAGAGCCTCTACTACATTTTTATAGCTTACAAGGGTATTAGGATTGTGACTCACGTGCCCAGCGGGGCCAACATCTTGGGCTGCATATTTTTTATGTGCTGAGAGGCAGCTCTCCCCAGCATTGTACGGTGCCATACTGCCTGCCTCGCTCCTCCATTCATGCAGCAGCTGAATCGGCTGATGTGGGGACAGAGTGGCTAAGAACTTTTCCATAGAGTGGCAGCAGGGTCAGCGGAGTGTGCGTCCGGGGTTGGTGGTGAAGAGGCTCAGCGAACCGATTAACTTTGACAGAGCGGGTGGCAGTAAGGAGGAGCTGTGGTGGTGAGCTCATTACGCCATAAGCCGGAAGTGGCATTGCTGCTGTTTAACCCACTCACTGATTGCAGCTTCCCAGTGAACCCTGTGACTAGTTTCCTGCTATTGCCTACACAAACAACTGTGCAATCTCCTAACCAACAGCCATTTGTGTCCAGTTTCAGACTGAGGATATTTTCATTCATTTCCAGTTTCCACAGCAAGATTTTTTAGTTGCAAGGTTCCTGATTTGTTTAAATTGAGACTATCCCCTGCTGTTATTCACCACTTATATATTTCCCCTTTACTTTTCTCTGCTATAAAGAATCCTGAAATCACAGCAGTGTAATTAACCTCTGGACTCGCAGCACAGATTCAGCATTCTTCACCATTGTTTCATGGTTTCCAGGTAACCCATAGCTGCTATCCATACCAGTTTACAGTTTTCTTCCAGTCCTGCCATCATCTCAATGCATCCAGACCCTGTAATCCATTTATCAAGTAAGGAGGGTGTTTATTAATATCTACAGTACCAATCCATTATAAAGTCAGGTTATCTACTGCTTAATATTCCATCACCACTAAAGTCCCCAGTGTTCCAGTTGTCAGTTTATGGCTGTCTCTCCCTTTGCCGAGACACAGGTTCAATTCCCAGTTAAGGATTGCACTCTCTCTTCCACTACATACTGCTGTGAGTTTCCCAAACCCACCAGTCTCACATACCTTTAGTCTTCAACACAGACTTATACTGACTTCGGGTTCACACACATAACAAATTTGACAGTCATTAGGGAATGGGTTAAATTAAACATTGGATAATATTTAATTATATCCAGAGTTTGTTTGGAATGTGGATTAACACCTGCAATATAATAAAGGAAAATGTTAATAATAGGGAAATATGTCTGATAAAAGATGCCTTCATTTTTCTGATCTATTCAGTGATGATTACATTTGCAAGTTTGCAGCTGTAGCTCCCATCCCTTCATGTTTGTAGCTTTATGTCGCTGGAATATAAGTGGACATATGGCTTCATAGTGAATGATAATATTTCTAAACATAAATGTAAACAATTGAAACACATTGCAGTTAAAGACTAGATAGCACTAGATCAGCATCGATTAAACGAAGCCTACACCATTTTTTTCTTCTTTTCAAAATCTATATCTACTGTACATAAACCTTTACAGGATTTTTACCAGGGAGTTATATTATTGACCAAATGGACTAACAGTATTTAACTGCAGGATAACTTTTGTGAGTTATAGTCTTTTCACCAAGTGATTTTCACACTTGCATTCTTTTTGATTTATAGTACTGTAGTATGCACATATATTCACTTTAAACCCATCTAATGATACAGCATTCAGGGTCATTAAATTATTTGTGGGGTACTATGGCATGAGGCATGGTAATACACTCTCCAAAAGATAAATCCATACTGTGAGCATACTCAGCTCTAGCACACACACAGTCTGCAGAGCAGGGAGGCACTGGACAGAAAAGGTGCTCTGCTTACCATATCTGGACTGTAAAACTAAATGACAGGCAATGGCACAAGTGGCCTGTGCAGCGACCCTCCTCCCTGCTGCTAGGGCCAGGCCACACTTTACATACAGCTCCATATGTCTTCCACTGCTGTACTAAAAGTGGATCACTGGCTTGATTGAGGTACTCTCCCTCTGCTCTTCTTCAGCTGAAGCAGTCAGTCAGCAGCAGCCAGCCCATGCTGTATGAGCAGGGCTGCACTGGGTGACTGGAGACTTCTGCAGTCCTTTTCTCTCTGCAGGAGAGAGGGGTGATACACTGATACACTAATAACCCCCCCCCCCCAATGAGCCATATACTTACTGAGAGGCGCTGTAATCTGAGGGGAGTTACATGCTGTGCTAAAATGGTACTATGATGGGATTGGGGTTCTGAGAGGGGATGTTGTCAACATCCTGACCAATGAATACCAGCTGTCAGAATACCAACTACCAGCTGTCAGAATTACAGCTGTAAGGGCTCTGGGGAGTCCCTTTGTGCAAATATGGTAGGAGACTGACCATGCACCACACCTGACTCTGTTGTCTCTCCCAATGGTCGATTGATGCATGCAGTGCTAGACTTCACCTATAGCAGCCGCATCCAAAGGAGCGAGTTAGGCCCGCTCCAAGCCCGATGCCCCCAGGCCTTATGTAGGACAATGCATTAACTGAGATTGAAAGATGGTCAACAGGCTAACTGACTAAAACTTGTGGAAACAAACAGACAGTGGTACATATTATAATAAGTGGTCAGAAACACCATGGCATTGGATAAATATGAGAGCAATCCTCCACTGAACTCCCAGGAATGCAAAAATGCAAGATGTTATGCAAATAAGTAATTACACACACCCACACTTGTAACTACAGAGACACAGCAGGATGTGAGCACAGTACAGATGGAGCCGGGCTCCCTCTTGCTGGCGATTCGCCAGAATGTCACGATAATAGTTTGATAAAGAGATACTGTGCAATTGATAGTCTATCTCACGTTTCTTGGCTTTGAGCAGTTGGAAATAAGCATCCTCAGCATTGTATCCCGGATCCGTATGATCCACTGTTTCCTTGGAAAGGATCCTTTCAATCTCAGCAGAAGAAAACATCTAAAGTCCATCAAACACTACAGGTCACCCACCCCATCGTGCCCGTTATATATACGTTGCCAAAACTGCACAAAAACAGCTCCAAGCCCCCTGGTAGGCCAATCATTTCGGCCCGCGGGTCATTGATGCAGCCTGTATCTAGGCTATTGGACAGCATTGTCCAGCCACTATTGCTGTCACAGAGCACATTTCTCAAGGACACCACCACATTCTTACAGAAATTGGACCAACTGCCCGCCATCCCAGAAGGCACGCTGTTATGCTGCCTTGACGTCAACAGCTTATACACCTCTATCCCCCATGAGGGGGGACTTCGAGCTATGAGGATGTTCCTTGAAGCAAATCTGGATTCCAGAATATTTGACCATCAATTGTACTTAACTCTGTTGGAACTCACCCTTATCAGAAATTTCTTCTTGTTTGACGGATCCTTCTACCTCCAGCGGCGTGGGTGTGCTATGGGGTCATCCGTAGCACCCACGTACGCGAACGTCTATATGTTCATGGTAGAACAGGACATGTTCTTCTCTGATCCCGATGTATCTCGTAATATTATTATGTATACGAGATACATCGATGACATCTTTATGTTGTGGTCCGGGGGAGTACAGTCATTTATCAAACTCATGGCTGACCTTAATGAAAGGGATTTTCCTATCAAATTCACCTTCACATATGATGTGGCTCGAGCAAATTTCCTTGATGTTTCGATTTTGCTGGAGACAGGCAAATTTCAAACGTGTGTGCATAGTAAGGAGACCGACCGAAACACGTTACTTAGGGCCACTAGCCACCATCCTCCAGCCTTAAAACGAGGCCTCCCTCTATCACAGATGATGAGGGTGGCACGCATTACTAACCGTGAGGAACTTATTCCTGAAGAGTTGGATAAGATGGTTGTTAAGTTTGAGGCCCGGGGTTATGACACTGAGCTCCTTCTTAAACAAAAAGCCACCGTTCTTTCTAAAAACAGACAGGAACTTTTTGCCACTAAAATCAAACAGCCCAGTAAAACCATCCCCTTTGTTAGTGATTTCACTACGGCTAGCCCTATCTTAGGCCGTGCCATGAAAGCATTGTGGCCCATTGTAGGCACTGATCGGGACTTGCCTTCCCTAGCAGGTGTCAGACCTCTTCTGGCTTACAGGAGGGGTAGGAACTTGAGGGATCGTCTTGTCCATGCTGACGTGACCGACATCAATGTGTGCCTACCCAATGTGACTAGAAAACCCCCCGGCTGCTATAAATGTCTTTGTGTCACCTGCAAATTCCTTGTAGCAGGGAGAACATCCCCACCTTGACAAAACATATGACATCCGTCAGGTCCTTAATTGTAATTCAACTCATGTCGTGTATGTGGTTACATGTCCGTGCCACATATACTACGTGGGTCAAACAATTAGGAAATTTAAAGAGAGGATGGGGGTACACAGGTCCTCTATCAGTATGATTTTAAGAGGGAAGGACATAGACCAGCCTGTCCCCAGACATTTTAGGGACGCTGGCCATGTGCTTGAGGATCTGAAGTACTTTATGATAGATCAAATTCCTGTCTCTAACCGTGGAGGAGATAGAGCGAAGGCTTTACTTATTCGAGAGTCCCAGTGGATCTTGCGCTTGGGGACCACCAAGCAAGGTGGCCTCAATGACAAGATCAACTGGAACAGCCTTGTATAAATTTATCTGTATTATTGTTTTTTTGTTTTTTCTTTCATTATATTATATGCGGTTTTTCAATGTATTAAATGATATTGTTGTATATTGTGTTGCAACTTAGGTCACCTGTATGGCATGCTGACCCCCGCAGGGTGCGTTGTTACCAAACCCTGCCCAGCCTGTCTCGGCTGTCTAAGGCGGTGGAACGCACAGTTGGAAGCTGGTGGTAAGCAAGCTTGCTGCTACCATGGCAACGCTGTTGCGGAGACCGGAAGATCAGCTGAGAAGACTTCCGGGAGACGGTGCACGCGGCGGGAGACGCTGCTAACAGGTAAGATCTGGGGGGTATATATGTGCAATGTTTGTTCTATGTAATTGCTGTAGGAGGTTCTGAGGAAGGCAGTACGCTGCCGAAAGTACTTAACCACTTCAATACAGTTGTATTGTATTTATACAGTCTCCGAGTGCTTTCTTGATTTGGAAGTATATGAATGTTTGTGGACCCAGCACCGGAGCAGTTGCGGAATTAGAGTGCCGGCATAAGGAGACATATATATATATATATATCCCTTCATTCACGTATTGGACACACAGCCCCGGATCACCCGGAAGCTGTGCGTTCCATATTGCGGTCCATTGGCCGCGTCACTTCCGGTTTCACCGGAAATCAGTGAGCGTTCCAGCAGCCTGACACGCAGGCTTATTCGGCGCGCTCGCTACACACCTCCGCCCCCTTTTAAACACTTAAATAGCGGGACCTGGACTGCACTAAGGTGGTAGCTGACTCTGATCTTACCAGGCAGAGATTACTTCCGTCGCTGACTACCAGACTTCAATGATGGCTATGTAAGCTTAAACCTGTACCTTGTTGTTTCAATGCACTGTCTGTTTCATTCTAAGTGTATTTATGCTATATGTTTCTTTTGTGTGCCTTAGGCTCCTTGATAATGGTCCATGATTTGGACCGAAACGTCGGGGCTGTCACACTAATATACCTTTTTGTCTACGCTGGACTCTGATGACTCTTTATTGAACTGATTATCTACTTCTTGGATTTCACAAAATTTGTTTTGTGATTGGCGAGTGCTCGCCTTTCTGCTCCCTAGCGTGCAGATATTTGGATTATTTTTGAGTACACACCCTTTTGGGTCTGTACTTTTGGTTGGGCACCCCACTGCTGTTTGTTTTTGGGTGAGAGTGCGGTCTTTCTTTGTATTTGTATATTGGGGTTTAAGTGACTAGATCACCACAACCTCTTGACCTGACACCCACAAAAATCCTCTGCCTTTAATAATGGTTCGTTCTTAGTAACTACCTCCCCGGTGCTACGTTAGATTCTAGCAGATCACCTTCGGTGACTCGGCTCACCCCTATTCTCCTCCTCACCCCAAACCTCCATTATTTGTTGTTGTCCTTTGCCCCATAAAACCACACACCCCCCGTCTTTCCTTTCTTGTTTGATCTCATTGCTATCGATACCCCTGCCTCGACGCCAGCACACACTAAGCATGGCCTCTGGAGGCTTGGGTTTTTTGGATGACAACCTACTGACACAAGCTGAACACGGCATCATCTCATTGACTGATGATGATGCTGAAAAAGTATTATTTGACCATTCTGACTTCGAAACCCTACCGACTGAATCCCCCACTGATCTTTATCAAAAACTCCTCAAACTTAAAAAACGTGAGACTGATTTGACCTTACACGGCCACTTTTTATCAAAATACCATAGAAAGAAATACATCCCATGGGGCTTCCGTATATCCAACATCCCCACTATTGGTAGACGTAACCCGACCTTTTGCAGTCGTTGGTGCGGCGTTTTAAATAAGTGTTCCTTTGATCTCCTACTGTTGGTGATAGAGGAAGTTGGTACCGAGCTCAAAAAAGTAAAACAAGAAATTGATGAATTTGGCATTGCCCATTTACCAGCCATCAAAAGCGATAAATCCTGTAACCTTATAGAAAAAATCAGAACCCAGGTGGACACGTATAAACAAGAATTGATCTCGTTTAAACAAAATAAGTTGACGGTAGTAACCTCCGACTACCAGAACCACACCGTGTACAGGTGGCTGGCTGGTGACTCGGGGAGTGGCCGCACGCAGAGGCCCTATAGACCTAGACGCCAACCTAACCCATATCGCCTCAACACGGGCTCATCTACATCTGCCTCTGATACTGAGTTGTCTGGCCCACAGTCTGATTTTTTAGGGTCCGACCCCGGCAACACCTCCAAAGCCCGCAAACCACCAAGAGGACGGGGAAGGGGCATAGACCACACCCTCGGTGTGGCCGAATTGGGAAAACGAGTCAGGAAACCAGTGCTGACTTAGTATTCAATCTGTCTGACACTTCCCTGACCCCAGCCATGACATCGCTATTAGCCAAAGGCTTATCATTTGTTCCCACTTGTCCTCATGACAGTTTTGAAACGACTATAGACATGTACAAATTTGGCCGGAAATTACGGCTACATGAGCAATTCGCTGGCACCACGACTATGACTCCCAGATCCAATTTCCATAGACCATCAGTATTCGACCCCACGTCCCTCAACCCTAGCATCAAGACCTTCACCAGACTGGTCGAAAATTATATCTCACAGTCACCTCTCAAGCCCAAGTATGACAACTTGACCCATGCCGAACGGGCAGCACTAAAGGCCCTGAAAAATGACCCTGACTTGGTGATTCGCCCAGCAGACAAGGGTGGGGCGGTGGTGGTACAAAACTGGTCTGACTACCATTCCGAGATACTACGCCAACTAGCCGACAGTAATACCTACCAAATGGTACCACAAAATCCGATTCCTGAGTTCAAAAGGAGAATTGACAAACTCCTACTCGATGCCCTAAAAAACCAGTGGATCACCAAAGAAACTCATGAATACCTGACAGTAGACTTCCCAGTATGCCCCATAATATACACCCTGCCGAAGATCCATAAGTCCCACTCTCACCCACCAGGCAGACCCATTATCTCCGCCAGACTCTCACTTCTACAGCCTTTAGCTATTTTTGTGGATAGCTTCCTACAACCGTTGGTCACTACGGGCACCACGTATGTGAGAGACACCTCCGACTTCATTGAAAAAATCAACACCACCGTCATCCAATCAAACCCGATCCTACTAGCAACTATGGATGTGTGTTCACTGTACACAGTAATACCACACACTGATGGTCTGAGAGTATTGAGAACCAAACTTGACGCAAGACCAATATTAGATCCCCCCACCAACCTCTTGGTCGACCTAGCAGAAGTAATCTTCAAATGCAATCACTTCCTCTATCAGAAGAAATATTATATTCAGGTATCAGGGACCGCGATGGGTTCAAACCTGGCTCCGTCGTATGCCTGTCTCTACATGTCAGACTATGAGGACACCCACATCATGCCACAGTATGGCCACCAGATCCTTTTTTATAAACGCTTCATCGACGACGTGTTCCTGATATGGTCCGACACTACAGAAGCATTCCACTTGATGATGAATTCCTTAAACTCACTCAATTGCCCCATCAAGTTCACTCACCTTATTGACAACCAGTCGATCAACTTTCTCGACATCAACATCTGCATCAAAGAGGGCACTCTCCAAACCAGCCTGTTCAGAAAATCTACTGACCGCAATACATTGCTATCAACCACCAGCCAGCACCCTCCTGCACTAAAGGAGCATCTACCGTTTTCCCAATACATGCGGGTTATCAGAAATAACTCAAATCACGACACCATGGAGGTCCAACTCAAGGAAATGACTGACCGATTTGCCCAACGGGGCTATTCTGCAACCACTTTGAATCGATGCCTCGCGAAGGCCAGGACCAATATGATGCGTCCACGTCTAAACTCTTCCACCACTACCAAAAGTCCATCAAGGATGGTCTTTGTGAATCAGTACGACCACGTCTCCTCCAATGTCCAGAAGAGCCTGAAGAAACACTGGCCCATCATCTCTTCTGATAAAGCTCTAAGATTACAGCAATTTGGTCCACCCATGATTGCCCACAAGCGGGGACCTAATCTAAAACAACTCCTCATGCGCCCTATGATGAGCCCCTCCTCAGAGAGCAATCTGACTTGGCTCCATTCCAAACGACCTGGGTGCTTTCGCTGCACTGGGTGCACAACTTGCAGCAGCATGACTCCCGGCACTTCCTTCCCGCACCCGCACTCCGGCAAGCCTATCAAGATCAAATATCGTCTCCACTGCCAAATGGATCATATCATCTATCTCCTAAACTGCCCCTGTGGACTGGCGTATGTGGGAATGACCACCAGGAAATTCCGAGAAAGGATGGCAAACCATAGGAACTCGATCCGCACTGCAATTGAGACCAAGAAAGCAGACTTGCCCATACCACGCCACTTTCTCGCAGCAGGTCATTAGAACTCCAATCTGCGCTGCCGACTTATTGACTGGGTACCACCCTCACCCCGAGGTGGCGACAGGGGACTTCAATTGCGTAAACTTGAGAGTCGCTGGATTCATCGATTGGACACGATTGCCCCTCGAGGACTCAATGAGAACAATCCTTTGTCCATTTTTTTGAGACAGTCATAACATCATGTGTTCCATTTTTTATTATTATTTCTTTATTTTTTGTTTTCTATGTTTTTCATGTCCGCTGACCGTATATATGGTCCCTCTATTGTGTCAGTATCCTGTACACTTTGCATATCATGTTGGTGGCGGGTTGTTACCCCTTTGGGTAGCAGTGACAAGCCTGCCTTTGATGTTTTGATCTTTGATTTTTGATGACTGTATCTACTCTCGCTAATAGACATGTTTACATCACGTTATGTCTTTTAGCCCACAGGTATGCATTGATTGCCATACTGTAATCATTATTCCACCATGATATGGCACCTCTATTTCCCTACATATTGTATATTTTGAAGCCTTTATGGTGATTTTGCTGATATGGACTTAAATATCCATTCACTACCCTGGTGACTATTCCCTTATATATCCCCATTGCGATGGTATTTATCCGTTTACACATCTTTCTAATTACCTATTATATACCCAGCACTTGGGCTTACTTAACCCGTGTTAACCAAACCAGGCATCCATATTTTATCACTCTATTTTTACCTCTCTATTTATGTATCTCTCTCCCTTTCCTCACTCCTGTGCTGCTCTTATCTAACACCTGCCCCCGCTATTTAGTGTATTTACGTTTATTAATATATTGCGCGCTCTGTTTACCCCATATACTCCGTTGGAGTTGTTAACAGTGACACCGTCACTGTCCTATAGACCAATAGTGTCCTCCTATCCCAGCGCAATTTGTATCCCTTCATTCACGTATTGGACACACAGCCCCGGATCACCCAGAAGCTGTGCGTTCCATATTGCGGTCCATTGGCCGCGTCACTTCCGGTTTCACCGGAAATCAGTGAGCGTTCCAGCAGCCTGACACGCAGGCTTATTCGGCGCGCTCGCTACACACCTCCGCCCCCTTTTAAACACTTAAATAGCGGGACCTGGACTGCACTAAGGTGGTAGCTGACTCTGATCCTACCAGGCAGAGATTACTTCCGTCGCTGACTACCAGACTTCAATGATGGCTATGTAAGCTTAAACCTGTACCTTGTTGTTTCAATGCACTGTCTGTTTCATTCTAAGTGTATTTATGCTATATGTTTCTTTTGTGTGCCTTAGGTTCCTTGATAATGGTCCATGATTTGGACCGAAACGTCGGGGCTGTCACACTAATATACCTTTTTGTCTATGCTGGACTCTGATGACTCTTTATTGAACTGATTATCTACTTCTTGGATTTCACAAAATTTGTTTTGTGATTGGCGAGTGCTCGCCTTTCTGCTCCCTAGCGTGCAGATATTTGGATTATTTTTGAGTACACACCCTTTTGGGTGTGTACTTTTGGTTGGGCACCCCACTGCTGTTTGTTTTTGGGTGAGAGTGCGGTCTTTTTTTGTATTTATATATATCCCTAGGTATATGAACACCTACAGTATGTAGGTGATAACAAGTAAAAAAAAAAAGCAGCTGTAGTTTTGTGACAGTGCTGAATGGAGTAAAGGTGAGTGATGTGAAAATATTACTACAAGTTATGCAGTGGAAGAAAAAAGAAACCTACACAAAACTATTGGGCTCCAACTTGGTTTTGCACTTGGGTGATTTGTGTCTACCCAGATCATATAACTCTAAAAACTCTTCACTAGCAGGAACTGCTTCAGAACTGATATAAAAATCAAGTCCTTTTGCCAGATAGAATTGACTGATTTGTTCCATACAGTGCGACACACAATAAAAATTCTTGTTAATGCATGCACCAGCTAACATGCATTAATGTTAATGCATGCACCAGGACAACCGTTGTAAAACTTTCTACCAGAAATAAATGATGTCACTTTATTCAGCTGCACTCCTATTGTGCAAACGATTTCTTTCAACAAACATGTCCTGTATATTTTACAGTATAAATCAGTATGCCAATGCAAAAGTTTATTAACATTTACACCAGTAAGGGGCAGCTGTGGTTCTCAAATCTTTTGGAATCACGGTATCCCAGAGTTTCAGCTGTTTAGAATAATAGTTTTTTTTATTGATACAACTGGAAAAGGGCTTTAAGTTTTAATGGTTTTCAAGTGTTTTAAGTTTTAAGGGTTAAGTAATTTTTGCCAACCTCTCATCCTTAGATTTAGTCAAATGATGGTCTACAGTTGTGCTTCGCACTGTCCACATGTTTCATGATTGGCAGTTACTAGCACTGGTTTCACCTATCACTTTGAACATAAATATTTTTATTTAGTTCTGAACAGGGGTTACAGTGGGGAGCGGTCAGGGGGGGGGTGTGTAACTGAGTTCCACCACCTCTTATGGTGAAATGGAACTAGTTCTTCTCTGCTTTGGCCCTGGCAGAGTAATTCTAGCAGGAAGGCATTCTAGTTTGCATGGTGGTACTGAAAACCCTGCCACTAGCCCTCGCTCTGCCTAATGGGAAGGAGTTCCCCCACCTCTCCAGGACCACTTTTAGCCCTGCTTCTGAACCACTAACCAGTGCCACCCTACAGGAGCCTCAGGGCACCCCAGGGTGGATAGGCACGCAGCTTGAGAACCACTGGTCTAGCGGTTTGAAATCAGGATCTGCATGTCACTGAGACTATTTTCCACTTTATATTGACCTCCACTGGGTTCAAAAAAAGCTCTAATGGCAAAGCTTGTTCCTGATTGATTACTTTATAGTATTTGCAAAAAATGAAAACATACTTTGTTAGAGTTCAATTTATTCTTAGCTTATATTCATGATCTGGAATGTACTATTGGCATATACAAAAAGCTTTTACTGACATTTTGTAGAACATAATGAACATGATCTAAGTGTTTTTCAACATTAAACATATGGAGATAGAATAAAAATGTGTTATTTACAACAGAACAGTAAAGTAAAACATCACTAACATTGTGGTTATTTATATTTAATAATAAAAAATGTGTTTACATACAAAACTATTTTTTCCCAATAATTACATGATAGAAACAGAAAAAAATACCCATTGTATGATGCCTTTGGGTCATTTAATCACCCAGGAAACAACAACTATTTTGTCATTAACATTTGGAAGCCAGTGAGTTATTTGTGAGTTATGTAAAATGAGCATATTTCTTTTTTTCCTGTCAAGCCTATTATGCCATATCAAATTACTAATACCATCAAGTTATAGTTCCAACCCTACCATACTGAGCTTTAAAATGGCCTTGAATCAAAAGCACTTCTCCCTCCTCCACAGAGCTGGCCAATTTTCAAAATTTAAGAAGACATCTTTTGTGATCATGAACAATTTGTCTACAGGGAGCTCCATTACTTATGATTTTGAACATTTGTATGGAAATATGATACATATGGCATCTGATGTTTTTTAATGGTCACCCATTTACACAATACAGTATATAGAGTCTAAATGTTATATCTGGGTTTATAAAAAGTAAGATGGAAGATAATTTCTTTGCAAAATATTTATTTATACATCTTATTTACTAGGTTATTGATGTGTATGATAAATGTGTAGAGACATTCATTAAAATATACACAGAGAAAACACAAAGTAACTATTGTTCAGCCTGTCCATACTAATAAGGAATATATATGTGTGATATCTATTTTTCTTTAAAGAATATAACATGTCTTTTACTGAAATTTTAATGAAATCACAGTAGAAAAACAGATGGCTTTGGATCCAAAGTGGTAACTTCTGACTTCTATATATTAATATCTCAGTTCTTTGAAATTTTTTGTTCATACAAAATATATCTTCACACATTTATTCTCTAAAACTAAAATCATTTGAAATAATACTTTGTCTGCTCTCTCTACCTGGTGCCTCATGTCCTGACCCTCCCTGCCATCCTCACTTCTTGTCACAGGTCTCCTTACCTGCACCTCATGTCACCTGTCTGTCTCCCCCTCTAGATTTGCTTAGAGCAGGGCCCTCTTCCCTCCTGTTCTCACAGCTATACCTGCATCTCTTCTAAATCTCTTCCCTATATCTCAGCTGTATTGTGTACTAAGATTTGTGCTGTTAATTGTGCTCTGTTTTTGATCTTCTGTCACTTTTATGTCTAGTTCTGTTTACCTTGCACTGTTCTAATGTGTTCTATATGTACGCGCTGCATACCACTTGTGGCACCTTATAAAAAAAAAAATAATAATAAATCGAGCTTAACCAATAGCCAGTAGGAATAAAAAAAATGGTATATGCATAGAATATATCAGTGACATTAATGTTATTTTTAGGAAAAATGTGGAATATATCCATTAGTGATACTTGACCCTGATTCTGGTTCAAATGGTGCATTTGAACAGGGGAGCAATGTTTAGCAACTGCACACGTGCATAAACTTTTATGCGCATGTGCAGCCGCTTTGTGTGCGCGAGTGCTGAGAATTCCTTACTTGCCAACCCCGGTTGCACCTAGCAGTGTGAGTGGGGGGACATGGGGTGGTGGCGAGGGGTAGTGCCACTGGGAACACCCAGCATTTCATGGGCATGAAAACATTGGGCATTCCCATGCTAATGCGGCCGTGATGCGGGTGCAGGGGATGGGAAGCTGATGTCAGTGGATGTCAGCTGCCCGCCCTCTTCCCGTACAGGGACGCCACTTATCTAAGACACCAGAGATGTGTCTTAGGTCTTGGTGTCTTAGGTCTTGAGCACTGTAGAAATCATTTGATGGTCAGTGCAAGCTTTGGGGGAAATCGGCGTGTAAGGGGGTGGGCGTTCGTGCGGGCGGTGTTTAAATAACCCGCAAAGCTACTAAAGTATAAGAGCCAATCATATAAATTCTTATATAGACAGCTTAGACATGCTTTAGGTAATCTTGTTAGGGGCTGTATAATGTATCTACATTTTACTTGAGTTATTTAACAAATCCTGGTAAATGATATGCATATACTGTACTCTGTATTATTATTGTTTTTTTTTTTTTTATCTGATATACATTCTTATACTTTAACCATTACAGACTACAGTTATTTCTTAATTTAGTAATAAACATTTCCTCTACATGCAATAAACATTTCCTCTACATGCTATTATTAAGAGGTTAAAAATTATATTAAAACTCTGTATCACATGGTTTTGTTTACCTTATTGCATACTATCTGTTCACCTGTGTCCATTATATAATGTTTCACATTGTAAAGTGTTGGTTTGACTGAACACATTAATAATATTTGCCTGAAGCCTTGCTGAGCTTGCTGTCACTGCAATAAAAATGCTTGTTTCATCTTACTTTGTATGTGCTGTCCTTCCACAGACACATTATTGTTTCACAGAGTGTTGCTAGAGGCCTCGTTGTAAGCAAAAATAGTGTACAGTACACTACGTATAAGAGTGACCTTTACATTTATGCTATTAAAAACCTCAAACGCATCACAACTGACTTTTTGTTACATTAAGTAATAGAGCCAAGTTATTTATAATTAGTTTGGGGCAAAAAAAAAATATCAGATAAAAAACAAAAACCTGTAAGACTACATCCAGTGGTGTAGCTAGGTGCCACGGTACCCGGAGCAAGGGCATGTTATGCCCCCCCCCCATTTGTAGTAGGTGGGGCTCTTGCGTGGCAAAAGGGGGTGCAGTCTAACATTATACCACACACCATAATGCCCATTGCACATTTTAGCAAACTTTGTAATACCCATTACACGTAATGCCACATGCCTTAATGCCAATTACACAGAAGGCCACACGTGATGCCCATTACATTCTATATAACAAACTGTAATGCCCATTACATACTATATAACAAACCATAATGCCCATTATACATTTGACACATAAGTGCCACATACCTACATTGCTAGGAACTTCATGCTCAATGCCAGGGGCTTCATGCTCAATGCCAGGGGCTTCATTCTCGATGCCAATGGGCTTCATGCTCAATGCTAAGGGGGACTGAATCAGCTTGTTGCCAAGGGGGACTGGAACAGCTCATTGTCAAGGGAGACTGAAATAGCTTGTTGCTAAGGGGGACTAAAATTGCTCCTTGTAAATGGGGACTAAAATAGCTCATTGCCAAGGGGGACTGAAATTGCTAGTTTCCGAGGGGCACTAAAATTGCTCGTTACCAAGGGGGACTAAAAAAAACATGTTGCTAAAGGGGACTAAATAGCTCATTGCCAAGGGGGACTAAAAAGCTCTTTGCCAAGGGGGACTGAAGCCAGCACCCCACCCCCTCCCCGCCCTGTTCCCTGCTCTGCCTGGCTGAGCTGCCCTGTCCGCCACTAAATTCAATTAAGTCTCCCACTGGACTGCTAGCGAATAGGCGTTTGCGGTCCAGCAGCCATCAATGCTGCTTCTGATTGGCTGCTGGACCGCAAGTGCCTATTGGCTAGCAGTCCAGCGGGAGACGTTATTGAAAATAGCGGTGGACAAGGAAGCCGCAGCTCAGCCGGGCAGAGCAGGGAGCAAGTGGGGGAGGGAGCGGAGGAGTGGGCTGCACGTTTCTGGCGTATTTTGATCTCTCAGCATCCGGAGCTTGTGCTCTGCCAGCTCCGCCCTCCCTATGCCCCTGTCTACACCTTATACTATATTATTATTATTATTATTATTATTATTATTATTATTATTATTATTATTATTATTATTATCTTTTATTTATATGGCACCACAAGAGTTCCACAGCACTTAATAATACATAAATTAGTAAAAACAAGAAAACAATGACTTATAGTACCAGGCGATTTAGGACTAGCAAATGGTAAATAAAGACATCAGGGGACAGGACAATTAAGTAATTATTAGGGTGGTAGATATATACAGTATATTTTACAAGAAATGCATATGAGAAGAGCTTACATTTGAAATTGCTTTTTAAATAACACAAGAAAAAAGTAGGTGAATCTGAAAGTGAAAATGAACTACAGATCTTATGTCTTTTTTATAGTGTACAGAAAGTAAAGCTTATGGGCCCCATACATCAGCAATCACAATTAATGGATTTCCAGATCCAGTGATTTTTGGGCCAGATAAATGGATTATACAATCTATTTGACTTGCCCACACATTACAGATTTATTTCAGTGATCGGCAGATTTATTTCAGTGATCGGCAGATTTTTCCATCTAAAGATTGCATTTTCATATTTGTAAATTGCCCAATCGATTGTCATCTCAGCTGTTCATAATGTAAATAGATGAAGAAGACGAATTGGGAATGCCCACACATATAAAAAAGATCCGCAGATAATACCAGATTATTAAGCATGTTTAAAAATATGATTAAGCAATCGATTGGCGATCCCTATTAATTTTTGATTGGGATTGCCAAAAGGGGGAGCCCACACATCTTAAATTAATTGTGGCAATCATCTCCAGATCTCAGGATTGTCACAATTAATTGCTGATGTATGGGGCCCATTAGTTGGCAAGTTTAAAAAGGTCAGAATGTGGTTATGAATAGTATACTTTATGAGGAAAAAAAAACATGAACAAAAAGGAATTATCATATATGAAAAGGATGGATAAAGAAATATTATTCAACTTTTTATGTAGGTACTATAAAAATATAGAACAATAACATGAAGGCCTCAACTCTGCTGCATTTAAAATAATCAAAAAGTGATTTTACTTTTTGAAATAAGTACAGAAAAACTATAAGTGTGCACACACGGGTCGATTGGCTGCCACCAATATAGATTTTAGTATTGACGGCTGCCAGGACCTGGTGGGGCACCGGTATCGGCTGGAAGGGAGGGAAGGAGAGTGCGCGCACTTGGAGAGGAGGGGGAGCAGGGTCCATGCTGCATTGAGCAGCATGTCTATCCTTATGATCTAGTAGAAATAGAGGGCCAGATGCACTAAGCTTCAAAAGTGATAAAAATGGAGAGTGATGAAAAACCAACCCATCAGCTCCTGACTGAAATTTTTCAAACACAGTCTGTGATATGACAGGTAGGAGCTGATTGTCTGGCTGTTTATCACTCTTAATTTTATCACTTTTGAAGCTTAGTGCATCTGGTCCAGACTTTTGAAATATCTATTTCTACTCACGATATCGACGCAGCAAGGGCCACTAATTAGTATAGCATCAGTATCAAAAGCCCCCTTACTCAGTGCAATTTTGGCTAACTGTCTTTATGATTTTGACTATATATTCAAAATTGTAAGGCAAAAAATAGCCACAAGTGCACCGTGCGTACACAGCATGAAGCAATTTACACATGATGAGATATTGGCTAATGGCCAATTTGGACTAAGAGATTTTGACTAGATGCTTTGGAGATTTTGACGAAGCGATTTTGTCTAACTACTCTTACTTCTATATGTAGTAAAGACTATACAGGTATAGTATTTGTATAAATATGTCTGCTGTATAACTATCTATATCAGAATAACAACAATGTAGCAAAATCAGTTTGATAAATTGTGTTACAAATTAAATCCAATGGGAATTTTATATGTTCTGTAGCTCCGACAATATTTGCTCAAGATTTAAGCTAAAGTTTGTACATTTTAATCATGTCTGATATTCTATGCAGATTTGACTGAAAAAAAAATAGAGTTTATTTTAAAAGTTATTTTTCCTTGCTCAACAGTATTGCTATTGGTTGTTAATAAATCTAGAAAATATGTAGAGGAAAAATAGTGGCCCCTATAATGCGCTTAGGAGAGCAGCACCTCTATAGTACCCTGCTGTCAGTGAAGGTACGGGGTGAAAGAAATAGAAAAAGAAATAGGGGTGCGCTTTATGTACCACTTGGTGGCTAAACATACAATAAGTAAAAACGTATTTTTCATAAAAGCAGAACAATATTTATTATAAGTTCATCCAACAATAAAAGAATCTTTCATTAGTTCAGAATTTTTCAGAAGTGTGCCACATACACTGTGAATCCGCGGCCCAACGCGTTTCGTCCCTTAGGACTTCATCAGGGGCAGAGAGTCAATCTATGTAAGTGGTAAAACATGCCGTTACATATAGATAACATAAAGTTCATACAGATGATAATCCATGAACAAAAATATATAAAACAACATACATATATATAAAAACACATACATATATATAAAATATAAAATATGTCTAGAGAAAGGCGCAGTTCTTTCAAGGAGGTGTGGAGGAGGAAATGGAGATTGTTCAAGAGAGTGAGGAGGAGGAGATGGATAAAGTGGTGGGCTGAGCATTTATAGTAATAAATGTCACATACCTAATTAGGATAGATCACCAACTTAATTTATAGGTAAGATTTAAATTTCTTTTTATAAAAGGCTTAGATTGAAATAACCTATGGGGGTAAACAAAAATATTTAATATTTGATATTATACTCAAATGTTAATACCACATCAGTAGTGGAAACAATTAACATATCAATTAGAGTGGATAAAGGTCTACCGGCTGGGGCCATTCTGTTCTAGTAAGGGAGATTAAGTACCACTTTTATAATAAAAGGGCCTTATGTTGAAGGACTCCTCTTAGTTAACGATGTAATTTAGTATAAGAATACATAAAAGACATACCGGAATGGATGTGGTCTTCTTTAACCAAAAAGCAGGGTTAGCATAGATCAATACACAAATGACAGTGTGGGTTTCTTCAGAATTCTAGCGGGTGTGTCTATAACCTTTGAAGTGAGATTAGATAGACATCTTACTAGTGTTCCTCACATGAGGACAGATATAAGCCTACAGTGTGTATATAAAATTAAATTGACATACCCTTTAGGGTGGATGGATGAATTTCAACACCAGCAATGGGATCACATATACACAAAAAATTTTTATTAGGATATCCCTCTGTTCACAATAGGATGCAATTTCTAAGATGTAACCAAATTCAAACGTTACAATGACATAGTGGGATAGGTATAAACTAACAAAATGTGTAAATCACAAAATGAACATACCCTTTGGGGTGGGCAGAAGAACTTCGACACCAATACAAAAGAAAATTGGGTATCCCTCTGTTCACAAATAAGTGCAATTTCTATGGTGTAACCAAAATCACACATTACAATGACATATCAAATTACCAATATATATGGAGTCTGAGGGAGCGCAACCTTACCTAAAAGCGTGTAGACCAAGTATCACAGGGTCTCCAGGAGTTAATATGCAAATGACTGGATAGGGCACCTTAATAAAATTTAAATTTAATGAGACCAAAAAGCAATGACCAATACAATCCCCTATATAAGGAGTCCCAGGGAGGGTAACCTTACCTAGAAAGCGTGTCAACCGAGTATCACGGAGTCTCCAGGAGCCTGTGTTCCACTTATGCGTTCCAGTAATAATATCCGGCCAGTGACAACATCCGGCCAGCGTGTATTCATATGTATAGATTTAGTCTAATAACTAACCAAGTATGTAAGTACCCTACTGTTCTAAGCAGTAGGAGGCATAGGTATAAGCCACTTGAGATATACCGGGAGTTCAAGTGTATAACGTGAAGGCAGGTGAACCTAATGTTCACATCAATAATGTCCCTGGAAACTAAACTTCCGCTTGGACGTTCCTAGATTCCAAGTGTACTAAGTGTTGGAGCAACCTCTATTGTGTCCCCGGAGTCCAACTAACGGTATGAGGTACCGCCAGGGGATGTGAAATATTATTAGTATATAAAAACAAGTGAGCTAACATAATTGTGAAAAAATGAATGAAATAATTAATGCTGTCCCCAAATAGAGACAGTGTTACATTTAACTATGTCCCCGGGTGTAAAGGACATTAAGGGCCCTGAAAGCTACATAATAAGTGCTGGGTGTAGGTGGATAGTGTCACCCGGATAGGAATATAATATATAAAATATATAAATGGATAATAAATAAATATTAATAAAAATAAAAATATATAAAAATAATAATAAAAATAAAAATAAATAAACATAAAAATGAAAATAAAAATAAATAAAAATAAAAATAAAAATAAATATGAAAATAAAATAAAAAAATATATATATAAATAATAAAAAAAAAAAAAAAAAAAAAAAAAATTAATTAAAAAAAAAAAAATTATAAAAAAAGAATAAAATAATATAATAATAAAATAAAATAAAAATAAAAATAAAAAATATAAAATTTAAAATAATAATAATAATAAAAATAAATAAAAATAAAAAAAAATATAAATATAAAAATAAAAATAAATATAAAAAATAAGATATATGTGTAAATAATGTATCTATCAATAACTGCCTCCTAGAATAAATCTAAGGACTCAGTATAGCCAATAATGGAGGGCTCAGCATAGCCAATATTAGAGGCTCAATGTGAACCAACACGTAGGTGGGGATAGCAGAATATGGGGTATCAAGGGGTTCATAAGTATTAGAAGTAACATAGAAGGTGTGAAAGTACATAATAAACTATCCATGGAGGGTGAATAATATATGAGGCTCAATGTGAACAGACACGTAGGTGGGGGTAACAAAATCCGAGGTATCAAGGAGTACGTAAATATTAGAGGTAACATAGAGGGTATGAAAGTAAATAATAGACTAGACTATCCGTGGAGGGTGATTAATCGTACTCGAAACTGTGGGAGATCTCGAGCAGTCCTAATCTTGTTCCACTTTTGATAGAGGTTTATAGCTCCCTAGACTCCATATGTACAATTCAGTGGACATATATCCCGTAAACCAAGGTCGTATCTTATTTTCTCGTAAAACACTATACTGTGTGAACTAGATAAGAAATAGATTTTAAAGGAAGGGAAAGAGGAAACGAATAGTAGAATAATAGTAGAATGGATGTTTATAGAAATGATGCTATGTCAATATTCTCGTTAAGGCCCAACGGGCATAGGGAGTTAATGGTATAGATCCAGAAGGATTCTTTTTTTGACAACGTGAGTTCTCTATTGCCCCCTCTCGGATGAACTGGGATGTGTTCCAGTACTGTGAACATGAAGTTCTTGGCGTTGATCTCCCCGTTGTGCTTTTCGGCATAGTGTCGAGGAAGGCTATGCGTCATCACTTTGTGTTTTATATTCCTCATATGCTCTTGGACACGGATTTTGATCTGTCTCTTCGTTTTTCCAACGTAAAATAGGCCACAGCCACATGTAATCCTATACACTACATAGGTAGAGTTGCATGTGCATGGATGCTTGAGGGAGAAACCCTTTTTGTTGTCATCTGTTATCCATTTGAACGGTTTCTTTTCCATAAACCTGCAACAAATACATTTGCTGCAGGGAGTGCATTTGTTTTGATCGCTTAGAAAATGTTGTTTCTTCACTACTCCCGTAGGTTCCGCAGTAAATTGACTCGGAGCAATGAGATTTTTAAGATTCGGTGCTCTCCGAAATATGATGTTCGGTTTCGGTGGTAGGGTGGGTCCCAGAATGGGGTCTTTTTGTAAAATATTCCAGTTTTTCTCCAGTACTTTCTTGATAAGTGCATTTTCTTTATTGTACTGTGTGATGAAGGGACGACTGGTGGGGTTGTATATTTTCCTGTTGAGGGGATTTCCAGTTAGCATGGTCCCTCTGTCTAGTTCACCAGCCCTTCTCCTTGCATCTTCAATCTTCATTGGGTTGTAGCCTCTATCTTGGAACCTCTTTGCAAGCACGCTTGATTGAACCGTATAGTCTTCTTCTTTGGTACAATTTCTCTTGATGCGTGTGAATTGAGAGAATGGAATCCCATCCTTCCATTTCTGATGGTGGCAGCTATTATAGGGTATGTAGCTGTTGGCATCCACTTCCTTGAAGTATGTGCTTGTAGATATTTTCTCCCCAGGAGTGCCACAAAGGGAAAGGTCCAAGAAGTCAATTTTCCTGTTGTCATACTTGGAGGTAAATTTAAGGTTAAAGTTATTCACCTGGAGGTAGTTGGTAAACTCACAAAGACTTTCCTCGGTGCCCTGCCAGATGAAGATCAGGTCATCTATGTATCTTTGAAAAAAACAAATATTCTGCTCATATCTGGAGCCGTATATATGCCTTTCTTCCCAGACCCCCATCAGCAAATTCGCATATGAAGGGGCAAATTTGGTCCCCATTGCTGTGCCATTTTTTTGCAGGTAAAACTTGCCGTTAAATTCAAAGAAATTGTGTTTTAAAATATACTCAATACTAGCCAGGATGAATTTACTTTCTTCTTCTGACACAAGTGGGTCTTTCGTGAGTACCAATTTGACTGCTTCAATCCCTTTGTCGTGAGGGATCGAGGAATACAAGGCCTGGACGTCCACAGTTAGGAATACCGTCCCCTCGCGGGGCTCGCTACGCTCGCCACGCTTCGGGCTCGGTGGCTCGCTACGCTCGCCACAGGTTTATATCCAACTCCATGCCCACTTGGATAGTAGGGGTATGAAAAGGACCCCTTTTTCCATAGGAATCATTTTAACATTGATTCCTATGGAAAAATCGGGTCATCGCATCCGATGGTCGCATGCGATGCGATGCGATGCGATGCGATATCGCATCGCATCGCATCTGATTGTATGCCTTAACTTAAGGCATACAATCAAAAAATCGGGCGCCCAGATAACTCACAAGTACCATATTCTTCCTCTGAGATGAAATTATCCTTAAGGGCTTTAGTCAATAATGATTTCAGTTCTTCTTGAAATTCTGTGGTTGGATCTTCGAGAAGTATAGTGTATGTTAATTCATCTTCAAGTATATTGGCCGCTTCTTTGAGGTAGTTCTCAGTGGTTTGTACTACCACTGAGCCTCCTTTGTCAGCGTTCTTCACGATAATCCCTTTATCTTTTTTGAAGATTTTTATCGCTTGTTTTTCTTGAGGATTGACATTACTACTATATTTCGTGTTGATCGTTTTAAGTTTTCTGAAATCATCTTTGACCGTGTCGTAAAAGATATCAATATAACTTCCCCTGGATTCTACCGGGTAGAAACGGGAAGGAAGAGCGACTCTTGGTGGAGTCTTTTTTTGGGGATTTTCAAGTGGAGGGTTTTTAAGGAAGTGACGTTGTAGGGTGATACTTCTTATATATTTATTTAGGTCAATAAATAAATCAAATTTATTCACGTTGTTGTCAGGTGCAAATTTGAGGCCTTTGCTTAGAAGTGTGTTCTGCGATGGAAGTAGCTGCCTCTTAGAGATGTCAATAACCCCTGACTCTGGCTGGGTTGGTTGTACGCACTTTTCCTTTTTTTGGGGCTTTTTTCGGCCCCCCCTTGTGCCTCTTCCTCTCCACTCTTTCTGTTCTAAAAAATGCCTGGTAGTGTGTCGGTCAGGGGATGGTGTACGGTAATTACGACCTCTTGACTGGTAAGAAGGTATCCTTCGCCGGTATTGGTAAGATAAATGCTGGTCTCGATATCCTGGGAATCTAGAAAATATGTTAAGAGGCCATCAACTCTAAAATAGAGTTGATGGCCAGAAGAAAAAGGCAAGTTCAAGAAAGTAAGGAAGAAATCAAAATTATACACTCGGTACAGACATGCTCGAATTGTAGTATCAAAATGTACAACCTATCACAAATAGAAGTTTAATATAAATTACGGAGCTAATTCTTTTCAGATTGATTTAAAGGATAGAATTCTCTTATTACATATATGCTTACGTGGATGGAATTGTCAAAACGATCGTTATAAAGTAAGGAAGAAAATGTAAAGGAAGACTATCAAACAGTTTTGTCTTAACAAATTGGACAGTTCCTTTAGGCCTTCTAATGCAAACGTGAGAAAATATGGAAACATTTTAATTAAATACATCTTCTTATCCATCAAGAAACATACTGTATTGCTCTACAGAAATGATTATCTCTTATTTGAGTAGATAATTAGAATTATAAATCAAATGAAAAGGCACAAGCAATTAATTGAAGTCTGTGTGTATGTTGATAGAAAATATGATGACATTTAGAATGCTAATGCTTATTCTAGAAATCAAACATTCTAAAACATGTCTGTTTTTTTATAATTATCAACAATTCTTACTTGTAAAACAAATTGAATGCATTACAATGTTTCTAATGGATCATTTAAGTAGCATACATTTTTAACATCAAATATTGCAATGCTAATCATAGCAAGTTGTTTTGCTTTCAAGCTTACTGTACTTTAGATTTACCTTTATTTTATATTATTTACTTATTTGCTTTTATTTTAATTTTGTAAGCAGTAAGAATATGTCAATTGTCACAGTGAATCACCTGCTTTGTATCATGTGCACATGCTAAATATATAGCAAAAATATAACTATGTACTATTCAGTACAATGACTGCATGATTCATTGATAATAATTAGCACTCTTGAACCAGTAGTACATCACCTTACTGCAGTTTCAACTATTACACATAGAAACAGGTAAAAAAATCTAATCATTTTAATATGCTGTTCAAAATGGTGACTGAGTATAGCTGTTCAGTATGTTGTAGTGTCTTTAGGACAAAACAAGAATTTTTTATTTTTTTTGCATTTATGACCTTGTATTATATCCTAAAAGACAAGTTCAGAACGAAAGAGGATTGGATTTTTTGTTGTTGCACTTGCAGTTTGATTTTTATCTTTAATTCTGACTGTATTTCTGAGAATAAAGGCTATTGAGAATAAAGGCTACATGGCTATTTCCACTCTGCAAGAATACTTAACTTTCCCTTCAAGCAAAATTTGCAGCTTTGCCAGTCAACCAGAATGACCTCCATAGTGTGGAGATGTGGCCATTGCTAATACTCATGTGGACAATTGTGGCTTCCTGCATAAAATAATTTGTTGGCACTGGTTTCTGCCTGCACATACACAATCTTCTACATAAATTGAATGGATCCAGCATTACCATAAATTGGCATATATTATAAACAGCAGTAGTTTACTGCTGCTAATCAGTTCATCAAGGGTTATCCAAATAGCCCTAATACCGGCATCTGGATTCCCCATTGCTGTTTTTTTGGGTATTATGCTGTGGGTAGCTCAGGCACTCGAAAAGTAATCTGCGATAAGCAGCCTATAGATCCATGATCCTTATCCCAGATCACATGTGTTATCGCACCCAAATGGGACCATTTTCACCCCAAAAATAGGCAATGATGGCACACTATCAGCTATTTTCTTTTTTTTTTGGGGTGGGGGGAGGCAGGCAGAAAGCATTGGGGCTAATAAGATACCCCTCAAAGTAGTAATATAGGATTCTGCAGCTGTCTGCAACTACATCCATTTTACGTATGGCTCATGGCAGTATAGTATATTGTGCATGCTATCTTGATAACACAATGGGCAGTATTCAATGCCACTGGCAAGGGGGTTTGTGTGGCAAGGATGGTGAGCATCGCCAAAAAAAAGCCATCCTTGCCATATAACCCGCTAGCCAGCCACTCGCCATACACAATGTTCTGGGGTAATCCTCGCTTTCAGAGGATGGTGAGGATTCCCAAGAACAGCAAGGTTTACCACAAATGCAGCGAGCCCACTGCATATAGTGGCCAGCCTCAATGTTTTGATGGCCACACTCACCATTTCCACCTCTCTGAAAATAACTAGTGAGGTGGAAATGGCGAGTGAAGGGGGGGGTCAGTTGAATAGTGACTGTGAGCTATGACGGTGAGCTATCAGCATTGCTCGCCACCATAGCTCGCCTAAAGGGCATTGACTATACCCCAGTAGGTAGACAGTATATTTTAAAAGGTGAAATATTAAGTAGTAATAAGTGCCAAACACTCAAGCTTTGATGTTCGTAGTCAAACCATATACCGGCTCAGTTCACTTTTTGGCTTTTGAGTGGCATTAAGTACCCGGAAATTGCTATAAATGTATGTTACTGATGTTAGTAATATTGATGGAACAAAAACACCCAAACTACATGCTGTTACACTGTTCCAAGGTTACGCGCGCCAAGCTATCCTCTAACCTTGTGCTAGCTAAGTCTTCACCTATAACAACCACCTTTCCCAGGTAGATAAGGTCCACTCGGTATTCATATACCTCCAGGTCTAAACCCGGTGAGTGACGGGTTTTGCTAGGGCAGGACAAACCAACCAGGGCAGGTTTGTCCTGCCCCAGCAAAACACACCACAGGATGTAGGAAGGCTCTCCCCCTCACCTCTGCTCCAGCATTTGTACGCTGGAGCTTCCCTGTCCCCGCTGCCCCAGTCGCAATCACAGTCGGGGATGTTTGCGGCCGCTCGGTAGGACTCGGGCGCCTGAACTCCTGAGTCCCCCAGAGCCACCCCGAACATCCCGAGCCTGCCGCCTACGTCACTGCTGTAAAATGTGTGGTGGCTGTGGTAGTCAGGAGTGTCCAAGGTACAACAGAGTTCTCAGGTTAACACAGATTCCACAAGAACAAAGAGTAACAGGACTTCACGAGTATTCAGAGTTTCTCTGGATTATTGCCAGCATTAGGACAAGGGCAGGCTGCATAAAAAGGGAGAAACTCCCAATCAGGACAGCCAGAGATGAACAGACTCAATCATCTGGACAGTCAGACACACAAGAGAAAAAGTGATGACGCTGAACACAGCAACACAGCAGGAGTCTGTTTGAGTGCAGTTTCACATACCAGCCACAGGTGGCTGGTAACACATCCTTCTTTAATGTTCTTATAATTATTTAGCAATATATGTTTTAGATTTATACAAGCATATCACATTCAACAGACAATACTTTTGCAATTTTTAAAGTTATCCAGATGCAGAACCAAAACACTGGAGGGTGGTTTTACCAAAACATGACAATGATTTAGAACAAAACCTAATACCAAAACATGGGATCTGTAACCCATCTCTAGTAATTAGTTGGAGTTTGGTTCGAAGTTTAAACATTTGCCTGGCAGAAACTCCCTAAAATGGAGAGGTGAGATTTCTAAATTGCCTTTTATTTGAAACCCTAATATATTTCACATCCGAAATATATGGTACTTGTGTATTAGCATGGCACCTGGCTATGCTACATTTTCAGCATAGGCTAAGCTATGCTGTCAACATAGCCCAACGGCTGCCTAGCATACTTAGCATAGTGACTCTGCAGCAGCCCAACAGCTGCCTAGCGTAGTTAGCGTGGTGAATCTGCAGCAGCCCGGCTCTGTCCCCGGCGTCCATGGCTCTGTCCCCGGCGTCCATGGCAAGCCTAGTGAGCGCCTCTCACACAGCGCAGGTAACCGCCAGATCACCTGCTCTTGCAGACACCGGCGGAGAGGGAATAATGCGGGCACTGGCGGAGAGGTGCTCTATCTGTCTGAGATGCAGATGCAACTCAGATGTTCCTGCATCTCAGTATTATTGCGGCAGGGTACGGCAACCCTGCCCATGTCCGCTTCAGGGAGACCCTCCTTTTCAATCCCCCACTATCCACGCCAGCCCGAAGCATGGGGAGCGCAGTGAGCCCTGCAAGGGGATGCATTACACGCCCCCTGACCTGTTCATACCCCCACTATCCACGTCAGCATGGAGTTGATTTTATAAAGTGCCTGAAGTGTGGCGAGCACAACGAGGGGACGCGGATTACTTTACATGTATTCCGTGTCTGCTCACCACGCTTCATGCTTGGTGGCTCGCTGCAGTCGCCACACTTTATAAATTCAACTTCACACCGATGTGGATAGTGTGGGTATATCCATGCTCGCCACGCTTCGGGCAGGCATGGATATTGGGGATGTTTCAGGAACAAATATCTGACAGGGATGCTGACTACGCTGGCCGCGGGAACACTACGCTACTTCTGACAGGGACGCTGACTACTCTTACTACACTAGTGGGAACACTACGCTACTTCTGACTGACTACGCTAACTATGCTGGCCGAGCGAACACTACGCTGATTCTGACTACGTAACTAGCGCCCTGCTATTACACAAGTACCAAATATATATTTATTAACTTTATCTTTAATAACAAATTACGCATAAATACATTAGTATATGCATAGTTATCTATTTTTTTTCTGGGCATTTTTTATTAATCACAAAATGTAACTTATATTTGCTACAGACATAATTCAAGATTGACTATTCTTTATTCTCTGTGCACATAAATATAATATTTTTCCTATTATTGGTAGGGTTTTGCCATTCCTGTTTATTTCTATTTTATTCTGTCTTAGCCCCTCTGCTTGATTGTCTAGACAGAGCATATGAGTTATTCAGCTGCTTTCTCTTCCTTCAAACTTTGATTAAAAATGACATTGCTAGTCTACTTATTCTTAGATGCTAACTTGATATACTTGGGATATAGGCATGCATACAGATCTTACATCAAGGTAAGCTTATTTCTCTGCCTTTAGGAAATATTTCTAACAGTATTTTTGTCTGTGGTTATTTGCTCTTTATTCAGGGTATTTAAGCTTATTTTTTAAATCACTTAGGCCCTTATTCTGATCGGTGCGTACTTTCCCGAATTCTTTCGGATCGCGTTTTTTAGCCGTCTGCGCATGCGTGGGGAACGCCATGCGCATGTGCCACGCATGGTCTCCGTACTTGTTCTCACTAATACCGTACAGAAATGTGCACCGCAATCACTCGGCCAATATGGGCGTGTTATGGGCGTCATGCGGAATGACACAGGGGCGTAGTTTCAAAGTGGGCTAAACTGGGCGGAAACATGGGCGGGCACGGGGGAGTACACTTATTTTGGTAGGCGTGCATTCGGATAGCACGCCGAATGCACGCGAACAAAAAGGGAAGAAATGTGCGGTGTCCAAAAGGCTAGTATTGCTTAGCGGACACCACTCGGTCATGCGCTAGGCAATCGGAACGCCTAATCAGGACGGACGCACCTCAACCAATGTCAGCTGAACACAATACAATCACCTAATTTACTCATTACTTGTAAAATACTCCAACTTCTTTATTAGCTTGGTAGTCCTTCTCTAGACTTTTTCTATTTCTATTATATCATTTTGGTGTTGTTGCACTAGAAATTCTAGATGAGGTCTAAACAGTGCCGCGTATAGTAGCATATTACATTGTCTTCCCTAGCTTTTATGCCCCTTTCTTTATAGGCTAATATACTGTTGGCCTTAATGGCTGCCCCATGACACTGAGCAATGCACCCCAGTTTGTTGTCAATTTGGACTTCTACAGTAGGTCCTTTTCCTTATCTGATTTACGCAAATTTACCCAATTTAGATTATAGTTGCTGCATTGAGACATCCTCATCTGTTCTAATCACCCTACACAGTTTTGTGTCTACAAAGATGGATTCTTTGCTTAGTATTCCCTCCTCTATGTTATTAATGAATATGTTAAACAGAAGATGCCCAGCACCGAACCCTGTGGTACCCTACTTAGCACTGGTATCCAACTTGAAAATGCACCAATTACCAGCACTCTTTACTCTCTATCCTACAGCCAGTTACTTACACAGCTTTATGGTTCACAAGATCAAAGGGTTTACTTGAAAATGGTTGAAATGTTTCAAATGATTAGCACATACTTTTTTGCAACATCTGTTTAATTTACTATCCACTCATTTATTGGGAATAGTAACTAACAGTAGTTTCTACTGATGGTGGTCACATAACACGAAATGCCCTAATGCATGATGAAAATATAGGGATACATTTACCAAGATTGGAGTTTGATTTAAGATGAGATGTTGCCCATAACAACCAATCAGATCATATGTCTTATTTATCTAGCACCTTCTAGAAGATAATAATGTAGATTGAATCTAGTTGCTATGTGTAACATACTGTATATAGGACTCCCATTTTAATAAATCTATCCCATAATTTCTACCTAATGACTTTACCTAGACATTGTTGATTTAGTAATCCTCACCCGCCATCGTAACTTGCAAAACTATAGTACTATCCATAGCTGAGAAAATGTGTGCAAATGTAGACACAAAAGGCAATTGTTACAAAAGACCATGCTTTAGTTACCCTGTATTTTATAGAACTTGCATAATAATCCTTTATTTTACATATTCCCAGATATAAACCATATTGCATATTTTTTTATTATCAGTTATAAACTTAGGGATCCTATATATTTTAACAATATGTCCTATCTTTAAGAAATATGAATAAAATCAGAGGCTGCTAAAGAGCAGTTTGGTACAACAGCAGACACAAAAGACCTTTCAACACAAGACATCAACCTTTTCTTAGCCAACCAAAACTTTATGCAGAATCATCAGCATAAGGTCATTTGAGGAAAATGCTTCTGCATGTCTAACCTTGTATATCAATCATTTAGGTTAAATGTAACAAATGATGTCACGCTAAAGACATACTTTTCCAGTGGGCTTTTCTACTTTCATTACCAAATTTAGTTTGAAATTTTGCCAGCTTTAACAATAATCTATTTTTGAGAGGAAGAAAAAAAAGATAGGCAATTGATATTAGAAATGACAGGATACAGCATGAAGTGTGAACAAGCATCATCTTCTGCAGTCCTACAGTAATGTGTAATTCTAGTGCAGACAAATATAATTGGTACTTGTTTCCTAGCACGGCCACACCGATTAAGATCGGGGTGGTCGTGCTGAAAAAAATCGGTCGGTCGCATCGCATGCGATTTGGTCGCATGCGATGCGACCGACCGATCCGACCGATTTTTGACCCGATTTTTTCATTAAATCCAATGTAAATTGGGTCCCTGGGACCCAATTTTACATTGGATTTAATGAAAAAAATTCCAAACCCCCCCAAATTGAAGCGTGTACACAGCGCCCCACGATAGACGGCAACCCGAAGCGTGGCGAGCGCAGCGAGCCCGCGAGGGGCGGCGGTACGCGTCCTCCGACCTTTTCATGCCCTACTATCCACTAGGGCGTGGAGTGAGAATAGAATAGTGTGGCGAGCGCAGCGAGCCACCGAGCCCGAAGCGTGGCGAGCGCAGCGAGCCCCGCGAGGGGACGCGGATACCTTCACAGGTAATCGCGTCCCTTCGCGGGCTTCACAGTTGTCGGCGTCGCCACGGACACCTGTGAAGCCCGCGAAGGGACGCGTTTACCTGTGAAGGTATCCGCGTCCCCTCGCGGGGCTCGCTGCGCTCGCCACGCTTCGGGCTCGGTGGCTCGCTGCGCTCGCCACACTATTCTATTCTCACTCCACGCCCTAGTGGATAGTAGGGCATGAAAAGGTCGGAGGACGCGTACCGCCGCCCCTCGCGGGCTCGCTGCGCTCGCCACGCTTCGGGTTGCCGTCTATCGTGGGGCGACGACGGGGACATTTTTAATGTGAAATGGGTCATATTGACCCATTTCACATTTTTTAACATTTTTACACCATTTCAATGTTAAAAATTTTTTTAACATTGAATCCTATGTAAAAATCGGGTGCATCGCGTCGCATCGCGTCGGGACCAATGTTAATGGTCCCGACCGACGCGATGCCCCCGATATTTTACAGTTCCCGACAAGATTTCAATGTTAAAATTTTTTTTAACATTGAAGTCAATGCAAATATCGGGGGCATCGCGTCGGTCGCGTCGGGACCAATGTTAATGGTCCCGACCGACGCGATGCCCCCGATTTTTGTTTCCTAGCCGGCAAAATGGACCTGATTTCAAAGGAAATCGGGTCCATCGGGCTAATCGTGTCCCTTAATTAAGGGACACGATTAGTTACGATTGTGGCCGTGCTAGGAAACAAGTACCATATAATTATTTCTTATGTCAACAAACTTTATCACATATTAATATATTTAGCATTTTTTGACATAATGTTATCAATTGTTAATAGCTTTTATCCAATTTGATTAAACTATGTTCATGATAACCAGAAATAAAACACATTCCTTTCCTAGTGAGATTAAAACATAATCAGAAGCAGGTCATACATGCCTGCAAAACTTGTGCTTTCATTATATGTTATGTAAATGAAAGCAGGAAGGGGTTGTAATCTTTTTTATAACCCCCTGAAAACAAATTCCTAACCCAGGGTAATGGTATGATAACAAAGTGAATTAGCATGATGAAGAAATAAATGGTTTTGAGCTGTAGCCAAAGATGCTGTTATACTATAATAATTAGCTGTCAGACTCTAAGCTAATGACTTGTGACACACCTGCGAAGCTGACGATATATATTTTTATCATGATATTGAAATATCATAATATTGTAACAATCAGTTAAATAGATTCAAGACCAAAATTATTAACATTAACCTTTATTTATATAGCATGAGCCAGTGAACAACGTGGGCTACATTTCAGCTCTGGCATTCAGCAATGCCAGACCCAGGGCTGCCGACAGGGGGGTGCTGGGGGCACAGCTGTCCAGGGCCCCCGGTTTCTGGAAGGGCCCGGGCAGCTCATTTTGCCCACCGCAACCCTCCAATGTGCTGCCTGTGCTGCGCTCGGTGCACTGAAGGAAGCACAGGCTTCATCAATGCAGGACGCCAGCAGCCAATCTAAATGCTGCACCAGCTTTTGAGCCAATGAGAGCTCGTGTACCATTAGCCAATCAGAGTGGCTGCTGGTACATGATCTCTGATTGGCTCACCAGCCAGTGCTGCATTTAATTGGCTGCCGGCCTCCTGTATTAAAGAAGTCTGTGCTCCGGGACCTGCTGAGTCAGGCGGTAAGTGAAGGGATGGGGGAGATGGGGGCAGGGGGGATGAGGGGGGGGGGAAATAGGGGGCAGAGGGGCCCGGCTTTAAAACCAGTCCCAGGCCCCAAAATTCCTAGTGGCAGCCCAGCCGGATCTACACATACTACACCCATTACAGGGTGAGTGGACTCTTGCACAATGCCCCTGTCTCTCTTCTGCACACGTGTGTCAAAAAGAGGGGGATGGGTTTGAAGCAGAGATACCGGAAGTTGTGCTGCTCATTTGCCAGAGATGTCTGGCACTGGCAGTAGTACAGTATGCTCTGTTTTGATTTACAATTTTAATCACAAAATCATTAAGTATTGTAAACAAAAGAAGAGGGAAAGTCAGAACAGTAACTTTATATAGCTGTCCCTGACATGCAAACTTTAATTAGAGAGAAAAATCATTAACCTATGCAATAACATAGTCAATATCTCACTACACTTGATTTGACAAAAGGTTATTGGCAGATGCCGTTAACAGAAGCTGCTATGGCAAAAACAGCCTTCTCTACCCCAGAGGGCTTATTCCAGTATAAAGTGCTCCTATGTAGTTTACATGCGGTACGGGGTGGTATGGCGGTACGGGGTGGTATGGCTTACCGGTAAAAGATATATTGCTGGTACCCCGTACCGCCATAAAAAATATGCGCGCATGCGCACATATATAAGTGGCGGTCGACAGTAACACACATACCCAGCTCACTACTGCACTGATGCACAGCACTTTAACATGATAGTATGGCGACGGCTACCGCACTTTCCCCTCCCACCTCCTGGACTCATCATGACACGCCCCCCAGCTGCGTTGCTCCCGAACAGCCAGATCAACTCACCGCCTTCCTTCCCCTCCATTATGCATAAGCGGCAGACTGTGGGGTGGGAGCAACAGGTGACCACCAGTTAGGACTGACTGGTGAGAGTGCCTGGAACTGCACAGGCTCATGAGAAGGGAGGCAGCAGCTCTGCCGCAGGCTGTCAGAGAGTGGCCGCACACTAGAATAGAATCAGAATCAGAATAGATTGGCACTTAAGATGAGAGCGCAACTGCTGTTGGTAATCGTCTATGCCTGCCCTAGGAGGGATGGGTTGGGTGGGTGTCTATGGTGGTGTATGCAGCACTTGGGTGTAAAGACTGTTACAGGGCCCCTGTGTCTGTGCTGATCACAGCTAATTAGCATCCAGACAGTCCCCTATCCTCATGCACAGAACTGCCTAGCAACTACCCCAAAGCAGGGCTAGTCTTTTTTCAGTGGTAGTGCTCCATATACGTCCATACAGGCTGGCACTGAGTACTAAAGTCTATTTTCTCTTTATTTTTAAGATTAAAACATGTTCAAACACTAACCTGCGGGGGCATATTATATCTGTCACTGTGGGGCATATGTGTGGCACTGTGGGGGCATATCTGGCACAGGGGGCATACTTAGCACTGTGGGGCATATGTGTGGCACTATGGGGGTATATCTGGCACTGGGGGCACACTTAGCACTGTGGGGGCACTGTGGGCATACCTAGCACTGTGGGGCCATATGTGTGGCACTGTGGGGGTATATCTGGCACTGCAGGCATATTAAGCACTATGAGGGCACTGTGGGCATATCTACCACTGTATCGCCATATGGGTGGCACTGTGGGGGTATATCTGGCACTGGGGGCATACTTAGCACTGTGGAGGCATATATGTGTGGCACTGTGGGGGTGAATTATATCTGGCACTGTGGGGGCATAGATGTGCACAAGCCCAAACAGAAATGTCATTGTGTTTTAAAGTTTTGTCATATAGCCACTCCCCCTTGTGTCATATGACCATGCCCCTGACCACACCTCTAACCCCGGCACAGTACCACTAAGACATTTTCTCTACTTGCACTACTGTTTAAATGGTGGCCCAGTAACCTTCCAGAGAACTATGAATACGTTTTTGTGACCCCACAGAGAGTATGCAGCTGCATATTTAGATTACATTGTTATTTATTAGCACTGACTAGGAGTAACACCTACCAAAATTAGACCTGTGGCACATTGTAGGGACAGATAAAGATTTACCCATGTTATCCCAAGGGAAACCCCCTTTTAACTCACAGGCAGGGAAGGAACTTGCAAACGATACTGAAGCAACTGTCACCCCGGGTAATGTGTATGTAAAACCTCCCGGGTATTATAAATGCAGCAATTGCATTACCTCTAACTACTGTATATGGTCGCATACAATGCTATTTTTCAGCAGGAACCAGCAGGAACTCAGGGCCTTATTCTGGTTGGTGCGGGCGGGCCGTACGCGTACGTTCCGGGGTTTTTAATGATCTGCGCATGCGTACCATCTCCAATGCGCAGGTGCGAACACTCCACAACGCTTACGGACGGGTCTCTCCGTGCGAAAAAACCTGTACGCGAGAGTACGGGCATTGGGGGCGGCATAGAGGCGTGTTGAGGGGAGCGGCCGAAATAATGAGGGAAAATGGGCGTAAACATGGGCGTACACGGGGGTGTGCACCAAAAATGAACGGTGCTACTACCGCTCGATCGGCTAAAGCACCGTTCATTTCTGACACAAAACAGGCGGCCGCCAACCGCCACCTCAGACCACCCCTACAGATACCGCATGACAGCATGCGCCTGGGTTTGCTAATTTACGCTGATTACTACTCAAACACATACACCTGAATGTAATAATCAATGCTGCAGTCTATTAAGTCCAAACCATGATTTCACTACCTGCAAGCCACACACAGCACTCAAACACCTTGGAAGCTTATCTTTCTATACTTCTCGACATTTAAAGGTTTGTTTAATTTAAGGTAAGAATCTTTGTAAGACCTGCTTATATATGCTAAGGTAGGTATTTGTTAAACAGTTATACACATTCACTACGTGCTTTCATAGACTTTACTCAGTAGCACACTCAATCTACACAAGTCGACATGTGTCAACGTTTTCACTGTAACATCAACATAAGTTGATCTAAAAGTAACAGCAATGTGGGGACACATAGATAGTGATTAAAATGCAACATTAGAACATAATAAATATACATGTAAGGAGGGTTAAAATGTATTTTTATTAGGGTGTTCATTAAGGTAGACAATTGAGGTAATATAAAACAATAATTGAATAACAATTAGAATAATTCATTTAATTGCCTTAATCATAGTTGAAAGGCTAGATTTGCAGGTCCATATATGTGAAGGGTATGCCAGCGTGCACGGACGTACGCTCACTCTCATGAGCGGTGACATACGCTGAGTTTTCCATTGAAAACAATAGAGACCCATCCGTGCACGGTGGCGTACGCTCAGATAGCCGCAAGAAGTCGGTGGGAAGACGGACGAGAGACGTCCGTATAAAAACAAGTGTCTGTGGAGTAATTCAGCGCAATTAATTAAGTGGGGTGCAGCTGTTCAAACAAAAGAAGGTACACCACCTTCAAGGTACAGATTCAAAGAACAAATATGTTTGAATGGTAGCGCAACCCCCTTAAAAAGATGTGATGGACACAATAAACATTTGAAAATTTATTGTGACAAGAATGATAAAACAAGCAGAATAAAGCACATATAGAATATTTACAAATGATCCAAGGGCAGGTTTCAATTTCCTAATGGTTACACCAGGCAAATGTAATGAAGACTTTCTCTCACCATATGATGGAATTGCGGTGGGCTATGCTCCCATATGAAGTCCTGCGGCCACACCGCAGATGGCTTGATGTAGAAAAAGTCCTCAAGTAAAGTGCTGGTGCGTCCTTCAAAAAGTGTCTGGTCGTTTTTTAAAGTGCAAGGTGCCAGTGCACTGTGATGGGCAGTCTGTATCCAGAAAAGCTGCAACGCGTTTCGGAGAACTAAGTCCCCTTTTTCAAGCTGTGTGTGGATACCTTTTGCCACAGACTCCTTTTAAACCCACTTCCTGGGTCTGATTAGTCTGATCTTCCAATCAAAAACGCTGCCGATTCGCGGGCAGGAAGTGCCGTGCGTTCCACACGGCACTTCCGGTTTGCGTTCCATTAGCCGCATCGTCACTTTCGCTTCCGGTTTTTGTATATGCGGATGCGGTTATGGACTCGGTCCTTCGGCGCGCTCTGATCCTCTCCTCTCATTTTGATAGTGTGGACTCTGCTGCTTTAGTAAACACCTCCCACTTGCTCTCACTTGAGGGATGTGGCTTCTTCTTCTATAAAGATGTACTCGAGGTGCGCCCGCCATCTTGTTTAAGGGCAAAAGTGAGGGCAGATGGTAATATGCTTCAAAACATCCAATTCTTTTGGAGTTAACCCTGTGGAGAAAGGACACCTCCTCATATACCTCACTGTGCAGTACTTTGTATTCCTGCATAGTCCATCCCTAATTACCGGGAGGGTCCCCTTCCACTAGGTTTTTATTGCAGAATTGTAGTAGGTCCAGATTCACATATAATAAATAAGAAGAGATAAAAAAGAGTTTAATAAAATTTGCAGTAAACATATGACATTCTAAAATATAATAGACTTTAAAAATAATGGGTTCCTTAAAAATGAGTAAAAAGCAGAGTGATAAAACAGTGAACTGCAGATATACCTTATTCTAAAAACCACTTTAATTCGAAATCGGCATTATGGCCATTGGGATGAAGACTATTGAGTGTAAAAATCCACTTCATCTCGCTTTTGGCTAGCCTGATTTCAAGATCTCTGGTTTTCCAGTTAGTGGACAACTGTTGGATCCCCAGAAATCTTATGATCTTATTTTCACATTTGTGGTGTACTTTTAGAAAGTGATCTGAAAGGGGGTGCGTCAGACATCCTTTTTTTATATTGTAAATATGCTCTGCTGACCGCAATTTGAGATTTCGAGTGGTTTTTCCTATATATATTTTTTTACACTCGCATTCCAATAGATATATCACGTTTCGTGAATGACACGTGATGAATTGGTTGATCTTATATTTAACTGCATTCACTTCGAAATGAGTGGCTTTTTTGTCAAAAGGTTTTGTGTTGGTAGCTTTACACATCAAGCAGGATCAACACCTGTGGAACCCCTTGTTGCGATCGCTACCTTCACTTTTCTCTGGTAGGGCGCTCTTAACCAAGAGATTTTTTAGTGAGGGAGCTCGCCTATAAATAAATCTCAGTTTTTGAGGCATCACCCCCCCCAGCACAGGGTCATCCAGGAGTATCCTCCAATTTTTTTTGATGATTGCTTCTACCTTTTTGTGGTGGGATCCATATTGGGTAAAGAATGGCCACTCAGCAACACCCGATTTGTCATTTTTATCTTTCTTGGGTTTGACTTGGTATGTGAAAGAAATTGAGAGACAATTGGGCGATACCTTAACATATAAAAAGCTAAGAAGTGACCCCACAGCCCCAATAACAGGGAGACTAAAAGAACTTACCTCCAATGCAATGGAAAATAATCTTTTATCCAAAGAAGAATTTGATTTTATTAACATCTCCAACCCCACCACACCTACTATTTATGTATTGCCCAAAATTCACAAACATCTTACGAAACCCCCAGGGCGACCAATAATTACAGGAACAGGAAGCATTACCTCCAACCTGTCAGCCCTGGTTGACTTTTACCTGCAGCCATTAGAAAGTAAAACACGTTCCTTTTTAAAAGATACAGGGGACGTTTTACGAAAAATGGACTCTATCCAATGGACAGAAGATTGCTTCCTAGTCAGTGCTGACGTAAGCACATTGTACACAATTATAGATTGGCAAAAAGGACAAGAAGCAATCAGGTATTTTTTAGATAAAAGTGAGTACTCTAAAGAACTACAAGAGTTTTTAGTTGAGTCCATTTTATTCATTTTAACCAACAATTATTTTTATTTTAATGGCAGCTACTACTTGCAGGTAAAGGGAACAGCCATGGGCACCAGGTTCGCCCCCAGCTACGCCAACCTCTTCATGGCCTATTGGGATATGGGAGCGGTGGATGAGAGGTTGGCGGGAGGGGGGGATCTGGTGTCCTGGTGGAGATTCATAGATGATGTTTTATTCATATGGAGAGGGGAGGAGAGGATTTTAAAGGATTTTTGTGACGTTTTAAATTTGAACGATTTTAATATTAAATTAACTTTTACTATGAGTAAATCTAATCTAGTTTTCCTTGATCTCCACATATATATTGAGCATGGGAGTATTAATACCAAAACTCACAGAAAGGAAACAGATTCCAATTCATATATACAAAAAAACAGTGAACACCACGAAAGGTGGCTTAATAGTATCCCATTCGGACAATATATGCGTCTGAAAAGGAACTGTACGAAGCAGGAGATACTAGAGGAACAGTTCTCCGAAATGGATCAAAGATTCATACAAAAAGGGTATACACTGGAAAATCTCCAAGCATCAAAAGAAAAGGTTAACCAGTTGAATAGGCAAGATCTCCTCAAAGTCAAACCCAAGAAAGATAAAAATGACAAATCGGGTGTTGCTGAGTGGGCATTCTTTACCCAATATGGATCCCACCACAAAAAGGTAGAAGCAATCATCAAAAAAAATTGGAGGATACTCCTGGATGACCCTGTGCTGGGGGGGGGTGATGCCTCAAAAACCGAGATTTATTTATAGGCGAGCGCCCTACCAGAGAAAAGTGGAGGTAGCGATCGCAACAAGGGGTTCCACAGGTGTGGATCCTGCTTGATGTGTAAAGCTACCAACACAAAACCTTTTGACAAAAAAGCCACTCATTTCGAAGTGAATGCAGTTAAATATAAGATCAACCAATTCATCACGTGTCATTCACGAAACGTGATATATCTATTGGAATGCGAGTGTAAAAAAATATATATAGGAAAAACCACTCGAAATCTCAAATTGCGGTCAGCAGAGCATATTTACAATATAAAAAAAGGATGTCTGACGCACCCCCTTTCAGATCACTTTCTAAAAGTACACCACAAATGTGAGAATAAGATCATAAGATTTCTGGGGATCCAACAGTTGTCCACTAACTGGAAAACCAGATATCTTGAAATCAGGCTAGCCAAAAGCGAGATGAAGTGGATTTTTACACTCAATAGTCTTCATCCCAATGGCCACAATGCCGATTTCGAATTAAAGTGGTTTTTAGAATAAGGTATATCTGCAGTTCACTGTTTTATCACTCTGCTTTTTACTCATTTTTAAGGAACCCATTATTTTTAAAGTCTATTATATTTTAGAATGTCATATGTTTACTGCAAATTTTATTAAACTCTTTTTTATCTCTTCTTATTTATTATATGTGAATCTGGACCTACTACAATTCTGCAATAAAAACCCAGTGGAAGGGTACCCTCACGGTAATTAGGGATGGACTATGCAGGAATACAAAGTACTGCACAGTGAGGTATATGAGGAGGTGTCCTTTCTCCACAGGGTTAACTCCAAAAGAATTGGATGTTTTGAAGCATATTACCATCTGCCCTCACTTTTGCCCTTAAACAAGATGGCGGGCGCACCTCGAGTACATCTTTATAGAAGAAGAAGCCACATCCCTCAAGTGAGAGCAAGTGGGAGGTGTTTACTAAAGCAGCAGAGTCCACACTATCAAAATGAAAGGAGAGGATCAGAGCGCGCCGAAGGACCGAGTCCATAGCCGCATCCGCATATACAAAAACCGGAAGCGAAAGTGACGATGCGGCTAATGGAACGCAAACCGGAAGTGCCGTGTGGAACGCACGGCACTTCCTGCCCGCGAATCGGCAGCGTTTTTGATTGGAAGATCAGACTAATCAGACCCAGGAAGTGGGTTTAAAAGGAGTCTGTGGCAAAAGGTATCCACACACAGCTTGAAAAAGAGGACTTAGTTCTCCGAAACGCGTTGCAGCTTTTCTGGATACAGACTGCCCATCACAGTGCACTGGCACCTTGCACTTTGAAAAACGACCAGACACTTTTTGAAGGATGCACCAGCACTTTACTTGAGGACTTTTTCTACATCAAGCCATCTGCGGTGTGGCCGCAGGACTTCATATGGGAGCATAGCCCACCGCAATTCCATCATATGGTGAGAGAAAGTCTTCATTACATTTGCCTGGTGTAACCATTAGGAAATTGAAACCTGCCCTTGGATCATTTGTAAATATTCTATATGTGCTTTATTCTGCTTGTTTTATCATTCTTGTCACAATAAATTTTCAAATGTTTATTGTGTCCATCACATCTTTTTAAGGGGGTTGCGCTACCATTCAAACATATTTGTTCTTTGAGAGACGTCCGTAAACGGGGGCGTACGCTCTGTTGTACGCAAGTTGTCGGAGTCTAAGGGCTGATCCGTCCGTGTACGTTGGCGTACGCTCAATTGTACGCCACTCCCCTTCGACGTTGTTTCTGGCCGTACGTATGCGGCAGATTTGTGGGTGGACTTAACCTCAACGGCCGCGTACGGAGAGCGTACGTTAATATGGAACGTACGCACGTTTGGCCGCACCAACCAGAATAACCCCCTCAGTTCCTAAACCTCTAATTAAATATGACATCATCAGGAACTGAAAATCTACTTTCCTTAAGATAAGTATTATTTTAAAGTCACCTGTGAGTGCCTTTTTTCCCAAAATACAATATATAGATCTATCTCTCTCTCCCTCTCTCTATTATATATATTTTTTATTTATTTAATTGATCCGCCCCCAGACCTGGAGTTCCTGGACCTATTTTTCCAGAAAAATAAAAGTGGACTCGCATGCAAAATGTTTTGACAAACTCATCTCAAAAAGACGTATGACATTGGGCAAGTTCTCTCGTGTAATTCAACCTTTCTGGTTTACATTGTGACTTGCCCTTGTGGGATATTCTATGTGGGCCAGACCTCTCGCAGATTCAAAGAGAGAATGGCAGCACATAGATCATCCTTTAGTCTAATGCATAAGGGTAAAGATATAGACCAGCTGGTACCCAGACATTTCAAGGATGCCAGCCATGGTCTGGAATGCCTTAGGCAAGATCTGAGCAGCGGCCTCCAGGTAGCGTGGATCCGGGCAGTGGTGCTGGGAGCTTTTAGCAATTTTTGCCAGGCGGTGGTGGAAACGCTGCTGAATTTGACAAGACTGGCCAGATGCTGATTAGCTGAATTTTCTCAGCCAATCAACATACCAAATGATGGTCTTAAAGGAACAGTCAAAAGGTAAAACTTCTAAACATATAAGCGACCTTGTTGCAAACCAAGGGCTATCTAGTTGCAGGCATAAGAAAAAGACACCACACAATAGCACAATATTATACTGTACCACACAAAAAGACACAGCAAACCACACAAAGGTACAGGAAGTACCGTAACATAAAATATTGGGGGAAATGCCAAGTAATAGCGCAAAACCTGTGGCATACTCTGAACTGACCAGAGCACCCTCATGCAATTGTGGACAGGAAAAGAATATACAGTAACAAAATGATAAGGAATTTGCCCACCAGAATATAAAGAAGAAATACCTGGGCTCCACAGTGGACTATGAGCAGGCGTGCAGTAGGAGTCCAGGAATGAATGAAAATATCCAGCCAGAAGCAAAGGGTCACTGCATGGAAGGTGGGAGTGAAAGCAAGCAGAGAGGAGCAAGGAGAGAGGCAGGTGCCTGCTGAACACAGGACTATCACCGGCTGGGCTGTGCTGACCTGAATCCGTTAAAAGGGCTCAGGTGCCCAATCACCTGAGCAGGGTCAGCCCAGTCCCCTGGACTAATGACTGCCTGCTGTGACGAGGGATGAGGCCACCTGTGCAGCTTCTCCCATCGTCCTGACAACCATTAACCAGAGTTCGTAATCCGGTTAATCCTGCCTGGGGCAGAAGCAGCTCCAGCGTTCCTGGTTGCCGAGCAACTGGCACCGGGGATGCGATCACATGCTGACAGGAGTGCTGGGACTCCTGTCAGCCTGCGCATAGAAGAGATGCCGTTGCTGCCCCTAAGTGTGGTTAATATAGTATATGTCTCATTATTTAGCATGTATACCAATATATCTAGCATGTATATCATTACCATTATTATGTAGTATTTATTTTCCATTTTTATGCAGTATTCATTCCATGATATTAATTTAGAAAATTGGGAGCATAGTAGTCTGAATGAGAAAGCAGCAACAATAAATGAGCAGAGAAAACCCGCACAGTTGTATGTAAGTAAGTACAGTTAAAATCGGGGGTTAAAGTGTGTGGGGGGGAATGGGGTAGAATGAAAGAGGGGGGAAACCCTACCACCTGCTCTGGCACTGATTAAGGGGGGAAGGGGGACAATAGGTGGAAGAGGGAAATGAGATCCACCACCTCTCTAGAACCACATTAAGCCCTGGTTATAATCCAGTGATGACTGCAGCATAGCATTTGAACAAGGTCTGGACTTGTACAACTACAGCTACTAATCCTCGTGAATAACTACAGCTCATAGAAATGGCTGATTGCTGCTCCTCCTCTCCTCCCTTCGCTGAGACAAGTCAGTGCTGGAAACACCCACAGTTTCAAGACATCATCCTGGCACCAGTGGAAAAGTCATAGATGCAGCCAAAATAAGCAAATTTTGCAGAGAAAAAGGATGAAAGCATAGGTGCCTATTTATGTTTTTGCTGGTGGGTGCTCAAGCAAAAAATGTAGAAGAGTGGCTTCATGGGAAAGGGGCGTGGCCACAAAATAATACTGATTTATATTACACAGCACAGTAGTCTCCAATATTCAAATTATGGCAACAGTGCCAAACACATAAATGCCCACACAGTGCAGGTACACAAATCCCCCCCACAGTGCTAAATACATAACTGCCCCCACAGTGCCAAATACATAAATGCCCCCACAGAGCAGGTAGATAAATGCACACACAGTTCCTGTGCCAGCGACAAGAGAGGGGGAGTGCAGTGGGACACGGGCGGGTGGGCCGCTGCTGAGTGGGTGGGTGCTCATCAATTTCCCTGGGTGCTCGGGCCCTCAAGCACCCAAAGAATTGACACATATGGATGAAAAAACTGCTCCTCCTTCCTCTCAGGCCCAGACCATAACCCCACTCCTTGCATTTAGGCATGAGCCACATCAGCAGAGTGAGACAAGAGATGTGGCTGTTAATTTAATGTGCAGGAGAATATCTAGAACTATAGTAGTTTTAAGGCAGACTACATAACTTTATGAAAAAAGTTATGAATTGATTAATGGTCATATTGTATACCTAAACAAACGTATGTTGCTAAAAGTCAAAAAGTACCCAAAATAGGCTATTTGTCTCTAAGGCCCTTATTCTGATCGGTGCGTACTTTCCCGAATTCTTACGGTGCGGTCCGCACGCCACACTGTGCGGTGGCGTACGGCCAACGTCCATAGAAACGCCCATGTGTCCTCCGCATTCGGACAGACTCACTCTTTAAGAACAGGGCGTGTGTACGGACGACATACAAACCGTGCGTGTGCGGTGGAAACGTACAGATTCTGCACGGTCTTCCTGCACAAGCACGATCTTACCGCGTCAGAACGTACGGGAAGCTGTCCGTACACACCGATGCGGAGTATTTACGCTCAATCCCACACTTTTTTACTGAGTACACACAGCGATCACATTACCCACTTAGGCAATTAGGCAACCTGATGAAAAAAGGATTGTTATCAATTGCAATCAATTAAATGCTCATCTATACTGACCCACATTCCTACTACATTCATTACACACATTAACCCTTACAGCATGTGACCCTAACATACATCTATATACACTATTTACATTTTGCTTATTTTAAAGATTTTAAACAAGTTACACATATACTTTTGCATGTTAGAAAAAAACACTGACAACTTTGAACTTTAAATAACTATTTATTAATAGAAAGAACCAATGTAGTAACAAATAAATTCCCAAAAAATTAATTTGGCCCATCTATGAGCCGGTCCATTTCGGCCAGAATGTGCCGCATGTGGCCTCTAATTCGTAGGAGGGCCCCACGGAGACCCTCCTCTGCTTGGGCAGGCTCATCTGTGGACGAAATAAAAATTGAAAAATTAATAATGATATTCATGCATACATTTAACATAGTCATACCTACATTTTAAACATGCACCGTGACAGGTGTGTGTGTATATGTATATATATATATATCTATATATATATCTATATATATATAGAGAGAGAGAGAGAGACACATATATAACTATATATATGACACATACACCTATACATACATGCATACATACTACATGGAAAGCCTGATTTTTTCCCTATACCCTTTACTCTGTAGAACACCTCACAGTCAAAGTTCAGTGTCTGTTATATGATGGAGCCTGGCTGGGGAGTTACACAACTCTCAGGAATGCACAGTACATTGGTGCAATCAAGCATGGCTTGCCTGCTGATGGTCTGCTCCAGAAATCATTGTCATAATGCCAGTTAGGGGAAGCTGCAGCACTAACCCACTCCCATGCACAAAAGCATTACTAAGACCAAATCAACACACAATTATGGTGCAAAACATACATGCAGACCGCAGGGGGTGGTTAGCTAGAGGAGGGCCCAGGGGCACTGACCACTTGTTACTCCAGTCTAAGCCACGCCTGTCCATACTCCATTTATGCCATACTGAATCTAGTTTACAAAGATCAATCACCAGTAAACTCTACTCACCTATATAAGGCTTTCTTCCAGGATACAGATTAACTAGACAGGTTCAGTGGCACTTAAAATCGACATGAAAGCCATCCGCACAACCTGTGTCATTAATATGTGTCCAGGATGAAAGGGATGGTTTGCCCACCCTATCTAACCCCTAAGTGTGTCTGTTGCTACCCAGTTTGTTTTATCACTTTATAGTATTTAAAAAAACAATTGAATCACCAGTGCTACAAAGCAAATAGAAGATGACAAAAGGAATAATGAATCTTTATGTATACATACCACTTTCTGGTGCCTGCACCACCTCACAGGCCTCCTCTTCTCCTGTGGACTCCACATGTGGCACCTCCTCCTCTTCTGCCACCTCATCCTCCACTGCCACCACCTCCGCTGCCCAGACCTCCTCCTCCACTTCCTCCCTTTCCTCTTCCTCCACTTCCTCCGCCACCCCTTCTTCTATGGCAACCTCCTCCGCCATTACTGCCTCCGCATCCTCCTGGGCCTGGGAGGCCTCGGAGTCTTCTCGGGCCTGTCTTGCTCGTTCCCGTGCTGTGTTTGGGAAAAGACAAAAAAGTGCCAATTAGTGGTAATTTGTATTAAGCCTTATCAACCTATAAATGCAAAGGTTATAATTACTGATAATTGTACAGCCAAACACCTCCTTAGTGGCCTTTACAAAACACAGCCTGTAACATGGCAGGTATGCTGTGACATTTGGGCCATTGTAAGCATCACAAATATTAATCCTACACAATGACATATTTTATCACCATTACAGGGTGTCAAACAGGAAGTAGCACACATATAGTGTATGCCATGTTTCACTCATGATCAGGCTGGTGACCTTATTGCCTTAAATAAGGTCATGTAAGCAATCATGTACAAATGGCCATTTATTGTATAAACACTCACATCTCGCTATGCTGGCCCTGATTTGCTGGAGCAAATCTGGCTGGCGACGTCTCAAGTCGGACCACCGCCGCTCCAGCTGTGCGACGGTCCGCCGCACCTGCGTACGTGCGAATATGCGGCGGCGGGCCACCGCATAAGCATTCCGCTTCTGACGGTTCGTTATAAATGGGCCCGCCCGCCCCAGCCTGGTCTCCATAACGAAGACCAGTGTCCTCAGCTCCGCTGGCGAAAAAGGTGCTGCTCTGCCATAGGCCGCCATCTTAGCAATGGCACAAATCAAACAATCATGTGCTGTCATTGGTTGATCAGAGTGATATTTGGTATTAACTTTATTGTTCATTTTTACACTAACAGCGTGTATGCGCCTGAACAGACGGCTAACCCATTGCATCGCACACCCATCCTAAACAGACAGTGTAAAATAAGATGGAAACACATTATATATAATCTATAACATTCACCAAACATGGGTATAAGCAACAGGTGAAATAGTCTGCATCACTAGACACTTACACCTAACTCAACAAGGTACTAAACAGCTATTTTATAATGAAAGCTATGCAGCACAAACATAGCAAATAGTGGCAGACCTTTTCCCAAAATTAGGCCATGCTGCAATGTGTACAGTTACCTTCTACTGGCCCATACTACAGAGGTGGAATGAAAAGTAGCTAGCATCCAGCCTGAATTTGGAGTGCTTTCACATGTGATTAGGATGCTAGCTCTGATTACTTGTGTCTAAGTGGTGGACTGGATTTACATATGGAATGGGTAGTGTCAGTTGTACTACATACCAAACAAGTGCACAGTACAGATGTACATTCAAATATACATTTCATGTGTGACCTAAGTTTTATTTGGTCATTGGTGTTCAAATCTGCATTTAGCTACTAAATCAGACTTACTCAGTTTGCCAGGTTTTTAAGAAATATTTATCCACACCAAGGGGCGTGCCGTATGCGCCGCACGGTTGACGCTGCCGTACGGAACGCGGCCGTACGGAACGCAGGTTGCAGCTGATTAACGCCAATTAAAGAAATAGTATTTAAAGTTGTCCTAGAAAGGCAAACAGTTGTTGCAAACATGGCTGGCTCAGAGTCAAAGGAAGAACAGGTGGTGCAGAACCTTTTGGCCCGCATGGAGTCCAACACCACCTATGTCCCCCTCAACCCAGAGCAGCCAGATGGGCCATCAACATCAGGCCAATCGGCAGCTGGCCCATCCTCAGCATCAGCAGAATCATTGGGAACACAGCAGGTGGCTTCCCAACAGAGTAGCCTGGCCAGCACTTCAAGTACAGCAACCGGTGGCCGTGGCCATGGCAGTGCCAGTGGCGGTGCCAGTGGTCGTGGCCGTGGTCGCAATCGGGCAACAGAGGAACCAACCACCAGAAACATGGCATATGAACCGCAGGAGCTTGCCATCCTGGTGACCCGGGCACGGGATTTGATCGAGTGCCCACCGGTAAAGTTGACACACACAAGGAGATGGAAGATCTGGGAGGAGATAACGGCGGAGATTAATGCGGTGGCTCCTCAAGTTCGTGAGGCGGAGCACGTTAAGAAGAGGCAAGTACATGTGTGTTACATTTGAGCAGTACAAGTCCAGTAATGTTTACATTCAATATTAGATGGAGTTGGTCAATGGGTGGTCACGTTGCTTGGAGGCACAGACATGTTTGCCATGACATTGAATTGATAGTTATTGTAGGGTGACTGTGGTTGTATCTTCTAAGGGTTGTTTTTCATAATGAATATAATGTAAGTTTGGTGTCAGTAGCCACATGTTGTATTATGTTTCAGATTGCAATAGGTGCTACAGCAAACATGAGGAGTGACATGTATTAATATGTACACTTTGATTGCAGGTGGCACGACTTCAAAGGCAACCTCAAGAAGAAATTGACCCAGCGGTGGGAACACAGCCACACCTCTGGGGCTGGCCCCATGCCTTCAAAGCTGCAGCTCACCCCCCTGGAAGAGATGGCCGAGTGCTGCATTGCAGTGGAGGAGGTCCGGGGGTGAGCACCATAGACAGCGAGTCCCCAGCGGAAGTGATGGCTTCTACGTTTGAAGGTAATTATTTGCCAGGCCATAAGTAGATGTTTTGAATTTTGCATGGCTAAAACTGAACTTCTAATCTTCCATCCCCCGAACATCCCCTCTTCTCCCACTATCTCCATCAGCATTGGTGAAACCGAGATCACCTCCACCGACCAAACGCGCTGCCTCGGTGTCATCATTGACTCCTCACTCTCTTTCACCCCCCACATTCGTGCTCTCTCACAGTCTTGCCGATTTCACCTACGCAACATCTCACGCATCAGACCATTCCTCTCCACTGACGCGACCAAAATTCTCATTCACTCTTTTGTCATCTCCCGCCTTGACTACTGCAACATCCTTCTTTCTGGGCTACCTCTTACCCGCCTCGCACCTCTCCAATCCATTCTTAACGCTGCTGCTAGGCTCATCTTCCTCTCCCGCCACTCTACCTCCGCCCCCCCCTCTGTCTATCTCTTCACTGGCTCCCCATTCCTTTCCGAGTTCTCTTTAAACTCCTCACCACCACCTACAAGGCTCTCTCCTCCTCCACCGCTCCCTACCTCTCTTCACTGATCTCTATCCACACTCCCTCCCGTCCTCTTCGCTCCATCGCTGACCGCCGACTGACCTCTCACCTAATCACCTCCTCCCACTCCCATGTCCAAGACTTCTCTCGCGCTGCCCCCCCTGCACTGGAACAACCTCCTGCCACCCATCAGGCTATCTGATTCCCTTACCTCCTTCAAGCGCTCCCTCAAAACCCACTTTTTTTGACTAGCCTATCCCTCCTCCTAACCTCTTTTGATCCTCCTATCCTGCCTCTGTTCCCCTCCGTTCCTACTTATCCTATTGTATTTCGTTCGTCCACCCACCTATTTTTAGTATGTTAACTCTTATGAGTAGGGTCCTCCTTCCTCACGTACTCACCCTACCTCATTACCTCACCTGTGCTCCTGTCCTGTTCTTCCCTTCCTCTACTTCATCTTCAGTCTCCTCGACAATTTCCACACCTACTTCTGAACTGATGCTGATTTTAGTTCTACCAGCTATACCCCTATTTATACTGTATTTTTCAACACACCCTGTACGTTACCTTGTAATTTTTTTTTTTTTTGTTTGCTATGTACGGCGCTGCGGACACTTTGCGGCGCCTTATAAATAAACGTACTACTACTACTACTACTAATTGGTATTTTCTCTTTCAACAGCATCCCCACCGCTTGGTCAAGAATCTCTTGAGGAGGTTGTGGAGTCCGTGCCACCTGGCCCCAGTAGCAGGCCCGTGCAGCAGCAGGCGGCAATGTCCGTGGCTGAATTGTCCACGTGGGGGCATGTGCTTGAAAATATTGTGCAGCAGGGAGAGTCGGCATCAGAGCGGGTGCGTAGGGCCGAGGAGGTGCTGCAGGGTTTGACCACCAGCCAGCAGAGTATTGCTGCGAGCATGCAGGCTATTGCTGCTAGCCTGCAGGTGCTGGCTGATCAAGCCCTGCGGCAAAATAAACTCCTCCTCCACCATAATGAACTTATGGTGGAGCTAGTTACCAGCAATAGGGTCCTAATGTCACCCGTTTCTGGTGCAGTCCCAACATCATCACTCCCTGCTGCCAGAGGGGGAAGAACATCCCCCCCCTCCCCAGCATGTGCTCCACGTGACCCACCATCTGAGCGTGGCCGTGGGCGAGGCCGAAGAGCTGCTGCACGTGGCAAGGAGCCTGCCAGGGGCAAACGTGCCCGCAAATGAACTTGTGTCCCCATTAATCTCCACCGTTATGTCTTCCCAAATCTTCCATTGAGCTGTGTGTGTCAGCATCCTGTGTCAAATCCCGTGCCGAGGGTCACCACATTTGCCCGCGGTTCAAATGTCATGTTTGGTTCCCCTGTTGCCCTGTTTGGCCTAGCATTACTGTGTGCTGTACTTGAAGTGTTGGTGCTCTACTTTTGTTGTGAAGCCACCTGATGTGTTCCTAATGATTCTGCTGTGGCTATTTATTATATATTATTTACTTTTAGTCCTGTTATGGTACCATTTATTTTGTGATGGTTTTGAAAATATTTTCTACGTTGATTTAATAAATGTTATTTTTGCCCCCCAAATGTCTGGATTAATTGATACATGCAGAAGTGACATGTGTATTAGTATTATTAATATGAAGTTGTGTTCATTATTTGCAGTGTAAAAGTGTGTGAAAACTGCAGCATATATGTGTGTGTTTAGTAATGGTCCATTTAAGGTGCATTGGTTTCAATTGAAGCAGTGAGAAGCGTGTCTTTAGGCTATGATGAAATATTAGCAAAATTAAGAATTGTAGGCTGAAAAAATCGACATTTAAGAGGAGACATGCTTAACATATACAAATATATGAAGGGGCAATATAACAAACTTTCAGGCATCAAATTTACTTGAAAGTCAAAGGGCATGCGCTCAGACTAGAGGAGATTTCATACCCTTAAAAGAAAGTACTATTTTACTGTCAGTGCAATAAAGGTGTAGAACCCTTTGCCAGTGGAAGTGGTGGTGGAAGACAAAACGGATCAGTTTGTGTAAACAGTATTTTTTACCCTGCAAAATGGACTGAGTTTTCTAGGTGGTGAAAGGTTCTGTAATTTGCACTTTCCATTCAAACAGCAGAAAATGCTATATTTTTTTCACCCTGATTTAATGTAATAAAAAGTTAAACCTGTCATAAGGACAGCCAGGACATAATTTTCCCCTAGAATTGGTAGTTTTAAAGTGTCTATTGTACAAATACTGTAGTTAACAATTGGGATTTAAGACATTTTGTTTTATTGTTATCTATTAATGTGTAAATATCTTTTAAAAAATAGTTCTATGGGACATTACCATTAAATAAGAAGTTTAGATGTATCTTACACTGAGCCAAGTGTGCTCACTAGTACAGATGTGTCTTCGTACATCCAGCCTTAATAAACTATGCGGTGTAGATGCCTGTGCAACTGAGGGATTGAGAATCACACGTGTACTTTGCACCTAATTCAGCAGGGATTGCTAATCAGAGAATTTGAAAAACAAAGGATTATCGAATAACTGCACATGTGTGTGCCCAAGTAGTGAAAATATATCTGTACACAAAGATGTTAAAGAGTAGTTGCAATTTGATTAACAAGAATTGGCGTTTAGTGGCGGAAACATGGTATTTTCTGGGGTTGGTTGTGATAATTCAGGCATGCCTGTGTGTTTTTTGGGTAGGTCTCTAATGTCAGCAATAACCACTTCCAGTCCGATTCTTGAGCCGATTAGTGGAAGCCCTAGACTGTTGCAGATGGAAAAAAACTATTCCAGTTTTGGTTTTTGTTTATGGATTGGGTTGGCATCTACAGAATCACAATAGTAATATAAACCACAACACACATGGTACAGTACAAATAGTAGAATATGATTTGATAAAACAAAAAACATAAACTAAGACTAAAACAATAAGAATAATGCAAAGTTATGTATACCCACCCATAAGAGTTCAGAGGTGCAAGATTCCAAAACAAGATGTGATGAGTGTCAAAGAGACCAAACATCAAAATAAGCAATGCATTTTCATTTAAAGTATATGAAAATTTAATTAGATACAGAAATGTTCATCATCCATACCCAGGTAGCAAGGGGTTTAGCAACTTTAGCTAATGTTAGAAGAATAGTAACAATAAAATGTAGGTAGGATTTTAGGGAGTTTAAAAGGTTGTAGCCAAAGAACTGTATGAGGGTCAAAAAGTTAGATCATTTCTACAAGTTTGAACATATCATTTTCATATTTATCCAGTGTTAATATCATCATCATGCAATATTATCTCATCTTTGCTAGAAGTCTCTGTACTTTGATGTAATTGGCAAGAAAGGTCTTCCTCATTAAATTTGTAGTTCATATTTATGAACATCATGTTTTCCATATTTTTATGAAGTAGCCACATGTGCCAATTGCTCACAAGATTCCTATGCAAAAACTATTTTTTTTTTTTTTAAATTAATACTTTTTTTATTAGCATTTTGTTTTTGTTTTTTTACATACATACAAAAGACAAGGAAACATACATTAGCAAAGAAGACCAGATTGAAGAAAGTAAAAGGAGTTTAACAGGTCAAGGTCATGCATGAACATCATCAAGTCCTTATAGTCTTACATATAACAAGCAGTCAACATTCCTGCTGTGATATATTAACTGTTATAACCGTTTATTCAATTATTATGCTATATTTCTTCAATAAACATCATGTATTTTGAACGAAACAAGGCTGTAGCTACCCATATGTGGAACGTGTTGCCTCTAACTTGTGGTCAGATTTCCAGTCTCTCGTATAAGTTTCCCTATGCCCCAACAAAGTTGGAGAAGCAAGCAAGCACTTTATTGGGTGATGTCTGTGTCTGTGCTCCAAATGTATTTGATAGCCTGGTTTCCTCACTTTATGCTGTTGTTGCTAACATCTCCCATCTACTTCACGGCTAGGGGAAATCAATATACCGCTGCCCAACTATGGTCTGACATATCGAGGGGAGGATAGCCACCTATCCAATATTCTCAAGTATTTGGGTTCGGAGTTTCTGGACATATATACAAATCTCTCATGACACACAGTCTCATTAGTGAGCGTCACCCATGCCTCGTGAAACGGCCCTCTAGGTGCCAGCCACGCCCGGGCTATGCATACCTTGGCCAGCGTACACAGGATGTTTATGTAGCTCGTGGTATCTTTATCAAGTGTGTCTCCTCCAACAGCTGCCAGCAGGCATGTCACAGGCGTGAGTGCGTCCGGGGGTACCCCCGTAGAAGCTATAGTATGAGTAATCTGTTACCAAAAGGTTTGTATCACGGGACACGACCATATCAGATGCCAATAGTTGGCCTCTGGGTGGGCACACTTAGGACATCTGGAATCAGCCCTCCCCCCCATCCTTAATAGACGGGTCGGGGTGAGGTAGACCCTGTGTAGGATATACAGTTGAATTTGCTGAAAACGTGCACAGGAGGTTGCTACGCGTGGTCTAGCCAAGGCCAGTTCCCACGCTTCAGAGGCCAATGGGCCCAGGTCTTCCTCCCATCGCGCCCTGAGATTTGGAAGTGCATTATTGTGGTGTAGAGTAAGTATTGAGGAGTATATTTTAGATATCAGCCTTGAGTCTCCCAGGGATTGCAATAAGGACTTGACAGGGGACACTTGTAGGTTGGGCTGGCCCCGGGGGAATTGGGCACCGCATGCGTGCCGCAGTTGTAAGTACCGGAAGAAGTGTGTGTTGGGTATTGGGTTGGCTACTTGTAGTTGTTGAAAGGAGTTAAATATACCGTTAGTATATAGTTGTCCTATGGAGATTACCTCATATCGTCCCCAGATTTTCCTTAGTTGTTTTCCGTTCAACTCTTTAAATCCTAGTGTGCCATCTAGGGGAGTGTCCGGGTCCCACCCTGTAGCTCGCATGATGTCGTTTGCTCTTTTCCAGATCAGAATGGCCTGCTTAACCAGTGGCAGTTGGACAAGTGCCGCATTGCCCGATAGAAGGAGTTGTAGTGGCTTAAGTCCCGGAACCAGGGTGGAGACCATCTGCGCAGGCAGGTCCACCTCCACCTCCTCCCCCACCCAGGAGTGTACGTGGGAAAGTTGTGCTGCCAGGTAGTAGAAGCGGAAGTTCGGCACCGCCATGCCCCCCGTGTCCTTTGTGCGGGTTAGTGTGTTGAGGCTAATCCTGACCCTCTTTGAGGACCATATGATGGAGGATAGGATTCCATCTATTTTCTTAAAGATATATTGAGGAATGTAGATTGGGGAGTGTTGTAGGGCGTATAGGACTTTAGGCTGTGCTATCATTTTGATGAGCCCTATTCTGTCTGTCACCGTTAGGGGCAGCTTTCCCCACACCGCTACCCTGGACTGTAAGTATTCTATCTGGGGCTGGATGTTATGTGCTATGTAGTCGGTTGGGTTATTGGATATCCAAATCCCCAAGTATTTAAATTTATCTACCCATTTGAGCGGAAGGGGGATGGGCGTGTCAGTCGGGCATGGGCCAGTATGGAGCATAATACATGATTTGTCCCAGTTTATCATCAAACCAGAGTGTTTACCGAATGTGTTGACGATGTCCAGGACTATGGGCATAGTGTTTACATAATCGGAGACAAACAAGAGTATGTCATCCGCATACAGCGCTATTTTGTCCGTCCGGGATCCCGTTGCAAATCCCTTAACTGCCTGGCTGTGCCTCAGAAGGCATGCCAAAGGTTCCACCGCCAGTGCAAACAGGGCGGGGGAAAGGGGGCAGCCCTGCCTGGTGCCTCTAAATAACGGGAATGAGGAGGAAATGTACCCGTTGGCTGAGACCCTGGCGCTTGGCAAGGAGTATAGGAGCCGCACCCATTTAATGAACCCGGGACCGATACCAAACCTAGACATGGTTCCCCACAAGAACGCCCACTCCACCGAGTCAAACGCTTTTGCAGCATCTAGGGATACTACAATGGATGTCGGGGCGTCCCTGCGGGGAAGCTGCAAAAGGGTGAATAGTCTACGAAGATTAATGAGTGTGGATTTGCCCGGCATGAACCCCGTTTGATCACTGTGCACAAGTTGGGCAATGACCGAGTTGAGTCTCATGGCAAGGACTTTTGCCAGTATCTTGATATCAGTGGTAAGAAGGGATATGGGTCTATATGATTCCACTCTGCGCGGATCTTTATCAGGTTTCAGCAACACAATAATGAGTGCTTCCGACATAGAGCGTGGGAGAGAGCCAGACTCAAATATCCCGTTAAAGGTTACAAGTAGTCTAGGTGCATAAAAAGTGAAGTATTTTTATAGCGCTCCAGGGGAATGCCATCCAAGCCCGGGGCCTTTTTACTCGGGAATGACTTGATTGCCGCTTCCACCTCCTCCACCCTAAGGGGGGAGTCAAGGATATCTCTTGCCTCAGTTGTTAACGTGGGCATGGGTATGCGGGTTAGGTATTCCTCAATTTCTCTTTCTGTGTGTTGTAATTTGGTGCTGTAGAGTTGATTATAGTATATCTGAAATTGTTGAGCTATGTCTGGAGTGTTGTCATATATAGTTCCGCTATTATCTATTAGTTCGGATATGGTGTTATTAAGGCTATCAGCCCTAGCCAACCTTGCCATGAAACTGCCTGGCCTGTCCCCTGTGAGGTACTGGTTGTTTTTATTAAAAAGGAGTTTGGTGCAGGTCTTATCTTTAAGGCAATTAGTCCATTCTTTCTGAGCCCTCAGCCAAGCCACTCTGGACGCATCAAGGCCATCCTCCAGGTAAGCAAGTTCGAGTGAGCGGCAGGAGGCTTCTAAAGCCCTTTCCTGTTGTTTGTATGCTTTTTAAGGGTGGATATGGATTGTATCATGGTACCTCTTAAGAAGGATTTAAATGCATCCCACACTACAGAAGGCGGTGCCGACCCCACATTGGTCCTAAAGAACTCCTGCCAGGAATCCTTCAGGTCCCGTCCTGTACCCAGTCTGGTAAGCCAGAAAGGGTTGAGTTTCCAGTGGGTTTGTCCCCTCAAGCCCCCCACGTCCAGCGTGAGCGACAAGGGGGAGTGATCCGAAATACCCCTGGTCTCGTATTGTATAAGTCTGGTTCTGGGCAGCAGGTCAGGTGTAAGCAGGGCCATATCTATCCTGGAGAAGGCGGTGTGCGTCGCTGAAAAGCATGAGAACTGTCTTGTGTCTGGGTGTTTATGTCGCCAAGCATCACACACGCCCATGCCCTCCACCATCGCCCGGAACTGTCCGTTACCCCGTCTATGGGTGTCCCCAGCGGTCGTGCGTCTATCTAGTGTGTGGTCCATGACATTATTGAAATCCCCCAGAATAATAGTGGGGGTGTCGGGGTAGGCTGCCATCATTTCAGCGGCCTTTTTTAGCACGTCATGTGAGTAGGGAGGTGGGATATATACTGCCATCAGCAGCAGTGAAAGGGAGTGTATTCTACATTTCAGGAAAATTGATCTGCCCAGTGGATCAATCTGTACCTGTTCTAGCATAAATGGGATGGTCCTTCGTATAAGTATGGACACTCCCCTTGATGCAGAGGTGTGAGTGGAGTGGTAGGCCCACCCCACCCATGGTTTCTTGAGGGCAAGGACCTTAGCCCCTTCCAGGTGTGTTTCCTGTAAGAATACTACATCGGGTCATATATTTTGAGCTGTCGTAGTACTAGTGCTCGCTTAATTTTGTCATTGAGGCCCCTAACATTCCAGGTAAGGAGTTTGATGTTGTTTGAGGCCATCATCTATTGTGTGGTGGGGCATGTGCATAGGACCACAAGTGTGCAAGCGAGGCAGCATAACAGTATCGATAGAGCAGGTAGCATACATGTATAACATTTCCAGCAGAAACAGAACGTTTGGCTGTAGCGAGCCATAAAACTAACACTAAACATTTAGAACAGCCCATACCCCCCTCCCTGTATACTTTCTTAACTAAGTACACCTCTTCCCTTTAACCGGAAAAAAAACCTGATGAAAAATATTAACCCTAGTGGTTAATAACTATATGAGGCAAAAGATTGAATGGCTCCTGTGCATGTGCACCAAACCAAGCCATCCGTCCCTTTGCTTTGCACCCAACAGGAGTCTGTTGTGTAATATGGTTATTAGAGTAGACCCCTACTGTAGCCAGTGTACTGGCCGGGTATTAAGTGCGAGTTTTTTTTTTTTTTTATTATTATTTTTAGATGCCATGGGCGTTAAGAGTATATTCCAAGGATCCACATTGGTGACCCATCAGGACCAGCTCTTCTCGGATAAAGTCCGAGCGGAGGGAGCAGCCCGCCAGCCATGTTGAGTCAGCAACAGGACGGTGTGTTTCTACCCCACATGCACTATCATCGTCACAAGGTCACACCCACATCCCCCCCATGCCCAGTATCATATATAGCTCACACAAGCGTGCCCCCAATCATTGGACCCAGTGTATCCCCTGCTATAGTGTGATTGCAACAGGCGAGCCATATATTCTGCAAGGGTAGAGGGCATGCTCAGATCAAGTCATCAATACGCTGGCATTCCTAGCACACATCAAAGTAAATAGTCCTTTACACCCTATATGAGGAAGTTAGGAGTACGAGAATAAGTAAGAAAAAGGGGAAAGGGATAAAGACATATATATGCATCTATTTTCCAGCACGTATCACAGTATACATTACGGTTCCGCTGCCATTGGTCTCCGTGCAGGCCTAGCAGTGTCCAGCCATCTGGCTGCCTCTCTAGGAGTGGAAAAGAATTTAGTGTCCCCGTCCACAATTACTTTAAGGCGGGAGGGAAACAGCATGGCGTATGTGATGTTTAGTTCGCGTAGTCTTCTTTTCACCGGAAGGAATTCTGCCCGGTTCTTTTGGACCTCCACGGCGAAATCAGGAAAAACTGAGAGTCTAGTACCATTCCATGACAGTGGGCCCTGTGTGCGATTCAGCCGAAGGATGGTGTCTCTGTCCCTATAGTTGAGGAGTTTGGCAATGAATGTTCGCAGTGGAGCACCAGACGGCAGGGGTCTGGTGGGCACACGGTGGGCTCGTTCAACAGCAAAGAACGGGGAGAAGGAATTGGCTCCATAGGTATCCAGCAGTAGTTTTTCAAGGAATTTTTCAGGGTTTTGGCCCTCTTCTTTTTCAGGCAGCCCCACTAAGCGTATGTTGCAGCGTCTCAAACGCCCCTCCATGTCAAGAATTTTATCTTGCACCGCTGACAGCTGGGTGGCCATGGTCTGCACCTTGTTGCTTAAGGGGTCAAATTTGTCCTCGACGGTGGAGGTTCTCGTTTCCACCTCGCCAACCCTTTCTCTGACTTTCTGCAGATCCTGGTGAATAATGGATAGGTCCGACTGTACATGCCCAATCCTCTCCGTTAGCCTGGTTTAACACGCCACAACCGCCTCAAGGACTTTCTGTAAGGCATCATCAGTATGTGTATCAGTAGGGGGGGCTTCCAGTGACGAGGAGGCATTCGAGTCTGAGTCACGTTCTGGTGAGCGGCCCCTGGGAGTAGATGATCTAGCATAACGTTCCAGCTTGGCAGCGGCATTTGCATTCTGCGTTTTGCCCATGATGATTGCCTGAGCCCGTATTATATTCAATGGACGGTCACAGGTGTTATACGGAGGGGTGCAAAGTGTGACGCCCCACACCGGCAGGCTGGTGTTGATGTGAAAAGGAGTCCCGTTCCCCCTGTGTAATGTATGCCAAGTGCTCAGCAGGTGTGGTCTCTCCAGCGCCCACCGCTCACCGTCATTAGTTGGCACCAGGGGAGGCAGTGAGCCAGCTGCAGGGGTATTATTTTGAGGAAGAAGAGCAGCACAAGGGTATCAAGAGCTCCAGGTTGCACCCTCCACCATCCGCAGTAACTTTAGGATATAGTGCTCTTCTGTGTCAGCCTGTAGGGGTGCGTGTGGGCTGGCAATCCGGGGTCTGGATATATGAATACCCCTTAGTGGTGCTGGGATATCCTGACCAGCCAATCCCTCTCAGGTGGCCAGCGGGGCTGCACAGTCTGTTTTATAATTTTTTATAGGGCTGGGACAAAAAGCCAGCAAGGCAGTTCAGGCATGGCAGTTAGGGGGGACCCACTTGAAGTGGCAGAGCATAAAAATTGGTCTCCCTGGCTCGGCACCCGTGTCAGAGCCGCTGTCAGTTCAGCTCAGCTTCCTGGGGCAGCGGGGGAATCCCCCAGCGATGCTACTCCGGCAGGGAGGGAGATGGACGCCCGCACCCCGCAGGTCAGGCAGTGCGGCGTCCTCTGTCCAAGCGGGGGGGGGGACCTGGGGGGGACCTGGGCGGCCTGCCGCGGGAGCTCTGGTGGTGTCTTTAGCTCACCGCCAGCCTGCACACCCGTCCCCACAGTGCCCGCTCTCGTCCGCTATCTGCAGCAGCCCCGGGCGGGTAGAGAGAAGATGGCGCCCGCGTCACGGGTCTCCTCGCGCCGTCAGGGGGATAAGATGCGCCGGGTGACTCACCGGAGTAGCAGGGGGGGGTCCGGACCCGGCCACCACTCTTCCGACCGCCTCTGGAGGATGTCAGCAGCCACGATCCGTCTCCTGTGCGCGGTCGCTTCCACCCCTCAGTCCTCAGGATATTTCAAGATGGAGCCGGCGGCATTACAGACGAGCACCCCCGCAGATCCAGGTATATCTTTTCAATGTGCAGCCGGACAGCCACAGCACTTATCTCCTGGGGTTCAGTAGGGTTTCCCACAGATTTTAATGTGTCTATAGCTTAGCTGGGTGCAGTCAGGATTTTTGTTTCAGGATTATAGGGACGGAGAGCCCAGTAAGGTGCTGCTACTCCATGCCCCGTGAAGCCACGCCCCGCAAAAACTATTTTAGAGTAAACACTGGATGGTGGGCATCTAAAGTAAACCAAAGCTAGTTGTACAAGGGGCTCCAAATTGCCTTTTATTTCCTCTCAATATCCAAAGGGACTGTCTGACATGCTACTGTAATTTGTATATTGTCATTAAAATAATCCACCACCTATTTATTGATGGTAACTGAATTATATTGAGGCACAGTAGAGGAGACAAATCTTTAAAGCTTGACAAGATACCATAAAAATGTTGTTTCATTCTGTTGGGCTGAGTTGACTCATCCTCGTCACCCAAACCCAGTGACAGGGATGGAACAAAGAGATCAGCCATCCTGGGCCCCATGGTTCAGAGGGGACCTGAGACTCTGAGATTCAGGGCTATGTAGATCGAATAAAGAAGCAGCACTCCGTCCTTTGTGGAAAAAAAAGATATATTGTGGGACACAGCAACGTTTCAATGCACTTAGCGCATTGTCATCAGGCTCATCTGGAGCCTGATGACAATGCGTTAAGCACATTAAAACGTTGCTCTGTGTGACGAAATGCATTGAGGCGTGGTTACCTTCCAAAAACGCTGTCCAAGACCGCTCCGGTCTCCTGGTCTGCTTGAGACGCACTGACGGCGGTGAACTAGTCCCATCTTCTTTAGTCTGTCCGATGCGGTGTGGACTCCATGTATTGGGCAAGCTGATTGCTGCTATGTTATATGTATGTGAGCTTGCTTTTACAAGTAAAATTGCTTTTATGTGAAATGCTTATTTGTTGCTCTATTTTCTTCTTTTCTTCCTTGCCTGAGTTGGGACGTTTGTGAGCCTTGGTCTGGCTCTATGAAGAAAAAGCTGCAGACATACTAATTGTTTAGGTCGCACATTTACTTTGAGTAACTGTGCGCGGTTTGACGTCCAAAAATTATATATAAAGCGTAACGAAACAAGCACCACTCGGAGCCTTGCAATAAAGGTGCAAAACTGGTGTTTAATTCAATCAACGTTTCAGGGCCCGTATCCCCTTCATCAGGATGCAACAGGTGACAAGGGCCTCGAAACGTTGATTGAATTAAACACCAGTTTTTAAGAGAGAGAGAGGAGCCGGCACTCACAATCCACGGGTCCAACTACTGGGGTGCGATTCCCAGGTTGCAATCCAGAAAGGCAAATATAGAAAAAGTCCAAGAAAGAACACACCAGAATTCCATTGAAATTGCAATTTAAAAGGTTTAATACGTCATAACAATCTCATAGCAATATGTCGACGTTTCGAGTCTCTCAGGGTCCTTTATATAACCACTTTCTTTATCAGGAAGAGTACTTTTTACAATTGGCAGGGACTGCTGCGGGGTGCTGCCTTTGCCAACTTATATATACATCACAAATAATTTTTTCAGCATTACTCAGAAAATTTGAGGTACTACAAGAGGTACATTGATGATGTCTTCTTGATTTGGCTGAGTGATGAGATATTGTTTCTTAACAATGTTTCTACCAACCCCAGTCCAATTTACCTATGCTTGAGGCCCACAGACCATGAACTTCTTGGACATCACTGTTCTGAAGAAGGGTACATTTTTGGACTATACTTTGTTCAAGAAACCAACCGATAGAAATATGCTACTGTGGGCCACCAGCCACCACCCAGATTCTTTAAAGTCAAAATTACCCATATCGCCATTTCTGAGAGTTATGCGGAACAATTCCAACTCTGCTGCTATGGCGATGCAATAAGCAGAATGCTCTGAAAGATTTAAGGAAAGGGGGTACAGCTTGAAGAACATCCGGAGTAGACTCACCAGAGCCAGGAAAAGATTCAAGGATCAAACAAAGAGGATAGATGATGGTATAGCTACGACACATTTGATTATGAATATCCATTGTGACACCAACATCTAAAATACTCAGCAAATTATCAAAAAGCACTGGCCTTTGCTTACTTCAGATGAAGCATTCAAGAAGATGTGGCCCGCTCAACCCCTGTTGAGCATCTCGAGGGGATGAAATCTACAAGACTGTCTTTTACGACCCAACATGAAACCAGCAAAAATAAATAAAGATAAATGGCTTACCAAGAAAAATGGCTTCTACAAGTGCTTGGGCTGTGCCAATTGTAGAGCACTGATAACTGGGCCGTACTTTTGCCATCCCCACAAGGGTACAAATATCTACCTCAAACATCGCCTCTATTGCCAGTTTGATCATGTGATTTATTACCTGATCTGCCCCTGCGGTCTAATGTACGTGGGGAAGACCGTGAGGACATTGAGGGAGAGGATAAACCAGCATAGGTCCTTAATCCGATTGGCATACTCAACAGGAGCCACAAATAAATCAAATTTGCCTTTTCTCAATAGAATGTAGTTTTTGCTACCCAGGTCTTGACAGATGGGCCGCTTATCTCGGATGATCAACTGAGCCATTTATTTGGTCCATGGTTGACCTGCGAGTGGTCGGTTAATTTTTAATTGTGTGTATATGTTGTTTGCCTTGGTTTAATATAATAGTATTGTATTGTGACCTGTGATACCGTGGCGACAGATTAGTGGCCTCTGATTATATTTATCTATTTTTTTCATAAAGTAGAGGAGGAGGTGTTATTAGCATTATAATCTACTTCTACTAACTTTATTTTACCAGTGCAGTCTTAGGTAGTAATTAGAGGTTAAGTTAGTATCTCATGATAGACTCCATATTTATTATTTGCGTTCCAAACCCGATGGATGGAACGCATGAGCTTAGTAAAGCAGCATTTCTGGATAAAGCTCGGCTGTGAATTGGGTAATGGAGCTTCCGGCTGGCAGTTCCGGGTTGCGTTCCACTGCAGTGGAATGCATGCCACCGCACCGGAGATTCTCTCCCTCTGTTAGACTACTATGTTGGTATGTTTTACAAGTTTAGTCTGCTTATTATGTAATGCGATTGTGGCTGTATAGGTACTGTTTAGTATATACACTTAAAACATGGTTTTGAATCTTATAAGTGATAATTACTGTATTGGAGGGGCACTTCGTGCTGCCATGGTATTTAAGGTGGTACTATTGGTTTGTGTTTTAGACGCTTTGATGCTGTAACCATCTAAATTCTGGTCTTGACAAAGGGCCCTGAGAGGCTCAAAACTTTGACATATTGCTATGAGATTGTGGTGACATATTAAACCTTTTAAATTGCAATTTCAATGAAATTCTGGTGAGTGCTCTTTATTGGGACTATATATATATATATATATATATATATATTCCAAAGACAAAAAACCTTACGGTTTCACATGTCCCATTAAGGCTTCTTAAACATGATCTGGCATTTCTGAAACCTGTTGTAACTCTTCCACTCAAACGCCAAAAAGCAATGAAATTCCGATCATTAAGGCTGACGCCTTAATGGACGTGTTCCTTGCGCAATACAGATATGGTACGCCATCACAGCCTGTGGGTAAGTGCAGATTCAGCACTCTCACAGAGTGAGATTGCTGTCACTCACACAATGGTGGAGCTGCTAATTCACAGATTTGTGTGCTCATTGGAATACACACATGCAGTCTATGCAACTGAAGGTCTGAACAGTTATGTGGCGCACTCATCCTAATAAGTACCTGCAATCATCTAAAACGGTCTAGCCCACTGAGTTACTATAGTGTTCATTCTAGCACCCGCCATCTTTGAAAAATCATGCAGTTCCTCTTCCCTGCCTGGGGTGTAGCTGTCTGCTGTAGTGCTTCTAGTGTGATCTGTATATCAGCACTGCAAACCAGACCTGTGCTAGAAACACTACAGCAGACAGCAACACCCCAGACAGGGTAGAGGAACTGCATGGGTTTTCAAAGATAGCGGGTGCTAGAATAAACACTATTACTAGAACTATCCCACTGAGGGTCCAACATCTTTCACACTCACTACCTATATCCATTTCATTTAGTATTCACATGCAGTTACCAGAAACATCTTTCATAATTGCAAAAACTATAATACTCCCAACTACTATGCATCTACTCTTTCTTCTCCCGTACGCCTTCATGCTGCTCTGTCTTCCCCGATACCTACTGCTGTGTGGATTCCCTCATCCACAACAATGTGTCTATTCCCATCTGCCCTGCCCTGTCTTTCCACACAGATGCCACTTTTTCCTTCTATCTGTGCCACTGGCTTCCCCTCTATTAGCGATACTCTGTCTCCCCCTCCATCCATGCTGCTCTGCCCGCCTCATCCATGACAGTTTCCTTCCATCTGTACTGCTGTCTCCCCTCTCCATCTACGCTGTTCTGTTTTCCCTTTATCCCCTTTGCTCCGAACCCCCTCCCCCATCAGTGCTGTCTTTCCTCCAACTGCTCCTCTGTTTCCCAACCAATCGCATCACTCTGCCTTACCTTCCCCAATTCGTGCCACAGTTTTCCACCCATCTGCTTCGTTAGTCCCCCATCAGTGCTGCTTAGCCTTCCTACCATCTACGCATTTCTATTCCTCCCCATTTGCACCACACTGCCTCCTACCCCAATCAACACCACTTTTTCCCCATCCTCTCGGCTCTGTTTAATGCTCAGACCTTCAGTTGCATAGACTGCATGTGTGTATTCCAATGAGCACACAAATCTGTGAATTAGCAGCTCCACCATTGTGTGAGTGACAGCAATCTCACTCTGTGAGAGTGCTGAATCTGCACTTACCCACAGGCTGTGATGGCGTACCATATCTGTATTGCGCAAGGAACACGTCCATTAAGGCGTCAGCCTTAATGATCGGAATTTCATTGCTTTTTGGCGTTTGAGTGGAAGAGTTACAACAGGTTTCAGAAATGCCAGATCATGTGTAAGAAGCCTTAATGGGACATGTGAAACCGTTTTTTGTCTTTGGAATTTCATAGGTTTTTTTCAATTTTTTATTTTTTTTATTTTAAATTTCAGTGAAAGAATACAATTAGATTTTTTTAAATGTTTAATGATAGACAAACCTCATCTCAACACTTGTCAAGACAATGCACTTTGACAAATATGACACTTCCCTCCCTACTGGAAGAATCTCCAGATATAACAGAAAATGGAGATTTTTTGAAGGCCTCCAAACACTCCCTTCCTAACCACGAAATCCCCTACTCGTATACTCCCCATCTATCTGGATATAAGACATATCGCAATGTATTCAGCACGAAACGACTCCTAGATACGGCCAATGTGTTATTTCAAGTTAACCCCCCCCCTTTTCCCTACCTGTCTCCTCTACTTCTAACTTTCTTCTATTCCCCCCCTTTTATATATAAGTATATAAGATATTTAAAGTTATTAGAGTTTTTGCAACATTGGTAAACCAACAATAAGACCCAGACACGCACGTTCTTGAAGAGCGTTACCCGAGAAGGACAGAAATGAATCCAATAAAACCCCAATCTACCTCACCTCGATGACAATAGACCCAGAGATCCTGAGACACACAGGAACGCGTCCGAGGGAACCACACCAACACCCCAGACTCCAACCTACAAGAAAACAGCAAAAGGACGTTATAATAATGTAAATCAGCCCCTAACTCAGGATCATACCCTAAGAGACTCCTTAAATTTTTCCACTGCTCGAAATACCCATGTTGCAATGTATTTCTTTCTATATATTTTTCTATAAGTGTATGTAAATATACTATGTGAAAAATGGAATAAATTTTGTTTGAAAAAAAAAAAAAAAGTTTAATGATAACACACCCCTGGCAATGAGCAATTACCCCTGGCCACAAGAATAACAAACCCCTGGCATTGAGTATGACACCCGTCCCAGTGCATGAAACCCCTGTCAACAGGCAAGACATCCATCCCAAGAAGCCCCTGGCAATGAGCATGACACCCAGAGAGTAGAAGCTTTACTGTAGGGCATTGAAGGAGGACAATGTACACACGGGGTACACATAGGGGGGGCAGAGCTTACGCACGAGGGGCACTGGGGGGGACTGCGTACACACGGGGGGCACTGGGGGGACTGCGTACACATGGGGGGCACTGCGTACACATGGGGGACTGCGTACACATGGGGGGCACTAGGGGAGGGACTGCATACACATGGGGGGGGCACTGGGGGAGGGACTGCGTACACATGGGGGGGCACTGGGGGAGCGACTGCGTACACATGGGGGACACTGGGGGAGGGACTGCGTACACATGGGGGGGCACTGGGGGAGGGACTTCGTACACATGGGGGGGCACTGGGGGAGGGACTGCGTACACATGGGGGGGGCACTGGGGGAGGGACTGCGTACACATGGGGGGGCACTGGGGGAGGGACTGCATACACATGGGGGGCACTGGGGGAGGGACTGCGTATACACACGGGGCACGGCATACACACACAGGGGCAACAGCATACACACAAGGGGCACCGGGGACGATGACAATGTGCACACGGGGGCACGGGGGGGGGGGGACAGCATGCACACGGGGGCCACTGGGGGGGACAGCATACACACGGGGGGCACAGGGTACAGTGTACACATGGGGGAACAGCATACACACGGGGGGAACAGGTACAGCGTACACATGGGGGGACAGCATACACAAGGGGGCACAGGGTACAGCGTACACACGGGGTCACTTGGGGGCCGCATACGCACAGGGGCAGCATACACAGGGGCACTGGGGGGGGCAGCATACACACGGGGGGCACAGCGTACACACGGGGGGCACTGTCGGGGAAGCGAACACACGGGGGAGGCACTGGGGAGACGACAGCGTACACACGGGGGGCACTATGGGGGGGGCGACAGCGTACACATGGGGGCAATGGGGGGGCAGCATACACACGGGGGGCACAGGGTACAGCGTACACACAGGGGCACTGGGGGGGCAGCATACACACGGGGGCACTGGGGGGGCAGCATACACACAGGGGCAGCACACACACAGGGGCACTGGGGGGGAAGCACACACACGGGAGGCACTGGGGGGGAAGCACACACACGGGGGCACTGGGGGGGCAGCGTACACACGGGGGGCACTGCGGGACAGCGTACACACGGGGGGCGCACTGGGGAAGGGGACAGCGTACACACGGGGGGCACGGGGGGGAAGGACAGCACACACAGGGGGGGCACTGGGGGGGCAGCGTACACACAGGGGGGAGGCACTGGGGGGGGGGCAGCGTACACACAGGGGGGGGACACTGGGGGGGGACAGCCTACACATGGGGGGGGGGGCACGGGGGGGACAACATACACACGGATGGGGGGGGCACTGGGGGGGGGACAGCATACACACGGGGGTGCACTGGGGGAGACAGCATACACACGGGGGAGAGGACTGAGGAGGACAGCGTAAACACAGGGGGGCACTAGGGGGGACAGCGTACACACGGGGGGGACAGCGTACACACGGGGGGTCTGTTCATATGGGGGGCACTGGTGGGGACAGCGTACACACGGGTGCACTGGGGGGGAGCGTACACTCAGGGGCACTGGGGGAACAGGGTACATACAGGGACAGTGGGGGGACGGATTTACCTGAGTGCAGCTGCAGTACAGGGGGGGACAGAGTACACACGGAGGGCACTGGGGAGACAGCATACAAACGGCGGGCACTGGGGGGGACAGCGTACACACGGCAGGCAGTGGGGGGGACAGGGTACATACAGGGACAGTGGGGGGAACAGGGTGTGCACAGGGATAGTGGGGATAGGGGACAGGGTACACACAGGGACAGTGGGGGGATGGATTTACCTGGGTGCAGCCACTCCTCTGATGGCCCGGGTGGCTGCTTTCTGTCTTCTGGATGGCGGAGGCAACTCAAGGCCGGGGCTTCACCAGACTGTTAGGCCGCAGGCTGTGGAAGCGCCTGAACCTAGTCCCGACGAGTCCCGGCGGCAGCATGGGGAGGACAGAGTCTGGGCAGGAAATATAACAACAACATCAACAATGCGTACACACGGGGGGCACTGGGGGGGGGCAGCGTACACAGCGGCCAATGGGGGGGCCGGGACTGCGTACGCACTGGGGGCGGGACGGGGGCACTGGGGGTACAGTGTACACATGAGGGAGCACTGGGGGGACAGCGTACACACGGGGGGCACTGGGGGGGGGACAGCATACACACGGGGGGCAGCGTACACACGGGGGGCACTGGAGGGGGACAGCGTACACACGGGGGGTCTGTTCATATGGGGGGCACTGGTGGGGACAGCGTACACACGGGTGCACTGGGGGGGAGCGTACACTCAGGGGCACTGGGGGAACAGGGTACATACAGGGACAGTGGGGGGACGGATTTACCTGAGTGCAGCTGCAGTACAGGGGGGGACAGAGTACACACGGAGGGCACTGGGGAGACAGCATACAAACGGCGGGCACTGGGGGGGACAGCGTACACACGGCAGGCAGTGGGGGGGACAGGGTACATACAGGGACAGTGGGGGGAACAGGGTGTGCACAGGGATAGTGGGGATAGGGGACAGGGTACACACAGGGACAGTGGGGGGATGGACTTACCTGGGTGCAGCCACTCCTCTGATGGCCCGGGTGGCTGCTTTCTGTCTTCTGGATGGCGGAGGCAACTCAAGGCCGGGGCTTCACCAGACTGTTAGGCCGCAGGCTGTGGAAGCGCCTAAACCTAGTCCCGACGAGTCCCGGCGGCAGCATGGGGAGGGCAGGAAATATAACAACAACAACATCAACAATGCGTACACACGGGGGGCACTGGGGGGGGGCAGCGTACACAGCGGCCAATGGGGGGGCCGGGACTGCGTACGCACTGGGGGCGGGACGGGGGCACTGGGGGTACAGTGTACACATGAGGGAGCACTGGGGGGACAGCGTACACACGGGGGGCACTGGGGGGGGACAGCATACACACGGGGGGCAGCGTACACACGGGGGGGCACTGGAGGGGGACAGCGTACACACGGGAGGGCCTTGGGGGGACAGCAGTCACACTGGGGGCACTGGGGGGACAGCGTACACACGGGGGGGGCACTGGGGGGACAGCGTACACACGGGGGGCACTGGGGGGACAGCGTATACACACGGGGGGCACTGGGGGACAGCGTATACACACGGGGGGCACTGGGGGGACAGCGAATACACAGGGGGGGCACTGGGGGGACAGCGTATACACAGGGGGCACTGGGGGGACAGCGTACACACAGGGGGCACTGGGGGGACAGCGTACACACAGGAGGCACTAGGGGGACAGCGTACACACAGGGGGCACTGGGGGGACAGCGTACACACAGGGGGCACTGGGGGGACAGCGTACACACAGGGGGCACTGGGGGGACAGCGTACACACAGGGGGCACTGGGGGGACAGCGTACACACGGGGGCACTGGGGGGACAGCGTACACGGGGGGCACAGCGTACACACGGGGGGGCACTGGGGGGACAGCATACACACAGGGGGGCACTGGAGAGATAGCGTACACACGGGGGGGCGGCAATGGGGGGACAGCGTACACATGGGGGGGCACTGGTGGGACAGCATATACACGGGGGGCACTGAGGGGACAGCGTACACACGGAAGTGCACTGGGGGGGGACATAGAGTACACACGGGGGCTCTGGGGGGACAGCGTACACATGGGGGGGCACAGCGCACATGGGGGGCACAGCATACACACGGGGGGCACAGCGTACACACAGGGGCACTGGGGGACAGGGTACACACAGGGACAGTGGGGGGACGTATTTACCTGGGTGCAGCTGCTCCTCTGATGACCAGGGTGGCTTCTTTCTGCCTTCCCGGTGGCGGAGGCATCTCAAGGAAGCGCTTCAATCTGGTCCGCAGGCTGTGGAAGCGTCTCAGTCCCGGCGGTACCATGGGGTGGTCAGCGTCTGGGCAGGAAACATAATAATAATATTAAAGGGCACAGCGTTCACACGAAGGGGGGCACAGCATACACACGGAGGGGGGGGTCACAGCGTATACGGGAGGGGGCACAGCGTACACACAGGGGGGGGCAAACAGCGTACCCACGGGGGCACTGGGGGGGGGCGAACAGCGTACACACGGGGGCACTAGGGGGGGGCGAACAGCGTACACACGGGGGCACTGGGGGGGCGAACAGCGTACACACAGCGTACACACGGGGGCTAACAGCGTACACACGGGGGGCTAACAGCGTACACACGGGGGGCTAACAGCATACACACGGGGGGCTAACAGCGTACACACGGGGGGCTAACAGCGTACACACGGGGGGCTAACAGCGTACACACGGGGGCACTGGGGTGCAAACAGCGTACACAGGGGGCACTGTGGGCGAACAGCGTACACACGGGGGCACTGGGGGGCGAACAGCGTACACAGGGGGCACTGGGGGGCGGACAGCGTACACAGGGGGGCGGACAGCGTACACAGGGGGGCGGACAGCGTACACAGGGGGGCGGACAGCGTACACAGGGGGCAGACAGCATACACACGGGGGCACAGCGTACACACGGGGGCACAGCGTACACACGGGGGCACAGCGTACACACGGGGGGCGGGAACAGTGTACATGGGGGGAAGACAGCGTACACACACGGGGGGCACGGGGGGGAGCGTACACACATAGGGGGGGGCACTGGGGGGGCAGCGTACACACAGGGGGGGGCACTGGGGGGACATCGTACATACAGGGGGGGCACTGGGGGGGACAGCGTACACACGGGGAAGCGGGCACTAGGGGGGACAGCGTACACGGGGGGGGGCAACATACTCATGGGGGGTACAGCGTACACATGGGGGGACATCATACATGGGGGGTACAGCGTACACACGGGGGTGGCACTGGGGAAGGGGACAGCGTACACGGGGGGGGGACTGGGGGGGAAGGACAGCATACACACGGGGGGGGCACTGGGGGGGAAGGACAGCGTACACACACAGGAGGGGCACTGGGGGGGCAGCGTACACACAGGGGGGGAGGCACTGGGGGGACAGCGTACACACGGAGGGGGGGCACTGGGGGGGACAGCATGCACACGGGGGGCGCACTGGGGGAGACCGCGTACACACGGGGGGGAGGGGACTGAGGAGGACAGCGTAAACACAGGGGGGCACTGGGGGGTCAGCGTACACACGGGGGGAAGCGTACACACGGGGGGCACTGTTCATATGGGGGGCACTGGTGGGAACAGCGTACACATGGGTGCACTGAGGGGGGGAAGCGTACACACAGGGGCACTGGGGAGACAGGGTACATACAGGGACTGTGGGGGGACGGATTTACCTGAGTGCAGCTGCAGTACAGGGGGACAGAGTACACACGGGGGGCACTGGGGGGGGAACAGCTTACACACGAGGGGGGACATTGGAGGGGACAGCGTACACACGGGGGGCACGGGGGGACAGCGTACACACGGGGGGCACAACATACACGGGGGAACTGCGTACATGGGGGGCACTGGGGGGGGACAGCGTACACACGGGGGGCACTGGGGGGGGCAGCGCACACACAGGTACACTGGGTGGGGGAGCGTACACACGGGGGCACTGGGGGGACAGGGTACACACAGGGACAGTGGGGGGACGTATTTACCTGGGTGCAGCTGCTCCTCTGATGACCAGGGTGGCTTCTTTCTGCCTTCCCGGTGGTGGAGGCAACTCAAGGAAGCGCCTGAATCTGGTCCGCAGGCTGTGGAAGCGACCCAGTCCCGGCGGTACCATGGGGTGGTCAGCGTCTGGGCAGGAAACAGAATAATAATATTAAAGGCGACAGCGTTCACACGGAGGGGGGGCACAGCATACACACGGGGGGGCACAGCGTACACACATGGGGGGGCGGACAGCGTACACACGGGGGGGCACTGGGGGGCGGACAGCGTACACACGGGGGGCACTGGGGGGGCGGACAGAGTACACACGAGGGCACTGGGGGGGGCGGACAGCGTATCCACTAGGGCACTGGGGGGGGCGGACAGCGTACACATGGGGGCACTGGGGGGGCGGACAGTGTACACACGGGGGCGAACAGCGTACACAAGGGGGCGAACAGCGTACACACGGGGGCGAACAGCCTACACACGGGGGCGAACAGCGTACACAAGGGGGCACTGGGGGGCGGACAGCGTACACACGGGGGCACTGGGGGGGGGTGGACAGCGTACACACGGGGGCACTGGGGGGGGGGCGGACAGCGTACACATGGGGGCACTGGGGGGGGCGAACAGCGTACACAAGGGGGCGAACAGCGTACACACGGGGGCACTGGGGGGCGAACAGCGTACACAGGGGGGCACTGGGGGGGCGGACAGCGTACACACGGGGGCACACTGGGGGGTGGACAGCACACACACGGGGGGACTGGGGGGGCGGACAGCACACGGGGGCACTGGGGGGCGAACAGCACACACGGGGGCACTGGGGGGCGAACAGCACACACGGGGGGCACTGGGGGGCGAACAGCGTACACACGAGGGCACTGGGGGGCGGACAGCGTACACACGGGGGCACTAGGGGGGAGCGGACAGCGTACACACGGGACACTGGGGGGGGCGGACAGCGTACACACGGGGACACTGGGGGGGCGGACAGCGTACACACGGGGACACTGGTTGGGCGGACAGCGTACACACGGGGGCGAACAGCGTACACAAGGGGGCGAACAGCGTACACGAGGGGGCGAACAGCGTACACGAGGGGGCGAACAGCGTACACACGGGGGTGAACAGCGTTTACACGGGGGCACTGGGGGGCGGACAGCGTACACAGGGGGGCGGACAGCGTACACACAGGGGCACACTGGGGGGTGGACAGCGCACACACGGGGGGACTGGGGGGCGGACAGCGCACACAGGGGCACTGGGGGGGCGGACAGCGTACACACAGGGACACACTGGGGGGTGGACAGTGCACACACGGGGACACTGGGGGGCGAACAGCACACACGGTGGCACTGGAGGGGCGGACAGCGTACACACGAGGGAACTGGAGGGGCGGACAGCGTACACACAGGGGCACTGGGGGGACGGACAGCGTACACACGGGGGCACTGGGGGGACGGACAGCATACACACGGGGGCACTGGGGGGGCGGACAGCGTACACACAGGGGCACTGGGGGCGAACAGCGTACACACGGGGCAAACAGCGTACACAGGGGGGCACTGGGGGGCGGACAGCGTACACAGGGGGGCACTGGGGGGGCGGACAGCGTACACACAGGGGCACACTGGGGGGTGGACAGCGCACACACAGGGGGACTGGGGGGCAGACAGCGCACATAGGGGCACTGGGGGGCGAACAGCGCACACATGGGGGCACTGGGGGCGAACAGCACACACGGGGGCACTGGGGGGCGAACAGCACACACGGGGCACTGGGGGGTGAACAGCACACACGGGGGCACTGAGGAACGAACAGCACACACGGGGGCACTGGGGGGCGAACAGCACACATGGGGGCACTGGGGGGGGCGAACAGCGTACACAAGGGGGCGAACAGCGTACACACGGGGGCACTGGGGGGCGAACAGCGTACACAGGGGGGCACTGGGGGGGCGGACAGCGTACACACGGGGGCACACTGGGGGGTGGACAGCACACACACGGGGGGACTGGGGGGGCAGACAGCACACGGGGGCACTGGGGGGCGAACAGCACACACGGGGGCACTGGGGGGCGAACAGCACACACGGGGGGCACTGGGGGGCGAACAGCGTACACACGAGGGCACTGGGGGGCGGACAGCGTACACACGGGGGCACTAGGGGGGAGCGGACAGCGTACACACGGGACACTGGGGGGGGCGGACAGCGTACACACGGGGACACTGGGGGGGCGGACAGCGTACACACGGGGACACTGGTTGGGCGGACAGCGTACACACGGGGGCGAACAGCGTACACAAGGGGGCGAACAGCGTACACGAGGGGGCGAACAGCGTACACGAGGGGGCGAACAGCGTACACACGGGGGTGAACAGCGTTCACACGGGGGCACTGGGGGGCGGACAGCGTACACAGGGGGGCGGACAGCGTACACACAGGGGCACACTGGGGGGTGGACAGCGCACACACGGGGGGACTGGGGGGCGGACAGCGCACACAGGGGCACTGGGGGGGCGGACAGCGTACACACAGGGACACACTGGGGTGTGGACAGTGCACACACGGGGACACTGGGGGGCGAACAGCACACACGGTGGCACTGGAGGGGCGGACAGCGTACACACGGGGGAACTGGAGGGGCGGACAGCGTACACACAGGGGCACTGGGGGGACGGACAGCGTACACACGGGGGCACTGGGGGGACGGACAGCATACACACGGGGGCACTGGGGGGGCGGACAGCGTACACACAGGGGCACTGGGGGCGAACAGCGTACACACGGGGCAAACAGCGTACACAGGGGGGCACTGGGGGGCGGACAGCGTACACAGGGGGGCACTGGGGGGGCGGACAGCGTACACACAGGGGCACACTGGGGGGTGGACAGCGCACACACAGGGGGACTGGGGGGCAGACAGCGCACATAGGGGCACTGGGGGGCGAACAGCGCACACATGGGGGCACTGGGGGCGAACAGCACACACGGGGGCACTGGGGGGCGAACAGCACACACGGGGCACTGGGGGGTGAACAGCACACACGGGGGCACTGAGGGGCGAACAGCACACACGGGGGCACTGGGGGGCGAACAGCACACACAGGGGCACACTGGGGGGTGGACAGCGCACACACGGGGGGACTGGGGGGCGGACAGCGCACACAGGGGCACTGGGGGGGCGGACAGCGTACACACAGGGACACACTGGGGGGTGGACAGTGCACACACGGGGACACTGGGGGGCGAACAGCACACACGGTGGCACTGGAGGGGCGGACAGCGTACACACGGGGGAACTGGAGGGGCGGACAGCGTACACACGGGGGCACTGGGGGGACGGACAGCATACACACGGGGGCACTGGGGGGGCAGACAGCGTACACACAGGGGCACTGGGGGCGAACAGCGTACACACGGGGGCAAACAGCGTACACAGGGGGGCACTGGGGGGCGGACAGCGTACACAGGGGGGCACTGGGGGGGCGGACAGCGTACACACAGGGGCACACTGGGGGGTGGACAGCGCACACACAGGGGGACTGGGGGGCAGACAGCGCACATAGGGGCACTGGGGGGTGAACAGCGCACACATGGGGGCACTGGGGGCGAACAGCACACACGGGGGCACTGGGGGGCGAACAGCACACACGGGGCACTGGGGGGTGAACAGCACACACGGGGGCACTGAGGGGCGAACAGCACACACGGGGGCACTGGGGGGCGAACAGCACACACGGGGGCACTGGGGGGCGAACAGCACACACGGGGGTGAACAGCACACACGGGGGCACTGGGGGGCGAACAGTGCACACGTGGGGGCACTGGGGGTGAACAACATACACACGGGGCACTGGGGGTTGAACAGCGTACACACAGGGACAGTGGGGGGATGGATTTACCTGGGTGCAGCTGCTCCTCTGATGACCAGGGTGGCTTCTTTCTGCCTTCCCGGTGGCGGAGGCATCTCAAGGAAGCGCTTCAATCTGGTCCGCAGGCTGTGGAAGCGTCTCAGTCCCGACGGTACCATGGGGTGGTCAGCGTCTGGGCAGGAAACATAATAATATTAAAGGGCACAGCGTTCACACGGAGGGGGGGCACAGCGTTCACACGGAGGGGGGGCACAGCGTACACATGGAGGGGGGGGGCACAGTGTACACACGGGCGGCACAGCGTACACACGGGGGGCACAGCGTACACACGGGGGGCACAGCGTACACACGGGGGGCACAGCGTACACACGGGGGGCACAGCGTACACACGGGGGGCACAGCGTACACACGGGGGGCACAGCGCACACACTGGGGGGCACAGCGCACACACTGGGGGGGCACAGCGCACACACTGAAGGGGCACAGCGCACACGCTGAAGGGGCACAGCGCACACGCTGAAGGGGCACAGCGCACACACTGGGGGGGGGACAGCGCACACACTGGGGGGGCACAGCGCACACACTGGGGGGGCACAGCGCACACACTGGGGGGGCACAGCGCACACACTAGGGGGGCACAGCGCACACACTGGGGGGGCACAGCGCACACACTGGGGGGGCACAGCGCACACACTGGGGGGGCACAGCGCACACATGGGGGGGCACAGCATACACATGGGGGGGCACAGCATACACATGGGGGGGCACAGCATACACATGGGGGGGCACAGCATACACATGGGGGGGCACAGCGTATACAGTGAGGGGGGGCAGGGGACACACGGGGGCAGTGAGGGGGGCGGGGGACACACGGGGACAGTGAGGGGGGGCCATGCAATGACATGCAGCAGCTGCGGCTCTGCTACACCACTGGCACATACAGCGGGTCCCCCCATCACCAACCCCAGGACCAGCCTTACTAACACAGTAAGCAAAACAAGCCACCCACCCACAAGAATACTTGCAGCCGCGGCGCTGCAGACTCGGGAGGGGAAGCTTTCTAGTTTGTCTGTGTAAACACCCAGCTGCCGGCCGCCGCACGCGTACACACACTGACATGAGCGCCGCAGCAGCACGGGCTCATGTTAGTGTGTGTACGCGCGCGGCGGCCGGGAGCTGCGTGTTTTAAACAGGCAAACCAGAAAGCTTCCCCTCCCCAGTCTGCGGCACAATTATTCTTGTGGGTGGGTGGGTGATTGTTTTTACCCTTTTGGCTCTGAGTCCTGTCCCCTTGGAGGGATTGCGGGGCTGCAGCAGCGGATCCTAGCCCCTCGCATCTCCGTCGGCCATCTTGGTACACCCAAGTGAGGCCTCTGTATGTACTCCCCCTATTGGACGCACTGCGCATGCGCAACAAGTTGGAGCTCCTATCTTTATAATGGGGGACGTTTCACTAAATTTAATAAAAACTGTACCTATCTGAAAATCCTCAACCCCAAAAGGCACTCCACTGGGACAATATCTACCTAATAAAACAAACCCCAAGTCTCAATTGTTCCTCTACCCCGAGTTATGCCTTCCCAAAAAACCCCTCATAGACTAACATGGGTGACAAAGTGTCATTTCTGAAGTGTCAGAAAAAAACTGGCAGTTGGAAGTTTAGATCGCTCCCAATTGGTCATTTTTTAATATTTCTCCCTGAAATTTGGCACGCAGCACCGGTTGACGATTCTACGCGTACATGCCAAATTTCAGCTCAGTACGCCCAGTCTCTTTTGAGGGACAGTCCCTCAAACACCATGCCCCCATCCGAAAAGTTCCCTATGGGAAAAATCCGTTCGTTGGATTCAGCCTTAATATAAGGGCACTACCGTGCCCTTATAATATAGATAACAGCAAACACAGGCACTCTTTCTCTAACAACTTATCCAATAAATAAATGGACACCCACAGCGGTAGGTTAATGCCTGTGTTTGCTGTTATCTATATCTATCCCAGAAGGGAATCAGCGCACCTTCCCAAGTTGCCATATTTTCCTGAGTGCCGGGCATTGCAAGCCATTATATATATATACAGAACAGGAACAGAGTGCGCTAAGAGTGAAGGTACACAACTTATTTCACAATATAAAAATTTAATAAAAAGCCTACAAGACGGCTTATAGAAGATACAGTGTTTATACAGTCATATATTGGAATCAATTAACAGAAACTGTGGTGGTTCAGTACAACAGCAGGCCCAACGCGTTTCGTCAACCACGTGACTTCATCAGGGGCATTAGGCGACTTGATTAACAAAGCTGCAGTTGCTCTAAAAATAACAATAAAGTAAATCAGAAGAGAAAGATATGTATATCTCATTTAAACTAAAGAAAAGAATCGAGAGGAGGTGTGGAGGACAATGGAGAAAGAAAAAAAAAATGACAACCAGTATAAACTACCGTTTAAGCTAAAAATACTTTTTACACATATTTATACAACAAGAAGTCATAAAATGTGACTAAAATCAACGCTGCCATATAAAAAAAAACTGAGACAATATCTTTTAAAAGATCAATTCATCAGGATCGAATAATGATCAATGGGACTGATTCAAATATACAGTATTATTGAATTTGTACCAAATTTAAAAAAATTCACAATAGATACAAAAAACTTACAGAAAATACATATAGAGAGAATACATAAAAAACAGTACCTTCTTGCAGTGTCTCAAATTGACTGAACACTAATAATTAATGTAGACAGTGATATTCCACCAAAATGGAATATCACTGTCTACATTGTCTAAATAGTTTAGTTTAAATGAGATATACATATCTTTCTCTTCTGATTTACTTTATTGTTATTTTTAGAGCAACTGCAGCTTTGTTAATCAAGTCGCCTAATGCCCCTGATGAAGTCACGTGGTTGACGAAACGCGTTGGGCCTGCTGTTGTACTTAACCACCACAGTTTCTGTTAATTGATTCCAATATATGACTGTATAAACACTGTATCTTCTATAAGCCGTCTTGTAGGCTATTTATTAAATTTTTATATTGTGAAATAAGTTGTGTACCTTCACTCCTAGCGCACTCTGTTCCTGTTCTGTATTTCTATTGTTCTGGGTCTCAGCTAACGGGGGACTCTCAGAGTTGCTGCTGTTCTATATTAGGGCGCTGATTTTTGGGTACCTTTTTCTTTTGTGTGATTATATATATATCCGATTGAAGACCATGTATCCACTGGGACTGAACGATAAAATCAATTGGAACGCTGTTACTTAATGCTTCCTAATATTTCTTCATATTGTATATATATTCATGCTCTGTATTTATGTTTTTATCTTTATGCACGTTTTTTTATGTTTACCTAATGTGTATTCTCCCTCTTCCCCCTAGGGCTGCAGGCGCTGTCTGTAGTAGCGATCGTACTGAACATGGCCGCCGTGGAACGCAAGCTGCAGGCGTTGCTTAGCAACCTGTCTGCCGCTTGGGACCGGAAGGACGCTGTTCAGCGGTGCTTCCTGTATTCAGCGGCGTGCACCCTGTGGCGTGGAAGGCGGGGATCTGTACGGCAGCAGGTATTTATGTTGTATGTTTTGCTTTGTAAAATTGCTGTAGGATTGTGTGCTCTGACGAAGGGGGTCAAACCCCGAAAGCTTAGCCTTTCTCAATACAATTTGATTCAGCTGAAACGTGTCTCTGGAGTGCCATTTACTATTGGACATTGTGTATGACTTCTTCTACCTGGGCACCGAGGCCAGCTGTGATTATTTACGAGAGTGCCGGCTGCATTGGACTTTGTATATATATATATATATATATATAGAAGTCCAGAAAAGAAGGCACTCGGAGACTGTGTTAAATGAATAAAGTTACATCTGTATTCAGGTGTAACCTGAATACAGATGTAACTTTATTCATTTAACACAGTCTCCGAGTGCCTTCTTTTCTGGACTTCTGTATTGATCTTTTGGCTATGGCACCGGGGTTGATTAGTGGAGTGCCGACATAAAGAAAGTATATATATATATATATATATATATATATATATATATATATATATATATATATATATATATATATATATATATATATATGAACAGAAATATTTATATATATATATATATATATATATATAAATATATAAACAGAAAAAAGTGGGGCGACCCTTGTTGCGCCACTAGTACGAGTACCACACACTAGGGGTGTTGGAGGTTATGCACTGACTATTCCCACTCTGGTACTTACCTATTTTCTACATCGAAAATTGAGTCAAGTTGAATACTTCTCAAAATTGGACCAGTTTTGATTTACCATATATTTTAAGAATCCTACATATAGGACCGACATACCGCACACCCGTTTACCCCTGATGAAGTCTTTCGAGATGAAACGTGTAGGGTTTGGAGTTTAATCCATGTTGTATATCATCATGTGAACTGCAATCAAATGGAAGTCAAAAAGATTTTTCTGCACTTTAAAAAAAAAACTATTGTATTGATATTTGATCTGAATTGTATCTTACCTGACTGAGAAATATTTGATCCTATGCTGATCTCATTTCTTAAACCGTAATATATATATATATATATATATATATATATATATATATATATATATATATATATATATATATATATATATATATATATCCATTAATTGATAAACACTTTGTAATTAAGCACTCAATTATTTATATGAATTATTTAGATTTTGATCCTGTGATCTTTGCTCACCTCATTGATTATGGACTACTAACAAATGATTAGCTATCTTCCTGAGCTATTGGGCACCTGAGGCCTGCCGACACTCCAACATAGATAACAGCTGGCTCTGCTTCCCAACCAGAATAATAAACAGAATAAACAAAAAATAATAATATGTAAAGATACAACACATGTGACAGCACTGAATAAAAACTTGTGTTTGTAATCAATTACAATTCACATGTTTTCGATTTAGTAATTTGCGTCTTAAATTCCGCTACCAGTATATAGTGTGTGGATGTTTATCTATGTGTATAACCTACAGTATTTGTGTTTGTCCACTGGGAAAAACTGAATTATGACTACCATAACCCTGGGCCAGACTAAATAAATGTGGCTCTAAGCACATCCCCACAATGGTGCCCTCCTCTTTCCCCTTGACAATACATTAAAACTCAGTAAATGTTCAAGGTAATATAAGATTTTGGACATGTAACCCTTTTTCTTTTATGTGAAAAACCAGTAAAAGAAATAATAAAATGAAGAGCTTAAGGGAGCATGACCCAAATCAGATGAGTTAAATGCTAGCTGATCTTAGGTGTAATGGCACTCGACTGAAGTGAACCGTAGTCTCATACCATGAGATGAAAACAAATGTAATATCTAACCTCTGATGGCATCTAAAGACTTTTAAAACTTTAGTCAGTCACTATCCCACAGAAAACATTTATTTAACGGAGCAGAGTAAATTCAAACATGAAGCCCTTTTTAGAGTTGAGTAAATAGTGAATTTGCAAATTGTGCGATTATCAAAAAAATGCATATGCACAGCAATCGAATCTGGCATGTGTGAGGATAATGACAGAAAATGCATATGGATTGGCATTTAGGGGTGGACACTGTTATTTTCTGGGTGTGTCTGAAAAAAACAAGCATGTTCAGGCATTTTTAAGGAGGATCTGTAATGTCAGCAGGGACGTGCAGGCAGGGGAGGCAGTGCTGCCCTTGTCATTTTGTTTTAAAATAATACAAAGAATATACCTATGACACATATTCTGTGTCATAAGTATTTTCTTTAGATTATTTTACTACATTTAATTATTTAACCTAGTTTGGGAGGCACCGATAAGCGTGCCTCCCACAAAGAATGGCAAGGGGAAGAAGCGGGGCGGGGCTAAGCTGTTGGCTAAAAAAAGGCCATTAAAAATAATGCCAAAAGCGGCACTTCTAGAAGTGCCTAATTGACAGGGGCTGCTGTGATTGGACAGCAGATCCAGCTGCTGTCCAATCACAGCAGCCCCTGTCATTTAAGCGTGACAGTGTCACTTCTGTTCCCCCCTCCCCTGCTCCCCTGTGCCCTGGCTCCCGAGTCCCGGTTCCCTGCCGCGCGATGTGTCCCTCTCCCCTGCCTGGTAAGTACAATTTTATGAAAGGGGACAGAGGTGGCGGCGGGGAATGGCGCTGGTGTCATCGGCGGCCAGGTGCGGGATGAGGGGTTGGCGGGGAGGACGGAGATGGTGACGGGGAAAGTTTGCTGGCCGGCTGCTGAAAGGGGGGCAGCAGGTGTCGGCTGCAGTCATTCACGAGGGCCGGGAGGGGGGGGGGGGTGCGGTGATGGCTGTGACAGTGCCTCTCCATTCACAGCCACCACCGCACATCACTGAATGTCAGCGGTGACCACTTTCAGCATGTCTCAGTTATAGATTAACAGAAGCCTCAGACTTACAGTTAAATTGCAAGTGTAGTCAGAAAAATGAGGGAGAAACAAGTACATTTACAGAGAAGAAAGTCCTAACAGAATTCTCACAACTGAAAGTGGATATATCAATGGGGCCAGATGGGATACATACAAGGATACTAAAAGAGCTAAAAGAGGAGCTGGTAAAACCATTAACATAATTATTCAACCAGTCACTAGCTACTGGAATAATCTCAGAGTACTGGAAAACAGCAAATGTAAATGGAAGCAAGGAAGAGGTAAGCAACTATAGACCAGTGAGTCTTACATCTGTAGTAGGGAAATTAATGGAAACACTCTTAAAACAAAGATTTGTAGAAAATCTCAAAACCAGCAACTTACAAGATCCAAAACAGCATAGGTTTACTGGGGGACAATCATGTCCAATAAATCTTATTGACTTTTTTGACTTGGTAACTAAATGGTTGGCAACCATCAAATGATTGCTGGCCTGCACGCTACCCTGCAAATAGATGTTTATGCAAAACATCCATTTGCACTGCCCCGATTATCTTCGCTGGGCGGTGGGGGAGGGCATTCACATGCCCGGCGGTCGGTGATACAATGCTTGCAAAGTGAAATCCCATTGCTTTGCGAGTCAACCAGAATGACCTCCTAGGTTTCAATGGCAACTCACAATAAAGTTAATGCAATACAATACAATTCAAGGTTTATGACAAACATACAATAATTTCACAATTTCGCATAAGATTTCTACTTAACCAAAGCACTTCAATAAGTATTTCTCCTCTGGTAACAACTTCAGAAGACATGCACTTAAATCAAAAGTATGCATAAACAAGTACACAATATATTGAATACTTAATAATAAAATGTTTTAACAATTCCACTTCCTTTGAATAAGACAGTTCTATAGCAAATGCAATGACTCATTTATTCTTATGAAAAATGTAATGCAAAATGCAATAAAAATGTTTATTCTTAATAAAATCACATGAACCCTTGGGCTCCACAATATGTAATGCATCATAGCCACAAATAATCTCTTTGTTGCCCTGTTGCAGCCCCACCTCCATCCCAACAGGGACATAAGGTGCAGGCACTTGTGAGGAAGGTGTATGACTCAATAGATACCGCGGACCATACTGCGCATGCGCCGGGAACCCGATCAAGCCTCTGGGGGCTGCTGCAAAGGCAGCTCCCGGAGGCTTGGGCCAGCGCATGCACAGTATGTATCAAGCTACTGCACATGCGCTGGCCCGGTACAGGGGACAGAGGTGCGCAGAGTCTGGGAATGGCAGCAGTGGTCGGGGACGGCAGCGGAGGAGGGGGGGCGCATTGCATATGGTAAGAGCCGCCACTGAGTGTGACTAAATAACATAGAGCTCTCCTAAGAGTATTGCTTGAATTTTTACTCCAAGGTGATTTAATAATCCTTAAGGTTTGTATGATTGGTTTCCTCTAGATCTGCATTGTTGTCCCTTTCTTTAATTGTATTAACTTGCAGCTCTTTGCCAGACAAAACAGTTACACTATAAAACAAATAAATTCCAAGAGTATCTGTTCTTATCTGTGAAGGTTACTACTTTAAAATCTAGGCTGTAGGTCTCTATAGACCAGTGAATTTAGTCTGTCTTGCTCCCTGTAACACTTTTGCTATAATTCTGTAGTTTTTTACAGTATGTGTTTCTGTGTATGAAAGGTTCTTAAAAAATGGCTATTCAGCTTCATTTGTCTATAAGTATTTGCTCTGATGTGTTTATATACTAGTCTTATTAAATATACAATGATGGTAGCTCAGTCCTTTACAGGATGGCAATTAATACAGCTGTAACTGATGATCCCACCACTCTGCAGCCACTGTAAGCCACTGCTTAGCATTTATCTTTTACATGTCTTCGTCATTCTCTTATAACTCTGGTGTAGATAAGCTTAATGTTCAGCACCTCTCAGCAATACAGCAGCATCGTCCTCTCTACTTTCAGCCTTTAAACTAAGATGGCTGCCTCAGCACACCAGAGCCCAACTGTCCACTGTCCCAGCCCCCAGGGTGCAATTAACCTTTTCCATGCTGCAAGTGTCAGAGCATCTACCAAGGGCTGTATTCTGTATGGGGAAGGGGCACACCTGTCCATCACAAGTTTGTGGCAGCTCTACTGGGGTTATCTCTTGCCCCCATGTCATCGCAGACTTGAGGAATTTTATTTTTCACAGTTGTATGGTGCCGACAACATTGTAGTGTTTGGGGCAGCCGATAGTGTCAAAAAGGATGCAATTACTACTGCAGGAAGTGTAATTGTATCATATTAGTAAATTAAGTGATATGTGGGGAGACCTGTGCTACTAGTGAAAAGCCCTGTGTTACATATGGGGAATTGTGTGTGCTACAGATGTAGAGCCGCTCGTCCAGCGCCGGCGCATGCCAGACTGCCCCCGCTGGCGAGTGGATGCTACATCTGACTGGGATGCGCGAGCATCCCAGTTTACCATCGGCAGGGGATGGCAACCCGGCAGGGTTAGGCGGGGGACAGGCAGGGTTAGGGGTGGAGCGGGGAGGTGGGGGAACGTGGTGAGGACCGGTGGCAAGGCGGCGGGGGGAGCTCCGTTGTAAGGGGACGTGCGCATGCATCCCTTTGCGAAGTCTGGCGGGGGCTGGCGCATGGCAAATCCACCGCCAGCCCCTGCAATTATGAAGCCGGCTCCATCTGTATGTATGTGGTGTTTTTCAGTGTGTATTTATTGGTGAACAATGTGCATGTTTCAGACCTGATATGCAGCGGCCAGCAATCAGGTAGACACCGCTTTGCTATAGTGAAATCCCACTATGCAAATTAATGTGCATGCTCTGCATATAGATGTGTATGGATAGCAAATAATTCACAGATGAGCAAATGTGTCCAAATCAATTCGTTATTGATGATTTTTCCACTGATCACCACTAATCGCAGCGTTGCATAGGACTTACTCAGCGGCTGCAATAAAATCAGCCTAATCGAGGCCACACCCTCCCGTAAAATGCTCAGACACGCCTGCATGCTTCTTGGTACTCCCAATAAATGGCCGGTTACCACCCCCAGATACAGGCTTCGTATGTGGCCAGGAAGCATGTGCAGTCTATCAATAATCACCCCCTGTGCAAATTTGCACAGCAGCGGTCAGGTCTGAATCGGGCCCAATGTTAGAGTTTTAAAGTACAGTTTTCAAGTTTGCCATTTTTTCTATGTGCTCAGATGCATCTTCAACAATAGTTACATTTCTGCAACTATTAACTGGTGATTATAAATGAAGCTATAAAGAAGTACTGTATTTTATATTAATACAATGTACATTATTTTATGGTTATTACTTGTTTATTTTCCGGCATATTTTGTTTCTTCCTTTTTAGAGAAACTCTAATAAATTGTACTATGTCTTTGTATTTCCCTCTCAAAATTGTTATATTGATTTAAGTTAAATAAAAGTACAAGTTCAAAAAACTTGCTAAGTCAAATTAAATGGTATTTGTCTAGCTAGGAAGATAATTTGGCATGTGGTAGTACAGTATGCAGTAAATAATGGAAGAATTGTCAGATGAATGACAACATCAATGACAGAGGGTGTTAAAGTAAAATCCCTTAAGGAGCCATCTGTTTCTATTTTGTGGCTTTTAATTAATGGAAAGCTGCATGAATGCAAACTGACTGATATTGTCCATTCTGTTTGTTAAAAAAGAAACACCCTCAGGTGTGTAGAATATTTTCAACTGATGTATAGATGTCAGTTTCTCTGTGGTAGATGACAGAAGGACAAAAAGGAATTACAAAAAACTGTAACTCTTTACAAGTATAATACTTTCAAAAATTATGTATGTCTATGCATGTATGTATATTTATACAAACCCCACCGGGGTAGTAACTAGGTCTGTGCCAGCAGTGCCTTGCCCACAGTGCATCTGCAATGTGGGCGCATGATCTGCTGACACAAACATATTCTGCATAGTGGGGTGTCAGACACCGGGAGCGCTGTGTTCGTGGCTGTGAGCATAGTGGTCCAGTGGTGGAAGCTGGGTAGCGGAAACTTGGGGGTTTGATGTACTGGTGGTGCATACATGAAGGACACAGCTGGGCAAGGAGTTAATGCAAACTCTACATAGAGGAGCAGAGAATATCCCGCTGGATAAGGCTAACCCGCTGTTGGTCTTCTCTAGGTAACCCCTCATTGTATTTGGCTGAAGCCGCTTGGAACAGCCAGATCCGTGCAGGCTTCTCGGAGTAAAAAAAAATAGAAAAAAAATCATTTAAAAAAATCCACAATTGGCAAATATAATAGCCTTTGAGATTATTTTAAAGGGGCAATCATTTACAAGGCAAACACGTGCCTTGTAAATGATTGCCACTTTAAAAAAAAATCTACAGTATAAGTTCAGCCAGCATCCCACATGGCCAGCAAACTTGGAGGCTATTATATTTGACCCAATATTTCACAAAGTATCGCTAATTCCCATTATGACATACAGTGTTCTCAATTCATGTAATGCCACATTACAGTGTCCTCAGTTTATATTGTACCACATTAGACTGCCTTCCATTCAAATTTTTACACATTACAGTATACAAATTCATATTATGCCACATTATAGTGCCTACATTACCTATTATGCCACATTATATTGCCCCGTTTATTAATATGTAACATTAACAGTGCCCACCAAATGAACAGAGCAGATTATTAAATATTGCCATTCCCATGAGTTCATATTGTGCCACATTACAATAACCTCCAGTTCAATTGATGTCATATTACATTGCTCCATTACCATTACAATATCCACTACACACTTGTCTCACTTATTAGGCAATTCTGGAAAATTAGTATGCAACCTTATAACCTGGTCCTAGCCCCCACCTCTGGGTCCTATATCCATTGTTCCCCTTGTAACCAGTTAAGCAAAGTAAACATTGGTGCTTGAACCAGGTAGACCATCAGAACTGGAGGTGGTTTCCTGGAATTCTCATGTGTGGTCAGACCCAATGGATGCTCTATGCTGCTCCCACTAGTGCAGTCAGTTCTGTTTGTAATATGATCAGTGTCTGTAATAATATTTGTTTATTGCATGTTTAATGACTATTCAAAAAGGCATCATATGGTGGTGTGATATGAAATTGGAGTACAAGTCTATTTAGAAAAGGCAGCACTCACAAAATTTGAAAACATCTTTCGTTGTATAAAGGCATAAAAACCAAGACATTTCAGGCTAGGTGGGGCAATTATTATGTTGTGTCATGTTTTCATTTCAGTGCCTAGGCTCTTTATTTGAGTGAACAGTTAGTAGAATCCATGTCTTAAATACACAACGCTGTATTAAAGGATGAAAGGTTCCCTAACAAAGTACTAACCCAGTGTTCATAATGATCTGGCCCATCAGTGGATATCTGTACATTTAAAAGCTGAGCTGGCTTATCTGTGCTTGTGTGTGTGTATTTTTAAAAGAAAACGTAAGATGATGCTCATCATTGGCTTACAAAATACAGGGCAAGAAGTTGAGAGTAGAATTGATACATTAAAAGGCCAATTTTAATTGTGTATAAAAAGAAAAATAACATGAGATTTTTGCTATGCTGTACATTTTGATCAAAAGAATTAATTAGATTGCATGTGTCCAGCAATGTGATAGAGAAGTATTTAATTAACCTTTTTAATCTCTGATTTTGGCAAACAACCCTATTTGCTCACACTATACATTGTTGCCCCCTATTGTGGATTTTGACACAATTTTCCTCAACAACTTTCAGGTTATAGTTCTCTCTGGTTCATCAGCTGATTGGAGCTTTTGATGTTTTCATTAACAGATTAAAATGTTGCTACTGACCCAATTTTCTCTGCCAGGCCACCTTTGTGTCATATCTGTTTATTTTCATATGCTAATCACAGTATTTTCTAGAAAGTTGTCATGCACATTTTGTCTGTATAATATACTCTGCCATCAAAATAAATTCTTCAAAACAAATGTCATTCACACAGTTAGTTTGTCTATTGGCTAATTATTATACACCATCCTTGTCTACCATATCTACATGTGCTAGTTATCTTTCCTATATTAAGCGATATATGATTGTAAGATCACAGCAGTTACTTAATTCTTCTCATGTTGCACCAACATACAGGACATTTCCAAGCACCTTCTTTAACAATAAATATGTGTGTATATTGAGTTTCAGAATTGGTATTTTATTTTATAGCCCCACCCTTGCCATCACCTCCTGTATGGCCTCCTGTTCTGAGCCCAACCCCTGCTATGCTTCACACTCATCCCTCTCCCTGCTGTACAGAGCTCGCTGTCCTCACCCAGAGGGGGTTAGACAGAATTTTGCCACCTTATGTTAACTTTTTATATTGTAGAAATAACTGTCTATCTGCTGTCTCTGTATATTTATAAAGTACAAATGAAACCTAAAATGCAATATATCCAAAACATAATTTATAAACATAATACTTTCCAGTATTATCACCTCCCCTTAAAGATATCGCCCTAAAAACAACATGAACATTGAGGCAGATGTATTAATCCTGATGAAGTGATAAACTGTAGTTAAAATAGAAGGTGATAATGCAATAGTCATAATTAGCTCCTAATTCTCATTTTTAAAATACAGCTGATTGACTGGTGCATTATCACCTTCCACCTTATCACTTTCCATACACTGTATATCGTATACTGCCCAAACATCTGCTTCCCCATATATGCATTGGGTCATGCTATGGCTCATATCCCACAGTGTTACCTTCATAGTCCGCCCAACATGGCTACCTCATCTGGTACACTCATGGATGGGATAAAAAATACATGGACCTGAGTGTCTTGTTGGGACCCTACTCCACACTACAAAAACCCAATTTTTTGTATTTTCTTTGACAGGTAACCTATTCCACCAAGGGTAATTCTATGCATTGCACCCAAGATGGCTGCATCCCCTGGTACCTTTTTAGGGCGGAAAACACAACTTGTGGAATTTATTAACCAAAATGCCCACTACATTATTCCAACTGTGTTTTATTTAATGTCTGTGACTTATCTATTGCTATACTTCCCAAATCATATGTATTATGTGCATGGTTTTGATGTCTGTAAAGTGTCTTGAGTACTGTTGGAGAAAGTTTACTATATAAATAATACTTACTTTATCTCCACTTTATCACTTTACTAGGCTTAATACATCTGTCCTGATATCTACTGTCAGGAACTACCTTATTTTTTCTAGAGATTGTTTTTATTAAACCAAACCAATATGAATTTTTTAAAAAAGAAACCTTTGCCATTCATTGTGTTGTAAAATAATAATGTTCATTAGGTGCATTGTGCCACCATGATTAGAATCGCTGTTAGCCACAGGGATAAATTTACTAAGATGGGAGTTCTATCAAAGATGGAATATGGTCCATAGTAACCAGATTCTATTATCTTCTAGAACAGGGGTCCTAAAACTGTTTTACTCCCCATCAGACAATAAAAATAATTACAGGACCCCAGCAAGTTACTGCAGAAGGTCATCACATCACATATGTAGTCAGCAGACAGCATATGTATGGCAGCATTATGGAGGTACACAAATATGTGAGGAATCTAAAACAGATTTTACAGAATCTTTGAATCAATGACTGAGATTAGAAAAATCATCAGCCTCATGTCAGCAACCTGGAGTTGCGACCCCATGCTGAGAAGGTCAGGACCCATTTTGGGGTCAGGATCCACAGTTTGAGAACCGCTGTTCTAGAAGGTGCTAAATAGATAGGAATTAGAATATGACTGTTTGCCTTTTGCAACATACCATCTTTGATATAGCTCCTATCTCAGTAATTTCAACCCACAATGTTTAAAAAAATTGAAGAATTGTGAGTTGCAGTGTGTGAAAAAATAAAAAATAAAATGTGTGTTGTGCAGGTTCTGGCATTGTATTGTAAAAGATTGCAGGTCATTAGTAGCCAATGTGCCACCATTACTAGAATCACTGAGTCTCAGTTTATAAAAACAAATAAACATAAAATATGTTTTGTTCAGGTTCCAGTATTGTATTTTAAAATAATAACATGAATTAGGTGTCAGTGTGCCACCATTGCAAGAATGCTGTTAGTTGCAGTGTGTAAAAATAAATATGGATATGAATTATTTAAAAGAAGAGCAGGAACAACAAACTGGTGCTGATGCCAGTCATTATAGTACTTCAATGCATACAAAGGGTGGACCAGGGCATAAAGTTTTAGAAGGGGCACTTGAAAACGATGTATTTAAAAATGTTAAAGAAAATATCACCTTTAATAATAAAGGGAATGTTTACTGTTGAAATACTTCAAATTCGCCAACATGTCATACAAAGGAAAGGAAAGGTTTTTTTTTGTGAGTTCTGGTACTGTTAGTGCTACAGTACTTATGTTTTATGAAATAAAAGCAATAAAAGTATTCCTATTGCAGAAGCTTGGGCCAAACACATTCAGGCATCTTCTCTTGTAACCTCATAACATGACGCAACATCTTATCGCTCTGACTCATGTAGAGGTGTCAACTTTAAAACAGACAAATACGTGCCCAAAACAAAGAATGCTAATGCTGAAGAAAAAACTGAACTGAACTCATAGAAAAGCCACCTTCCTCCATATCTGCACCTTCTTCAAATGTGAGGATGAGCAGTACATAAAAGGATGGTAAAAAAGAAAATGGATGATGTGGTTAATTGCGTATCTGAAGTTAATGATGATGGCAATGTTGTTTGCATTGAAGTAAGTCTGCCACAAGTGGCAACAGTTCTTTACCAGTGATAAACAGAAGGCCATTTGTTCATCCCCTCAGAGATATCAGAGATACAATTATTTACATAATATAATGCAGAAGGGAAACAGTCAGAAAAGGAGAGGCAGATGTGGATGTAATCACTGGAGACAGAATGAGTAAACAACAAATAAAGCAGGGCGCAAATAACAGCCTTGGGGGACCCCCATACAGATAGTGGCAATGAAGGGGAATACTGAATATGCCAAAAGTATTAACAGTTATGGAGCAATTATGGAAAATGGAAGCTGGATAGAGGGTCAATGGAGGTCAGTAGACTGTAGGGTCTACTGAAGAAGAGGATGATCAATAGTACTTAAATGAGTAGGGAGAAGAAACCTATACAACTTTCTGTATGTAACCTATGAATTTGGGTGTATTTGAGATATGAGGTTGTACATCAGTTTCTTATGTAGTTAGGAGAGTGTGAACTGAGGGTACTTTGGAGAGTGTACGGGAAGATGTTAGGGATTCTAGAATAAGGAATTATCTTGTTAAGAAGGTGTCAGCTTTATCTTGGAAAATTCATGGGCTATAAAGGATAAAGTTGAAGGAGATCAGGTAAGCAGACAAAAAACAATCCTTTCATACTGCAAATTGAACCTGGAATATTGCCGGTGCAAAAAGGGCAACTAGGGTTGTGTGTCCCAGGACCTCATTGCAACCAGAGCTGAACCCAGAAAATACCTGGGTACACTGCCGTGTGAAAGGTGTGACCCAGGCTGCTATACAAGAATTTAATTAATGCCTGTGCAATTTTAGTCTGTGTTCACCCTATTCATGTCTACATATGACCTGGGTGGCCCCAGCAATATCACAACTGTATCCTTGCCTAGGTGTGCAAAGGTTTGAAATCGGTATCGACACGACTTGAAACTGTGTCAATGATTCTGAATCTGACCCAGGATTTAGGTGTGAACAGGTGTGAACAGGGTAAAAAAGGTATAAAAGATACATTGGGGGTGAAGATATATGGCAACCTCAGTAAAAGGTGAGGAGTAGGACCAGAAAGCAAGTGAATATTGCAGGATTGCTATAGCTACTGTATGACAGTTGAAATGTGTAGTTGTTGTAGTTGAACAAATTACAATGATGTGTGCAATGATATATGGATACTAATTAGATTTTCCAGAAAGTGCAAAAAGCCCTTATATTTTCACTGTTGGAATATTAGCATGCTTTATGTAACTTTCCTAACTCCTAAAAAAAATGCTGCCAGAGGCAGCTGTCTCATTACTGGAATAGGATATATTTATCCCATTTATGGAAGATAATGGTTAAAGTGTATTTATAAAAAATCAGAAATAAGCACATAGGTAACAATCCCCCTAGAAACACAGTACTATCATATATAAAAATAAATAAAATGATAAAATAAATAATTCATAGAGATATTATATAATGAAATGTTACAACTCTTCCTTAACCCATCATAAACAAAGACTTTCACATTGAATAGCCAATATAATTCTCCTTGACAGAGTAATTTAAATTTACCTTGTACTTGCTGACTAATGTGAAAAATACCTATTACTGGTATACAATTAGGGTCAAACTTGTGTTAAATCATTACAGCCTGTGAAAGACTATAATTTTTAAATGTAGAAAAACATTTTCTCATTTCCTAAGGTTTTGTGCCCTTCTAAATGAAACTAATTATTACTCAAAATTGCCCACACTGTACATAAACAAATAGCATTACAAAATACTTCTACTTTTTTTTTCAATAAAGCTCTACAATTATAAAAAAAAAGTATAATTTTTTTTCTTTAATATTTCTCAGGATTATTAGAATTGACAAATACATTTTGTGATGGTCTGTCACTTAGATAATTTTTATTTCATTTTTGAATTTCTTTCTTTTTTTGTGTTTTAATCAACAGTAAAACGGAGTTCAAATTCTGATTCCTGATTTATGAATATTGATCATTTCTTAATTAACTTTTCAAGTCCAGCTGCATCTGTAAATACTCAGCCATCCTGTATCTCATTATTATTATTATTATTATTATTATTATTTTTTTTTTTTTTATATAATTTTCATTGGATTCTTTTACAACCATGCGTAGAAGTAAAGAACAAAGCTTAGCATAAGACACATAACATAGGTCGGAAGAAGATAAGAAATAAAATACATAAATAAAATATATAACACAATATGAAGGATCAGTATACATGTGAATTATCGACGGGTCTACATTCAATATTGATTGAACTAAGATGTGTTGGAAGACTCATCTATGTAAACATAGCCCGGGTCCATAGAGATTAGGTAAAATAATGTGTCTAATTGCTTAGCTTAACAGAAAGAAATGCAAAACTGTGAACCTATAAATGGAGAAGAGAAAGAAATTTTAAAAATAAAAAATAGGGGGGGGGAGGGGGGGGGGCTGGCAATTAGAGAGAGATAAAGGGGGGGAGGATTAAGTATAGTAAAAGTAGCAAGTCAGGGTGATTAACGATAAAGACCATGATTGTGTGTGGAGGTAAGTAGCTATGTTTATCCTCAATAAAGGACTAGTACATCAATTAAACTATTCTTAATTCAATACACCTAAAGCATGATTCTACTGAGAGAATATTATTGGATAATCAGAGAAAGGTAGGGTGGTGGGTCATCATTACAATATATCCATTTGGGTTGAGGGTGGGAGAGAGGAGATGAAAGGTCCCCAAGTCTTTTTAAATTTGTTTGAGGACATTTGGAGATTAGTGAATGAAATTGAGCATCTTTCAAAATAGTATAGTTGCGTCAGCTTTTGTTTAACTTCATGAAGACTTGGGGAAGTCGTATCAGTCCAATGTATTAATATAACTTGCTTAGCAATAGTAAGTGTCTTCGCCAATAGAGGGAGGAAAGGGAGGTTTCTCCATGCTTGGTTTGGGGTGTCAAGGTGAAGAAAAGATATTGCGAGTAGGTTTGGAGAGAGAGAAGTTTTTAGAAGTTGATTTATGTACAAAAATATTTTGCACCAGTTTTTCCCACATTCCCAGACACAGCGAATATAAGTGGACGAGTGGAAGCATTTGCGACAAGCTCCAGTTTCCTCCGGAACCCAATGTTTCCTTTGCGCAGGTGGTATATATGCCTTATGCAGGAATTGGAAGTGAACTTCTTGTAAATAGGATGATTGAAGGTGCCTGTAGACTAATCCACAGGGTTGTGTAATAAGAGGATATTAGTTGAGCTATTTGTGTAGAATCGATAGAAAGTGTCAGTAGCGCACGCAGGTGGGGTTTCTGAGTACCCAGAACCCCCCAGGAGTCTAAGCACCCTAGGCTGAAAGCTGAGGGCCCCCTCTTTCAGTGGGTACAAGAATTAATAAAATCGTCCCTTGGGAACCGGAGGTATCTGACTTTAAAGCAGTGGTCCCCATCCAAGCCTGTTAATTGCTCTTCCAAGTCAGGTTCTGTCTGACTTAGAGTTTTTCTGAGGGTATATTCCAAAAGCTGTGACTCTCCCCCTTGGATGGACAGTAGTAGCTTGTCTCTACTATTCCCAGAAACAGAGATATCAGCCTTCCAGCTGCTGGTTACTGCTCCAGCTCCACACACATGGTATGTAGTTTTATATTCTTGTTGGCAGATTGCTCTGGCTCCTGAACTCTGATCCCCTAGTCCCCAATACCATTTGGTAGGTGGGATTCTCTAGTCCCTGCACAAGTAACATCTGCCCCACCTGCAGTGCACATGTTTTGTCCATTTAAGAAGGATTTTGTCAGAAAGAGTGAACTAGAAAAAGGCCCTAAATGAAGCCCTAAATGTTGTTTAATATACAATTAAAACACATTACCCTGGATACATTAGTATTAACACAGAAATGTAATACAATGCAAGATAAAATTAAATGGTAATATTTATTAATATAATAAGCACTGGCCGGTGATATGAATACACACAAATATATAATACAAAGGGTGAAATGTAATAGGGTGAGAGAATCAGAAAGTGAGAGATTTGGTAAGAAATCTCCAGGTTTTTTTTAAAGCGGCAACCATTTACACTGCAAAATCAAACTGGTTTTGCAGTGTAAATGATTGCCACATGTCCTGATAACACAGACTTTCACATGAATTTTTACCCAACACAGAAATATTATATAAAATGCTGCTCAGTAAGTTTCAAATAAGTAAAATTATTAATTCATAAAAACCAAGTTGGCAAAGTAAACATCAAATAAAATGTGCCATGGTAGCTCCTGTATAAAGAAGTGGAGATATATGCTCAAGCAGGGGAGTTCTGGATTCTAACCTTTGTCCAAGATCATTCACAAGAGTATCTACTCACTAGTTCATCCCCGTATTTGGGGGATGGACTAGTGATACAGGCATATTTCACAATCATTTGTGCTGTATGGATATAGGTAAACATAATGTTTTGCGGCCACTGCAGTGTGTTTCAAGCTGTTAAAGCTCTTCCTCTGAGTTGTTCTGACAGAATTTGTGTTTGTTTGTTTGTGTGTACTGTATATCACATTTTTGTGTGTGCACTTAAACTTAAGTTACCTGACTTTAAAAAAATTGACTGTGTAATGGCTAACACCAGCGGTGGGATATAATACAGTCTGAGTTTAGGGGTTATCTAGAGCTGATCGCTGGTGTGTGAATTAGCAAGCCTACAGGTTATTGAAAAAAATGCTCATGTGTATGGACTGTAGCCTGCAAGCGTAAGGCCAAACAGCATAAAAAATCAGCAATGACTTTTTCTTCACTCCCCTTGCAACTTGACTGACAGAAAGACACTTTTTTGGGGGGTGGGTGGGGGGTGGTAACTGGACATTTTCTAGGAGTATCCAAATAAATGCAGGCATTCCCAGATGTCTTCATAAGGGGACGTGATGTAACTTCGGGCCTCGCTCAGATTGCCAGAGTTACGTACACTTGTGGAAAAATCATTCCACCATGAGTGAGTTGTGTATGGATTTGCAATATTTTTGCAATTCATTCATAGACTTGAACAGGATTTCAATCTGTCTAGGCGGTAACTAATTGATCAGACATCTGCAAGTTTGCAAAGCAGCAATCAGGTCTGAAAAAACCCTTTGCCAGCATCCCACAAAACTAAGGGCCTTATTCTAGTTCACTCTTTCTGACAAAAATCCTTCTTAGATGGACAAAACCATGTGCACTGCAGGGGGGCAGATGTAAAATCTGCAGAGAGAATTCGATTTGGGTGAGTTATTTTATTTCTGGGCAGGGTAAATATTGCCTGCTTTATTTTTACACTGCAATATAGATCTCACTTTGAAGTAAAACCCCACCCAAATCTAATTCTCTCTGCACAAGTTACATCTGCCCCACCTGCAGTGCACATGGTTTTGTCCATCTCAGAAAGAGTGAACTAGAATAAGGCCCTAAGTGCAAATGATTGTCACAAATCCATCGAACTTGGGTTTCAAGACAGCTCGTTTTCATACTGTGCACTTTAATATATTCCACGTTTGCCTTTTACTGTCAATCCAAAACTTTTTGCATGTCTATTATTGTTTGTTTACTTGTTATACAGTATATATACAGAATTTACTTTGTGAATTTGAATCTAATGGGCCCTACACAAGTAGCAACCTTGCTGAGCGATCTGTCAGGGCTGGTGTTCTCGGCTGCAGGGCCGGTGCAAGGCACCGGAGCGCCCCAGGCGAGTCGGGCTGGGGGCGCCCCGGTTCCGGGGGGGGGGTTACCTGTCCTGCGGCGCTGTGTATTTAAATCTGGCGGCGGAGGCAGCGGGGGTCCCTGCAGTCCATTAGAAATCAGTAGCGCTATCCGTCGGGCTATGCGGAAGCGCTTCTAGTGTGAAAACACTGGCAGCACGCTGATTGGCTGAGATCAGCGTGCGCCGTGCTGCCAGAGTTTTCACACTAGAAGCGCTTCCGCATAGCCCGGCGGATAGCGCTCGTGATTTCTAATGGACTGCAGGGATCCCCGCTGCCTCCGCCGCCAGATTTAAATATACAGCGCCGTAGGACAGGTACCCGGGCGGCACAAAATGCCGCCCTCCAGTGACCGGCGCCCTAGGCAAATGCCTAGATTTGCCTAGTGGTGGCGCCGGCCCTGCTCGGCTGTGAACACTGGCCCTGAACCCAGCAGGATTGTGCATCACTATCACTATGACCCCTAAACACGGAGCAATGTAGGGGAATTTTCTAAGCAATCTAGTGAGGTTGTTCAGAAAGTGCCCAGGGATTACTACGTGTGCAAGCCCTTATGTCATTGTTACAGTTTCTTTCTTTTTAGGCCTCTGCCTTAGCTGCAATTTCTGCTCTGTGATGCCCTTTAGCACCCTCTTCATGACCTGGCATGTGAGTGTATTATTTGGAAATAGATATTTGTGACATCAATTTAAAAACCTTTAATACAGTAATTCCTCTACTTCTGCTGAATGGGCTGTAGGTCTGCATGTTGCTGTTACAGCATATTTTTGCTCCAATTTCCTTCCAAAGTATTACTGTTTCGAAACTGCACCTGGAAATAGTGTACATAGAACATACCAATTTTGATGCTAACTCACAGGATTTTCATAGTTCTTATGCTGCCCATACACACTGCGATCCCGACGTGCGTTGTGGGCTTAAATAGCATCCATCACATCGCATTGCATGCACAAGGCATGCAATGCGATGTGATGAAAAGCAAGTACAAAAAGTATGTGCAGCACATACTTTTTGGACTGTGTGATGAGGTGCTGTGGGAGCTCGCACCTCAAAGCACACATCGCACCGCCGGGAAACGCAACATGTATGGGCGTCTTTAGAACTAGACAGTTGAAACATGGTATATACTGTATACAGATAAAAATCACAGGAAGTTAAAACAACAACTTACAAGTTAAGTGCACTATACCATTCTAAGCCATATGCTTGTGGAATACATAAAATAATTTGTGTGGCTATCACCAGAATATCTAAAAAATATCTCGGTACGGACCTACTGCATTACTTAAACTCATTTAAACATTGATAATTCCCATAAGATTGCGAGATTTCTGTTCAACATGGTTGTTTTTTGGTAAAACATATTCTATAGTTATATTTAGAAAAAAATTATATCTGGCTACATTAATGAAGATCCTACACAAAGGTAAAAAAAATTAAGTACCAAAGATACAGTATATATGGATGCTTACACAATGGGGGGTTAATCTAGTTCACTTGCAAAGGCAAATTCACTCTCTAATGGACAAAACCATGTGTACTGCAGGTGGGGCAGATGTAACATGTGCAGAGAGAGTTCGATTTTTTATATATAAAAAATCTGTGATGCCGAAAGCACTGATATATATGTGCAACTTAGTAAACATTCCCCCTTATGTTGTGGCAATAAATACTTCTGATTCTATACTCCCAGAAGAGATTCCTGATAAAGTGACCAGCGGAAGGCATGAGGACTGTTGTGGTAAGACATGTCCCTACTGCGTCACTTCCATGTGCGTCACATCCGGATGGATTACCAGTCAATTCTGTCAAAGTACTTCCGGCGGATAGAGGAAGTAAATGTCCGGCTAGTTGAATGCATATGCGTTCCACCGAACGTAATTCTATTATATTCATTGTCTGCCCTCCTTTTTTAACATCCCACATTTATCTAAGAGCTTTTAAGAATTGAGTAAGCTGTATCCTCACAGGAATTCAATACAGATCTCTATTTGGGGATCCATTTAACTATAATCACAGCCAGTCACGTGACCCATGACCTGGAAGTTATACAAACATTATACAACATGTTTTTATAATTTATTCTAGTTTTATCCATATAATAATACATTTATGATGTTTTTGGTACCTCATATATGCGTTTGTCTCCTAGCTGATATTTTGATTTGATTATTGATGTCATACCTGTTTATTGTACAACTGAATGAACACCAATTAGGAATTCATTGGTGTGAGTATATATACCACCAGCTGCCATAATTGAAATCACCTTTGAAAAAGCCACAACTAGTGGGGAAATGCATCAGGTGTATACCTTCTCATCTCCAGGATTGGATCATCAGCCACCAGCAACTGCTTACCATCCATCTTTGCTCACTGCTTTTTGGGAATCCCTTTACAGGACTCTCCCTCGGGACATCCAACAGACACCAACCTCCTGGTGAGCCTTGCCATCTATAGCCACCTGTTAGAGGTTTTTCCCCCCTGGGAATAACCCCAGATGACTCACTGCGACCTCTTAACAAGACAACAATTGGATACCCTCAGGTGGACTTTCCATATATAGCCACCTAAAGGAGGACGTTCCCACTTGGGATTTTGTCTGCCCTCCTCTCATCCTCGAGCAGTCCTTAGGGGCCCAGTTCCATCATTGCCTCTGGGCATTATTGAAAGCACCTGTATATTGGCTTCAAGGATTCTTCCAGAGGCGCCAAATTAGGATTCCGGATGAATAGAGAGGACCTGTGATCCCTTCCCCACCTATATTCCATCTATAAGCGGTGATATTGGATATAACAGCCTTGGTAAGCTTTGCATTTACCTAAATTGGACACGTTTCCAAAGAGCCTCAGGCCCTTTGTGGCTCCACCATCCATCCTGCCAGCGAGATCATTTATTTTAATAGTTCTTAACCATTATTTTATATGTATGTGTGTCAATGTTATTGTAATGTCAATTATTCATTTTATAGAAAAAATAACATTTATATCAATTGATTCTTTTATTCACTGTAGTTTAAGCGCTGCTCCTCTGCCTTTTTTTCCTTTGTTAGTTCCAATAGAATTGACTACCCCAATACCCCAGCAGCTGCTTTGGGGAAACATCTCATACTTGAGGCGCCCTTTATATTCTCTAGCAGAATACACCTTCCTTTTTTCTCAACAGATCATAGGATCCATCTCACACCCTACGGGAGCGCGCATGGGATCATAACCGTACTGAAGCACCACACAATGTGCTCAAAAACAAGCACAATGAGCCACCCAAATTGTGAATTTATCTTTGAAATCACTCTCATGTATGGCCAGCATTAGAGATTTCAGGAACCCCTTTTTTGTAGGATGCAAAATGAAGGGAAAAATATACAATACCAAGTATGAACATTTTTTTCATAAGTGTGAACTGTTGTACATTGCTTTTGGCTGTTACATAAGAAAATACATATTTTAAAGGACAAATACATATCAGACAAGGTTGATAAGCTACTGTATAATATGAGCAGTGAATGTTCTGTGTAACTCGTACATATACTTTTATATATAATTATATCTGACACTTTTCCAAACCAAGGAATAAATTATTTAAGTAATGTTTTACTTTACAGACTTTGTAAGTCATTGAATTTATTTATGGATTTTCATTTTGGTATGTTAAATTTGTGGGGGAAAAAATGGAAAACAAACAGCATTGTATCTTGACAATGTACTAAAATACCTAATAAATAAATGATTATTCTTTTATATCAAGCCGCATCTAGATACCTCTGTGTATTAAACCTGTCAAATTATTGTGTTTATATATAAACACAGAAGGCTGATTAAGCCTGAAGTGACATAAACCACTAAGGGTTTCCACAGGGTACACTCTGCTGTTTTGGTCACATGACTATGATAATGAGGATGGGCACAAGGCCTATCAGAACAGGGGGGAGGGTCTAAGCAGGGTAGGAATGATCACGTTGTTAGAGTGATCTGCCCCTGTCCAAGAAGCCCCACCCACCCTTCCCTGTTTTTCTTTTCCTCTTCGGCGGCGGTAAAGAACGGTCATGCTTTAAGAACTCTGTGTGTGTGTAGGTAGTGGGGTACACTCTCCCTCGACAACGATTGTCATGGGCCACGCTTCTGCCTGGGGGATGGCCGTCACCACCAGGCCTGGTGGCTGACCAGGGAGAGTGGTCATCCAGCGTTGTATGTATGACTTAGTGATCTTTAACCCCTCCTTCCTATAATGACTGTTCTTTGGCGCCACCACCATTCATAGTCTTAGTTTAATTTGTCAAATAAATTTGACATTCTGTTTTGAAACGCCAGCACTTGTGTCGTGTCTTTATTTTAGGTTAAGTTTTTAGATAAGGTTATATAAGTTATATATTTAAGTGTATCAACAGCAGGTGGGACCAAAGGGATACCCGATGGTGAGTTTAATGACATGCTACATTGACAAAATACTGTACCTTTGTTCACTTGAGCATATTATAGGTTGACATTCCTGTTGAACTACTGTACCTACCTAGACATTGGCAGAAACCTATACATTGGCAGTGCTGCAGATGTGTAGATTTCTGGATTTTGAAAAAGCACTTGACACTGGGTGCTGGGATGCTGGTTAAACAAATGGAGGATTTGGGACTAGGTGTAAAAATTTGTAGCTGAACAAGAATCTGGCTGCACAATAGAGAGCAGAGGGTGATGGTAACCGGTACATTTTCAAGTTGGATACCAGTACTAAGTTGAGTACCACAGGGTTTAGTGTTAGGACCTCGTTGATTTAACATATTTATTAATGATATAGAGGATGGCATATTAAGCAGTCTCCATATTTGCAGAAGACACAAAACTGAACAGTTGAGGATGTCTCTGTTCTACAGAGGGACTTAGCTAAACTTGAGGAATGGACTGATAAATGGATAATGATAAAAAAAGGGTGTTGGGATAGACAACTGGGCGCTCCCCTTTTTAATTTGAGTGGACACAAGGATGTTTGGGAGAAAAGTGGGGGTATGAGGGGAACAGGGTTATTTCTCCCCTTAACTTTCTGTAGTGTGCTCTTCTGTTCCACCTTTTCTCCTGTGCCTTTTCCTCCTCACATGTAATGGATGACAATGGGAAAAATATATGGAGAGATGGAAAAGATGGAAAGAATGGCAATGTGAAGTACAGTCTATAATTTTTCTTCAATTGTTACTAAGCACATGAGAGATTGGTGGCGTACAAGACTCACATAGATAAAAAAAATAACTGTGTATAAAGGTATCTTTTTAGAATTGAATAGAGTGGCATACCCATTCTCACGATGTATCACAATAACTGAAGCTCATCAAGGTTTCTTTGTAATTTATTCCAAATTCCATACTGCTGGAGATTCACTGATTCTGCGTTCTCATTGCCGCCCCTGCAAAATCCTGTGTTTTTCTTGCCGGAGTTTTGGGGCACAGAGCTTCTCAGCTCAACAGACCCCCTTCATACTGCACCTCAGACCCGGTAATTTCCTGTGCCTGCCCCTTTCACACTGCTTTCCATGGTCTGCCTTCCAACAAGTGTATGGAGTTTGATTGGGTGTTGGGAAATTTGTACAAATTGCTGTGATTGGCTGTTTAAAAAACAGCTTTTATTGGCTGGCTGTCACATATCACATGATTACATCCCCCAATGAACTTGTTTTTTTGGCATCATGTGTGAAAAACCCGGGTCTAGCCTGTTCACACTGCCATATACCCGTGTATTACCCAGGAAAAACAATGCAAAAAACCTGTGTGTAATTCCCAGGGCATAACACCTGGGAATTTCACAAAGACCCTTTCACACTGAGACAGGACACAGCAAATTACTGCTTGCCCTGGCAAAAACCCGGGTTTTTTGTGAGAACGGGGTATGACTTTTGATAAGAGATGTACAGAAAATGTAGTAAGGTGAGGCACTGCCTCACCTGCCATAGATTTTTTACTCCAATGTTTTCACTATAAAAATTATTAGAATAATAAAAATAAGATTTTTTTATATATATTCTTTGTATTTTTGACATACTTTATGAATACAAATTTCCAGCATATACGTTAGTATGACAGGATAGGCTCTGCCTTCCCTGCCTCACCCCACAGCACGCTACTGGTGTGCGCATGTCCCCTTTCGGTGGCCGGCTGGGGCTGGTAGTTGCCAATCTGACCACCAGACCCCTGCTAGAGGAGAGGTGCTGTGTATCCAGATACAAGGCAGGAATGCCAAATGCCACTTCTTAACAAAATTCTTAACAGTTCTTTGTAACTGTGCACATCCTCAGAAAATATCAACTTTTTTGTTTCTTTGAAGCAGATTAGGGATTGCCATTGACAAGTGCCTCCGAAGAAACATGCCTTACATTGATTTAACCATTGATGGCTTTGCAGTGCTCATTTGCGGCCAGGGCAGGATAGCATGAATACTTGTAAGCAAATCCAGGTGCCCACGGCTGAAATTAATACTTGACACAGAGCGGGCATCAGAAACAAGCATAGTATGAATTTCAGCCATGGCAAACATGACATATTATAATAATAATAATAATAATAATAATAATAATCAATGTAAAATACTGGAGGTTTCCAAGGCGCAAAAAACAGAGGAGCAGCTCAATATAACCTAAATGCTTGTTCAACCAAAACAAGTAAGACAAAGATATACAGAAAAGGATAAGGATATATTTTAAGCGCTGTCTGTACGTAATCTTTCTTCTTCTCCCGCTCTCACAGATAGTTGATGTGTGAAATAAAGAGAAGGATTAAATGTGTAAGACTGTAATTTTGGTTTTTGAACATACAAAGGAGACAGGAGTGAAACGTACCACACGCACAAAAAGAGTGTGTATATGAAGCTCATAGAGGTATCTTTTATGGTGATTATATGACCTTCACCAGAATCCACCAGAGTGTCCAAGTAATTTCAATTAGGCGTACATTTTCACTCACTCGATCAAAATGTTGTAATACATATAACGGTTTCTTTTTAAAACAAGCGTATCGGTAACTCACAATTCGCAGGAATTTTCAAAGCACATCTGGGTTTCTTTAACTTGAAAATACTTTTATTGGCACAAAAACAATTAAAAATACACTAGGACCACAGGTACACTGAATAATAAATCCAAGGGTGGGTGAGTGGTGTTGGTGGGACTCACACTAATGCTGCATCAGAAACTTTCCGGATAAGTTAAAGATGTTGGTGAGTGAACACCCAGTACCTTAGTTTCAATGTCCAGCAATAACAAGATGGTCCAAAGTAAAAAGGGGAAAAAAAGGTTGTGCAAATCCAGAAAGTCACCCAACGCGTTTCGATTAAAAATCTTTTTCAAGGCCTCTTTCCATTAAACATACAAATGGAGCCGGTGTCAGCTTTGGGTCCCGCTCATTACATATGCACGGGGCGGGGACCCGCTCATTAAATATACACTGTGCTGCACAGATTGAGTCCCGCTTATTACATATGCAGGGGGCGGGGACCCGCTCATTAAATATGTCCTGCACTGGGTCCCGCTCATTAGATATGCATAGAGCGGTCCCAGCTCAGTGCTCACTGCAGCCTAGGTACTAAATACCGGTTCAGACCCGTTCAAACTACATAAAAAACGTGTCTGAACCATGTAGTGTCCTTTTTTTTTTTTACTGGTTTCAAATACCGGTTTTCTGGAACTGGTAAATTCACTAGGGCGCTTTCACATAGCAGCTATTACCGTTTTAAAATCAGCTACATAATAGTGCTGCTTGCTAACCTGTTTTGTTTCTCACTGTACCAGATCCTCTGCATTCATTGGACCATCCCCCCATATGTTCATGAACCAAATCCTATGCAAATCCTTCAGAACCTAATCCCCTAATTTCCTGGGCTGGTATGTATGTATGCTGCTCAGAACAGTTCATATAAACATGTTGTGTCAAGTTACTATAATGGGTACTGCCATTTTGGATTGAGCAGCTGACTGCAAGTTTATCCAATTATCAGGCAGCTAGTTCTCATATGACTTGAACTAACAGTGACTGATTAGGGCACCCTATTTAAACCCCGGCCCAGTTGCATCTGCTCATTACCAGCAAAACTTGCACCTTACCTGTTTCTGGCTCCAGTGACAGCAGCTTAGTGTTCTGATTATTATTGCTGTCAAGTGCACATTCCATTGACTGAGTGTTCCTGACTCCTTCGGTTTTATCAGTCCTCAGTCATGGTTGAAGAGAGGGTGGTTCCTATAGAGCACAAACTCCGAGTGACAAAAACTGTACTATGTGATGTGTATAATGCAAACTAATGTGAAGCGTAACATACTGTATATAAGGAACTCTACTGTGAGGTGCAATGTGTGTAATGGGTTTTACTGTGTAACATAACATGTACTGTATAAGGAGTAATACTATTTTGTGGCATCATGTGTATAATCAGTACTACTGTGTGGTGTAACGTGTATAAGGACATGTATTATGACATGGTGGTAGTTGTCTTGTGTTTGTGTGCTACTTTTATAGTGTTGATTATTTTAAGTATAAGCACACATTGTATGGGGGATTTTTTAAAACAGACTTATAACAGACTTGCCAAGTAGAAAAAAAGGACAGAGGCTCTCTGATGGGAAAGAAACTCCACAATGTATGCACCAGCACATAAATATTTACCAAGAGGAGACGGGACGAAGTAAATGGTCTCTTTGATGGTATGACTGCATGAAATGTGTCCCAATCCGGATAAATTGCCCAGTAGTCCAGGTGTCAGGATGAGTTATGGAATAGGCAGTCCTTTATGGTATATGTATACCAGGCATGGTTTTGCTGATGGCTGCTTAGAGATCAACGTCCTGGAAAGCGGTGAACTGGTCCGGAAATAAGGTGCAGGTTTTGGTGCAGTCTTGGTATGGTGCAAACAGAGCAATAAAGTGCAGTGGAGTGATGCTGGAAGCTTGCTCAACGCGTTTCGACGCTATCTCGCGTCTTCATCAGGAGCTGGGGTGTGTGGTCTTGTCCAAGGACCCTGTATTTATACCCTGAATTGATTGTTCCCATAGTTTAAGCAGTCATACCATCAAAGAGACCATTTACTTCGTCCCGTCTCCTCTTGGTAAATATTTATGTGCTGGTGCATACATTGTGGAGTTTCTTTCCCATCAGAGAGCCTCTGTCCTATTGTTTTTAACATATATTTTTATTGTTTATACTTTTTATGAGAGCTCTCATCTAATTCATTTCTTGTATTAATAAATGTTATACTTTTATATGTACATGTGGTAGTGTATACTTCATTCAGTCAAACCTAGCGCTGTACACCCACCCATTTTATAACAGACTTGCGTGGCATGTAAGCCAGGCCTTGATAGTGCATATTTGCTAAGCCTTTTGGTATTTATGTTTTAATTTGTAGAACAGCATCAGTTATGTTTTTTTTTATAAAATAGCAAATTGTATCAAATGGTCATGTGCAACCAATATCCCATCTAAGGGCCTGATTCAGGTTGGTTTGCAAAGCAGATTTGGTTTGCAGATGGACAAAACCATGTGCAGGTGGGGCCCACACATGGTTTTATCCATCTACAAACCAAATCTGCTTTGCAAACCAAACCAAATCACTCCCTAAGTACAATAATTATGCACTTTATACCATCTGCGGAGTATACATATCCCCCCCCCCCCCTCTGTCGATGCTCTTTCTTCACTTAGCCAACAAGTCTTTGGCCGATACTGGATGAAACAATATTTTGAGGGTGTCAAAATAAGTGTTACGGTTAAAATGCTTGAGGAATAAAAAAGGCCTAATGTTTTTGTTTTTGTTTTTTTCCTGTGGGAAATATTATGTGGATTTTTTTTCTTGTAGGTGGTCAATGCTTTTTTCACTGCCGGGGACAATGTGTATCTGTTGATGTGGGTGCAGTGTCATGACCCTACTCATGGTGCCATGGCTCCATGCTATGCCTCTGTGCCTAGCACTATTCCAGCCAACACCAACAACATTGTGTGCTTTACCATTTAGCCGACAGAGTGCACCTCCAATAACCCTATTCTTTACTATTTATAGCCTGCAGAATGCACATAAATAGCCAGCATGCAGCACCATTTACATCAATAACCTGCATGCAGCACCATTGAATGTACATACAACAATAACATGGAGGGTGTACATACATTCCAGTGTGCAACTAGTTTCAGCTAGTTTCTTCTACCACTGCAGGAAAGCATACCAGTCCTTCAGCCTAGCATTTTATCTGGTCTTCTTTATGCTCATTAACTATCCAGTAGGTAGCACTAAATGAGACTAAACATCATTAGTCCACCTAACTTCCTTCACTCCAGTTCTATCCAGTCAATCCAGGGCTCAAATCAACCTCAGAAACTGAAGTCCTTTCTCAAATTCAATTCACTGAAACTTTATAATATAACTGTTGCATTAAGGTTAAATAATGCTTCTGCACATACATAAATAACAGTAACATCTTAAAATGCAATTAAATCATCAAAAATGCATTTAATATAGTGTAATTCTGGATAAAAGCATTTCTGCACTACGCAACATTTTAAATACTGTACTTATAAAAAAAAACCAGAACTGATTACAGTTGTCTACCGTACTTTAATAAATCACTTCAAGTTTTTTTCACTTAGCATATGCATTCCACACATATTTGTCTGATGGCAGGTGATAACCTGGCTTCAAAGAAAATGAAGTTATTAGTAACCTAGGCTTTTATGCAAATTGTAATTAACTGCTATGTAAAATGTGCCATGGGTGGGGTGTGTAAAAATAAAGCAGGATTTTCCCTGCACAGAAACAGAATAACTCACCTAAATCTAACACTCTCTGCACATTACATTTACCCCACCTGCTATGCACATGGTTTTGTCCATTTGAGAAAAAATGTGCTTTGAGCTGAATTAGCTAGATCTGTACTTCCCAATATTTTGATCTTTGAGAGGGGAGGAAGCTGCAAACCAGTGCGGTGCAGTGAGGTCAATAACTGATGAGACACTAGATAGTATCGGAGTCAGATGGACACACATACATTGATGCTGTGGGAGTAAGTTTTGACTCTAAAAATGGGTAAAATAAGACAAAGATTATATAAATAATACAAAGGTGATATTTATAAGTTATAAATATCTTTGTTGTATTTTTCTAATCATTATTATACTCAAAACTCTGGAGTATACTGGAGTATGACAGGTGAGGCTCTGCCACCCCTGCCTCCCCTGACTGCAAGTCACTGTTGCAGACACTGTGCTGCCATCAGTAGAATTAACATTCCCACAATTGGTGGCATTGAGCCACGATGGGTAGGTCACAATTACTCTATTCTGCTTATGACATGATCAAGCTCCACATTGGGGATGTTGTAAATCTACTGACAGTCAGGATCCCGGTGGTCAGGATGCCAAAGCCAAGATCCTGACTGCTGACATTACCGCCAGCCAGAATTATGGCGCACAGGGTCTTTTCTCCATAGTGGGGGTCCACAACCCCCATTATGGTGGAATAGAACCTTGTGGTAAGCAAAGAAATCCACTGTGCCCACAGCATGGAGAGTGCATTGAGCCTGGAAGGGGCCTCATTGCACTCTACCACTGCCAGCATTCTGGTGGCCAGGTAATATCTGAAGAACTGGTTTACTCTCTTGGGAGTCTGCCTATAATTTGGGACTCTATTGGAGATTCCAGGGGCAGTGTGGTTAGGTCAGATAACGAAGTGAAAGCATTTGTTAGTTCTTTTTCATATCCAGCATTCACCGGTTTGCTCACAACAGTCTTGTGTACTGACTCCGTTGCTTCAGTCATCTACAGTGGCCCCGATTAGATTGCTGGCAAAAAAAATATGTACTAACAATAATCAATATCGAGCACATGCAAAAATACCAAACTCACAAAACAGGTGCAATCCTGCAAAAGTAACATAAGTACCGTGTCTACAAATGAATACAATTGTTAAAGAATTGACCCATGGTTTGCAGACTTTTAGGATTTAGAAAGGATTTAGTTGAGTTTTAAAAAATATTAACAATTTATTAAATCTTATAGATGTTATTTGAGTTTTTGATGTTGTTAACTATTTATTACTTTAGAAGATGTGTCAGTTTCAATTAATAATCACTTTTTTAAGTGGGTGGACAAGACTAGTCTCCAGCAATTTGCCATATAACCATCAAAGCAAAATGATCATTTAATGATATTTTTTTTAGTTGGTGCAACTTGGGAGAGAAGGATGAATAAGGGGATTTCCAAATTCAGGAGAAAGAACAAAAAATAATTTAATGTCCATCCAAAATGTAGAGATATTAGGACAATGGCCATTTTCTTAACATAAATGGAGCTAGAAGCTCCTTTTTTATATTCTTCCAAGACCTAATTATCCAAAATCTTTATGATTTTGGATAATTTCATAACATAACATTTAGCAACAGAATTTCAGCATTCTATATAGAACAATTAATTATTTAGAGGTTTGCTACTAGATTCAAAGGTGGAAAGAAGCATGAAACCTTTGGTTAATGTTAATGAAATATTATATTCCTCCATGAAATCAAAGTTAAAAGGTTGAGATACTGTATGTTGTCCTTAGTCAGCGCTATAAAATATGGGACCAAGAAACTTGTATGACTCCTCATATGTTGACATATGATTGATTACAAAATGGAGAGTGAGATTCATTTCTATTCTATGAAGAATTATAACTGTTTTAAATGGTTAAATCTATATTATAGGCAACTATATCAGTCAATAGTGCCTGAGTAAAAAGTTTTAAGATATGTGTACTGGATGACACATGTTGGATGTTATTTACCAATAATTAGTTATTGTACAGTAACTTTGCAACATGTCTCTGCTTTACCATTTACTATATCCATATAAGGAAGGCAGAATGAGTCCTAACTGAATGAGAACCACACACACATAAATGCTCAGCAGCCCAAAGACACATGTGCAACATGGAAGCAAGCCACAGCATAAATACCCTATACTTAGTTTCACCATTTTGTAAGTCACTCATACAATAAATGTACACAATTTAAAACAAGGATATACAACTTAAGTCCTTGCCTGGATATCATTTTACCATATTCCTCATTGTAAACTAGTATAAAAGCTGGAATATACTTTTATGGGACAATATTTTTTACTAGGTGATGCATCATGCCCTATGGGCGCTCTTCACACCGTTGTAAGGGGCTGCACCCCCTTAACCTGCAAACTAAAAACTATGGTTTGTGTAGGAGGGGAGGGTGGGGAAATACTGCAGGAGTGGTGGGTGTGGTGATACTGCTCTGCACCACACTTATACCGTGATGCTCATTGCACCCCACAACATGATGGCCATGACATATTCTGCCACACAGAGTAAGGCATACTTCACTATATTCCATGCAATAATGCCCCTTAGACTATACACTACACCGGCATGCATCTTAAGCAATATGCCCCATACCGTAATACCACTTACACTATACACCGTAATGCACCTTACACTATACACCATAAACCGTAATGCACCTTACACTATACGCCATACACCATAATGCACCTTATACTATACACCACACACCATAATGCCACTTAACTATACTTCACACACTGCATTACACCTTACGCTATATGCCACACTGTAATGGCCCTTACACTATATGCCTGGTGCAGTAATGCTCCTTACACTATGGGGGAAATTTACTAAAGGAAATTTGTAAAAAATGGGTGTATTTGTATCCAGAAATACACTTATTTTTGACATTTACTATCCCAACGATACAGCAATTTGTATTCGTATTCATAGCACATCAATACGAATACGAATTGCCGTATTTTCGGGATAGTAAATGTCAAAAATAAGTGTATTTCTGGATACAAATACACCTATTTTTTTACAAATTTCCTTCAGTAAATTTCCCCCTATATGTCATACACTGTAATGCCACTTACATTATACGCCACACACTGCAATGCCAGTTACACTATACTCCACAACATAATGCCACTGAAACTATATTGCTATGCAACGTAATTTCCCTTACACATTGCACCAAACACCGTAATGTCCCTTACACTATACACAACACTATACACAATATGGCAGCTTTGTCAGTGGTGCAAGTAGAAAGAACAACTTAGTGGTACTGTGCTGCGCGGTGAAGGTACACAACAGAAAAAGGGCGTGGTCATATGACACAAAGGGGAGTGGCTACATGACAAAACTTTAGAACACAATGTATTTTGCATCCTGCACACAAAATGTAGGAGCCTGTTACGCGTCACCCATCCAATACATATTATACATGCCATAATGCCTATTACACATTATGACACACATCGTAATGGCCATTACACATTATGCTGCACACTGTGATGCCCATTGCGCTGCTGTCAAACAATTGATGCCAATTACTAATATACCCCAACAGTGCCAGATATTCCCCACAGTGTCAATTGTGCCCCCACAGTGCCACACATATATGCCCCCACACGCTGGATAAATCTAGTTATACGTCGGGGTCAAGTCCAAACGCTTTAAGCAAGAGACTGCAACTCGGCTGTATTTTAAGAATGATATGCTCAAATCTCTGTGTGCATGCCCCATAAGGTAATGATTCTCAGAGGGATGTACCAACCTATTATCAGGTTATAAACACAGTGGGGCAGAGGTACTTAGCGAAAAGTGAAGAGATAAACTACTAACCAATCAGCTCTTATCGTTTATGAAAAGCAGCCTGTAACATGGCAATTGCTACTTTATCTCTCTCCACTTGTTAACACTCTCCCAGGCTTACTACAGATCTGCCCCTACAGTATGTGAGTAGTGTGCATGATAAAACACAAACTGCAAATCCATTCCCACACCCCGCCATCTATTACACCCACAAATGCCTAGTACTGGGGGTGGAGGAGGGTTACCTGTGCTGCTGCTGCCCCGGCTCTGCCCGCCACACTCGTAAAGAGTAGGCTGCTGGTGGCTCTTGAGCCTCGTTGTCACCGCTGCCTCTCTGCGTGAGACTGTACAGTCAGCAATGAGCAAAAGCCACAGGCCAAGCACAAAAGCACCAGCCATGACACCGGCCGCCTCATCACTCAATGCCCCAACTGGGGGCAGCTCTCCGGGCTTAAGCTGCTACAGAACCGCTTCCTTCCGGGGTGACACTTCTTACAGTGGATCCGGGGTCACGGTTGCAAAACTGCTGAGGCCGGGTTTGTGAAAGAAAAATGAAATGTATTGGCAATGCTGCTCTGGCAAGTCATTCTGTAGAGAGGAGAAGCGTGCTTGTGGGAGAGTGATGCGACGGACAGGGAGAGGCCAAGCTCACCCGCCACTTACATATGCACGCATGCACAGTGCACGCTTCGGAGGGTATTTGTTATGGCGGTACGGGGTACTGGCACAATATGTTTTACCATTACGCCGTACCACCCCGTACAGCTATACTTACACCCCTGAACATCATACGGTAACATGTGTGGAGACAGGGCCTGAACTGCAGGGACAATACAGTGGGCCAAACCCCTGCCCTCCAGAAATGAATATAGCACATACCCTTAATTAGTAATACAGCACATAAGTCCCCCACCCAATAATAGAGCCCATAGCATAGGACCCCGCACAGATAGTAATATACAGAAAGTAGGTCCCCCAGAGAATAGAGCAGCAAATAGCCCCCTTCCCAAATAAAACAGCACAAAGGTCCCCCCAACAGATAATTATACAGCACATAGAGCTCCCCACTTCTAATACAGCACATAGGTTCTCCCCCACACAGATAATGATACAGCACATAGGGCCCCTCCCCCACATATAATACAGCACATAAGTCCCCCACAAAAAAAAAGATAATAATTGAGTACATGGTCAGTTAGCTACCAGTTTGCAGAGAGGAGCGCAAAGGGATGGAGTTCCTGCCCAAGCAGGCAGGAAATCAGGTGGCACTATGTAGGTTTTGGCTGCTGAGCTCAGGGTGGACTGTGTAGTGCCAGCAGTCCCTCCTTCCTGTTGTAGAGCTGACATTTTGGAAGAGTGCACTTGCAGTGCGAGTGGGTCCACAAGCGCGGGGCTGTGTGGCTTCATGTGAAGCACGGTACTCATGCAATGCTGGAGGGCTGGGACCGGCCGGGAGCAATTTAGCCGCAAGCGTGAGGGGGTGCCGGGCATGACCCCCTCCCTGTGTGCATGCCTATGAGTAGCAGCCGCATACTGACAGTCGGAAGGCAGGGAGAGAGCCTTCCGGCTATCAGGTGTCCCTGCAGCAGCGACAATTCTCTTTGGTGCATTATTCCTGAAGGTTTATAATTTTCTTTTCTTCATGTAAGGGTTCTCTATAAAGTATCTGATAGTCACTTGATATTGAAACCTTCCAATACATCAAAAAGGTTCTATTAGATGACAGACTGACTGGTGAAATTAACACATACAAAACCACCAGTTGTATTTCCTATGAAAATCGGTGGTGCTAAAAACATTGGCGAAAGCAGATGTGCAGTATTTAGTATTGGTATTTTGTGAAGCATGCGTTGGGGGCGAGAGAGTGCAATACTGTATATTGAAACTGCATATGGAACTGAGAAATGATTTGTTCACTAACAGGCCTATACTGTACATATGACACATGGGCATGGACTGAGGCTCGAGGAAAATAAATTCTGTACTGAATTAAGAATAGGATTCTTGACCATTAGAGCAGTCAAATTCTGGAACTCATTGCCGGTGGGGGTGGTTACTATGTATAATGCCAGGTATTCAAACCAGTATGAGGCTAATGGCACAAATATCTAATACAGAAACACTAGCCTTTTACTGCGCTCAGTATGCTGTAAACCAATGCACCCAGTGACATATTGTAGCTATAACAAGTAATGTATTGTTTGGTAAACCTTTATTTAGGTACCAACATGTACAGAAAAATAAGGATTATGATTTGTACAATGGGGAAATATACAAGCATCTAATGGATTGCAATAAATTGTGGATTTAAACAAACATGGTAAATGATTCCTGAATGTTAAATACAACAAGTCAGATCAGTAGGAGCATGCATATAAATAAGGAAAGGTCAGGGGTCATGCCAGCTCATGTCATAAGTCACAAATAGCATTGATAGACAGTATAGGAAAAATGTTTGTCAGAGCGACTATAATCTTATTTAAATCCATAGACGTATGTTGATGCTTACCGATTGACTTCATTCCAGTGACTGAATATATTTGACAGTTGGTGTGCATTATTAAATTACAAGTTTGGGAATTTAAATGGTTTAGTAAGGATAGACAATCACACCAACCTTTTAGTTATGGCTGGTATTCCCCTCCATCCCATTGTACCTTTAAGATGGGCAGGGATCACTGAAGTCTCCACTTCCCCATGACAAACAGGATGACAGTCATTAGTAGTGGCATTGTAGCTTTCACATTGAAGCTCAATGTGGGTAAAGCTCAGATATAGATGGAGTTGCTATTTTCCTCATACAATTATTGTATTTTTGCAGGAACCATTTCTGCGCAAGTGCAATTTGGTCCTTAGCTATAGCTATGGTACTATGTATGCACCTGAATTTGCCCCATTGACACCTCAGTCCACGACACAACAGAAACACCTGTGTTAGACCTAGGGAACTAGTTTATTTGCTGAGTAACAGTATCAACTTCCCATTTTTCATCGCAACAGGGTAGTATAGCCAATAAAATGCTGTTTTATATTATAAAGAGACCCATACAACACTAGAGGGAATGCTCTAGCCATAGGATTAGGATAAAGGTTACTTAATTGCACATTTAAGGCAACATGAGAAGTTTTTTTTTTCAAGTATATACATTTTTTTGTTTAGATTAACATAATGATTTTAAAGTAATTGAAATAAAACTGCACAGTGATTGTTATATATTTTCAATTGATTCTAGGCAGCTGAATGGTATATTGTAAAATAATTAGGTCATTCTAATATGCCTGGAATTCAGGTTGGTAAAGAACATGAATTTATTATATAAACTTATTTTTCCATATCTATAAATTAGTATTAAACATTTACAAAAGAGAACGTCAGTTAAAGAGAAGCTTTCTATAAATGTACTGGAGACTTGGACTGCAAGCCATTTAAACAACATGCATAGGTATAGTCTGGCCGCATGTGATTTACATGCAATAGGTAGCCTTAAAAATGTATAAGATTATTTAGTCTAAGGGGGTTATTCTGGTTCTCTTGCAAATGCAAATTCCTTCTCAAATGGAAAAAAAAAAAATGTGCACTGCAGGGGACCCGATGTAACATTTGCAGAGAGATTTAGATTTGGGTAAGTTATTTTGTTTCTGTGCAGGGTAAATACCAGCTGCTTGATTTTTACCCTGCAATATAGATCTCACTTTGAAGAAAAACCACACCCAAATCTAATTCTCTCTGCACAAGTTACATCTGCCACACCTGCAGTGCACATGGTTTTGAACATTTGAGAAGGAATTTGCCTTTGCGAGTGAACCAGAATAAGAGCCTAAAGGTACAAGTGTAGAGATTCGTATTTACACAGATTAATGCTTATGGAGAGACATTGGTGTTGTCAATAAAATAAAAAATAAAACATCATACTTTTCCCAATTCTAGTGACATTTTCTGATTTGCTATGACAAAACTGTACAGCTTCTCTTCATAGAAATAAGTCAACTTCTGTCTCTTCTCTGATGACCTGCGAAGAATGAAGGGGAGTTAAAATTCTGGAAGTTCTGTATCACAAACTCTTACTTTACTTTTTTTTTACAGCACCAAATACGGCATTATGCTTTTCCTTAAAATTAGAAGGGTTAACATGATAAAAAATATGCCACTGCTGATGCACATAAAAACAATTAAATCCCTAACCATGTAACAATAATCATGGGGCAGAAAATTTACAAAAAAAACATCTGCAGACTCTCTTGCCAGGGTATTCTTGCATTTAGGGAACAAAAAGCACCAACATGCAGGGTTGTTTTGACCTATAGTCTTGCAATAAATACTTATTAAAGACATACCGTATATTCTCGAGTATAAGTCGACCCGAATATAAGCAGAGGCACCTAATTTTACAACAAAAACCTGGGAAAACTTATTGACTCTAGTGGGACCCTCACTCGAGTATAAGCCGAGGGGGGCTTTTTCAGCATAAAAACTGTTCTGAAAAAGTATGCTTATACTCGAGTATATATGGTAATTAGAATTTATTTTTGTAAAATAGAAAGTAACTCTAATTAGTTAGAGTTATTACACATACCTCCCAACTTTATGAATACTAGAATAGGGACACTCGTGTGGCAAAGCGTCTATTCTGTCAGATCGGGGACGACGACTCCCAACTACACCCCCCCCCCTGCAGCAGGACACTGCTGGCCGTGGGGGGGGGGGGGGATGGGAGAATGTCCCCAAAAACCGGGATGTCGCCGCGTTTAGCGGGACAGTTGGGAGGTATGCAATTTTTTTTTCAAAGTCAAAACTGCTGATACTACATATAATATTTTGAGTTAGGAGAACAATAACTTGCTAAATAAGGGAAGATTTTTATTTAATTAAGTGTCTTTCTATGGTGTTAATGTATTTTTGTAGTATATGTATTTTTTCAAGTGTCCTATGCACCCCAGTGGCAATTGGTAACAAGGCATGCTTTCACTTGTGGTTCCCCAAGTGCCACATGCCCTGGCAGCCATAAATATACGCATTATCACCAGGCTTGCTGGGGCCTGTAGTTCAACATAAAATCCTTTTCTTCTTTTGAACTAGTTCAACACTTTTGTTGGAGCTATCCCACACTTTTTGTCCATAATATATTGCCACTATCTATGTAAACTTTGTGAAGGGGGTGTGGAAGGGCATTTTACTTTATTTTACTTTTTGCATAACAAGGTGCTTGGCTGGTCATCGCACATCTTTATTGTTTTGACCTTTTTTTTTCCTGGTGCATTTTGACTGATTTTTTTAAAACTTCCATTACATCTAGCAACTTTTACCTTCAGTGATTTGCATTGCATGTTCTAAAACGATGGTTCTCTGTTGCCAGTTAGTTTTTAAACTTCAGAAAATCACTGGAAACCTGCCATTTTATCACAATTGGAGGTCATTTTATCCTAGCTTAGGGCTGTTGCCATGTATCTACTCTATCTTTAATTCCATTGTGAGTATGATTAAAATTGATCTTTCTTATTAATTGAGCTTCCGTGACTCATTCAACATTGGCTTTCAAAAAGAGTAGTAGTTTTTGTTAGTAAAGGGGGTTATATTTTTTGACATGACGGTCATGTGAGATATTTCATGACATGAAAATTGTAATTTAGCTGTAAGATATGTGTCTGAGATAATTAGCAGTATAACAATTAAAACTGTAAATTCTTTGAATCCAGTTATTAAAGCGCACATCTTGGTTCCGTGTTGTCAAGATGTTATGTTTCACCATACTACAACATATATGTTTGAAATAAGAATACGCTATTAAAGATTTAAAATGTTCTGTTTAATTTACACTGATAATAATGAGGTGGTACAGAGTATATAAAAGTACATTTCAAATCAAATTGATTTTGAAGATTAAAATCCTAGAAGCAGCAAATGACTAGGTGTTATATTTGAAGAGCAGATTTTAAGTAGTTTAAGTAGTAGTGGTAAGAAAGATTGCAGTCATTAAGTGTACAAACAACTTTACCAAATGTCACTGAAACTTAAATAAAAAGTACAGTATGTATGTCAAAAACATATCTGCAGTATATTCCTTGTACAAATGCAACAATGCAGGAAATACTTTCTGGAGAAATATCATGGCATACAGATCTTCAAGAAAAGAATTGATATCTTTATCTAGCACATACAGTATACAGTATACTGCTGTTACAACATTACAACATGAAATAAGAGCTGGTTTGTTATTGAAGTCAATGGATCAATGGAGGTTTTTGGGATCATACTGAATTTGGAGAACAGCTTGAGTAGTGACTCGTGTATGGAGGTATCAGAGACAAACCAACGAACTTTCAATGTGACATATTTTGAATGCAGCTAGAGAAAGGATATGCATATACTGTAGATATTAACATAAATGTAGAATGTGAAAATATGAGCTCAAGAAACTGTTCATGCTTAGAAGCTGTACACTGAGAGCACATCTTATCCTTTTGGTTCTCCTTTAAGCTGTGGCACTTACCTTGGTGTAAGAGGGAGCTGTAATGCCACCCCCCTTTGCTGTCACCCTGCTGGTCCCCACCAGAACCCTCTGCCACTGCTTCTGCCCCTGCTAATCCACAGTGGTCCCGCTGCGCTGGCCCTCAGCTTCTATGGGCTGCTTTGGCAACAGCCCACAGAAGCTAAAATACGGTCCCAGCCCCTGTACTCTGCAGAGGACAGGCACCAGGACTGGTGCATGTGCAGTAACAGCTTCGGTACTGTGAATGTGCAGACCCCAGATTCTATGGGCTGCAGCTGTAGCAGCCCATTGAGGCATCTTAGATGGAGCGAACACCTCCCAATGGGACTGCCTTGGTTGACTGTCATGTCAGACTTCCAATAAGAAGTCACTGCCAGTCACAGTGAAGCCCGTGCAGTCTGATAGACTGTATCTGTCTTTGCTCATTCAGTGCAAAGTGGCTGATTATACATGTAAGGGCTGCACTCCTGCAGCCCATAGGTAAAAATAACCACTGCATTTAAGTATAGCATCATGTAACATGACATCTAATTTGTGCATGTAAATTATATGTAGAGTGAACTGCACTGTCTGCAGCAATCAGCATAGAAAGAGCCAATCAGACCAACTCCCACTTATAACAAATCTTATTCTGTTTCATATAGCCATGCTTTGTATTGTTGAACTGCTTTTGCTGATGTTAACCAGAATATCTAAATAATACAATAGTTTTGTATTGACATTCTGGTACTTATATGTTAGTTGGGCGACCACTAAGCTATTTGCTTAGTTTTATGCGTCCGCTTGCCACGCTTTGGGCTCGATGCCGACATGGATAGTGGGGGTATGAGCGTACTTACTATAGTGGGCACCCAACTAACATATAAGTACCGACATTTTTCAAAGTAACAAAATAATGAATTCTATTTCTAGGTTGTCATTAAAAAAATTCTACTCTTGAAAATGAAAATGCATTTGTTTTATGCTCAATTTAATCGCTTAGAATGTGCAGAAATAATGTGTTATCCTAAATATTATGTTATACACAAATCAGGTAGGATCTTGGCATTGAATTAATTTATTCCAAACAAAAATACAGAGCTCATTCCCTTGCACAACACTAAAAACGATAAGACTTGAACACTACATATAATAGAAAATGTTAAGATCTTAAATGAATACTGTATACTATCAAATACAAATTAAGACACCAGGCCTTGGCAAAGGTTTCTCTGCTACTGGTGGGCCTTTATGCTACATAAAAATAGCACCCACTCTAGTGCTGTGTACACATGGGGGCGATAGGGGCTATAATCACTGTGAATATGGTCGCAGGCGACCATATTGCCAGTGTTGGAAGTGTGCAGCGGCAATAAATCGCCGGGTGCGCGCTCTCGTTTTAAGCCCCATTGTAATCGCTGGTCGCAGGAGCTTACCTCTGTGGCTCCCCCAGCGGAGGTTCCCTTTCATAAATCGCCGGGTGCGCGCTCCCGTTTTCTGCCCCATTGTAATCAAGCTCCTGCGACCAGCTAATTACCTCTGCGGCTCCCCCAGGAGAGGTTCCTTTTCATCAGCGACCATCTCTGGTCGCTGATGAAAAGGAGACACTGAGCAATATATTGCTCAGCCATATATTGCAAGCAATATATGGCTGAGCAATATATCTCCCCCCCTGTGTGTATGCACCTTTAGTACCTACAAAAATAGAACATTTTATAAGGCACTATAAAGACCAGCATGCCCACCAAATGCAGATCACATCAAAGCTTCTCAAAACAACATTATGAAGTGGTAGCTGCTCATAATGGTTAATATTACAAAAGTTCTCTTTTTCTGGCTTTTTTGAGAGTGTAATCAAACCCACAAAGTTGCGCTCAAGATACTCAACTAGCTCAAAGGAAATCCAGTTTTATAGCTTCTCTAACAAGCAAATGTTTTGGTACTTGTTTCCTAGCACGGCCACCCCGATTTACATCGGGGTGGTCGTGTCGGAAAAATCGGGTCGATCGCATCGCATGCGATTTGGTCGCATGCGATGCGATCGACGCGACCGACCGATTTTCTACCCGATTTTTTTATTGAATGAAATGTAAATCGGGTCCCTGGGACCCGATTTTACATTGGATTCAATGTAAAATATTCCCAACCCCCCCCCCCAATTTTAACGGCGTACACCCCACCGCACGATAGACGCCAACCCGAAGCGTGGCGAGCGCAGCGAGCCCGCGAGGGGCGGCGGTGCGCGTCCTCCGACCTTTTCATTCCCCTACTATCCACGTCGGCGTGGAGTTGAGAATAGAATAGTGTGGCGAGCCCGAAGCGTGGCGAGCGCAGCGAGCCCCGCGAGGGGACGCGTATACCTGTGAAGTTATACGCGTCCCCTCGCGGGGCTCGCTGCGCTCGCCACGCTTCGGGCTCGGTGGCTCGCTGCGCTCGCCACACTATTCTATTCTCAACTCCAAGCCGACGTGGATAGTAGGGGAATGAAAAGGTCGGAGGACGCGCACCGCCGCCCCTCGTGGGCTCGCTGCGCTCGCCACGCTTCGGGTTGGCGTCTATCGTGGGGTGACGACGGGGACATCTATAATGTGAAATGGGTCATATTGGCCCATTTCACATTTTTCACATTTTCTCACTATTTCAATGTTAAAAAATATTTTAACATTGAAGCCTATGGAAAAATCGGGGGCATCGCGTCGGGACCAATGTTAATGGTCCCGACCGACACGATGCCCCCGATATTTTACCTTTCCCGACACGATTTCAATGTTAAAATATTTTTTAACATTGAAGCCTATGGAAATATCGGGGGCATCGCGTCGGTCGCGTCGGGACCAATGTTAATGGTCCCGACCGACGCGATGCCCCCGATATTGTGTCCTAGCTGGCAAAATGGACCTGATTTCAAAGGAAATCGGGTCCATCGTATTGATCGTGTACCTTAACTTAAAGGTACACGATCCATAAGATTGTGGCCGTGCTAGGAAAAAAGTACCAATGTTTTTTTACCTGTGCTAACATAATTGCACAAGGGTTTTCAAGGGTTTACTAAACATCCATTAGTCTTCTAACGAGATTAGCAAACACAGTGTTCCATTAGAACACTGGAGTGATGGTTGCTGTAAATGGGCCTCTATACACTTATGTAGACATTCCTTTAAAAAACAGATATTTGCAGCGAGTATAGTCATTTACCACATTAACAATGTTTAGAGTATATTTCTGATTAATGTATGTTATCTTTATTGAAAAAACTGTGCTTTTCTTTCAAAAAAAGGAAATATCTAAGTGACCCCAAACTTTTGAATTGTAGTGTATGTAGGATCTGGTCTGGCACTCCCTTGTGTGTTTACAGAGATTACAGCTGGCCCGAGTGCTTACCCAACAAAAGCGCTGCTGCTGCTAGATACGGTATGAAGAACAGAAGTCAGGATAATGGGCTGAGCTTGAAATGGCGTAGATATACAATTAAAGCCATCTTTCTGCATTAAAAATCCATGTGATGTCTATTCTTCATACTCTACGGCCCTTATTCAGATCTGAGCTCAGTACAAATTTGTTTGGAAAAATGGGCAACAGCATGTGAACTGCAGGTAGGGCAGATGTAACATGTATAGAGAGAGTTAAATTTGGGTGGGGTGTGCTGAAACTGAAACTGAAATTTAAATTGTAGTGTAAAAATAATGCAGCCAGTATTTACCCTGCATAGGAACACAAATCTAACTCTCTTTGGGTTTTGCCCATTTTCCAAAAAATCTGTACTGAGCAAAGATCTGAATAAGGCCCTTAATACATTGTGTGTGTGTATATATATATATATATATATATATATATATATATATATATATATATATATATATATATATATATATTTCTTTGGCTATATCTGTCACTCATAGTATGTGAGTGTGTGTATAACGCTGGGTGGAGCCTCTGACTCACATGACTGACTCACATGACAGAGAACCAGCCCAGTGAGCCCACAGTGCCAGACACCCTCTGCCTCCCCATGTTGCCCAGCACTGCTAATCCACAACCACCAGGTGAGCGCCCCCCGCCGCATACCACCCCCCCTCCGGCGATTTGCGGCAAAACACCCCCCCCCGCGACCCCCCTCCCACGATTCGCGGCAAAAACACCCCCCTCCCCCGCCCCCCTCCCGCGATTCACGGCAAAAACACCCCCCTCCCCCGCGACTCCCCCTCCCGCTATTCGTGGCAAAAAACACATCCCCCTCGACCCCCTCTGCCACGGTTTCCGGCAAAAAGAACCCCCCGTCACCCCCCCTCCCGCGATTCACGGCAAACACCCCCCGCGATTCGTGGCAAAAACACCCCCTCCCCTGCGACCCCCCCTCCCGCGATTCACAGCGAAAACACCCCCCCTCCCGCGATTCGCGGCAAAAAGGACCCCCCGCGACCCCCCTTGCGCGATTCGTGGCACACCCCGGCGACCCCCCTCCTGCGATTCCCCCCCCCCAGCGCAATTCGCAGCAGCCCCAGGATTGAATGGCACATGCAAAACACTGACATGGCTATGGTCGACAATGAAAAAGGTTGACATGAGTTTTTGAAGATTTATTTTTAATTTGTTTAATGTTTCCATATTCATTGTCATGTGTCGACATGGACACCAATGAAGTGCCACATATGTCAACATTTACATGTGTTGACCTTTCTGTGTTGATTTTTTCTTGCGGCGATTCGCGTCACACACCCCCGCCGAAACCCCCCCTCCTGCAATTCGCGGCACCCCCCCCCGCGGGATACGCGGCAGCCCCAGGATTAAATGGCACATGCAAAACACTGACATGGCTATGGTCGACAATGAAAAAAGTTGACATGAGTTTTTGAAGATTTATTTTTTTATTTTTTGAATGTTTTCATATTCATTGTCATGTGTCGACATGGACACCAATGATGTGCCACACTTATGTCAACATTTACATGTGTTGACCTTTCTGTGTTGATTATTTCTTGTGGCGATTTGTGTCACACCCCCACCCCACCCCCCGCAACCCCCACTCCCGTGATTCACGGCACACACACACCCCCGCGACCCCCCCTCCCGCGATTTTCTGCAACCCCTCCCCTCCCGAGATTCGCAGCAACCACCCCCCACCCCCGCAACCCCCCCTCCCGCAATTCGCGGCACCCCCCGCGACCCCCCTCCCGTGATTCGCGGACACCCAAGTTGCAATACAGGTCATCTTTCATACAATTCTAACCATATTTCTCATATACGAACGTTCACAAATTAAGGGGGCGCAGCCCCTTACGACGGTGTGAAGAGCGCCCGTAGGGCGCATTGAATCACCTAGTATATATATATATATATATATATATATATATACCTAGATCATGTCCGAATAAAATGTGTTAAACATTCCCCCAACATGCTCTGTCCACACCCACTCCAGAGGGCCCCAGAAAGTTGTTATACCATAGCTCAGGATTTCTCTTGGCAGCCCTGGCAGTGGGAAAAGGGTAAAGGTGTAGAAATCACAGCACCAATATATGAAGCTTGTTTCTTATGTTTAAATTTGTGGTGTGCATGTGTTTATAATGATTCGTTTATATATATATATATGTTTGTCTATCTCACAAATATAATAAATGCAGCATGGCTTTCCAGATTTTGGACAGCTGTTTCATCCAGCCAGGACTTTGTCCTAGCTGCAATGATATTTGGGATATTAATACTTTATGCTGGACACATCAAAACCTGTGTGCAAAGTGTTTCCAGGGAGGAAGGAAAGGAGAGGAAAGGGGTTGGCATGTAGTCTAGTATTATGCATGCCTCCTCCCTCAAGCTAAAAGCTGTCAATTAGCCCCTAATTATCTCTTGTGACAATGGGCCTTATTCTATATTTCCAAATACTTTCGGATGGCGTTTTTTAGCCGTCTGCGCATGCGTGGGGAACGCTATGCGCATGTGCCACGCATGGTCTCCGTACTTGTTCTCACTAATACCGTACAGAAATGTGCACCGCAATCACTCGGGAAATATGGGCGTCTTATGGGCGTCATTCGGAACTACACAGGGGCGTAGTTTCAAAGTGGGCTAAACTGGGCGTAAACATGGGCGTACACGAGGGAGTGCACTCATTCTGGTAGGCGTGCATTCGGACAGCACACCGAATGCACGCGAACAAAAAGGCTAGAAATATGCGGTGTCCATAAGCAAGTATTGCTTTGCGGACACCACTCGTTCATGCGCTAGGCAATCGGAACGCCTAATCAGTACAACCAATGTCAGCTAAACACAATACAATCCACTCCTTTACTCATTACTCATTAATTACACGCTTCTCATTGCTTCAATTGGAACCATTGCAGCTTAAATGGACCATTACTAAACACACACATATATGCTGCAGTTTTCACACACAATTACACTGCAAACAATGGACAAAACTTACTATCAATAATAGAAATAGACATGTCACTTCTACATGTAACAATTAAACCACACATTTGGGGATACAAATATACATTTATTACAATAAATTCAAAAATAAAATGGAAACCATAACAAAATAAAAGGTACCATGCCAGGAATGTACAAAAATAATATATAATAAATAAATGATTTTGTGACATACAGAACCACAGCAGAATCATTAGGAAAACATCAGGTGGCTTCACAACAAAAGTATAGCACCAACACTTCAAGTACAGCAGACAGTAATGGTAGCCGAAAGAGGCCAACAGGGGAACCAAACAACACATTCGAAACAAGGGCAAATGTGGGGACCCTCTGCACGGAATTGGACACAGGAAGCTGACACACACAGCTCAATGAAAGATTTGGGAAGACATAAGGGTGGAGATTAATGAGGACACAAGTTCATTTGCGGGCACGTTTGGCCCTGGTAGGCTCCTTGCCACGTGCAGCAGCTCTTCGGCCACGGCCACGTTCGGATGGTGGCCCAGGTGGAGCAGATGCTGGTGAGGGGGGGGATGGTGTTCCCCCTCTGCCAGCAGGGAGTGCTGCTGGTGGGAATGCACCAGAAACGGATGACATTAGGACCCTATTGCTGGAAACTAGCTCCACCATAAGCTCATTATGGTGGAGGAGGAGGTCATTTTGCCGCAGGGCTTGATCTGCCAGCACCTGCAGGCTTGCAGCCATGGCCTGATGGGCCTCAGCCATAACCTGCAGGCTCCCAGCTATTGTCTGCTGGGTGCTGACCAAACCCTGCATGACCTCCTCGGTCCTACGCATCCGCTCTGATGCCAAGTCTCCCTGCTGGTGAATGTGGCCAAGCACCTGCCCCCACCTGTCATATTCGGGGTTGGCCGGTGGCTGCTGCTGCTGCACGTGCCTGGCACTGGTGGCAGGTGGCACAGACTCCTCCACCACCTCAAGAGATTCTTCACCAAGCGGTGGGGATGCTGGTGAAAGAGAAAATTACAATTACAACACATTCCAAGAAAATTATTTCCAACTGCTTATGCCATGGCAAATAATTACCTTTAACAAAAGAAGCAAAGACTTCCGCTGGGGACTCGCTATCCATGGTGCTCACCCCACGGACCTCCTCTACTGCAAAGCAGCACTCTGCCATCTCCTCCAGGGGGGTGAGCTTCAGCCGGCCTGGCATGGGGCCAGCCCCAGAGGTGTGGCTGTGTTCCCACCGCTTGGTCAATTTCTTCTTGAGGTTGGTTTTGAAGTCGTGCCACCTGCAATCAAAGTTTACATATTACTACATGTCACTCCTCATGTTTGCTGTAGCAACCATTGCAATCTGCAACAGATTACAACATGTGCTTCATTACACACACCTTACAATCATTGAAAATATAAAAACAACCCTTAGAGGATACATTCACACTCACCCTACAATAACTATCGATTACATGACATGCCAAACATGTCTGTGGCTCCAAGCAACGTGACCGGCCATTTCCCAACTCCATCTAACATCTATTTTAAACATTACTGGTCTTCTACACATGAACTTGCCTCTTCTTAACGTGCTCCGCCTCACGAACTTGTGGAGCCACTGCATTAATCTCCGCAGTTATGTCCTCCCAAATCTTCCATCTCCTTGTGTGTGTCAACCTGTCCTGTGGACACTCGATCCAATCCCGTGTGCGGGGTACCAGGATGGCAAGCTCCTGCGCTTCGAATGCCATGTTTCTGCTGCTTGGTTCCTCCATCGGCCTATTTCGGCCACAGCCACGGCCACCTGTCGCTGTACTTGAAGTGCTGGCCAGGCTACTCTGTTGGGAAGCCACCTGTTGTGTTCCCAATGATTCTGCTGAAGCAGAAGATGGGCCAGCTGCTGCTTGGGCTGATGTGGATGGCCCAGCAGCCTGCTCATCTGCCCCTGGCTGGTCTGTGCTGAGGGGCACATAGGAGGTGATGGAGTCCATGCGTTCCAAAAGATCCTGGCACTCCTGGTCAGATTGTGAGCCAGCCATGTTTGCAACAACATTGCAGTTTTCTAGCACACCTTTATATCCTATTTCTGTAATTGGCGTACATCAGCGACACCCTGCGTTCCGTACGGCAGCGTTCCGTACGGCAGTGTAGACCGTGCGGCGCATAGGCCACGCCCCTACCCGCAAAAAAAAAAAAAAAACTGGCAAACCTCAGTAAGTCTGATTTAGTAGCTAATTGCAGATTTGTACACCAATGACCAACTAAAACTGTGGTCAGACATGAAATGTATATGTGAATGTACATTTGTACTGTGCACTTGTTTGGTATGTACTACAAATGACACTAACCATTCCATATGTAAATCCAGTCCACCACTCAGGCAATAGTAATCAGTGCTTGCATCCAAATCACATGTCAAAAGGTGTCCAAATACTGGCTTGATGCTAGGTACATTTCATTCTACATCTCTAGTGTGGGCCGGTAGAAGGTAAGTGTACACATGGCACCATGGCCTAATATTGGGAAAAGGTCTTGCACTATTTGCTATGTTTCTGCTGTATAGCTTTCACTATAATAAAGCTGTTTAGTACCTTGTAGAGTTAGGTGTAACTGGCCAGTGATGCAGACTATTTCACGTGTTGTTTTCACCCATGTTTGGTGAATGTAATAGATTATATATAATGGGTTGCAAACTTCTTTCACCCTGTCTGTTTAGGAGATACTAAGTAATGGCATGGTCTGCTCAACTATGCAAAGGTACAGCAAGTGTGGTTTGGCGATGCAATGGGTTAGCCGTCTGTTGTGGCGCATACACGCTGTTAATGACAAAATGAACAATAAAGTTAATACCAAATATCACTCTGAACAACCAATTACAGGACACGATTGCTTGAATTGTGCCATTGCTAAGATGGCGGCCTATGGTAGAGCAGCACCCTTCTCTGCGGCGGAGCTGAGGGCACTGGTCTCCGTTATGGAGACCAGGCTGGGGCGTGCAGGGCCCTTCATAACTTACCGCCAGAAGCGCCAGGCGTATGCCGCTGCCCGCAGGCGCATATTCGCGCGCACCCAGGTGCGCAGGACCATCGCCCAGCTGGAGCGGCGATGGTCAGATCTGAGGCGCCGCCAGCCCGAAAAGCTCCAGCAAATAATGGCCAGCATTGCACGATGTAAGTGTTTACACATTAAATGGCCAATTGTACATTAATGCTTCCATGACCTTTTTTTTGGCAATAAGGTTACCTGGTTGATCATGAGTTAAACATGGCATACACTATCTGTGTGGTACTTCATGTTTGACATGCTGTAATGTGGGTCTAATATGTCATTCTTTTTGCTGCATGAGGAATGAACAAATCATGTGCCTTATTTAGCACTCTGCATTTTGATTTTCCTTACAGCACGTGACCGTGCAAGACAGGCCCGTGAGCAGGGCCAGGAGGAGGAGGCCGCTGAAGAAGTGGCCGAGGAGGAGGCAGCTGAAGAAGTGGCCGAGGAGGAGGCCGCTGAAGAAGTGGCCGAGGAGGAGGCCGCTGAAGATGTGGCCGAGGAGGAGGCCGCTGAAGAAGTGGCCGAGGAGGAGGCCGCTGAAGAAGTGGCCGAGGAGGAGGCCGCTGAAGAAGTGGCCGAGGAGGAGGCATGTGAGATGGTGGAGGAAGAAGGAATTGGTAGGTAAACATAAGGCATCATTAATAATTGGTGGTACTACTATTTGTTAGGTACCACTGGTGAATCTAGTGTGTTTTACTCTATTATTAATTAATAAACAAAAGTGTGTTACAACAGACACACTTAGGGGTTATAGGCCCAAGCAAAAAACGTGGAATCTGGAGGCTCACGTAGGTGATGAATGTTTATTTATGGAGGGCCTTTCTATACTAGCAGAAATAAAACATCAATGGAGTATGGTCAGGCGTGATTTATAATGGTCACAAGTGGCCAGTTCCCCTGGGCCCCCCTCTAGCCAGTTGGCCCGTGTTGTTGCCATGTATTTTGCAAAGCTATTTTGTAGGATGGATTGACTTTAGAAATTGTGTGGTGTAAGGAAGCGGATTAGTGCAGCAGTTTCACCTATCTGGCAATATGACAATGATTCAGGAAGTAAGGGGTAGAGGGACTAGGCTAGCCTTTAAATGTGCTATCCATCCATCCATCCATCCATCTATGTATCCATCTATGTATCTATCTATCATGCAGTTTAGCTATTAAGCAGTGACATGCAGGTATATATGTATGGCAAAATGTGGCATGTTGTATTGGATGTAGCTTTCTAGTACATTGATGAGTGTTAAGGCAGGAGATTTTTATCAGTCACATATTCAGTAGTGTAAGCCAGTGTGTGTGTGTGGGCCCATTTTTATTTTTACCATTACAAACAGTATTGGCTATGTAATTGTTTGTATGTATGATTTATCATGCTGTAGGAACTTAGGATTGACTGTACAAGGTCAACCTGAATAGCATAATTAATGTTGTTCCCCCTTTAACATGCCCACAGATCCCCAGAGGCAAGAAGGCGAGGGCTTAAGAGGGGCCCTACTCAGGCTGTGGCAGCACCTTCTTGTCATGGCCGCAGAGGAGGAGGCTGTATGTGACCTGCTGCTGTAAATTTGTTTACATTTTAAGATTTTGTTATGTCATAATAAATATTTGTGTTGAAAGTTCGAAGTGGTCTGTGTGTTATTGTTTTATTTTACAGTATAAATATAACTATAAGTATATAACTTTAAATAATGGTGTTTAGTTATGTAAGGTGCAAAAGGTATATGCATATGCATAGATAACACATGGGCGTAAAGGGGCAAGAAAAAACGTTGTGCACTTAGCATGATGAAAGGGTTAATCTAAAGTGGTAGTCAAGTGTTTAATTATCAATTAGATAAATAATAGATGACCATTAAAAACAATCCCTTTTTAATGAGGTTGCCTAATTGCATAAGCGGGTCATGGTACAGATTTGGGTCTTATGAGACTAGTGTAAATACACCGCATCGGTGCGTACGGCCAGGTTCCCGTACGTTCTGACGCGGTAAGACCGTGCTTACGCTGTAAGACTGCGCAGAATCTGTGCGTGTCCACCGCACACGCAAGGTTTGTATGTCGTCCGTACACACGCCCTCTTCTTAAAGAGTGAGTCCGTCCGAATGCGGAGGCTCGGGGGGCGTTTCTACGGACGATGTCCGCACAGCATGGTGTGCAGACCGCTACGTACGAATTCGGGAAAGTACGCACCGATCAGAATAAGGGCCAATGTTATTATCCTTTATATCTAAAGAAGACAGTTATGTGTCTAGATTTCTTATAAAATCAGACATTTTGCTGGAAATCCTGCAATATATATATATATATATATATATATATATATATATATATATATATTTTTTTTTTTTTTTTTTTTTTTTTTTGTGGTGTCGGCCTGGCACTCTCCCTTGTAGGCAACTGCCCGGGTGCCTTCTGGAACCGATGGATAGCAGATTGTAGAAGAACAACAGCGGCACTCCATCGGGAACTTTTCAAAGATATATTTGTCACAGCAAACGGTCCTACGTTTCGGGGATTACACTCCCCTTTGTCAAGGTGCAAAAACAATACAAACAGTGTACATAACGTGTTTACCTTAAATAGGGTGAGAAGGCAGGTGTCCTGGCGTCCTCCTGCAGTAGGAGGTTTTCCAACATACTTCATGTTGCCCCATCGATGATTATGTGTACTTTGCTGACTCATGCTCCTTGATAAAGGCCTGCCTATATTGGACCGAAACGTCGGAGTATCATTGAGCACAATATATTGTACCAACTTATTGGATGACTAATAAATCAAAATACTTGGATTACAACAAGTTTATGACTTTACTTAGGAGAGTGCCTATTTTCTCCCCGGAGAAACCCTCGGATTGTACTAAGGTGTTCATACTTGAAATGAACTCCCTTTAGGCACCCCGCCCGCTGCTACTATTACACACCCCGTGCGAGTGCGGTCTTCCACAGAATCTATATATATATATATATATATATATATATATATATATATATTTTTTTTTTTTTTTTGTGGTGTCGGCCTGGCACTCTCCCTTGTAGGCAACTGCCCGTGTGCCTTCTGGAACCGATGGATAGCAGATTGTAGAAGAACAACAGCGGCACTCCATCGGGAACTTTTCAAAGATATATTTGTCACAGCAAACGGTCCTACGTTTCGGGATTACACTCCCCTTTGTCAAGGTGCAAAAACAATACAAACAGTGTACATAACGTGTTTACCTTAAATAGGGTGAGAAGGCAGGTGTCCTGGCGTGCAGGGTCCGTCCCCCGGCATCAGCGTCTGGACCGGAAGTGCGGAGCGGCGGAAGTCAAGTCCCGTCATAGAAGCCGGCATCCGGAGTCTGACACGCTCAGTGGAGCGCAAGCATTGGGGTTGTCAAGGAAACCATGTTATGTTTCCTGATGATTCGATCGTTGTGCCTGGGGGATGTAACGCTGGACGCCGTGCCACACTGCAGTGAAATAAATAGAGCGATTATACACAAATATAAAATATAAAAAATAACTGGTGAATCATGGTTTGTGTAAGGTGCAATAGATTCTTACTGCACATTTTATGTGAAATAAGGCATTGTGCCATTGGGTCTATAAGGTAAGGTGCGTACACATGGGGGGGGGGAGATATATTGCTAGCAATATATTGCTTGCAATATATTGCTGAGCAATATATTGCTCAGTGTCTCCTTTTCATCAGCGACCAGAGATGGTCGCTGATGAAAAGGAACCTCTGCTGGGGTAGCCGCAGAGGTAATTAGCTGGTCGCAGGAGCAAGCTCCTGCGACCAGCGATTACAATGGGGCTGAAAACAGGAGCGCGCAGCCGGCGATTTATCGCCGGGGCACACTTCCATCACTGGCAATATGGTCACCCCGACCATTTTCCCAGCGATTATAGCCCTTATCGCCCCCGTGTGTACACAGCATGAGTGTATAAGAGAGATAATAGACGTGGTTTTTAAAATTCAGGGGGATGACAGAAATAATATTCATTATACACTGGTATGCCATAGATTCTTAGGTCTATTTAAAGGCTCCTATATTGGCTTTATGATTATGGGGCACATTGTGGGAAGATACCTTAGGGGCCAGTCCCAGTATGAATGTACAGGTATGCATTATAAATAATCTGAACTCTTTGGTTCATATGTCAAGTTCATCCTGCATGAGATCATCACATATTATAATTACATTGGAAGAAAATTTTAAAGGGACAGTAAGATAAGCGGAGATGAAAAAAGCACACAACATCTTGGTACATAACTGTACACAACTACATGGTCTCACACAGAGAAACAATTAAAGGGATAGTAAGAAAAACGGAGATGAAGAAAAAGCACACCAAATGAGTCTGATAAGACACTGGTCGACATGTGTCAACTGCACATCAAATGTCATAATGTCATGGAAACAACATAGTTAATCAATACACTGTTGGAAGAAAATGCAAAAGGGATAGTAAGAGAAGTCGGAGAGAAAGCTAAAGCACACAAAAGGGGGACTGTAAGTCCATCATTGTATGGGCTCAAAACTGGGAGCCATTTCATAGGAATATGCCAAGGGACAGTTTCTCATTTAGGTCATGGGGTCTGGTGCTATTCAGTTTATTTATCCACATGTTTCCCTTCTTAACAGCTTTCCATCATGATCTCCTCTTCGATTGGATTCCGGGATATGGTCTATTATGATGTGTTTTAAGTCAGATAATTTGTGATGGGCTGCAGCAAAATGTTTGGCTACTGGCTGTTCATTTTCTTTGCCAGCAATCGCTTTGCTGATTGCAGATCGATGTAGAGCCATTCGGGTGCGTAATGTCCTCACAGTCTTTCCTATATACTGAATTTTGCATGGGCACAAAATGACATAAATGACATGTGTGGTGGTACTGGATACTACATGCTTGATGGGAAATATTCTTCCATCTGTCGGATGGATGAAGGAGTTGCCAGTAAGCATATGTTGACACGTCGTGCATTTAATGCACTTGTAACAGCCATTTTGTTTTTTCATGAAGTTACCTTCTTCAGAGGGACTGTTAGACCAAAAACCTGTTATGTCATTGTGCACCAGTAAATTCTGTATGTTTCTGCCTCTAGTGTGGCAGATCAGTGGTCGTTTGTTGCTGAGAGCTGATAAGCTTGCATCTGTTTTTATTATGGGCCAGAGGGCCCTGTTGGCTCTGGGCAATACATGACTGGAGGTGTTGTATCTGGTCACGAATGGAATGGTGTTCTCCACTTTGTTGTTCCTCTTTGGATCATTTTTGGTTGTAGATAGAAGGGAGTCTCTGGGAATGTTGAGTACTTCCTCTTTCTGTGTGTGTAGTAAGTCTTTCTTGTACCCCCTCTCCACAAATTTCTCCACCATATGATCCAGTACTTCTGGTAAGGTAGAGCTGTCACTAACAATCCTCGCTGCTCTTAGCATCTGTGACTTTGGTAATGCTTTCTTTAGGGCTGGTGGATGGAAGCTGTTTGCCCATAAAACGTTATTCTTGTCAGTCGGTTTCACAACCAAGTTTGTATTGATCTCCCCATCTTTCAGATCAATTCTGACGTCAAGATAGCTGTTGGTTTGTCTTGAGGATTGGTACGTGAACTTAATTGGAGAATTTCTGGAATTGATGTTCTCCATGGCGCTGTTGAACTCCTCTGCTGTTCCCCTCCATATTAAGAACAGGTCATCAATGTAGCGTGTCATCATGATGATCTTGTCCTTCATCTCATCATTGTCATAAAACATGGCCCTCTCTTCGTTGAACATAAAAATGTTCGCAAACGATGGGGAGACATTGCTCCCCATCGAGCAGCCTGACAGTTGCTTATAGAACCTCCCATTGAATAAAAAGTAATTATGGGTAAGGGTTAGCCTTAGTAGATCCATGAACAATTCATGGTCAAGTAGGTCCATTTTGTTCTGGGTCAGGAATCTTTGGACTTCTCTCAAACCATCTTCATGCGGAATGCATGTGTATAGGGAACAAACGTCCATGACACATAACAGTGCATTAGATGGCAGGTTCTGGACTTGTTTGAGGGTATTGAGAAAGTCAGAGGTATCCATGATATAAGTGGGCTGTTTCTTGATGAGTGGCTGTAGTATGTGGTCTAAAAACTGGGAGATGGGTTGAAAGATGGAGTTCTTTGCAGATATTATAGGCCGTCCGGGGGGGTGGGTGAGATTTTTGAGAATTTTGGGTAGCACAAAAAAGATTGGTACAGATGGATTATTTTGTGTTAGTGCTTGTCGCAGTTTTTCAGTGATCAGATCTTGCTGTTGTGCTCTTACAAGTAATAGCTCCAGCGCCTTCTAATACTCGATGGTGGGGTCAATGGACAATAGCGCATATGTGTTAGCATCCGCCAATTGTCTATCACATTCAGCTGTGTATGCGGTCAGATCTTGGATTACCAGCCCACTGCCTTTATCGGTGGTTCGGAAAACCACATGACGGTATTTATTCATCCGCAATAGTGCACTATGTTCACTGCGGCTCAGATTACTATGTAGGGGATGTGGGGCTGCAGAGAATTTGGTCTTCGAGGCGTCCAATAATCTAGTGTATGTGGCAATCGATGGGTTGGTGGATTGTGGATCAAAGTGCGATTTGGTTTTGGATTTGATGAACTGATCGTGTTTCTCTTTCTCTCTCTCTCTCTCTCTCTCTCTCTCTATATATATATATATATATATATATATATATATATATATATATATATATATATATATATATATAAATCCTGTAAATTATCTCTATATGCATTTTAGAAGGAAGTATCCTTAAAATCTTTCCAGGTTGCCAATACAAATCTTCCTCAGTACATGTGTGGATTATGTGGTTGACAGTAATTAGGTCTAGTGTGTAGGTTGACCACAAAAAAAGTGACATGCACCAGGTTGACACTTTAAAAAGATCACCACATGGAAAATGTCGACAAAGACAAGTTTGACACATGAAAAGGTCGAAATGAGTTTTACACTTTTTTGGGGTGTCTATGTTGGCACCTGAACTTGTGACTTGCATGGCTCATTTTGCTCACCATGCTTCTGGCATGGTGCCTCACTCTATAACCTATGCTGCTTGGGACACTTTACCATTCCAAAATGTAATCCAAAGAGCGATCAGATAGGTAAGATGAGAACCAGGAAAGGGCTGTATCATTAAGACCTAGGGAGTGTAGTGTTTGTATGAGAAGAGTGTGATCAACAGTGTAAAATACAGCTGAAAGATCTAGAAAAATGAGTAGCTAATGGCCTTTGGACTTAACAGATCATTCACTACTTTAGTCAGTGCTGTCTCAGTGGAGTGTTGGGAACAAAAGCCTGACTGAAGTGGGTCTAATTGAGTGTAAGAGTTAAGAAATTGTGTGAGGAAAGAGTAGACAACTCTCTCAAGTAGCTTGGAGAGGCATGGAAACTGAGATATGGGACAGTAGTTAGAGTTAGGGTCAGAATTGTGTTTTTTTTTTTTTTTTTTTAAATGGGAGTAATCAGTGCATGTTTGAATAGAGAAGAAAAAGTACCAGTAGCAAGAGAGAGTGAGATTGCAGATTTTAGTTAAGGTTGGGATAAGCACAGAAGATAGAGTTTTAATGACTTGTGAATGGTATAGGATCAGGAGGAGTGGTAGTGGAGTAGGAAGATAAGTAGAGTGTGGATACTTCCTTTTCATTTGTGGGCTCAAATGAACAGACAGAGGTTCAAATGGGAAATTTAGTAGGCTAGTTGCTGCAGATAGCATACCATTTAATCTTGGATGTTATCAATCTTGTCCTTAAAGTAGGAGGCAAGTTCATGTGCACTGATGGTAGCTGGTGGGGGAGGGTACAGAAGATACTTAAATGTGTTAAAAAGTTGTTTAGGGTTGGTGGCATAAGAAGAGATGAGAGATTGTAAGTATGTTTGTCAGTGTCCAAAGCATTGCGGTAAGAGTGGTAGATGGTTTTATATGTGAGTAATTCACTCAGATTATGAGAGTTATGCTATTGGCGTTCTAATTTACTTGACTGATTTTATAGTTGTCTTGTTAATTTGGAGTGCCACAGCTGGCATCAAAGCCTGCGTGGGGTGTAATGGGAAGCTGGAGCTACTTTGTCAAGGGCTGTTTTATGAGTTTGGTACAGGTGGGGAACAGAAGAGTCAGTAGAGGTAAATTTAGAAATTGGCGAGAGTGTCAGGGAGATTATAGGATGTATGAAGTTTGGTGAAAATTCCATGTAATAAAATTAGAAGTAGCAGACTGGTGAGCATGATGTGATTGTGCATATGTTAAAGATAGGGTTAAGTAGAAATGTATGTATAGTAATGAAATGTAATAAGCTTTGTATTTACCTTTCCTGATAATATTCAATGTTTTTCAACTATTTTTGGTACTTCTGTACTTTCACGGCGCCAGCATGGCGCCGCGCGTCAGAGTCCCCTTTGCGGGGCTCGCTTCGCTCGCCCACGCTGCGGGCTCGGTGGCTCGCTACGCTCGCCATGCTAATTAAAATCAACTCCATGCCAACATGGATAGTGGAGGTATGAACTATCCATGTTGGCATGGCGTTAACTTAGTTTATTTTACTTAGTTAGTGGCGAGCGTAACCCGGAAGTACGCGCGGCGCCATGCTGGCGCCGTGAAAGTAAAGAAGTACCCTATTTTTTAACTGTTCTTTTCAAAGTAAGTCCAACTTTCCTAATTTCTCACTTTGTATACAGTATTTCTAACTAAGACAACTGCCCCCAGAGACAACTGCCCCCTTAACATGGAAACATTGTGCTCTGATCGGGGCTAATTTGGTGTGACTAAAGAAACAGTAAAACTGGATACAGCTGTAACTGTGGAGCTTCCACAAGCACAGGGAAACAAAGGGCCTTATTCTAGTTCACTCTTTCTGAAAAAATCCTTCTTAGATGGACAAAACCATGTGTAATGCAGGGGGGCAGATGTAAAATGTGCAGAGAGAATTAGATTCGGGTGAGTTATTTTGTTTCCGTGCAGGGTAAATACTGGCTGCTTTATTTTTACACTGCAATATAGAGCTTACTTTGAAGTAAAACCCCACCCATATCTAATTCTCTCTGCAAAAGTTACATCTGCCCCACCTGCAGTGCACATGGTTTTGTCCATCCAAGAAAGATTTTGTCAGAAAGAGTGAACTATAATAAGGCCCAAAGTGAAGCTATGAGTAATTGTATTATTCATCCCTAAGAGTTGGTGAGGTATTTCCATTGCTACACACCATATTTTCAAATGTTCTGCCACCATTAGTCAGGGATTGGGTTTAAATAGGTTTCAGGCTTTCATTCAAACTGTGTAAAAATTTCTGCCCATCTGTCTTACCTTCATTAAAATTTTTGAATGTGGTGTCTGCTCAATACAGTATAACTATTCATTTGCTATATATATATATATTTTTAGTGGCCTGCGATGCGACCGACGCGATGCCCCCGATTTTTCCATTGAAATGCATTGAAAACAGTGAAAATCGCGTCGGTCGGGTCGTATGCGGCAAAAAATGCTTAAATGGTCCACACGCGATGGCCGCGATTTCCCCATAGGGAACAATGTTAAATGCCTCAATTTACCCGCGATGACCGCGATTTCCCATAGGAAACAATGTTAAATGGGTCAATTTACCCAAATCATCATAGGGAACAATGGTAAATGGGCCAGAAACCCCAAAAAAACACCCCTGACCATTGACATGTCCCCCCAAAAGTATTTCACGCCACCCCGCGATCAACGTGAACCCGAAGCGTGGCGAGCGCAGCAAGCCCGCAAGGGGCGGCGGTACGCGTCCTCCGACCTTTTCGTACCCCCACTATCCACGTCGGCGTGGAGTTGAGAAACTGTGCGTAAGGGACACTTTTCTTCCAGGTCGGATGATGGCAGCTGTCCGCAGGGATGTAGCTGTTCGCATCTACTGACTTAAAGTGGGTTCTGGTTATAATTTATTTTCCTGGTAAGCCTTCCAGTTCGAGATCTAGATAATCAATTTTAACAGGGTGGAATTTGTATGTGAACTTGAGGTTATAGTAATTTACTTGCAGGTATGACATGAACACATCGATGCTGGCCTTATTGCCTCTCCATATAAATAGCAGGTCATCAATGTATCTTCGATACAAGATTATGTTGTCCTCATAGATGGTGTTATGAATATGGGTCTCCTCCCATGCACGCATGTGTAGGTTAGCGTAGGCAGGGGCAAATTTTGTGCCCATGGCCGTGCCCTGTTGTTGAAGAAAATACTGTCCATCAAACTCGAAGAAATTGTGGCCCAAGATGAAATTCATGCTTTTAACTAGGAAGTGTATTTCTGATTCGTTTTTGTTGGGATCGTTTTTCAGGATTTTTTCAACTGATTCAAGGCCTTTATTATGTGGAATTGAAGTGTAAAGGCTTTGGACATCAACCGTAAGCCAACAGCATTCACTTGACCAAATTTTTCCTTTAAGAAGGTTCAGCACGGCAGTGCTGTCCTTGAGGTATGATTTTGTTTGTAATACATACGGCTGTAGCTTCAGATCTAGAAAATGGGATAAATTTGCAGTGAGGGAATTGACCCCTGCAATAATGGGGCGTCCAGGTGGATGAGTTTTGTCCTTGTGTACTTTGGGAATGTGATAGAACACTGGCATAATTGGAAACTTGACATTCAGAAAATCAAATTCATCTTTACAGATGATACCCCTTTGAAGCCCAAAGTGTAAATGTGACTTTATTTCCAGTTGGAACTTTTCAGTGGGGTTATGAGGTAATTTAGCATAGGTGGTTACGTCTTCTAATATTCTGTTGGCTTACTTCAGATATTCGGTTTTGTCCTGTACAACGACAGCCCCTCCTTTATCCGCTGTGCGTATGATGGTTTCATCATCCTTCTTTAGAGACTTAAGAGCCTTATTTTCTCTGATGTTTAAATTATGGGGTCTATGAACATTGGGTTTGATTTTTTCTGAAATCTTCACGTACAGCTTCATAGAAAATTTCCACATGGCTGCCTCTTGATTCCACGGGATAGAAACGTGATGGTAATGAGACCAGAGGTTTGTCTTCAACTGGTTGGGAATTGGTTGAGGGATTTTTAAAAAAATGTCTCTGTACTGTTAGGTTCCTAACATATTTGTTAAGATCAATAAAAAGGTTAAAGGGGTCAATGTGGTTATTGGGGGCGAATTTCAATCCTTTGTCTAATACCGAGACCTCGGCTGTAGATAACTCCTTCGTGGAAATGTTAATGATTCCTGTGCCGATTGGTTGGGTGGTATTTTTTTCTTTTTTGGGGAGTTTTTTCCCCCCTCTAGATCCTCGGTTTCTCCATCGAATCTCCTTTTCTGACCATATATATATATATATATATATATATATATATATAGTATATATATGTATATATATATATATATATATATTACAAAAAATAACAGTGCGCAATGGGTTAAAAAGTCTTAAGTAAGGAACAATACCAGTCCCACAATAAAGATCATTCTGATTCCTTGATATCAGGTGTATTATGCACCACAGCGTTAATTGAATCTTGGACTGGCTTTTGAATGTAGCCGGCTGCTCCACACTTTAGTCCCAGGGAAGGGCTCTCCTGTATACAACAGGTAAGTGAATCTGAAAAAGATGAGTGCGGGCGCTCCAATGGTGCAAATTACCACTTTTAAATTCAAGGGATTTTTATTGAAGGTACAAATCAAAAACAAAGGATGGGGTCACGTACCACATATAGCGGCTCACAGTTGCCGCGGTTTGGACAGCATAAAAACAAGTGCACAGCACAGAACCTCTCCAACCTGAGAAGTGCTGTGCACTTGTTTTTATGCTGTCCAAACCGTGGCAACTGTGAGCCGCTATATGTGGTACGTGACCCCATCCTTTGTTTTTGATTTGTACCTTCAATAAAAATCCCTTGAATTTAAAAGTGGTAATTTGCACCATTGGAGCGCCCGCACTCATCTTTTTCATATATATATATATATGTATATATATGTGTATATATATATATATATATATATAGAAAAACTTGGTGGGATACGCACTCAATAGTAGTGATTTCGCAACAGGTGGGTGCAGGCCTTGTGAATAATAGGAAAACTTAATACCCAAGTTGGATATATGAGGCAGCACTCCAGATTAAAGAAACGTTTTTTACTTCATGAGTTAAAGTCTCAATTCAGATACATACTGGGGTTGCAACTGATAGCATAAGGTTGGCATGGGTTCAGGGTAAAAATATCATAGTCACCACAGTAGTATATTTAGGCAGTCAACGAGCCCGTTTCGGCTAATCCAGCCTTCATCCTGGGTCAGTCCAAGTCATATATATATATGACACAGTTTTTATTTAGAAGGTAAAAGGCAAATGCCCGTACATGTGTGTGTGTTCAATTTTCTTAAGGACTATCTGCAAAAAAAGGACAGTCTTTGCACTTTAATAATCTTTAGGATAGAAAATCCACCAACATCAACATTGATTTTGATATCAATTTTAAAATTGACTGGTAGTAAACTTGCAATTTAAACCCTGAATTATATTGTTGGTTGACTTGGATCAATTTTAAAATCATATTTATGAATGTATTTATGTTTTTTTATATTTATAACTGTAATGCCTACTAATAATAGAGCAATGGTCTGATGCCAAGGTGCTTTAAGTTTATTGCATTTGTTCTTTAACTTGGCACAGTACAGTATAACATTTATGAGACATTAGTGCACTGATTTGTCCTAGCAACTGTGCTCATTAACAGTTTATCCAAATGCAACTGCAAACTGCACATTTCTTACTAGGCATGATCCAACATCAAAATTTAGTTTTTACATAGCTGTTTATTAAATTACTGCAGTGTCTGGAGTGCAGTAAGTGGCAATATTTTGTAGCAATGATTTCTACTTGTCTTTGAGAGTGCAACTATCGTTGAAAATAAATCTTAATTCAGATTTTATTATTAAGGGTATGCACTTGCCAGGTTGGAAGGGAAAAATGCAATTTTAATAAATAAATTACCTATTTTTAAAGGTACAAGTTCTATAAACTACATTCTTAATCATGCAAAATGAGTTCTTAGAAAAGATTTGGCTAAATGATTTTATGCTGACATAACCTACAACTGAAAAACTAAGCCATATTTCATACCTCCCAACTTCTGAAGTCCAGTAAGCAGGACTTGATGCAACTGAATTGGAGAGGTGCAGGAGCAGGAGGGGGCATAACCTTGTATGGATGGGGCCTGTCTGAGCACTGCAACACCAGTTCTGTTATTTGTGGGCATGTCCAACACTCCCCAAACAACTGGACAATGCATATGGCATCAATTCTATAATCACTGCTGTGTGCATGTGGACACATACAAGCTGATTCTGGGGGAATGCACTAGAGGGGCTTCTTCTCTTCTGGATCTATTTATGGGGAAAAGTTAGTATACAACAGTTGTTCTGTATACCTTGATAAAAGGGTACCTGAGCCAGGAAACACCTGTTTTCTGCTGTACATGTCTTCAAGAATTCTACACACACATATATATATATATATATATATATATATAGCGGTGTGGCGGCCCGGCACTCACCCCTAGTGGTCGGCTGCCCGGGTGCCCGTTCTGGTCAGTGAACAAACGGGGGTACAGCAAAAAACTGGCACTCCTGGGACTTGGTGCAAAACTTTATATTTCAAAGTGCATGGTACAAAACCAACGTTTCGGGGCAGATGCCCCTTTGTCAAGGTGTGGGTGACAACGTTGTCACCCACCCATAAAGTTTTGCACAAAGTCCCAGGAGTGCCAGTTTTTTGCTGTACCCCCGTTTATATATATATATATATATATATATAATAGGAGAAGACTGCGTCACTCGGGACTGGTTCAGTAACAAACAACTCATAGCCAGACAATGGTTAAGTTGACGTTTCAGCCCTCAGGCTTTTATCTTTATTAAGCTGTTTTGATAAAAGCCTGAGGGCTGAAACGTCAACTTAACCATTGTCTGGCTATGAGTTGTTTGTTACTGAACCAGTCCCGAGTGACGCAGTCTTCTCCTATTATCTACATGGGACAGCATTGCCTGTACTTATACTGAAGGCACCGGGCAATAAGTTTCCTTCTGGAGTTGAGTGCCAGCGTTTTTGCACAATTATATATATATATATATATATATATATATATATATATATCACACAATAGAAAAGCCTGCAACATAATTTTAGAGAAAAAGTGTATTTATACTATTTAAAGGCATTAGTGTGCAAATCCAACAAATAAAAGCATTTAGCATCATATGCAGATGAGACTGGTAAAAGATAAACCCATCCATAATGTAGCAGCAGAAGATATAGATTACTTATCCAGCCACTATGAATAATTGTGCAATAGTCATCCTCCTTTAGGCAGCCATGGTACCTTTATACCCTGCAAATCGATGAGATAAGGACACTCAATATGTGGAAAATAAGGAAAAAGTCTATAATATGTGGCTCGGAAAACCAGAAGTGACATTGTGCACTAGAACAGATTCTAAGAGATTTAGCCAAAATATATTTTGTGTTTTTATTCCTCATGCAGCAAAAAAGCTAAATATTTTAGTCTCCTCCTATTGCACAATATGGAAATGTTTTAAAACTGTATTACAGATATATGTAAAATAAGGAATAATTGGAGAAGAAAATGAGTCTCCGTTTTCCAATTCCACTTACAGTATTTAGAGATTGTGCTCAAGGAATATCTCTACAATGGGAGATAGCTTCTCCAATCTCCCTTCTGTTGTAAACTCTCTGTATAAATTATGCTTCCATTTCCTCCAATGCTTGTGGAAGTTCATTTCTGTCAGATGTAATCATTACCACTCTAAGCAATTGCAGAATAAGTAAGCAAGGTTTAAGTGTCAAGCATAAATAACGTGTTTTTTGTCTGTCTCTTTTCTGAAAATTCTAATGGACAACAAACCTGCTTTTTTATGTACACATATACCTTGTATAAGTAGAGAATGGTGGATTCACTATATGAAAGAGTGAACCTAATGGTGGTATTAAGTGATTTTGGGACATGAAAAAAACTGGATGGGGCCAAGTATGACCTCATTGCAGTCCCTCTGAGCTGTAAATAGAAGGAATTCTTAATCATTTTTTTAATCAGAACAAAATACAGTCATAGTAACAAAAACTCAAAAGTATGTCACTTGTAGTGTAGACTAGAGATGATTAAAGCTCAAACCAAATCTTTACTATGAGTGTTTGTGAAATTGGTATAAAGACAATATCTAGAGTAACCAACAGGCTATGTTCTGGTAAAGTGCCAAGTGCATTAAGTTTAGTAATTAAGTCAGTCAAGTCCTTCAAAAAAATAGTTCTTATTGTGGACCACCATACATATTGAGACATTTGCGGACCAAAAGAGCCAAAGCAGGATACAATAGGACTTCCTGAAGACTAACTTAGGACTTACTGTATGTACCTTTGAAAGTGCAGAAAGTAAAGGATGTGTATATGTCAAGTGCAGAAAGTATCCTAGGATGTGTATATGTCAGGAATTGTGATGTAGATTCATCAATCCATTCTTTGAACAGACCTAAGTTAATCACAGCATCCATTTCCTACACATATGTAGCATCATACTTATGCATCCTGTAACACTCTGTGTCAGCCAATTGTCTTTTTAGTTAAAAAATGTAGTTGCCTCTATTCAGTCAACCAACTTTGTCTAATGGGCGGATGGTAATTTCATTGTTATCTTTGAGAGCATTAACTGCAGCATTCTCCTCACTGGACAGATTTTATAAATGTTTCAATTGAGGAATTAGTATAAAGCAGAGTCAAATTGCTCTTTGGCTTCAAATTAACAACAGTTATATTCGTCTGTTCATGTTTACAAAAACATCTTTACGTTTTAACAAGTGGCAGAACCTATACAATTCTACCTCAAAATCAAATGGGTGTTGTTTTTGTTTTCTAACATAGAGCAACATAAAGTAAGATAGTCCCTTACTGACTCAGTGAGTGTCAGTGTATGCAGATAAGTTAGAAATTGCGGTACTTATGTAGTATCTGGGCTGCCGATTTTTTGATTGTATGCCTTAAGTTAAGGCATACAATCAGATGCGATGCGATGCGATATCGCATCGCATCGCATCGCATCGCATCCGATATCGGATGCGATGACCCGATTTTTCCATAGGAATCAATGTTAAAATGATTCCTATGGAAAAATGGGTCCTTTTCATACCCCTACTATCCAAGTGGGCATGGAGTTGGATATAAACCTGTGGCGAGCGTAGCGAGCCACCGAGCCCGAAGCGTGGCGAGCCCGAAGCGTGGCGAGTATTCGTCCCCTCGCGGGGCTCGCTTCGCTCGCCACGCTTCGGGCTCGGTGGCTCGCTACGCTCGCCACAGGTTTATATCCAACTCCATGCCCACTTGGATAGTAGGGGTATGAAAAGGACCCATTTTTCCCATTGAATTCCATGTTAAAATGGACTCAGTCCATTTTAACATTGATTCCTATGGAAAAATCGGGTCATCGCATCGCATCGCATCGCATCGAATCGCATGGTCGCATGCGATGCGATGCGATCTCCCGATCCGACCCGATTTAGAAATCGGCAGCCCAGATACTACATAAGTACCGAAATTGCTGTTCATTTTGTCATTCACGGGATTTTTGTTTTGTGTTATGTCTGACCCCTCCCTTTCTACAGGGTTTACTCCTTTTGTATTTTTGTATTTGCTCCTGGTAACTGTGACTGTTATGAATTAATTGCAGAGATGTGAGTATCAACTTCTGAAAAAATTCTAACTTTCTTTATGTGGGTAAAAACATTTGGCTTCTCAAGGAACGCATTGTGTTACATCAATTATCTATTAAGAAAGCTATATCCAGAGCATGTTTTGTAAAATATATTCTGATGCAATTTTGTTGATGTTAATTCATATACTGTATGTTATGTGAATAATGCTTTTTTGCCTTTTCGTTTATTTTTCCCTCTATACTCCTGCAGTTTATGAAAGGATATGATGGCTATGTCCATATTTAGTTATTTCAGCCTGCTGTCCCTGGTGACGTGCACAGCTGGTGGGTGAATAACATGGGTACCTCTGTGTCTGCCTGCCATTGTGTTCTACATTTCCTGGGTTGAATTGGTACTCTGGGCTGTTGTCTTGGTTACATGTCATCACTTCTAGTTACTTTTGTGGCTGTGGTTGCCGGGATGACGGAAGGCTTCTGTACTTCCGGTCACTTGTTGTTCAGAGCCATATATTACAGATGTTTTACTTATTTTCCACAGGTGAGTGTCCTTATCTTATTGATTTGCATGGTATAAAGGTGATCTCACACAGGGGTCATTTGCCCATGATTTAGGTGTGTTGAACACAACAAAACACCAGTCACTGCCATAACTGCATAAAGGAGGATAACTGAATCCTGTGCATTTTTATTCATGTTGTCTGGATAACTATTCCATATCTACTGCTACATTATGTGGCTGTGTGTCCGGCACTCCACATGCAAATGACCATATAAATTACCCGGTGCCTTCCTAATCTGGCTGGTCGACCTTGGTAATACAGGTACATATATAAGGCGGCACTCACGGTCTTCAAGTGAAAAAAAACCTTCTTTATTGGTCCGACATGTTTCGGGTTATACCCGTCCTCAGGGATCAATGTTTTACAAACTGTGAACCAAATTTAAACACACTCATGGAACTCGCCCCCAACACCAATCAGTCACTCAGTGCCCACTCACCTGTGGGAGTCCATGGTTATCCCCGTCTCCCGGCTTCCATTACAGTGTCGCTCTAGCTGTGATGTCATCGGGAGAGCACGCCAAATGAGCCGGCTCTATCCCTCAACGTCATAAGCTACTGCCCTGCATTGTGGATAGCTTCCGGGATCCAAGCCTCACTCTGGACTCCCCTGTGCACGATTGCCATGGTAACTGGTGCATTACTGAAAAATAGGTAAAAACAACATATAATTGGTGCATATTAAGAGGCTGAATATCAGACATTTAAGAGGCCATAATAGCCATTAAAATTGTGAATAGAAATAAAGAAAAAATACAATACAATACAGAATAAAAAGACGCTGGACAAACCTTGTTTCAGAATCTCTTACCTATTCCTACCAATAGATACCTATAATATCCATAACTTTTATATTTTATTATATACAATGTGAATCCGATATTATTAGTGGCCCATTATGCGGTTTACCAATTCAGTCATATCTGGATCTTTTAATTTATTAAATGTAATTCTGCATCCCATGTTGTTCGTTAAGGCCTCTCGGTGAGATAGTATCTAGGAGGTGTATCCATCTGGATTCAGCCTGTAATAGGAGCTTACTCCTGTTACCCCCTCGTATGCTTTGGGGTACATGATCTATAATTTTTTATCTCAGACTGGCAATTCTATGTTTCTTTTGTAGGCAATGCCTTGTGACCACAATAATTATGCGCTAGGAATAATCAGGCGCTTAGACAGAGACTGTGTCCCCAAGAAAGCAGCTGCTCCAATGTGGGGGTAGTCACTCCCCACTGGCAAAAAGGAGAAAAAGTGACAAGCTCAAGGCGAGTCGAGCAGCGCTATAAATAAGTGACAATGCTGGATGATTGGAAATATAATACAATTTTACTCAATAAAGTACCATAAGTTGACAAAAATGAAAATAATACAATGAATAATACAATAATGTGTAGGGGGGGAATATAAAAGTAAATTGGAATGAATGTTTAAAATCAATAGCCAGGCCTTAACGGACAGGTGTGATATGGGTGTTGTAAAGTTATCACTGGTGGAAGAGAGGTACGTGCACGTTACCAAGTGATGGGTTCACTCCTTTCTGGGTGTATCAAGGATGGAGTCCTCACGATGATTACGGTTTGGTGGATTACCGCTGGAGGATAAAGAGATATTGATGCACACCGGAATATTCAGTCCTCCAATTGGGGTGAGTGGATTGTAGTTTGTATCACCGGAGGAATCCTTGGAGCAATGTACCCAAAGTGATGTCACTGGGTGGAGAAGTTTTAGAAGGCTTCCGTGCACAGTTAGAGCCTCATTGGTACAGGTGGAGGAAAGCATCCATTGTGTTCACCTGAAATAAGATTGTGCACGGTGTCCGCCAACATTGAAGAAACGGGGTGTTGGGAAGTGGAAGGGGTGATGTCCACACCACAAAGATGGTCCGCACATACTATCCAAAGGCTGGGTACTGTCACCTAACGCGTTTCACTGCATCCTGCAGCTTTATCAAATGCCTTGTGACCGGCTGGTCGCTGATGCCTGAACTTAATGCCTGCCTATAGATGAGCGGTGATTAGCCATTCGCTCTTTGGCAAAGGGCTAATCACCACTCCTCTATTAGGCAGGCACAAAGAACAGGCACCAATGACCAGCCCCGGTCGCAAGGCATTGCCTACAAAAGAAACATAGCATTGCCAGTATGAGATTAAACATTATAGATCATAGACTGCCATACTATGATCTTGGTGAATATGATTTTAACATGATCTGAACCCATGTTTTTTATGCTGCTATTGCCATCAGTTGCATCCCAGTTTTGTGTATGTTGATACTGATCGACATATGAAATAAATTTGTCTTTGCATTGAAAATAAGGAGTGATGCCTTATATATCCTCTGGATATCAAGTTCCTATACTACAATCTAAAGGCTCCTGCACCCATATTCTCTGGATACAAGTAATGAGTGCCTATCCCCCAAGTTTTAAGATATATATATAGTCAGGTAAAAAGATCTGTATACGGCAGCATTTAACATGTAATAGTACCTACGTTATATATCAGATCATTTGTCCCTGCGGTCTTACCTACATAGGTAAGACGCAATGCAAATTCAAGGACAGAATGGCTGGTCACGGTCTTCCATAAAAGCTGCACTAAAAAGTGGAACCAGTGACCAGCCTGTAGCTCGGCACTTCCTAGAACTGAAAAATCCTCTGACCAGCTTGCGATACTGCATGATAGATCAGGTCGATAGACCTGTCCGTGGCGGTGATCGTAACAAAATACTTCTTAGAAGAGAGGCTGAATGGATTCACTGCTTAGGTGAAATCTCACCAAAAGGGTTAAATGAATATCTGTCATTTGCTGCGTTTTAAATAAATATGTTTAGTAACTAAGTTACACTCTTATACTTCATTACGCCTTTTGTACTGTGAATGTAATACTTATATGTATTCCGCAACTTTTAAATGTACTTTTTTGCATTTTTCTTTTGTATCTTTGTATTAAAACTTTATTAGTGTGAAGAATGCACATTTTGGTAGGTGTGGTTATCTGATGTGAAATCCTCCGGGATTGGTGACCGTCGGCTACTGCTCCCGCCTCCTGATCACCTGTAATGTTATAAAATGTTTTTTGCACTTACCTGTTCCTTATCCTGACAGTAGTGCCAATAAACGAGCACTGAAACGTTGACCACCAGAGTGCCGCACCTTCGTTCCTCTATATCCCGCTTAACCTCGGTAAAGCAGTGAAGGCACCTGTGCAAGTTATTTAATCAAGCTGGGAGTGCCGGTCCCCCACCCAAGTTATATATATATATATATATATATATGGTAGAAAGGTGCGGCACTCGGTTCTTCAATCAATCAAAAAAGACGACAGGACATGTCGACGTGTCAACGTTTCAGTGCTTTATTTGGCACTATCTTCAGGATATAGATAGATAGATTGATAGATAGATAGATAGATAGATATTCCAATGTATGGATCACACTCTCCTCTGAATGAATGAATGAATGAATGCCACCTGCCGGGGCGTCAGCTCAGGTGTCCCAGATAATGGCAGTAAAACACACACATATATATATATATATATATATATATATATATATATATATATATATATACTGTATATACAAACTTTTGATATGCAGCGAGTGAAGGACATTTATAATGTAAAAAACAGGTGCCCTCAGTCATAATACATCACAAGAAAATGCAGGTGGATGCTGAAATCAAATTGTTTAAAAAAATATTTCTCTATGGCACAGTGGTGGATATTTTTTAAGAATCATGCACACTGGATATCAAAACTAGAAGACAATGTACAGTAGCTGCACTTTAACAGACTTTATATCCTTTAAATTTAAATTTTTTTTGTAGATAGCATATTTCCTTGGAGGGCAAGCCAAGTCACAAGAAGAGAGCACTTTGAGATAAAATGCAAAGTATTTCAGATCATTCACAGATCATTTTTTTTTAAAGAAAGGGTATTTAATTAGGAGTAAGTAGAAAAATACAGAAGATGGCCTTGTAGATGGGGAGGGGTCAAACATAAAAAAAATAAAGTCCAAACAACAGGGGAAACTGTAAAAAACATTGCTTATCCTTTCCTTTGTTTTTCTTTAAAGCTGACGGGTTTACATTTTATTAATTGTTATAAATCAAGGATTTCTTTTGAAAAGGAATGGTAAATTGTGATAAATAAAATATATTTAATAAAAGTACATTGTACCCTCCTTTTCTCAAACCTTTATCAACAAAGGAGTTCTGTTTCAAATTTGAGTAATGATGAACATCCACTCCTCTGAACTTACACAATAATAAAAAAGCATAATTGTCTGCCTGGTGGATAAGGGTAGTATCAGGCCAGAGTACCAATGGATCACCTCCTCAGCATTGTGTTTGTCACAAACAACCTTCCAAGTCTATAAATAAATATACAGTATAATATGTTGGGGTAATGAACATTGTCAGTAATCAAATCCAATATTCTTTACATTATTTTCTTCTTTCCTGTTGACTTTTTATTTTTTCTTTCTTTATAACCTATTTTATAAGAATTATTTTCTATTTGAAATGATATTTTGTTTGCAGTACTACTGCAAGTGATTGCGATGGGGTCTAAAATGGCTCTGTGATCATGGCATTCTATCCCAGTTGCAGCATTTTGAGTGGGAGAGGGCTGCATAAGCCAGAAACCATATAAGAGCCCTGACTTAGGTTCATAGAAAGTTCAGCAGGATAGAAAAAACTTAGCCTGGTTTTCTGCCTGGATACAAGCTGGTGATTCAGGCAGGGACCTATCAGGGGTTCAGGGGGAGTAGCCAGGCAAAGGTTATATAGGGCAGATGATCATGTGACCTCATCCTTCTTTTACCATTTTGAAGTGCTGGTGCTCCTGCGCGGATCTGAGGTAAGGATATTCTTTCTCTGCTACTACAACTATTTTGTCTATAATGCCCCGTCCAAGGCGTTCTGCACCCCCTCCACGCCGCCTTGTGGATGCGGCCCGGCCGTTATCTGCGGCGGGGTACCGCCGGCCACGGGTGAGGGTGGTTGGGGTGCAGGAGGCCTCTTCGCAGACAGGCTCACCTGTGGTGAGCCTGGCGTCGGGGTTTCTGCTGCCACCTGTTTTTCAGGACTCCCCGGTGAGCGTGGCCAGCGCTGCACCGGGTATCGGGTATGCGGCTCCCACCGTGGGGGAGCCGTTCGAGAATGTGCTCGCCGAGGTCCGGACGTCTCCGGGTCCCTCGGCGGGTGTCAGCGCCCCTCTGTTACCTCAGGTCGCGTCCGTTAGGGACGCGACGCTGGAGGCCTCCGAACCGGCGCCTGAGGTTCCCGCAGACACTCAGGCGGTGGTCGGGTCTGTGGCGATGACGCGGGCCTCAGCGCCGGCTGGCGCGAGGCCCGCTTCTGCGAGTCAGGTGGAGGGCGGGCTAGTGGGGATGCCGCGGGCTTGGACGCCGGCTGGCGCGGGGCCCGCGGCGTCGTCACGGATTGCTGACGGGGCTCCGGGTGGTCAGGAGGCCCCGGGCATGCCGCGGGCCTTGGCGCCGGCTGGCGCGGGGCTCGCGACGTCGATACAGGCAGCAGGCGCGGCTCCGGGAGGACAGCAGGCCCCGGCGCCGGCTTACGCGATGTTAGCGTCATCAATGCCGGAGCCGGGGAACCTGGCTGCTCCCGTCTCATCAAGCCAGGTCGCGTCGTCGGAGGGCGCGCGGCCTGTGCTCACAAATACACTGTTGAATGAAGAGGTGTCTTCCCTTGCGGGGAGAGACCTCAGTGATTTTGCTGCTGGTGGGGGAAGAACTGGTGGGGTGGAAGCAGGCAGTGGGGGGGGGGGGGGGAGCGGGCAGGAAAACCCCAATGCTTTTATGGGGATGGGAGGGGAGACTAGCGCAAGGGGGTCATTAGAGTCTGCAGCAGCAGCTGCTGCAGGCACAGGTAATGTAGATCTGAGGGCAGGAGGTAATGCTGGCCTGGGGGGGATGAGCCTGCCACACACAGCTTTAGGGGTGAATCCCATGGGTAGTGCTGGGAGGGGGGTAGGGGTTCATTCACTATGGAACCCAGTGGGTTTTTCAACAGGGATGCCCAGCGGGTCTGGGGCTATGGGTCAGATGGTTTATTCCAGGAGTACAGTGGCAACATCATTACAGTTACAGGGCCCTCACCTAGGGGTGCAGCCCATAGCATCTTGGGGGGGGGGAATGTCCACGCCTTCATGGCAAGGGGCTCATTCAGGAGTATCTGCCCAGTTTGCCCCTGCCGGGGGCTTCCACGGGCAGTGGCCCCCCACGGGTTCCCCGTATTTCCAGGCTCCTTTGGGGGGGGTGGTTATGGGTCATGGCCCCAAATCCCACCTTGGAGACACCAGGCGGTCCCAGGTGTCGGGCCACATTTTTCCTCGGGCTTTCAGGGTGTTCCCACGAGCCAGCCACTCCTGTGGTCCACGGGAGCACAGGTTTACAGCCCTCATAGTTCCGTTGGGTATGGGTGGGATCAGGGTTTCGCCCCTCCAGGTCCCTGGGCATCCCCAAGATGCCAGGGTGGGCAATTACCCCAGGTCGGGGGTGGGGTTACAGGGACGCAGAGTGTATTTTCACCAGCAGGGGTTCCACCAATGCCAAGGGGGCCTCCACCCAGTGCCACCGTGTCAGTCCCACCTCCCCCTCCATTGGCTTCGCCGGTGGGGACAGGAGGTAGGGGCGGTTTGTTGTCATCTCTCCCCCTCCCAGCTGTGTGTTCACAGGATACAAGCATTCTAGCATCATCGGTGGCGACCAGAAGGAGAAGTCGGGACGTCAGAGACGAATCAGGGACGGCATCGGGGTCAACATCAGCAGTTTCCAGGTCGGCCGTTGCGGCTGATGAAGTTCCGGGGACATCGGGTGCCGGTGAGTGTACGGTTCCTGATTCTTCATGTGATTCCTCTGTTAGCGATAGTACTAGCGGGGGGTCGGATTCCCCGCGGCGCCCGCGTAAGCTGGCCAGGCTTATTGCGCGTCATGTAGCGAAGGCAACGAGTAAGGATAAGGTCGCGAGTTCTGCGCCACCTCCTGCGGACCCCCCTTTGTTTACCGAAATGGTGCATTGCGCGAATACAGCAGTGACTAGGGGCCTCCGTAAGAGGATGAGGGAGAAGATCAGGAAAGGGAAATACGTGGACATGTTCACCCTTACGGAGGACATGAGACAGGCCTTTGATAAGGCAAAGAAGGCTGATGGCATAGGGGAGAATGCTTTTCGGAATTTCCATCAGTGGTTGAGGGGTTTCTTGGTTTTTGCGGCCTGTTACGCCGAAACCAGGCCTACTGAATATCCCAATGTGGTTAAGTACTTGTTTTTGGTACATGAAATGTACCTAAAAACAAAAGGCTACTCGTGGAGGGATTACGACGAAAAGTTTCGCCGTAAGCAGGATGGGAATGCTGTCTTGCCCATGGGGTTCAAGGACGTGGAGGTCTGGTTGGAGGTCACACAACAGACCAAACCACCAGGGGAGGTGGTGGCTAAGAAAGCGGTAGTGGTGGCATCCCCAGCCTCTAAGATAGTGGGAAAGGGCAAGTGCTTCGCGTTTAATGACGACAAGTGCGCCAGGGGGGCGAATTGTCGTTTTCGTCACTCATGCAGAGTCTGTGGTGGCAACCATGCAGCAAAGGACTGCTCCGCAGCCCCAGCTGGGAAGTCAGGTGACACCGGGGATGCCGGGGGAAGTCACAAGTAAGGCGTATTCGCCGGTTGTGGTTCCCGAGCTGGTTAAGTGGCTCAGGGGGTACCCTGATGTCGAGGGGTCTCGTTTTTTAAGGGAGGGTTTTAGTTCAGGGTTTCGGTTGCCCGTTATGGGTTCAGTTCATGTAGTGGCGGCTAGAAATTTGAAATCTGCAAGGGATTTCCCCCATATTGTTAGGGAGAAAGTTGATGCCGAGATTAGGCTGGGGCGCATGTGTGGCCCTTTTAGTTCCCCTCCTTTGCAGGATTTATGTATTTCCCCAGTGGGGGTGGTGCCCAAAAGCACCCCTGGGAAGTTTAGATTAATTCAGCATCTTTCGCACCCGCATGGGGCCTCGGTTAATGATGCCATACCTGAGGAGCTCTGCAAGGTCAGGTACCAGCTGTTTGAGGAGGCGCTGGGATTGGTTCAAGGGTGTGGGCGGAATGCATTAATGGCAAAAGTGGATATTGAGTCAGCCTTCAGGTTACTCCCGATTCACCCAGAATCTTTGCGGTTTCTGGGTTTTAAATTGAAGGGGGAGTTTTTTGTTGATAGGTGCTTGCCTATGGGCTGCTCAATATCTTGCGCGTATTTTGAAAAGTTTAGCTGTTTTCTTCATTGGTGCATTCAGAGAGCTTCAGGTTGTCAGGGTATTGCGCACTATCTTGACGATTTCCTCTTTGTGGGCCCAGAGGGTAGCCCAGTCTGTGAGAGTTTGTTGAAAACTACGGAGCAGGTTTTAGGGGTGTTGGGGGTCCCCATTGCAGAGGGTAAGACTGAGGGTCCCACGCACTGCCTGTGTTACCTTGGAATCGAGATTGATACAAGGGAAGGTTGTTGTCGTTTGCCAGCTAGCAAGGTGCATAAATGGTTGGGCCTCATTCAGGATTGTCTGGTAAAAAGGAAGGTGAGGCTGAAGCAAGTTCAGTCTTTGCTGGGGTGTTTTAACTTTGCATGCAGGGTTATCCCAATGGGTCGAGCTTTCAGCAGGAAGTTGGAACGGGCGACGGCAGGGGTCGCCAGGCAGCATCACTCAGTGTATCTGTCCAAGGAGATCAAGGACGATTTGCGGACTTGGTCTACCTTTTTGGAGTCATTCAACAGGGTGGTGTTGTGGCCGTCCCCTCCTTGCTTTAATAGTGCGTTGCAGCTTTTCACCGATGCATCGGGCAGTGTAGGCTTTGGTGCTTTCTTTGGGGTGGAATGGTGCGCCGATGGGTGGCCGGAATCATGGGTGGATAGGGGTTTCACCAGGAACTTATTGCTGTTGGAATTGTTCCCAATAGTGGTAGCCTTGGAGTTGTGGGCCCGGGAGTTAGCAGACAAGCAGGTTGTTTTTCGATGTGACAACATGGGTGTTGTGCACACCATTAACAATCAAAGGACTTCATGCCCTCTGGCCTTGCGGTTACTTAGGCATTTGGTCTTGCAGTGTCTGCGCTTTAATGTGGTGTTCTCAGCTTGTCACGTTCCTGGCATAGATAACAAGATAGCGGATTCCCTGTCCCGCTTTCAGTGGGTCAAGTTTAGAGAGTTGGTGCCGGACGCATCGGACGTAGGTTTACCTTGCCCACCTTATATCTGGCAGATTATCGAGCCGGTATAGTGGGATTGGCCAGAAATGCCCTGGCGCCTTCCACGCAGAAGGCTTATGACGCGGCTTGGAGGGATTGGCAGGCTTTTCTGAGCAGGTATGGGCAGGAAGGTGAGTCCTTGGAGGATAGGTTATGTGTTTTTGCCTGGGAACACTTCAAGGCAGGGAGGGCAAAAGGGGCCATGTCCGCTGCCCTTGCGGGCATTGCTTTCCATTCGCGAATACGGGGTCAGGAAGACCCCACTCGGTCTTTTGTCCTAAGAAAGGCGATGAAAGGTTGGGCTAAGGCTGTTCCGGCGGGGAAGGATTCAAGGAGGCCCATTGACTTAGCATTATTAAAGGATTTAGTTAGGGTCTTGGCGGAAGTTGGCGAGTCCGAGTACGAGATACTGCTTTTTCGCACTGCTTTTGTTTTGGCATTTTTTGGGGCTTTTAGGGTCAGCGAGCTGGTTGCCAAGAGTAAGACGGATGGTAAGTCTGGGTTGCTTTTCAGCGAGGTGCAACTGCGCAGCGATAGTGTGTGCTGCAAGATAGCTAGATCCAAGACGGATCAGGCTGGGAGAGGTAAGTGGGTTATTTTGCAAGCGCACAGCGAGGCGGAGATTTGCCCAGTACAGTTTGTTCAGTCTTACTTGGGGATCCGACCAGTAGGGGTTGGGGGACAGTTTTTATTGCACGTTGATAAGTCCGCGCTTTCTAAATTTCAGTTTGCAGCGGTGTTAAAGCGTTGTTTGAGTGTGTTGGGGCTCCCGCCTCAAGAGTATGGTACCCATTCCTTTCGGATTGGGTCAGCTACACAGGCTGCGGCAGCTGGGTTGTCCCCAGGGGCGATCCAGGCGCTGGGCCGGTGGAAGTCTGATTCGTATAAGAGTTATGTTAGATTAGATAAATTGTAGTTGCGCCTGTTGCGCCAACCCTAAAACGAAGTTTACTCCCGGTTTTTGAACGACAGCGTTCAGAAATCGTGGGTGTGAAGGTTGCTTTTACTTTTTCCTCCGAGGGGGCCTTAATTCAATTGGCAAACCAAGGTCCACGGGAGGTTTTTTAAGTTTTCTCCTTCACATGGGTTGAGTATTTAAGTTTTGTAATATTTAAGTTTTGTAATATGGATAAGTTACTGATGGTAAGGATTCTTCTTTTTTCAGTTTCAATGGAATCCTCGGGGCAGATATGGCTCATTGGCCATTCCTTTATTTATTGGGCAGGGAGGCACCCAATGGGAAGGAGGTCGCATGATTATTTAGGAGTCAGGACGGTCAGGTGGATAGGTGTGAGAGGTATGCGCTGGGGTGAGTTCTTGAACGAGCTTTTCAGGCATGAGAGGAGTTGGGGGCGTCCCCAGTGGCTGGTCATCCACTTGGGCGGCAACGACATGGGTATGGTAAAGGGAATCGACTTGATTTTAAGTATTAAGTCCGATTTGGTGGCCGTAAGGGCACATTGGCCCGAGGTAAGGATAGTCTGGTCTGAGATTATCCCTCGGTTTCATTGGCGGGGTGCTGTTCGGACCTCAGCCATTGAAAAGGCAAGGAAAAAGGTGAACTCTGCCATAGGAGTCTTTGTTAGGGCTATGGGGGGTAGTGTGGTAAGGCATCCCTCATTGGTTCTGGATAATGTTAGGTACTATAGAGAGGATGGGGTGCATCTTTCCCCTGCGGGAAACTGCATGTTTCTTGAGGACATCTACCGTTTGTGGGCTTGAATAGTTGTTTAGGTTTTTTCAGGTTTTATATTTTTTCTCTTGGGGATGGCGGCTGCGGTTAGTTAACCTTGTGGTGGCGGGAAGTCGCTACCAGCCAGCGGTCAAAGGGGGGCACAAGCGGTCATCGTGGGGCACCATCCCCTTCGTAGGACGGCGGGTGGTCCTTCCCGTGCGGGTGGACAGGGGGCGTTCCCCTGCGGGACGTCCGCTTAGGGCTCAGCCAGGTTAGGGGGTGGTGAGACCCTCACGATGCAGGTTGTGCCATTAGGAGGCGGTGGTGAACCCCTCCTGCAGTTTTTACGTATATCAAGTTGACTGGGCTGGCGTGTGGTAGCGGCTTAGTCTTTGCCATCCTCCAACCTTTAGTTTAAAGTTAGGGACTCAAAATCCAAATTCAAACCCAAATTTTTTCTAGTTAGTTACAAGGTCTTCAATAAATATTCCTCTGACCTTTTTAAATTTAACTCTCGGTGTCAGTGTGGTTATTTCTTGTCCGCGTGATTTATTTGGTGTCGTCTCAATTATTTTAGATAAGGGTTTTCGTTTAAATAATGTAAAGGTATTTTAAGGTATGGGCTACTTAGAGTGGGAGAGGGCTGCATAAGCCAGAAACCATATAAGAGCCCTGACTTAGGTTCATAGAAAGTTCAGCAGGATAGAAAAAACTTAGCCTGGTTTTCTGCCTGGATACAAGCTGGTGATTCAGGCAGGGACCTATCAGGGGTTCAGGGGGAGTAGCCAGGCAAAGGTTATATAGGGCAGATGATCATGTGACCTCATCCTTCTTTTACCATTTTGAAGCCCTCCCTCCCTCCCCATGAACGGGCTCACTAGAGGGATGGTTATCCCTGCGAGTAATTTTGGTGGTTTGCAGAAGCGGTTCTGCATGGAATGTTTTGTGGCTTTCCAGCCAGCATGGCGGGAAGTCGCTACCAGCCAGCGGTCAAAGGGGGGCACAAGCGGTCATCGTGGGGCACCATCCCCTTCGTAGGACGGCGGGTGGTCCTTCCCGTGCGGGTGGACAGGGGGCGTTCCCCTGCGGGACCGTCCGCTAAGGGCTCAGCCAGGTTAGGGGGTGGTGAGACCCTCACGATGCAGGTTGTGCCATTAGGAGGCGGTGGTGAACCCCTCCTGCAGTTTTTACGTATATCAAGTTGACTGGGCTGGCGTGTGGTAGCGGCTTAGTCTTTGCCATCCTCCAACCTTTAGTTTAAAGTTAGGGACTCAAAATCCAAATTCAAACCCAAATTTTTTCTAGTTAGCTACAAGGTCTTCAATAAATATTCCTCTGACCTTTTTAAATTTAACTCTCGGTGTCAGTGTGGTTATTTCTTGTCCGCGTGATTTATTTGGTGTCGTCTCAATTATTTTAGATAAGGGTTTTCGTTTAAATAATGTAAAGGTATTTTAAGGTATGGGCTACTTAGTGGTGTACACGGTTTAACCCCTGGATTGTGAATGCTCCAGTACTGAAAACGACACTTCTGAAAACAATATTGTGTACAGTAAACGGATAGTGATCTCTTATTAGCCAGCCAATCAGTCAGGCAGTACAAACAGTCACTTGGCTCAGTACTTTCTCCAAGGCTTCATTTCTATGCTACTATATGTCACTGATCTTCATATTAATATGGTTGTTTGGACTTTTGCATCTTTGATAGCTTCTGCTCCCCATCTTGCCTTTATTATGTTTTATCTGAGCATATTGCAGTACAGTATGTGATGCAGTTCTTCTTTTTCCACAGTCATTTCCAACTTCTTTTTTACAATGATTAAAGCTGACCCTTTTCCCCTCCAACATGTCTCTGTGACTTTACTTTAGCTATATTTTGTTTCTATTAACTTGCATTGAAAAACACTCTGACATCAGCTGAGATGGAGCTTAATTGCTCTTTCCCTTTGAACCCTGCACCAAAATTTCCATCACCTCTGACTTGGCGTGGTATAGGTCTACTATGCTTTTTAGCAGAAATGTATAATATTTAATCAAACAAATATTTTTAATGGAGTCTGATTCTTTCACTGAGGAATTGCTGCTTTGAATATGGTTCCAATATTTACAATATTAACAGTAATAGCTAGCCAGAAAACCCACCTAATAGATGCTACAGATTTCAAAATCTCATTAGAGTCGATTTATTTTTAGATAGTTTAGTAGTGTGACACACAATGCTCTATGGGGAAACCTATTTAGTTCATAACTAAATATTACATATGGAGCTGCTCTGTACATTAGTATTGTTTGCTATGTTTTTAGTAACTTATCCATTATAAGTGCTTTTAATTAAAATTGACACAATGGGATATATTTACAGAATGGCTACATTTCAAAGCAGTAAACATTTTAAAATAATACTTATAATACAGTTTGACTCTCCTATATCCAATATGATTAATATGCTTAGTACCAGAAGTGTTTTGGATATCTGATGTTTGCATGTTTGGGAATATCTGCCTCCTATAATTTATTTATTAACAGTTTCTTATATAGTGCACACATATTCCGCAGAGCTTTACAAAGAATATTTGAACATTCACATCAGTCCCTGCCCCAGTGGACTTTACAATCTATATTCCCCTACCACATGCACATATATTCACTCTTTGGTTAATTTTATTGGAAGCCAATTAACCTACCAGTATATTTTTGGATTGTGGGAGGAAACTGGAGTACCCGGAGTAAACCCACACAATCACAGGAAGAATATATAATCTCCGCAAAGTTAGAGCCATGGTAGGAGTTGAACCCATGACCTCAGCACTGTGAGGCAGTAATGCTAACCATTACAGCAAGCCCTATAATGAGAAATCTTGGGGATTACATATATGTTTCATATACACATAAAGGGGTTATTCAATTAAGTACATTTTTTGGGCTAGCTAAAAAAAAACAATGCACTTTTTAAAGTTTTTAGGTTGAACTTTGATTTGACCTATTTATTCAAAGTGCTAATTATTCAATGAGTCTAAAAATTTGGCGCAGTCGAAAATCTCATAGATCAGCACCATACTTGCCTATCCACATGTTTTTTGCTAAATTGCAAATGTTTCCGCTTGTTCCAAACCAAGTCAATCTCACATAATTCTGTATTTTAGAAAATTCTGTATTTTGGAGCCTTGCATATGGAAGACTACCTGTATCTACAAAAAGAAGCATATTTTGTGCATACTGCAATATTATTATTTTATAATCTATGGGAAATACTACTCAAGATTGAATTTAAATGGGTGCCATTCAATAAATATAGCCTCATGTCTAATGTACTAATATTCTTAGAATAATTTCTGACTATCATATCTGTAAAAAGAATTGTGAGTTCAAGAAATTTACATTCTCAACACTGTTCTGTGTTTCACTAAATTTATATCTTAGCAAAAATACTTTGACCTTTTCAATACTTGCAATTATATAGGATTTTAGGTATTTTTAATGAGATTATAATAGTTCAAAAATGTTAAGCTAGTCAAATGTATAATACTGAAAGGTTGCAGCAATAAAACATCTAGTAAAATTTGTAGATTTTATGAGCTATTAATAATCCTGTAAGTCTGAAAATAAATTGCTTGCACGAATATTTATATAGTGTATTGAAGTAGTTTGAAGGGTATATCTATGTTGTAGTCAGTAATAGTAGCTTGTTTAAGTGTTTATATATATATACAGGTTGAGTATCCCTTATTCAAAATGCTCGGGACCAGGAGAATTTTGGATAATGGATTATTCCGTATTTCTGAATATTTTAATATTTCAATGATGTATCTTGAGGTATCTTGCATTTATGTTGTACATACCGTGTTTCCCCGATAATAAGCCCTACCCCGAAAATAAGCCCTACCCTGGCTTTTGATGACTGGTCCAAAATAAGCCCTACCCCGAAAATAAGCCCTATCAAAATTCACATTACCCGAGTGCTTTCACCAACTTCAATACCCTCAGGTCCACTCTAACCCCCTTCACCGCCGCTTGAGGGATGCTGTACAGTACAATGCTGTTCTGCCGTTGAATACCCCAGCTCCAGGTCCCATGGATGCATCACGCCCTGCGCATGATGTCACTGCGCTCATCACGCGGATTCTGTACATGGCAGGAGCGGATAGCAGCGGTGCCGGTGGAAAGCAAGAAGAACATCTGGAACTGGAAGAAGGTTGTAGGTGAGGAGCAGGGCCGGGGGCATGGTGCTGTAACTGGGGGCTGTGAAAGCAGGACTGGGGGCATGGTGCTGTAACTGGGGGCTGTGAAAGCAGGACTGGGGGCATGGTGCTGTAACTGGGGGCTGTGAAAGCAGGACTGGGGGCATGGTGATGTGAAAGAAAGACTGGGGGCATGGTGGCTATAAAAGCAGGACTGGGGGCATGGTGGGCATGTTAATTAAAATAAGCCCTACCCCGAAAATAAGCCCTAGGGTGTTTTTTGTTACAAAAAAAAAATAGGACAGTGTCTTATTATCGGGGAAACACGGTATACACCAAACACATGAAATAAACACAAATATATTTTATTTGTGCATAAAACATGGTTTCAAAACATGAAACAAAGTTTGTGTACAATCTCAGGCACTGAATTTAATGTCAAGCAATCACTGTCTTGCACATATATAGTGCCAGTTACATATCATTCCATCATTAGTGCTGTTACAGATGTCCCCAGTATGTTTATAGCAAAAAAAAATTTTTTTGTTCACTTTCTGAAATGTATGGTTTTCGGAATAATTTGGATAACGGATATTCGGATACGGGATACTCAGCCTGTATATATATATATATATATATATAATCAGGAAAGAACGGGCACTCAGGGTCTTGTTGATGGTGAAACCAAGGACTGTTTATTCAGTCAGGTTGCCTGTCTACGTTTCGGGGTCTCCCCCTTCGTCAGGACAGGTAGTAGGTATAACAACAATTGAGTGAAAATAAAGTGATTTATAAAGGCTCAGAGAACTTACCACTCCTGCAGCTTGCGCTCACTCTCCGGGACCGCCGGGCTGACTTCCGGGTACGATCGCGCCGTGATGACGTCACCGTGATTGACAGTGTCATCCCTCCGGCGCATCAGAGCGGGGCTGGCCTGCGGTCACGTGGGGCGGGCTGTGGGAGGCATACAGAGCATCAAAACATTGCAATAAGCGATGTGCATAGTGACTACAAATAATGGCAGAAGATACTTCAGTGACATGAAGATAATGTGAACAGTGAATCTTGAACACAGCACCTAGAATATAAATATGCAAACATTAGTGATAACGCACTGCAACACAATATAAATAAATAACATCTAAGTGGGGTGGTGCTGGCATCTAGTGGTATGATATGGTATAAAGTGAGATAAGTTTAGAAAAAGTTAAAAACAGGGCAAACTACACTGTATAAGTGTAGCTGGAATACATGCATGTAGTGCAACATATGTGCTCGGTCTGTTCACAGCACTATCTGTCGGTGTCTTGCTACTACTCAGACTGACATGTAGTGGAAAAGAGGGGCATAACAAGCCCGTGAATGTGACAACTGTATCTGTTGTCGGCAGTGTCCGCAGCATGGTGCAGGAGATGGTCACAAAGGCAATGTGTGTACCAAGAAGGACACTGGTCTTAGCTCAGAACTGCAAGAAAATAAACAACTTGTAAGTTTATAAAAAATTGTGCAGCCCTAGGGACTCGTTGAGGCCCTTGGGGGCTAGTGTGTCAAGCTTGTAGATCCATTGTGACTCCAATTGTAGGAGTTTTTTGGATCTATCACCCCTGCGAATGGAAGCTGGAATGTGGTCGACAATTCTATAACGGAGCATGGCCATATTGTGTTTTGCTCGGGCGAAGTGCCGAGCAACTGGTTGTTCACTCTTACCCGATACAAGCGCTGCCCTGATGGCACTGCGGTGCTGTGTCATACGGACCTTAAAAGTACAATCGGTTTTACCGACGTAATTAAGCCCACACGGGCATTGAATAACGTAAATAACGTGACTGGTAGTGCACGTCAGGGGCCACTTGATTTTAAATTTTTTACCCGTGAATGGATGAGCTATCTCGGTGCAGGTGACTAGGTAGCTGCACGTTGTGCAACCCAAGCACCTATAGCACCCTATTTTAGTGGGCCTGATGGTACGGGTCTGAGATTCAAAGGTGGATATTTCCGTTTTAACAAGAAGGTCACGTAGGTTGGGCCCTCGCTTGTAACTGGGCATGAGTTTCGTGTGTTTGAACATTGGAAGGTCAGGGTCACTTTTGACTATGTCCCACCACTGTTTGGCTTTGCGGGACGTGACTAAGCTGGAAGAGCTATAGTCATTGACCCAAGGGATGCTAGGTGGCTTAACCTTGGGACTGCTTTTGGCGATGAGATCTGAGCGGTTTTGTGCCAGTGCTTTGGATTTTGCCGCCAGCAGTTCGGTGGTGGGATAGCCCCTTTGTTCAAACTTTTTGACCATAATGTCTAGTTGTGCTTCAGTTTCACTGATGGTGTCAGTGATTCTACAGACCCTAAGGAATTGCGAGTATGGCAGACTTTCCACTGTGCCACGGGGGTGGAAGCTGTCATGCCGCAAAAGGGTATTCCTGTCTGTGGGTTTCACAAACAATGACGTGTGTAACTGGCCGTCAGTAATAGAAATGGACAGGTCCAGGAAAGATATGGTGCTTTGGCTAGTCGTAAGGGTGAGTTTGATGGGGTGCATGGAGCTGTTCTGAGTCTCAACCATGTCTGTAAGCGGGTCTAGAGGACCTCTCCATAACATGAAGAGGTCATCTATATAACGTACGTAAAGGTCCATATGAGGGTGGACCCCAGGATTGTCAAGAAGTAAGAATTTTTCTACTTGCCACATGTAGGCATTTGCAAAGGACGGAGCTACTGGGGAACCCATAGCACACCCCGTCCTTTGCAAATAGAACCCTCCATCGAAGAAAAAATAATTGTGTGACAATGTATGGCTCAATAGTTTGATAAAGAAATCAACTGGTGGTCCATGGTACAGTGGATTGTTGTGGATCAATGTAGCCACTGCCTGTATCCCCTCAGAGTGTGGGATACAAGTATATAGACTTGTAACATCTAGAGTCGCCAGTGAGGTGTCTGACATGTCAGGATTAAGATGTAAGAATTTTTGTAAAAGAGAAGTGGAATCGCGCAAGTAGGTCGGGAGGTTTTGAATGCAGGGTTGTAAAAATGTATCTAGATACACTGCTATCGGTTCGCACAGCGACCCCCTGGCAGAGATAATCGGTCTGCCAGGAGGGTGCTGTGCGTCCTTGTGTAGTTTGGGAATACTGTAAAACAGAGGTATGACAGGAAAGGCCGTGGTCAATTTTCTGAACACCATGTCGGATATAATAGCGTTGTTCTTGGCAGTTGACAACAAAGTGTCAAGCGTGTTTTTAAATCTAACAGTGGGGTCACTGTGTAGTTTCTCATATGTAAGCGGGTCATGTAATAGCCGATAACAATCATTGCGGTAATAACTGGTATCCATAACCACTATGGCTCCCCCCTTATCCGCACTGCGGATGATAATATCAGTACGCTGACTAAGCTCCTTGAGAGCTGCTCTTTCAGCGACAGGTAAATTGGGGAATACCTTGGGCGGGGGGGAAGGAATGGCAGAGTCCAGTAGCCGTGAGAAAGTTTTTATAGACGCATTGGTCGACTGTGGGTCGAATTTCGACCTGGGGCCTAGATTTTTAATTGCCATGGGTAAAGTCTCATCAGTGGTGGGGGAAGGGTTTTTGGAGAAATACTCCTTGAGTTTCAGGTTTCTGTGGAACCTGTATGTGTCCACTGTCCACCGGAATTTATCCGGGCCTCTGGATGGCACAAAAGATAAGCCTCGACTGAGGACTTGCATCTCTGCCGTGGATAGCGGGGTTGATGATAAGTTAAATATTATGTCCTGGACCCCCTCGGTGGCTTGCGCTTGGTTTTTGCGGCGTTTTTGGCCTCCTCGCCTGGTAGGTCTTTTGGGCCGGTTTTGCCCCCGGCTCTGGTGTTCACCCCTAAAGGGCTTGGACCGCGGCTGGTAGTTGGTCCTCCTCTGCGTGCAGTATCAGTGTCACTCCCAGATGTGCTGGAATTCTGGAAGCGCTGTCGATAACCGGTACGCCCACCAAATCTCCCTCTGGTAGATGGTCTTGAAGTGCTGCCCAGCCAGGGATATACCGCGTGCTGCTCGTAATCAAGCTGCACTTTCTTTAATTTATCTTTTTTAAAACGGAGGAGTTCCGTTTTGTACGACTCCACTTGGGCTTGTAATTTGTCCAGCCACTTAGTGGACGGGTCAGCGGTCAGGGAGGCTAAATTGGTGGCTTCAAAGGAGGAGATTTTGGCCTGAGTGGTGGAGTGTTCCTTCTTGGATTCTTCTATCACTAGAAGCATAAGGTCCATGGAACACTTATTTAATATAGAAATCCACCTTTTACAAAAAGGCACACTGTAACGACCAATAGTGGGTGTGTTGTGCACCCTGAACCCTCTGGGTATTTGTTTATTTCTGTAGTAGTCAGATAGTGTGCGGGCGTGATAGAGGAAATCTATCTCTCTCTTTTTCAGTTTAAACAACTCTTTAAAGATGTCGTCGTTGGTGTTGATGTCGGTTTCATTAAAGGCAGGGTCTTTGCAGAGAATATCGTCTGCTTCAGCTTCTGAATAGCTGTGGTGGTCCACGTTATCACACTGAAGTACATATGCTGCTGCAGCCGGAAACTCTGGTTCAGTCTGTGACATAATCAGTCAGGGAAGCAGTGTCCGTAACAACAGAAGTCTGCAGCTTCTGTGAGACCTCAACCCCTCACACTGGGGGGGAGGGAGTAGTGATGGTAATCAAAACAGGAATGGAAGCAAAAAGAACTGAGCAGGGTGAACAGGCTTGCCTGGTGCCTGGAGTCATGTGCTAGCTGCACTAGAATATGGCAGCCTGCACATCAATATGCACAGAGTAGGGTCCGGCACAACAGGTCTTAGGGTAGCCAATGGATATATCCTTGCCCAGGTGCCAACAGTAAGGACCTTTCAGCCCCTTGTAGATAATCAGGAAAGAACGGGCACTCAGGGTCTTGTTGATGGTGAAACCAAGGACTATTTATTCAGTCAGGTTGTCCGTCTACGTTTCGGGGTCTCCCCCTTCGTCAGGACAGGTAGTAGGTATAACAACAATTGAGTGAAAATAAAGTGATTTATAAAGGCTCAGAGAACTTACCACTCCTGCAGCTTGCGCTCACTCTCCGGGACCGCCGGGCTGACTTCCGGGTACGATCGCGCCGTGATGACGTCACCGTGATTGACAGTGTCATCCCTCCGGCGCATCAGAGCGGGGCTGGCCTGCGGTCACGTGGGGCGGGCTGTGGGAGGCATACAGAGCATCAAAACATTGCAATAAGCGATGTGCATAGTGACTACAAATAATGGCAGAAGATACTTCAGTGACATGAAGATAATGTGAACAGTGAATCTTGAACACAGCACCTAGAATATAAATATGCAAACATTAGTGATAACGCACTGCAACACAATATAAATAAATAACATCTAAGTGGGGTGGTGCTGGCATCTAGTGGTATGATATGGTATAAAGTGAGATAAGTTTAGAAAAAGTTAAAAACAGGGCAAACTACACTGTATAAGTGTAGCTGGAATACATGCATGTAGTGCAACATATGTGCTCGGTCTGTTCACAGCACTATCTGTCGGTGTCTTGCTACTACTCAGACTGACATGTAGTGGAAAAGAGGGGCATAACAAGCCCGTGAATGTGACAACTGTATCTGTTGTCGGCAGTGTCCGCAGCATGGTGCAGGAGATGGTCACAAAGGCAATGTGTGTACCAAGAAGGACACTGGTCTTAGCTCAGAACTGCAAGAAAATAAACAACTTGTAAGTTTATAAAAAATTGTGCAGCCCTAGGGACTCGTTGAGGCCCTTGGGGGCTAGTGTGTCAAGCTTGTAGATCCATTGTGACTCCAATTGTAGGAGTTTTTTGGATCTATCACCCCTGCGAATGGAAGCTGGAATGTGGTCGACAATTCTATAACGGAGCATGGCCATATTGTGTTTTGCTCGGGCGAAGTGCCGAGCAACTGGTTGTTCACTCTTACCCGATACAAGCGCTGCCCTGATGGCACTGCGGTGCTGTGTCATACGGACCTTAAAAGTACAATCGGTTTTACCGACGTAATTAAGCCCACACGGGCATTGAATAACGTAAATAACGTGACTGGTAGTGCACGTCAGGGGCCACTTGATTTTAAATTTTTTACCCGTGAATGGATGAGCTATCTCGGTGCAGGTGACTAGGTAGCTGCACGTTGTGCAACCCAAGCACCTATAGCACCCTATTTTAGTGGGCCTGATGGTACGGGTCTGAGATTCAAAGGTGGATATTTCCGTTTTAACAAGAAGGTCACGTAGGTTGGGCCCTCGCTTGTAACTGGGCATGAGTTTCGTGTGTTTGAACATTGGAAGGTCAGGGTCACTTTTGACTATGTCCCACCACTGTTTGGCTTTGCGGGACGTGACTAAGCTGGAAGAGCTATAGTCATTGACCCAAGGGATGCTAGGTGGCTTAACCTTGGGACTGCTTTTGGCGATGAGATCTGAGCGGTTTTGTGCCAGTGCTTTGGATTTTGCCGCCAGCAGTTCGGTGGTGGGATAGCCCCTTTGTTCAAACTTTTTGACCATAATGTCTAGTTGTGCTTCAGTTTCACTGATGGTGTCAGTGATTCTACAGACCCTAAGGAATTGCGAGTATGGCAGACTTTCCACTGTGCCACGGGGGTGGAAGCTGTCATGCCGCAAAAGGGTATTCCTGTCTGTGGGTTTCACAAACAACGACGTGTGTAACTGGCCGTCAGTAATAGAAATGGACAGGTCCAGGAAAGATATGGTGCTTTGGCTAGTCGTAAGGGTGAGTTTGATGGGGTGCATGGAGCTGTTCTGAGTCTCAACCATGTCTGTAAGCGGGTCTAGAGGACCTCTCCATAACATGAAGAGGTCATCTATATAACGTACGTAAAGGTCCATATGAGGGTGGACCCCAGGATTGTCAAGAAGTAAGAATTTTTCTACTTGCCACATGTAGGCATTTGCAAAGGACGGAGCTACTGGGGAACCCATAGCACACCCCGTCCTTTGCAAATAGAACCCTCCATCGAAGAAAAAATAATTGTGTGACAATGTATGGCTCAATAGTTTGATAAAGAAATCAACTGGTGGTCCATGGTACAGTGGATTGTTGTGGATCAATGTAGCCACTGCCTGTATCCCCTCAGAGTGTGGGATACAAGTATATAGACTTGTAACATCTAGAGTCGCCAGTGAGGTGTCTGACATGTCAGGATTAAGATGTAAGAATTTTTGTAAAAGAGAAGTGGAATCGCGCAAGTAGGTCGGGAGGTTTTGAATGCAGGGTTGTAAAAATGTATCTAGATACACTGCTATCGGTTCGCACAGCGACCCCCTGGCAGAGATAATCGGTCTGCCAGGAGGGTGCTGTGCGTCCTTGTGTAGTTTGGGAATACTGTAAAACAGAGGTATGACAGGAAAGGCCGTGGTCAATTTTCTGAACACCATGTCGGATATAATAGCGTTGTTCTTGGCAGTTGACAACAAAGTGTCAAGCGTGTTTTTAAATCTAACAGTGGGGTCACTGTGTAGTTTCTCATATGTAAGCGGGTCATGTAATAGCCGATAACAATCATTGCGGTAATAACTGGTATCCATAACCACTATGGCTCCCCCCTTATCCGCACTGCGGATGATAATATCAGTACGCTGACTAAGCTCCTTGAGAGCTGCTCTTTCAGCGACAGGTAAATTGGGGAATACCTTGGGCGGGGGGGAAGGAATGGCAGAGTCCAGTAGCCGTGAGAAAGTTTTTATAGACGCATTGGTCGACTGTGGGTCGAATTTCGACCTGGGGCCTAGATTTTTAATTGCCATGGGTAAAGTCTCATCAGTGGTGGGGGAAGGGTTTTTGGAGAAATACTCCTTGAGTTTCAGGTTTCTGTGGAACCTGTATGTGTCCACTGTCCACCGGAATTTATCCGGGCCTCTGGATGGCACAAAAGATAAGCCTCGACTGAGGACTTGCATCTCTGCCGTGGATAGCGGGGTTGATGATAAGTTAAATATTATGTCCTGGACCCCCTCGGTGGCTTGCGCTTGGTTTTTGCGGCGTTTTTGGCCTCCTCGCCTGGTAGGTCTTTTGGGCCGGTTTTGCCCCCGGCTCTGGTGTTCACCCCTAAAGGGCTTGGACCGCGGCTGGTAGTTGGTCCTCCTCTGCGTGCAGTATCAGTGTCACTCCCAGATGTGCTGGAATTCTGGAAGCGCTGTCGATAACCGGTACGCCCACCAAATCTCCCTCTGGTAGATGGTCTTGAAGTGCTGCCCAGCCAGGGATATACCGCGTGCTGCTCGTAATCAAGCTGCACTTTCTTTAATTTATCTTTTTTAAAACGGAGGAGTTCCGTTTTGTACGACTCCACTTGGGCTTGTAATTTGTCCAGCCACTTAGTGGACGGGTCAGCGGTCAGGGAGGCTAAATTGGTGGCTTCAAAGGAGGAGATTTTGGCCTGAGTGGTGGAGTGTTCCTTCTTGGATTCTTCTATCACTAGAAGCATAAGGTCCATGGAACACTTATTTAATATAGAAATCCACCTTTTACAAAAAGGCACACTGTAACGACCAATAGTGGGTGTGTTGTGCACCCTGAACCCTCTGGGTATTTGTTTATTTCTGTAGTAGTCAGATAGTGTGCGGGCGTGATAGAGGAAATCTATCTCTCTCTTTTTCAGTTTAAACAACTCTTTAAAGATGTCGTCGTTGGTGTTGATGTCGGTTTCATTAAAGGCAGGGTCTTTGCAGAGAATATCGTCTGCTTCAGCTTCTGAATAGCTGTGGTGGTCCACGTTATCACACTGAAGTACATATGCTGCTGCAGCCGGAAACTCTGGTTCAGTCTGTGACATAATCAGTCAGGGAAGCAGTGTCCGTAACAACAGAAGTCTGCAGCTTCTGTGAGACCTCAACCCCTCACACTGGGGGGGAGGGAGTAGTGATGGTAATCAAAACAGGAATGGAAGCAAAAAGAACTGAGCAGGGTGAACAGGCTTGCCTGGTGCCTGGAGTCATGTGCTAGCTGCACTAGAATATGGCAGCCTGCACATCAATATGCACAGAGTAGGGTCCGGCACAACAGGTCTTAGGGTAGCCAATGGATATATCCTTGCCCAGGTGCCAACAGTAAGGACCTTTCAGCCCCTTGTAGATAATCAGGAAAGAACGGGCACTCAGGGTCTTGTTGATGGTGAAACCAAGGACTGTTTATTCAGTCAGGTTGTCCGTCTACGTTTCGGGGTCTCCCCCTTCGTCAGGACAGGTAGTAGGTATAACAACAATTGAGTGAAAATAAAGTGATTTATAAAGGCTCAGAGAACTTACCACTCCTGCAGCTTGCGCTCACTCTCCGGGACCGCCGGGCTGACTTCCGGGTACGATCGCGCCGTGATGACGTCACCGTGATTGACAGTGTCATCCCTCCGGCGCATCAGAGCGGGGCTGGCCTGCGGTCAATAAAAATTGACAGTTTAATTGAACGTCTAATTGTCAGAGGATATGATAATCAGTTGTTAATGGATACCAAGGATAGAGTACTTAAACTAGATCGTAAAAGTCTCTTACAAAAAAAGAAACCAGTTAATGACAAATTGATTAATAGTTTCCCCTACATTAATCAATTTAATACTTCCTCTCATTTGGTTGATACCAATGTTAAAAGTCTCTGGCCCATTCTTCAAACAGATCCCGAACTAAAACTCACTAATACTAAAGTTATGCCCTGTTACTCCAGAGCTAGAAACTTAAAAGATATGTTAGTGAAAACTGACATATCAGGCTTCGGTGAGGAATCAAAAAACTTTCTTAAAAATAAAAAGAATGGCTGCTTTAAATGTGGCTGCACTACGTGAATCACCTCATTGCGGGTGACACCTTCTTACATCCCCACTCGGGACACAAATATAAAATTAAGCACCACCTCACCTGTGATAGCACATATACAGTCTACCAAATAATATGTCCCTGTGGACTTAGTTATATTGGCAAGACGTAAAGAAAGATTAAGGAAAGAATGGCCGCCCACAGGTCGACCATTCGTGCAGCTTTACAAAATGTAAAAAGTGATCAGCCAGTTGCCCGGCACTTTGCTGAGGCAAAACACTCACTAGCAAGCCTTAAATATAGAATGATTGATCACATCCCTCCACTTAAATGTGGGGGTGATCGTGGCTTAATGCTACTTAAACGGGAGGCTGAATGGATTTTTCGCCTCCAAGTATTAGCCACCAAAGGGCTAAATGAACATTTTACTCTATCTATGTTCTAATGACCTTGTCCCTTGTTACAGTCTGCTTACATGCATTTCGTTATAATTTTTTAAAAAGATGACTATGTCAAAATAATAGTCGACACACACAATGTTGACAGTTTTTGACCAAAAACTGTCAACATTAATATAATTACACATGTCTAGGCAGTAGTGACGGACTGGTAAATATTTTTCTTTATTGTAACTCATTGTATTGCATACTCTTTGTTTTTAGATGTCACTTATTGACGTGCACCGTGTACTTACACGATGACGTCATGTTTCAGCGCCTGGGCACCAGAGGGCTCTCGCTGACAGGAAACTTTTGTGCACGTGGGTGTGATGGGGGTATAAGGTAAGCTAACTGTTCATGTATCTTTATCCTGACGAAAATCTTAAACGATTGAAACGTTGCAAAACCTTCGCTTGTACAGCGTGTTTATTTTATTTATATTTGAGTGCCGCATCTCCTGCTATTCTACATGCCCTATATTGTGTTAGCACCGGAGTACATATACCAAAAAAGAGCGGAGTGCCGGTTCCCCCTGCTAAGCTATATATATATATATATATATATATATATATATATATATGACTGCCTGATGACAATACTATGGTACATTAAACATGGATTTGTATTTGGAAGTGGAGTGCCGTGATTAGTTTGGAATGTTTCTATTTTGAACATAGGCACTCACGCAAGCAATTTCCAAAGAAGCTGTGCCGGACATCTGCATAAAGTGTGTGTGTAGATATGTTTTATATATATATATATATATATATATATATATATATATATATATATATATATATATATATATATATATATATATATATATATAGCGTGGTATGGTCGTCGGCACTCCCAGACTGGGAAATAAAGAACAACGATATGCCCAAATGTGGATCAACGTTTCAGTGCCCGTGCACTTTTATCAAGATCAGCAGAGTGAATAAAAAACAGTGAAAGTTACCACTCTAAATAGACAGTGAACACATCATGGGGAGTCAGCTGCTTCCGGACGCCTTCACAAGATCCGGCGCTCGGTTACTGCGTCATCGCCAGTACACAAACACGTTGCTAAGCAACCACATCGTAATAATTAGTAGCATATCTAAAAGAAAAAATACAAGAGAAAATATCGAATATATACAATGGTTCATATAAGATCTCATAAAAAAGGTTTTCAGTGAGAAATATAGTGACTGTATGAAGGGATAAATATATGCAGTATGTGAGGTTGTGGTGGATGTAATCTCCCTTAACGCAACCTGTCAACTGCAATGCCATGTCGTGATTCCCACATGAGATATATACCAGAGAACCAATAATGTGGTTGTATGTCTGAATACACATGCCCAATATTGCGTCCTAATTATTGGATCAGGGTTTTCAACAGAATGCATGCAATCCCAATGATTCATTTAACCCACGGGGTGCTAGGGTCCCCAATCTTTCAATCCACCGGGTCTCAAGTTGTAATAACTTGGTCTGTCTATCACCTCCTCTTTTAAGAGGTGGAACCTGATCGATGATCATGTATCTTATGGCCGTGACACTATGTTTTGCCTTAGCAAAGTGTCTGGCCACTGGTTGTTCACTGTTACCCTTGGCAACTGCTGCTTTAATGGCTGACCGATGGTTAGCCATTCTCTCTTTGAACATGGTTTCAGTTTTTCCCACGTAGAAGAGGGAACAGGGACAGGTAATAAGATAAATAACGAACTTTGAGATACATGTCAAACGGTAATGTATGTCGATTTTTTTACCGGTAAATGGGTGATTGAAGCTCGAGCCAGTTTGTAAAAAGCCACATGTGGTGCAGTTCGGACATCTAACACATCCAGCCCGTGGTTTGCCAAGAAATGTGTCAGTTGGATCCTTGACCATTTCTGTGATGTCATTATGCACCAAATAGTTTTTAAGATTTTTGTTTCTTCTATATGCGGGCATAAGTTTTTTGTTAGAAAGATGGAGGTCTGTGTCCGATTGTATGATGGGCCACAGTTTTTTTGCTTATTTAATCAGGTTAGGGGTTTGGTGGTTGTACGTATTTGTCCAAACCAGTGTCTCTTTGGTCTTTTTATTGGGATTTTGTGTGGGATTTTTTAATTCATTAAGAGGGATGGCTAGTGCTTTCTGTTTCATTTGTTGTATCGTTTTTTTATCATAGCCTCTCTCGAGGAATTTATTGGCCATAGTGTCCAGTTCTACCAGGGCCTGACTACGCTCACTGTTAATGCGTAGTGCCCGTAAAAATTGGCTATAGGGTAGAGCTTTTTTAAGGCTGGTAGGGTGAGCACTTGATGATAGGAGTATGTTATTCCTATCAGTGGGCTTATGGTACAAGGAGGTAATGATCTTATTATTGGCCAATGTCAAGGTGACGTCTAAAAAGTTGGTCGATTGGTCAATAATGGAGTAGGTGTACTTTACTGGACTTGAGGTGGAGTTATGTTTTTCCATAATGTGAGAGAATGTCTCTCTGGTGCCACTCCAAAATATCAAGACGTCATCAATAAATCTGAAATAAGCAAATACATGTTTGGCAATCTCAGGATCTGCAAAAAAGGTTTCATTTTCAATCATTATCATAAAAGCGTTAGAATATGACGGAGCCACGCATGATCCCATTGCTACCCCAGCTGTTTGCAGGTAGTAATTACCATTAAAATAAAAATAATTTTTGGTAAGGATGGTTTCCAATAAGGTCATGTACAGGTTAAGGTCAGGGCCATTGTAAAGGTGGTTGTTAGTTAATAGCATTCTTGTTGCTTGTAAACCCAAATTGTGTGGTATGCAAGTGTACAGGTTACATATGTCAACAGTGCATAATAAACAATTATCAGGCAGGGATGTAAAGGCATTAATGGCTGTTAGTAAGGCGGCTGTATCCTTCAGACAAGTGGGTTTGGCTTGAATAATCGGCTGGAGATATCCATCAAGGTACACCGAAATCGGTGAAAAGATGGAACCCCTCGCCGATATTATTGGCCTGCCCGGTGGTTTATCAAGATTTTTATGAATCTTAGGTAGTGAATATAAAAGGGGCCTTACTGGATGTTCAGTCGTCAGACAAATTTTGATGGCTGATGAAATGAGTCCTTCTTTATGGGCATGTGAGATCAGACTGTCCAATTCATTTTTAAAAGTCATGGTAGGATCCCCGTTGAGTAGACGGTAGGTGTTTGAGTCGGCCAATTGCCGGTCAAGTTCAAGTTGGTAGTCTGTTAAATTCTGAACCACAATAGATCCGCCTTTATCCGATTGTCGGATGATTATGTCCTTGTAATTAGAAAGAGCATGAAGTGCTATCCTTTCTTGGTTGGATAAATTCCAATGTGTCGGTTTAATGCTGTCGGCTGTTTTCGGTGTCTCCTTCTCCAGAAGTCGACTGAAAGTTTTCAGGGATGCGTTCGTACTCACTGGATCAAAGCTGGACTATATATATATATATATATATATATATATATATATAGGCAGGCAATCAAACCGCACACATAGGACTTGTCTTTCAATAATAAAAGTCAGGCATCAGCCAGTTCAAGTGCAAGCTTTCGGTAAAGTTTATTATCCCGTCCTCAGGCTACAAAACGTGTTAGCACGTTTTGTAGCCTGAGGACGGGATAATAAACTTTCCCGAAAGCTTGCACTTGAACTGGCTGATGCCTGACTTTTATTATTGAAAGACAAGTCCTATGTGTGCGGTTTGATTGCCTGCCTGTATTTGTACCTGACTTACCTGCACCTGGGCAGAAGGGAGCTTGAAGTGGAGCGTGCCGGCATATCGCCCAATATATATATATATATATATATATATATATATATATATATATATATATATATATATATATACCACTCCACCACTGCCGGCACTCACAGCATATAAACAACTTGCTCCCAGTGCCAGAAAGCAAAATCCATATACATCCAATCCCACATGTATAGTTGCATATATATATATATATATATATATATATATATATATATATAGAGAGAGAGAGAGAGAGAGAGTGGCCCTAATAATGCGCTTAAAATTGTGGCCCTAATAATGCACTTAACGAAGCAGCACCCCTATAGTGCCCCGCTGTTAATGAAGGCACAACTGATGGAAGAATAGAAAGAAGAATAGAGGTGTGCTATAGTACATTACCAATCAGTGGTTGTATACAAACATTGATACAAAAAATTATATTTTTTTTTAAATAAATGGACATTTAGGGGGAAATTTACTAAAGTAAATGTGTAAAAAATAGGTGTATTTGTATCCAGAAATACACTTATTTTTGACATTTACTATCCCGAAAATACGGCAATTCGTATTCGTATTGATGTGCTATCAATACGAATACAAATTGCCATATTTTCAGGATAGTAAATGTAAAAAATAAGTGTATTTCTGGATACAAATACACCTATTTTTTACAAATTTCCTTTAGTTAATTTCCCCCTTATTGTAGGTTTTCCAGAGTAAAAAGACTCATCCACATTTTCATACTCTTATGGATGACATAAATAACATGAATCCGTGGCCCGACGCGTTTCGTCTCTTAGGACTTCATCAGGGGCAATGAATCAATCTATACAAGTGGTAAAGAGTTTGCCATTAAAATACACATATTAAATAATATGTTTAAGATATACATTTAAATTTTATGAAAAATATATATATACACATCAAAAAATGCACATTGAATGTATGACAAATTAATACATAAATAAAAACAAAGGATAACTGATCGAGGAGGAGGAGAAGGAGGAGAAGGAGGAGAAAATGATGAACGAGAAAGTGAGGTATATGTAATTTGTACATACCCCAAAAAGCAATATGGCCTCTTACGTAATGCACTTATGTAGAGAAGAAAAGCAAATCAGTTTCAATATGACGCACTCCTTATTCACAAAATTGTCAAAATTGACTAAAATTCAAATATGTCTTTATTAAATGGTACAGAACAATTATAATAGTGAGTATCACTTACAGGTCATCATTAATTAAGTAGTAATCTCAAATTTTTATTATTTATAAAGTAATGCTTGACCCGATGATATGTTTCCCTGTATCAGGGATTTTAGTGGCGAAAGATTAAGATAAGATGATAGATATAGAGAAAAAGAAATTGTAGAAAGATTAAAATTAGTCTCTGTAGGCCGTTAGTATCAGGTATTAATGAAACGGTTCCTGTTAATGTTTCAGGTAAGTATGGTACATTCTTATTGGCTGAAATGTAATTAATAAATGGGTTTTATTCCCAGCTCTGCATCTAGTATCGTTTTTTATTGCGTATTTAAAAGAATAATCTCTTTCCACTGTTCACATATATGTGTTGTATTCAAAATATATCAAAATAGGAAGATGGGTGGTGACCTGCCGTACGGCCTAGTAAACCACTTCTTTCTTCAAATCCTATCAGTCACATCAGGAGTCATACACATGTCAGTAGGTGCATAAATTCACTTATAGTGTAGATATAATAAGCAATTATGTTCTTTATTCCATGTCTCCCTATGCCTGTATCTGACAGGTATTAGGTGAGATGCACCTTACACATTTATGGTTATGATGCTCATGTAATAACACGTTATCAAATGTATGTTACAACTACATATGTGATTTTTGAGCGCTCATAGTTATCCAGAATGCGTGGTAATCGGCATTGGGCTTGCAGCAAATTGCCCAATCTGTGCTATAAGTTTTGCAATTCACCAATTATGGTTTACATATATTCATGCAGATTGGTCAGAGCAAATTGCCCAGTCTGTACTATGTATTTTGCAACTAATCGTGCATATAGTTTTTATTCAGACATTTTCTGCAGACAAATCAGAGCAAATTGCCCAGTTTGTGCAGTATGTGTTACATCCAATCATACATACAATTTATTATTTGAAATATATTCGTGCGGATTGATCAATTAAATGCCAGATAGTTTATGTATCAATTATGTTCTGAAATTAGTACAATTGCATGCTAATATATATTTCCAGCTGTCAGCCAAATATTTGCAAAACTATTGAGTTATTTAACACAAATCAAAGCCACTTTATTTCATGGTTAGTGTTACCATTTATTGAGTGAGTGACTCTTGATTTTTGATTTTTGTGTATGCGCCCCCCTTAATAGAGTTTCCGCAGTATAATTAATAGTTTGTAACTCACTTTCTGAAATGTACAGGCGCCGGAGCGCTCTCAGTACAGTGAGCGACTTGCAGCCAGCACGTTTTCTGGGACCGGGTCACTGAGCTCTGCCTGTATTGCAGTGTCTCAAGTGCACCCTGCTATCCCTACTATGGTGGACGCTGCGGTGAGCGCTAGTTATACGCTATGTATTTGAACACTAAGTTATAGATACATCAATACATTTGCTGCCGACAGATTGGAGCAATTAGCCCAGTTCGTAGAGTATGTGTTATAACCAATCACACATGCAATTTACTGTTCCAGATATATTCATACATATAATGTCAGTTTCGTAGGAGATAATTTCTATATCAGTTGTATTCTGAAATTCACACATTTGCATGCTCTTGATAGAGCTTCCGTCGTATAATGAGTAGTTTGCAAAGCACTTTCTGAAATGTACAGGCGCCGGAGCGCTCTCAGTACAGTGAGCGGCTGGCAGCAAACGCTGTCCGGGATCGGGTCACTGAGCTCTGCCTGTCTTGCAGTGCCTCAGGTGCACCTCGCTATCCCGACTATGACACACGCTGCGGTGAGCGCTCGTTACACGCTACGTATTTAGACACAGAGTTATAGATACATTATTACAATTGTATACATTTTAACCAATAAATTAACGGCTACAGAGCGAGCTGCCGATGCGCATTTCGCCTGTGTCGGCTTTTTCAAGGCTTACGTAATGCGTAAATTGAGGAATCCACTAGCTTAGTGGTGCCTATTGCAGTCAATTACTGGGGTATGTAAAAATTACATGTACCTCACTTTCTCGTTCATCATTTTCTCCTCCTTCTCCTCCTGAGGTGATGTTTCCCATATGAACCAATTCGATTTTGTCTATCATTTTCTAGGTGCAATAGAGAAATGATAGATATTATCTGATTTGTCGCTATGGATAACATCACCTCTTTTTATTTTTAGAAGCTTTAGTAAATTTACCCTAGTATATGGTTATAAAAACATTTTAAGTACAATTTCAAAAGCGTTTTTTGTAGTTAGAAAAAAACTGCAGGTGCAGCACAAACATTATTTACAGCTGTAGGTCCTAATCTGCTTTTATAGAGAATCACTTTTTTTAAAGCAGACACAGCTCTAAAATGGAACACACATAGGGGAAATTATACAGTAAATAAAAACCTACATACTTGTATCTACATTAGCTCACCATCTTCATTTAAACTTAAGAGGTTCTTTTGTCACGCTTGTTCCTTGCATATAAATGCACTTTCCAATATTATTTGTACCACAATGATGTAGAAAACCTCTAACTGCAAGTAATTATTAAAACCTAATTTTTTAGCATATCTGAATATTCTTGAAAATTAAGTAATTTAAACACTGTTAATGGAAATACATTGCAAAGAAAAAGTACAATCTTCCTAGTATGTTCCTATAAAATGAACAAAGGTTGTATCCTGCAATTTCACTGATCTAGAAGTGAAAATCTGTGCACTTTCATGTGAAAGAATAAAGTATATTTCCAGTACATCCATATTATTTCTTAATTATGCATAACTATTATCAAAATTGGTTTCAGTAAGCACCCTGTGACTCTGTTATGCTTTGTTGTTTTTTATATAGATCATAAGATTGTTTTACAGTATGCAAATTATTTTTATGGTAAACTTTTATTTTTGCATGTTTCATTAATATTTATATTGCATATGATTTATCATACATATTAATATTCATCTAGTTAGTTTATTGATGGGTGAGATTAACTGAGATTAATTTAGTCAAGTAATAATAGAAAATCTATTTGTATTCTATAAAGGCATTCATTATATTGGATACATCAGTGTATTAAATATATAATATAGGATACTCCCTTTGAGTTTTTTGAAGCCTAATTGTAACACGGCAACTACACTGCCTATCCTGGGATGTCTGTAAAGCAGGGGTGTGATACCTTTTTTGTGCCAAGCGCCGTTTGTATGGGGGTAAAAATCCTTCAGGGGGCCAAATGCAAAAGTGTCTCTTACAAGTTGTCCTGCTGCCGCAGTCCCAGGTTCCAGCGGCTGCCGCTGAATAGGACTGACAGTCTCAGTCTGCTACCGATTAGGAGGAATCTCGCGAGAACTACTGCCCTCTCGACTTGACTCCCGGCAAAGCCACTGGGCAGGTGGGAGGGCCACTCACACCGGCTACGAGGGCCGTATCCGGGCCGCGGGCCTGAGGTTCCCCACCCCTGCTGTAAAGAATCATTCGTTTGGCAACTATAACAATTGCTACCTTTACTCATGGAAGTACTCAGTGTATCTAATATACAGTATAAGAAAGATACTCAATTTGAGCATTGAGAGCTAAAATTATCTAACTGGCTATAATAGCAGTGATGCCTTTTCTAATATTAACTCCTTTTACATCAAATATGTTACTTCTGGAAAAGCTTACAGTGCTATACAGTATAGCTTAATTCAAGTGGCACAATAGAACCTTATATTAAAGTATTCAATGAGCAGGAGGTAGATATAGTGATATAATAGTGATATAATCTAGAGGATATTACTGATAACTGATTAGAACATATATTACTTGGAATGCAGGAAATGTCTTATCCAGATATCACCACAATACTGCACATCCTCCTATCATAGCACAGCCGGGTTTGACTGGCAGAAGTATTATCCTATCATAGTGTATAAACGGAGAAGGGTTGTACACTTACTCCCACGAACACAAAATATTTATTTATTTTTAAGGCTGTTATATGATCATAGTATTGCCCAATTCTGGTCACTTCTGGCCTCACATTGATTGGCTACTTAACATTAAAATATCAGCAAGAGTTCCACAGTCCCCATGTCTTGAAAAAAGGCTCCCAGTGAGCTGAAACGTGTTGACACCTGTCAGGGGACTCTTTCTGCATTCTGGACCACGCGGACCATGGAGTTAACATTTGACACCTTTTTCCTGTCACTTTTGTATGGACCTTTTCCATCTTTCAGTGATTGTGTATCTTATAGCTGCCTCCTGGTTTGGGTCCAGTCTGCATATTTTTTTTATTTTTTTTTTCATGTATTTAAAACTTTTTAAAAGTTTCTCTGCATCTATTTTTGTATGTAATGTTATTGTCCAACTATGGACCTCATGTGGATAATTTTTTGGGATTTAAAATCGTTGCCCTCCTGTGAGCTTTGTGACTCATCTGTTGGGGATTTCCGATCTGTGAATATAAAGATACTGTACCTTGATGTGTTTGATTCCAGCTGTGACATTGTGAGTGTGGTACGCCCCTTATTCTTGGGACCCCATGGGCTTTTAAGTCATAAAGAAACCTGTATGAGTGTTCCCCACTTCTTGTGGATGTGAGTGGGGGTATGTTCATTTACGGATAAATTCATTGATTGTTATATATCCCACTATCTGTCTTGAATATACTTACCTGTGGGGGTTTGTTTAAAATGGGAACTCAACATTCTTCCCAATAGTACAGTATTTGGAGTACGCCATCATTACCATTTGTGGGCCCTAAAAGGAAACCTTTTTGGGTGGGATCCATCTAGTACCCTAAGGTGAGAGTACGCCCTTCTGAATTATAAAGTAAAGAAACCATTCAGCGTATTTTACTTACCTTTGCTGTGTGAGTGGGGTACACCCTTCTTATCTCAAATTACCAAAGACCAATCAGAAACACTGTTTTGGACTTATTTTATTTTAAATACAGTACTACACATTGTGTGTTTTTTTTTTCTTTCTATCATATGATTTTGAATCATCCTGGAATATCCATTGGAGTATGTAACATCATTCTATGAAGAACAAACATCACTAATTTTGCAACCAAATACGAGTGCTGGTTTATCTTTTTTTCATACCAAGGGGAGGTAAGTGTGCTTTTATATATATTCATATTTATCTAGCTCACATTAATGATATTTTTTAAATCACTGCACTTGTTATTCTGCACATTGGTCACCATAGCAACACAGAGGGATCTACTTTCTCCTCTTAGTGGGGCCAGTTTCTCAGCTGGACGGAAGTGATGTGGCTGCCGAACTTCCCGGGACACGTGGCTGGGAGGAAAGTTGTAACCAATCAGTCGTCAGACGCGATGGGCAGACCTCATCTTGATTTCACATATACTGTAGGTAAGATTTGTTACCCTTCAGTTTGTATTGCACATTTTTGTCTTGATAAAGGAAGAAATATCTTCCAAAACATTTTCTTAGATCTGTGTACCGTCTCATTTTTGTGGAAGCCCGGACGAGTGCCATATTTCTCTGTCCTGTATAGTTCTGTTTATGGGCAACCTGGCATTTCTATAACTGGATTGATAGGAGTGTCAGCATCCTTGCCTGTTTCTATAAATATCTGCTTTGTTATCCTGAAGAAAAGGTGTCTGGACCTTGAAATGTCGATTTGACAGAATAAAAGGAACACCTTTCTTGACCATTTAAGTCCATGCAGTGCCACCTGATGTTCTTCCAATAGGGGAACTCTGCAGTGTGTATGTATATATACATATATATATATATATATATATATATATATATATATATATATATATATGCGTCCAGACGGCGGCACTCACCAACAATAAATTCTCTCAGAGGCAGATTCGTTTATCAACGTTTCGAACCTTTTAATAATGGTTCTTCATCTGGATATACAATACATAATGCACACAAAACAATATTTATACATACCCCAATCAAGACTACACCAATCACCAGCATTCGGTCTTGGCACCATTCAGCCGTCCCCGTGCGTCAGCGTGACCCGGGCACAAAACGCACGTCATCACATCGGTGCCGGTCCAGCGTCAGGACACCAAAAACCAACCAAATTGCCATAGCAACAATAACAACGCAGCACCTAGCAACAGGAAATGCTGTACCACATGTCTACCTGAGGCTACCGTGAGGACGCTTTCAGCTACCATACCGCGTCATCACGTCCATACACGGCCAGCCCCCAGTTCAACAGTGGTACGCCTCCGTTACCATGGCACCGTTGTATACAAATCATGACAACACCACGGAGAGATGTGTCACGTAAAATACACATACAAATCAGAGTGGACATAGAAAAAAGATATAAACAGCATAATTACAATCAAACATACAGTTAAGTGATAATATAAAAAAAAAAAACAGAAAAAAACATAAAATAAAAAAAACACATGACAGTACTGGAATGTGGAGCATCAGAGAACATAACTGTTATAATACACGTATTTGTGTGATGCAATGATACTATAACTCCAGTTACTAAAATCAATAATGCTGCTGATATATGTATCTAGCTTTAAACATCATTTACAGGAAACAATGTAAGCCCCTGAATTCATTCAAGCCCCGAGGGGCCAAGGTCCCCAGGCGCTGTATCCACTGCGCCTCACACTGTAATAACTTCTTAGACCGGTCCCCCCTGCGTATAGACGCAGGGACATGGTCTATGATGGTGTATCTGAGCATAGGGATCGTGTGGCGGGCCTCCAAAAAGTCCCTCGCCACCGGTTGGTCACTAACACCCTTCTCAAGGGCCATCTTGATATAGTAGCGGTGGGAAGCCATCCGCTCTCTCAAGGTGCGCTCAGTTTTCCCTATGTAGTTGAGTGAACAAGGACATGTGATCATGTATACTATGTATTTGGCTGTGCAGGTCACCCTGTGACGAATAAAGTATTGCTTGCCACTAGATGGGTGGCAAAAAGAATCACCAGTATTTAAGGATCTACAGGTAGTGCAATTCAGAAATGTAAAGAAACCAGGTCAGGCGGCAAGAAATAAATATATATATATATATATATATATATAGGAGTCTGTAGCTAGCAAGCAGCGGCACTCAACAGGATTTGTGATGGTGGCAAAAGGTTTTAATTCCTTAAATTAAAACCTTTTGCCACCATCACAAATCCTGTTGAGTGCCGCTGCTTGCTAGCTACAGACTCCTATACCTATCCCCCGGAGGGCACCCAGGTGGCTGAATTTCTCGAGGTCGAGTGCCGGACTGACTGTAATTGTATATATATATATATATATATATATATATATATATATATATATATATATATATATATATATATAGATACAGAAGTACCAACACACTCGCCATTCCTATGAATAGGGTGCAAACAGCACCCACTTCACAGGGTGGGGTGCAGTGGCCTTTGACCACACACTCTAGTACAGTGGTTCCCAACCTTTTTACTCTCCCGTACCCCTTGATTAGGCTTTTCATTGATAAGAACCCCCTCCTCTCATTTTGAAATATGGACAGTACTTAGCGATATGCAGATCCTTATGCATGTCCTTATATTAAGGAGGAGCGGAGGAGTAGTACACAACCAGGAATCATGCCCTTCTGTGTCTAGACACTGGTTGTGTATTATCTCCAGGATTCCCGCTAACACCGGTAGGATTAATGTCGCTGCTTCCTCCACCTTTGTCAGTGCTGGGCAGATGACTGCTGATGTCTGAGGGCAGCGCGGGAAGCTCCCGGTGGATTGCTGGTCAGGCATATGACACAACATGGTTTGTCTCCATGGCACAGGGTCTTCTTCAGCCATCAAAAGACCTTTTCATCGTCCGCCATTACCAATATTCTTTTCAAGTACCCCCAACTGGTCTGCAGAGTACCCCCAGGGGTACTAGTACCCCAGGTTGGGAACCACTGCTCTAGTAAATACAAACACAGGGTGCCCAGGACTCACTACAACAAACTAACTCACCTTAACACTTAAATAATCACTTAAATAAATAATGGGGTTTTAGTTCATGAATTGATCAATGCATTTAAGCTTGCAGCCCATCGCCAAGGGACCCCATTTCACTGCAAGTCCTACACTAACAACTGGTTTTCTTAGGAATCTGGCAGCTGCTTACACATCATAGCTAAAATGAACATGTGTTTTTTTCTTGGGTTAAAGCTCAACTGCCAAGTACCTTATGGCTTTTAAAGGTGAGACAATCCCAAACACAGCACCTGAGCTAGTATTAAAGGGGCAGCTGTCACAGGTTTCAGGTAAATGAGCTTATCTAGGGTGCATGAGAAAGCTATGATCACAGTAACAGAAGTTAATTAAAAATCAACCCAAATATATAGATACAGAGGTACCAACACACTTGCCATTCCTACGAATAGGGTGCAAACAGCACCCACTTTACAGGGTGGGGTGCAGTGGCCTGTTACCACACACTCTAGTTAATACAAACACAGGGGGCCCAGCACTCACTACAATAAACTAACTCACCTTAACATTTAAATAATCAATTAAATAAATAATGGGGTTTTAGTTCATGAATTGATCAATGCATTTAAGCTTGCAGCCCATCGCCAAGGGACCCCATTTCACTGCAAGTCCTACACTAACAACTGGTTTTCTTAGGAACCTGGCAGCTGCTTACACATCATAGCTAAAATGAACATGTGTTTTATATATATAAAAGACAGGACGCCCGGCATATCCTCCATATATAATTCTGTCCGGGTGCCCGCACAACTGGGAATGTAGATAGAACAGGAACGTGCAGCACTCCACTACGATGTAGCAGAAAACTACTTTTATTCAAACAACGTTTCAATATCATGTAGACATTGTCATCAGGTTCGAAAATATCTGTACAACAATCGCCTTAAATATCCAGTGAACAGTAGGCGGAGGGGCAGGGAGCGTGAGTTGCATCCCTGTCCAGACCACATCAAGGGCCTGCGACAGGAGATGCTCACACACCTCCTGAACACACCGGAATAATCAGTGGCATCATATGACATCATAGTAACATATCAACAATTATTCTATATAACATAACAAAGACTAGAAATAAATCACAATGCGAAAAGATAAAAATATATACATATAGGAAGAACATATTAGAAGTACAATGTACTAACAGACTCATAATCATTGGTCATGGTATGTATAAAAGACCAGTACTAAAGAGCAATCCAAACCACGTCATCTAATCAATTAAGCAATACCGCAATGCCCGGTTGTTCATTAAGCCCATAAGGGGCTTCACATTTGAGTATTTACGATTACCTCCTCTGATGGGAAGAGGCACATGATCAATCATTCTATATATAATAGAAGTCTAGCCATCAAAAAATTTCTGGCAACCGGCTGATCACTCAAACCGGTGGCCAAGGCACTCTTAATAGCAGACCTATGGGCTGACATGCAATCTTTAAATGGGCCTTCAGTTTTACCAATATAAGATAGTCCACAAGGACAAATTATTTGGTATACTGTAAAACATGTTCGGCAAGAAAGTGTATGTCGAATAGATAGAACCTTACCGGTTAAGGGATGATTAAATGATGCACCGGCTAACATAAATTTACAGGCAGTGCAAGTGCAGCCCGTATACATCCCAATTTGCGCTGTGTAGGTATATTGTTACAAGGAGCTGCATCTGATCTAACCAATCGATTGCGCAAATTCCTGGATCGTTTGAAACTGGGTAACAGTTTAGTTTTGCTCAGACCCAAATCATAATCTGTTTGTAATAGTGACCAGTTATCTTTGGCAATTTTGGTGATAACTGGACTCAATTGTCTGTACATAGTCACCCCTGGTAACACATCAGATGACTTATCATTAACGGTTCTCTGTACTAGCAAGTCATTGCGATCAAAAGCCAGAACTCTGGCCTTAGTTTCTAGCAATTCGGATAGTGGGTAGCCACCTACCACAAAGCGTCCAATCATCTCATCCATCTGTGCTTCTACCAAATAGGATTAGATACAATCCGTCTAATTCTTAACATTTGAGAAAAATGGAGGCTTCTAATGGTCACTCTCGGATGACAGCTTGAATATTCCAATAAGCTGTTTCTGTCTGTTTCTTTTTTTAAAAGATTTGTGCTTATCACACCCCCTTCAATTTGGATCATAATATCAAGAAAACTGATGCGATGTTTATCAAATGTAAAAGTAAACTTAATACGATCGGGACCAACATTATGTTTAGTCAACAAATCACTAAGATCTTGTGGCGGACCTCTCCAGAATATAAGCAGGTCGTCGATATATATTTTGACTAAACATAATGCTGGTCACGACCCTATTAAGTTTACTTAATAGTTTTTGATTTTTGATTATGCTACTTGAATTGATTCTGAAGAAAAAATATTTTATGTATGGTACTAATCACTACATACAAATCAACGGTACCGCTATGGGCTCAAATGTAGCGCAGGCATTTGCGAACCTGTATATCGCATCATATGAGTCCAAATATATCACTACTAGATATGCGACACAGCTTCTTTGCTATGTGAGATTTATCAGTGATGTTTTTTTTTGTCTGGTCAGGAACACAAGGTGATATTTTAGAGATGAAAAGGGGACTCAATATGGAACCAGAACCAATACGGTTTACTTACTCCATGGATCAGCAGACAGGGACATTTCTTGATGTCTGTGTATCCCGTGATGGGAACAAGCCAGGATATACACTTTTTCGCAAAGAGACAGACCGCAACACATTGCAGCAAGTGGGCAGTCACCATCCTACTCACCTTAAAGAAAATGTCCACAGTTCCTGAGGGTTCTGAGAACAAACCCATGCCATGCGACAGCCATGCGACAGCAGAGACTCAGTTACTAGAGATGAGTGACAGATTTCGTTCCAGAGGTTACTCTGATGAAGTGATCTCAAGATGTTTGCGTAAAGCTAAATTAAAACACCAGAAGCCACAGAGTAAAGATACCAACGAGACTCAGAAACCCAGGATGGTTCATGTGGGGACATTTGATTACATGTCCAATGTGACTCAAGCTCTGCATAAACATTATTGGCCCATTGCTGGGAGTGACAATACACTGAAATTATCAAAATACAATGCACCGATGAATGCTTATCATCGATGCTCAAACCTCTGTCAACTACTGATGAGACTGACCCTACAACCATCGACAAAAGGGACTCAGTGGTTGAGATCGAATAAGATGGGCTGCTTTAAATATCCAAAGGGTTGTACCACATGTAATTCGGTGATGACTATGGACTCTATTGAACATCCTCATAGTGGACAACATTTTAATTCACCAGAGACTAACCTGCACGAGTGCTTTTGTCAACTATGTACTAATCTGTCCCTGTGGGAAATATTATGTTGGTCTCACATCCAGACCGTTCCGCGAGAGAATGGCAAACTATAGAACTGATATAAGACAAGCATTCCTTTCTGGTGAAATGGATAAGCCAGTGGTGTGACATTGCGTTCAGTCAGGACATCAAGTGGCATCTATTAGGAGTATACTGGTAGATCATATTGCGAAACCCGAACAAGGAGGTGATCGTGTCCTGACATTAAGAAGATGCGAAGTACAATGGATATATAAACTGGACACTATTGCCCCTCAAGGGCTAAATTAAAATAACTCTTACTCCTGTTTTTTATAAACGGATTTATTGTGTGCTGGTCCATGGCAAAGAGTATTCGTAGGTTCCTGTTCTACATCTCTCTTTTATTAATATTAAATAATTGACTATAGGTCATTGATTAATAGTATTTCCTTTTTGTTAGAGTAGTCTATCGTTTTTATATTTTTATATATGTGGTTGGGTTCTGTCATATATTTTTTCATTTTCTATTTATTTCTCTCTTGATTTTATTTTACTGCTGTGATGCTACTACAACAGTTCACAAATTGATGTTATATATATTCCAATATATTGCCAACCTCAGCCTGCGCCCCTTTAGATAAGTATATTTTGCTTATATATAGCCCTATTATTGCCCGTGATGGATTACTAAAGATATATGATATGCACAATGCACTTTGACTATAAATACTTATTATGACCGTATAAGAGCATTAAGCCTTATTGGTTTCCATAGTGATCTATAGTATAGCCCGTAGCGCTAATAGTACCAAATTTCCGGTAAGTGGAATGCATGGACGCGTCACTTCCGGTATTTGAGACGCACGGCCATATTGGATCCGGTGTCATGATGCGGAAAAAGCATGTTTGACACGTGCGGCGGACATGGGAACGCCGGTGAGTAATCACACACCATGGTTAACTTTATGTATTAACACCACTATTTAAGGGGGCGGGCCAGGATTACTCAGTGATTTTCAATCCTTGCTGCTGTTTGGTTGTGTCGCTGTCGTCTTGACAAAGGCCGGGTACCAGTCGAAACGTTGACTTGGACTACGGTCCTATACATTGCTGGTGATGTACTGAATACATTTTTTTCTACTATATTTCTTTGTTTAGTGCCCTGATTGGACTCTGAAAGGCCCGTCATAGACCATATTGAAGGAGCATGCATTGCTGCCATAAAGGTGCACCCCACATTGGTCTATTGGTGGTTTGGAGTGCGGATATATATATATATATATATATATATATATATATGCACACTATTTGGGGGTTTAGTATGTATCATTGAATATAAGTGATATTGGCATGCAGACATATTTTTTTGCCTGTTAAGGGCTATTTCTGGTTGCAATTCTTACCATTTCTCTTTGCTTTTCTGGCCATACTACTCCTTATCCTTGGTTCTCCCCCCACAATAAACTTCAGACCCTTCTCTATGGGGTGTATCTTTTGTTTTGAAATTATTTGAATCCTATTGACCTTGACCATACCTCTTACATGCTGTGACTTTACTAAACAACCCTCCCTTCCAGTTTCTCCCTATGACCATTCTTTGTGCTCTCATTTCTAAACCAATCCATTTGTTAGTTATTTCCCCACTGTTGTATGGACAAAACTCATTTTCCTTTAGTTACTAAAAACATACAACCAAATGCTAGTTTCTCTTTTTTTGTTGAGGTTAGCATACATTTTGTGTTGTATATGGAAAGGTAAGCAGTTAAATTCTTATTGATAGAAAAGTGATATATAAATAACACTGATATAGTTACTATTATTATTATCATCATCATCATCATCATCCAGTCATAAGAGACCTCATGGCACTCCTTTTGATGGTACTACCATCAGAGCAGAAATAGCGGTAATCCCTAAGGCTGTGAATGATGCTATTGTTTGTTATTGTGTAATTTCCCTATTGAATTTACAGTGCAATTTAAAAGTTTGGGCTCATCCATTAGTTTTCTAATGCGATTAGAGAACACCTTTTACCATTAGAACACTGGAGTGATGGTTGCTGGAAATGGGCCTCTATTATTATTATTATAATTTTATTTATAAGGCGCCACAAGTGTTTCGCAGCGCCGTACAAAGGAACAATACAGGGAGACAAAACTTGGCATAACATTGAATAAATAACAAAAATACAGTACAAATAAAAGAGCACCACAGTTCAATACACATTACTGCTTAAATGTAAGTAGTGAGGACCCAATCAACATACAACTAGAGGCTTGAGGCCAATGATGGAGATGAGTATGAAGATGGTCACTGGGTGTTGGAGTAAAGGAGAGCAGTGAGTGAAATGTGAAGAGAAGTGGGCTTTGACAACAGAAGGGAAGAGGGCCCTACTCGGAGGAGCTTACAATCTAGTAGGAAGGGGAGACAGACAGATTACAAGAGGTGCAAGCGAGGGGGTGGTGGTTATATAGCAGGATGTAAACAGGCAAGGGGTCGGAGAACCAGCTGGTTTATGCAGTGGAAGGGTACGCTTTGATGAAAAGGTGAGTTTTCAGTGCCCGTTTGAAGCTTTGCAAGGTCGGGGAGAGTCTAATGGAGCGAGGGAGTGCGTTCCACTGAAGGGGTGCAGCACGGGCAAAGTCCTGTACTCTAGCATGGGAAGCAGTGATCAGGGTGGAGGAGAGACGACAGTCGTCAGCTGACCGTAGAGGGCGGGAGGGTGTATGAATGGAGATGAGGTTAGAGATATATGGAGCAATGGAATTAGAGATGGCCCTGTATGATGGCTATGTAGATATTCCATTAAAAAACAGACATTTTCAGCTAGTCTTGTCATATACAAAATTAGCAATGTACAGTATAGAGTGTATTTCTGATTAAGTTAACGTAATCTTCATTTAAAAAAATAGTGCTTTTCTATCTAAAATAAGGACATTTCTAAGTAAACGCCAAACTTTTGAATGGTAGTGTAGATATCAAAATATTTTCTAACTTACTAATCATTTAGCATGATTCATTCCATCCCTAATCTGCCCTGACCAAGCTAGAAACTACTAGACAATCTATTACCATTATCCACTATTCCAACTTTCAAGTGTCTCCTCCATTGTTACAATGTTTGATGCCGAACAAAAGGTATCAATAATGAAACAAATTGGCTGAGTTTTCATGAATCCATATGCAGGAAGAAGATAATATTGGACCAGATACAAGTCCAAGAATCAGGACTCGGGGTATGCCCTATGTCACCCTACAAGGCCAGCTCATAAGGGTCTTTTTTAGGAACATGGGCTATAAGCAAGATGTGATAGATAGAGGACACTGACCCTTTGGAGGGAGACTGGAACTAGCAAAGTGACTCCAAGCAGTGTGTTGATGGAAGGCCTAATGTACAAATGATGTACCTGTGGATATTTTATATTGGGTATCAGATGTTTATAATAATAATAATAATAATAATAATAATAATAATAATAATAATAATAATAATAATAATTTTATTTATATTTGTGCTCATTCTCCAATAGGACTCAAGGCACTTAACAGATAGAATGAATGTAATACAGTACAGAAACAATGAAGCACAGAAAAGCTTTTCATAAACAATACTTAAGGGACTGAAGGAAACGCTTGAGTAAATAGGAAAGTCTTGAGTCTGTTTTTGAAGCATTCTAGAGTCTGGGTCTCTTAGATTTCTGCAAAGGAATGGCAGCTAAGAGCCCTATGTATCCTATATTGTAATTGTCAGAAACAATTCCCCTTCATTATGTTCTCTGTGTGATTACAGATTTCTCACTTATTATTTCCTTTGTACTAATGAATGGTGTACAATACTATTTTACTTGTTGGGTGTAGTAATATTCCATGTATCCCTTTCCTTCTTTCCTTTCTTTCTTTCTTTCTTTCTTTCTTTCTTTCTTTCTTTCTTTCTATCTCTCCCTATCACTACACTAAAATTAGTATGAAAAATAAAGTTTGTACAAATAAATGGATACAATGCATTTAATATGCAGTACAATTATTAAAACGACACAAAATAATCATTATTATCTTTCAACCAAATCAAAATTTTACAACATTATTGTTAATAATCTAAAGTTATCACTCTTTAAATTTCTTATTATGATATTGTATTGGAGTAATCGCCAGCACCATTAATAATAATTTGCTTTCTTTTCATATGCATAGTGGAGCAATTATCTATTCTGGTTTTTATGTGTTAATTTTCATAGTTAACAGTATGATATGAATAATTTATTGTATTTTTTGGAGTAAGTTTATTACTATTTTTTAATACAAACTGTATTTATTACAGTTACATATTTTTACAAGAAGCTTTGCATATCATATCAATGTAAGAATAGCAGCTGACATATATACTGATCTGTTGGTTTTGTGACAGAACACATTTTTATGCAGCATTGCTTTAAATTCAGGCTTTAAATAGAGCTATGACTGACACTTCATCTAAACAGCCCTGAGGGAAAACGTCACATGTTTGAAACAAGCCGAAACTGCAAACATTACATCGTCTGATCAAGCTACGTTAACTGAATTCACTTTCTTTATACTGATTGAAAGAGATCAATCGGCAGTTATTGGGCACAAGCAAAATCTTTACCCAGCTGTCTATAACTACAGCATTGCTGTATTTTCTCAATCACTGTCTTCTGCCACACACAGTATTTCTCATCATTTTTTTTATTCACTTTCTATCACATTTTAGTGACTTTTTATGTCTGAATTGATTTATATTTATTGCTCTGGAAGACTTCATAAAATATAATTTAGTGCCATTTTTTGACGTGTGTTTTAACATTATTTTAAGTTGGCAGTAACCTAAAATAAGTTCAGATGAATAATTATTTATAAGTCTTGTATTGTACAATATACTTCATATACATTTAATTTAAAGAGGCGCTGCATATTAGAAAAAAAACTAGTGTGTTTATATCAGCAATGCCTGGGGCATATTGCAGCTATGCCATTTATCAGCATTAATAAATGGCAGAGCTAATCCTGAAATGTTGATTATATTTTTGGCTATGATTTAAGCTTCAACATTTTGTATGTGTTTCTATAAACACAGTGCCATGCATCCTTATACCAATAACTATTGACTTCTCTACATGACCTTAAACTGTTGTGCCTGCTGAAATTAGCAGGTACTGTACAGAGCTGTATAGGTTGGTTGTTTAGCACACTCCATTTGATCACTTTTGAAGCTTAGTGCATCTGGCCCGAAGGAAGAGATGTACAGAATCAAGCTTCAAAAAGTCAGATAGTGGAGAGTGATAAGCAGCCAACCAATCAGCTCCTAGCTGCCATGCTACAGGCCGGGTTTGAAAGATGACAGGTAGGATCCGATTGGCTGGTTGTTTATCACTCTACATGGACTATAACTTTAAGCTTGATACATCTGGTCCTAATTGATGATTCCCAATTGAATTTGTCACAATTATTTAAGCTATGAGGCGTGATCCTGATTTACACACAGATTTGTACTGGGCTGCATTCTACAAGTCTTATAGAATGTCAGAATTTGATTCTGTACTGGATCCTCCCTCCAATACCAATCGATCAAGAAGTGAAAGGTATGTAGCGGTAGGCAGGGGCATGTTTCAAAGCCCAACTAAGACTGTAGAATTCATTATAATGGTCGAGAACTAATGAGTTTGTGGTGCTCTCTAGAGTCAGGGCAAAAACTTGGAACAAGGGAAGAAAGGAAGACTAGGGGCACTCAAATTACTGTGTAAATACAAATGTTTTGGTGTCATGAAAATGTGTTACAGTATGTCTAATCCTGAGTCAAGTGTATGCAGAGAGAATGCCTATTAAAACATATCGTAGCACTAACACTATCATGGGGTATGTTTTTTTAGCTTTACTTTTCCACTACCTCTTAAATTTATAGGTGCTAGCCCCACCTGACTCTCTTATTTATGGGGATGAGTGATGGCAATTGTGCTATGGTATGCATTATTTGGCTTCTTGTTTTTTGGTTATATAAGTAAAAAAGTATCTTTCGCTGCACTTCTTAAATTCTAATGGGCAAATTCCACAAATCAATATATATGAAAGAGGTAATGAAATATAACATTTCAAGTTCCAAATTTTAATACTTATATTACCTCCTAAACTCTCCTTCCACTGATTTCATAGTGACTTGGCAGATTGATTTATATACCTCTACTACTTATTCTTCCATGCCTGTGGCTCCATATGAAACTGTTTTACCATAAGGAATAGGAAAAGATACTTTAAAGTTCTTTCCATGAAAAATGACTTTCAAGCACTTAAAGAAAGGGTCTATGCATTGATTACATTTCCAATTGATCAATTGCGAGCTGATGTCAACAAATTACTTGATAGTATCTGCTTTGGCAGAGATTAGGTACTCTGGGAAGATTTTTTATGCATAAATCCTGTAATTATAGACTCAATAACTAGAGAATTTAGAGAACTCCATAAATATATGGAGGATGCGGACAACATAGGTCTTGAGAATAATTAGAGACTGAGGAGTATTTCAGAATATGTTATCCCTGGTTAATAATTTATGCTTTTTGAAAGATCTTAATGAGCACTTTTATAATGACATGGAAATAGAGCTTGCTTTTGATGAAGCTTATAGAGCTTTTTGGCTTTGTGACCTCTGGACGTTTTGTCCAGAGGTCACAAAGCCAAAAAGTTCTATAAACGTCAAACAGGACGCCCAACGAAAAGACCCACTTTGTCCAACATGTTTCAGATTCAGTGAAATCTGTGTATTTCAGCAAAACCGAAACCCTGTTTTTGCTGAAAATTGGGCTACAATAAGCCATGGCTTATTGGAGCTATTAGGATACCTAAAAAAATAACATTTACATTTTAAAACTGAAATAAAGTTGTTAGAATTCAAGTTAGTTTTTTTTCCAATGCACAACTTAGGCTTATTAGTGAGAACACTGGCAAATTCTGAATCCAAACTATCTGATGCTACAATTATTAAAAGCATACCTAATTACTTCTGGCTTTTGGGGATAACTGGATAGCCCCCAGGGGATCAAAATAACCATGTCCAATTAAATACTCCCCAATACCTTAGTTGGAATTGCAAGCAAAAACTAATACAAAAACTGGATTTGTGATGCCAGCCAAGTTAAATCATATCCTCATGCTATGGGCCTTATTCTGGTTGACTCGCTTGGATGCGAATTCGCAAGGGAACCAATGTTTCCCTTATGCGCATAAGCAGCATCATTTCTGCACATGTGTATACACTGGGTGCTTACTAACTCGGCGAAAATTCTTTTCACTGAGTGCACGCTCCCAGCCTTGTGAGCAGGGGGTGAAAAGGGGTGCGGGGTGCCGGCCTGGACCATCAGCATATGTGAACACCCAGCATTTCATGGGAATTCCCATGAAAACGCTGGGCATACACATGCTAATGCGTTTGTGACGCACGTGCAGGTGCAGACAGCTGACATAACCGGGTGTCAGCTGCCCACCAAATTCCCTAGAATTCTACATGCATACGTAAGGGTGGTCTGGACCACCCTTACATATGTATGCACCTTCACCATCATTCAATGGTCGGCAACCATCTAAAGATGGGGGAGGTTCCCACTGACTTGCGAATGGATGTTCCTGTAAAACAATCATTCGCAAGCCTAGAATATGAATCCCACTTGCAAATGGGTGGTGCCAGCTAACAAGTTGCAAAGTGGGGTTAGGGTGACTCACAAGGCCCCATATAAGGCCTCAGAATAAGGCCCCATATCCTCAGCTACTGTAGGTGTCTGACATTGCTTGCAGTGGTATTGGCTAGTGACGTATAACTAGACAAAAAAGTTAGTGAGGACCTTCACTCTTAGCGAAAACTGGAATACATACTCACACTCCAACACATCACACACATTTCCAGTGACCAAGGCACAAGCTTCTGTCAGTCCCCTTCTGCCAGTACCCTTGCTCCTGCTCCAACAAAAAGTTGAAATTTGGACCCAGAAGTAGCACTACCAAATCACTGTTCGCTGAATAGTGGACAGAGCTCTTATGAGTTGCATCAAAGGATGGGACGGGGGAGGGGGGGGGGGTCATGTTATTTTGAAAAACAAAAGGAACATTTATAATGTATATTAGTTTTATATAACTACATTTGCAGGTCAATTTTCTAACCATAAAATCTGTTAAAAGTCGAAATACAGTACAACTATGCTAATAATAGAGTTGATCTCTGAAATACTGTACTGATTTGGCAAATCAATCTTGTTCTATATTGTCTACATTAAAATTACTGTAGTTCAAAACCAGTGAAATGAAAAAACAAGGAAACAACTGCCAGTATGCATCTAAAAGCACTGCATGACCATTATAATGCCATTTCCACAGGCACACTAATGCACACACTGAATTGAATGGCTCCATCAATGGAACCATTATAGATGTATACACACTCCATAAAGGGGTGGTTCCTAGCACTTAATAACTTACAGCAGCAGGGCCCTCCTACCTCCATGTCTGTCTATGTTTACCCAGTTTGTTCTATCTCTGTCCACAATTGTAAAGAGCAATGAGATTTGATATATAAGAAACTGTAAATAAAAAAAATATATCAGTTTATCTGTGTTTTTAAGCATTTCCTGGTCTTTCTCTTTTTGCATATGACACATACTATTTTCATATTATTTAAATCATTGGATATCAGACTGCTGTAAAAGCTATGTGCATTATCCCCAGGCACCCATAGCAAAATTACCTGCAGAAACTTTAACAGGGGTGGGCAATTATTTCAGCTGGGGGGCCACTTAACACTTCCAGTAAATATTTGAGGGCTGTGCTGAGGGGGGTGTGGCCACTCAAATGGGGGGTGTCCTTGAGTTTAGTGTACCACACCATATCCCCTTATACATATTATGCAACATAAATAGTAGACCCCCTCTAAACTTGCCCCTTGCACATTATGCCACATGGAATCAACCAAAACTCACATTATGCCACACTGAATAAGCCAAAATCATATTATGCACACATAATAATTAAAAAAAATCACATGGAATGATCCAAAATGCACGTTATGCAACCCGGATGGAGCCCAAATTCATGTTATGCCAACTCTCGCGCAGTGGTCATCTGATAACAAAAAAGGAAATCCCCCCCGGGCGGCAGAGGTGGCCAAGCAGGATCGGTTTGCGGGCTGCATCTAACCTGCGGGTCGCATGTTGCACACCCCTACTTTTTTAGTGTAACCCTAGCTGTGGTTTTGAAGGTTTTTACCTGTTTGTTGCCCTACACATAGTTCAGGTATATGATAAATGGTACCCAATAGTTTTTTCAGGAGTTTTGTTTACCTCAGAGCAGGTCTTCCCCATTTGTCTCCCCATTCATTTCCCACTCTCTCCCCTTCTTTTTTATTGTTCCTGCTTTTTGTTATTAACTGGCTGACTGACTTATTTGCTGTTTTGTTTCAGGTGCATTTGTGGATTGTGCTCTTATTTTGCTTGTAGCAGGCATCTGTTGTTGAGAGGTGTCTCCATATTTGTCATTCTAGAGGCTACTGTAATATGACAGGGCCTGATGTTTGAGGTTTGTCTGCCTACATTGATTTAACTTCATTCTAAAGTATAAATAAATGTGATAACTGAATTGATTTGGTACATCTACTGTCAGTCCTGGCTGTTGTTAGGCAACAGTTACATGTATGTTATCAGCATAAGAGTGTATGCTCTGATCAGCAGGAGCAATCAAGACTCTGTTGCTTCAGCTGTGATGGACTAGATTGTTGTCTGAGATCAGGCTGCTCTCTTGTGATTGGCCTTGCCTGTAGCCTTCCCCTTTATATTGGAGTCAGCCCAGCCATGTCCTGCTTGTCATAGCCTCTGAGTCTGTGTTTCCAGAGTGTGTTCCTGGTCATTGTTCCTGTACCTATAGATGTCCTGCCCTGCTGTGTCTGCAATGTGAAGTCTTGTCTGTATCCAGTAAACATCCTCATCTTGCCTTTATCCAGAATACCAGCTCTGTCTTGTCTGCACCCAGAAAACCTGCCTTGTCTGTGTTCCCAGAGTGTGTTTCTGGTCATTGTTCCTGTACCTATTGATGGCCTGGAAACGGGTTGATATTCAAGAGAGAATATCAGGAAAGAAACTCCCGGGTGGGGCACTGCCTTCTATAATATAAACGTATCAGTCTAAAATATCAACTTTATTAATACTAAAATTGATCCTGTTAATGGATCAAGAGACGAACATGAGACAAGGACATACAGATAACATGAATGGAAAAGATTGAGAAAAGATCGTGAAAATATGATATCTGGGTCTGAAAATGGGCTAAATGCCTCTATTCAATATGGCTGTAATATCAGCGTATTCCTGTAAAGGATTATTTCAGACTAAGCACGTCTTCAATTAACCATATTGGTTATCATAAACACATATCTAATAAATGCGTAACAAATGGCACACTGTCTGGCAGTACAACTTATTGTTATCTTAATTACTTTCTAATGGTCGAAAACTGTGTATAGTCTCACTCTAATTGGACTGCAAGATCCAAGAGAAATTGAGAATTGTGGTGAAGTACCTGGGTTGAAAATGCTCGCCTAGTGGCTGCTGCCTGTGCATATGATGGCAACCGGACAACTGCACAGTTGAGCGGACTCTGCGAGCGTCACAGGTACAGGAGTTAAGACAAAAAGAAGGTTTCTGCTGTCTCCAGGGGTGACCAACCTGGCCCTGTTATACAGTGACAGCGCAGAGTCAGGTAATGGGTCCCCTGGGGATGAGAGAACCCCGACTATGGGAGATGCCAGAAAAGAAGAGCAATTTCACTTTAATCCCAGGTGTACGCTACTGTCCAGTGTGTACGCATGTAGACGTAGTGAACAATGGTTGAGCGGTATATCTGGGTAGTGAATTGCAGAAGGAAGCACAGGGTGCACTCTGGTATTGTTCCTTGTGGGTCGCTGCTATACCGTGCAAAGGTAGTAAAAAAGGAAGAGATTTCAGAAAATGCACAATCTGTACTTCACATAAGACTAAATATCTTGCTCTAATTGGCCGCAAGCCCAAGAAAGAAATGGGCTAACAAAAATTGATACAACTCCCAGTCAGATGGATATCTATGATAGAATATACACAATGGTTTAAAATGCAGTCCTGGTCTGTAGTCTTGTGTCGGCACACACTATGTGTCGACCTTACCCAAATACACTATATTCAATGTTGAAATTTTTGATGAATGGAGGGAACAAGTCCCACGTATGTGACAGGGTGAAAATATATATGAAGGAAAGAATCCCCTATAAATACGGAGTCACACTTTAAAACCTAAGGTCAATCAATACATTCAAATATAGCATCAACTGGTATAGGCCTATTGATGGCCTGCCTTGCTGTGTCTGCAATGTGAAGTCTTGTCTGTATCCAGTAAACATCCTCATCTTGCCTTTATCCAGAATACCTCCTATGTCTTGTCTGCACCCAGAAAATCTGCCTTGTCTGTGTTCCCAGAGTGTGTTTCTGGTCATTGTTCCTGTACCTATAGATGTCCTGCCTTGCTGTTTCTGCAATGTGAAGTCTTGTCTGTATCCAGTAAACCTCCTCATCTTGCCTTCATCCAGAATACCTGCTATATCTTGTCTGCACCCAGAAAACCTGCCTTGTCAGCGCCTAAAAAATTTACCTTGTCTTGTCAGTACCCAGAAAACCTGCCCTGCCTTGTCTGTTTCCATAAAGCCTGCCTTGCCGTGTCTGTATCCTGTGAATCCGTTCTACCTTGCATGGGATCCTGCAAAGCTGTTTTGCTTTGTATCCAGCCATTGGGTCATGTGTGAGCAGCATGCCTGTCATCCACTTGCTGCTCTATCCAAGCACTTCTATACCAGCCCAACCTTCAGTTTTCCCAAAATCGAAGTCACAGTCCAAACACCTGAACATTCAGCAACACTATCTTGTCTTTAGTAAGCATTGCCTTGAATTCTCCAGGTAAATTACTCTTGTCCAGTGCATATACCAGGTGACCTAGACAGAGGGCTCTGACCTGAACGTTGGGTGCGGCAAAGTCCAAAACCCTTTGCAAGGTTCCCTGGTGGACACCTCCTGGCGTGTTTGACTGCACGCCGCTGTTCTGGTTTGTGAAAAACCACCTGGTATCTGCCATCGGTATGCATGTACCACAACATTAATTTAATGGAAAATCATTTGTGTCATGTGGTCATGTTTTGGTTATGTTTTCCAAGAGTTACAAGTGGCATCTGCCCATAAGTGATGTTAACTGGCACATTCATTTCTCAGGTTTAACTATATTAACTATACGGCTACAAAGAGTAATCTCAAGTTCTGGGGTACTAAAGTTTCTAAAACAGACAAGTGTACAACCAATTAGTTTATAGTTATCAATTCTCACCTGCACTCTAGACATAATCCCCTTGGATGCACAGAGCAATATGAATCTATCTGCCAGTCACACACCCACCTGCATAATCAGCTCATACCCAGGGGTGAGCTCCTGACACAGAAAACTTTAGAAGTCACTGTGTGGCCAGTGCTTTGGCCCTTATACATGGTGCAGCTCATTTGTAGCCTGGCCGAGCCAGCACTCGTCTCTTTCCATTTGCATGCACATAGTTGGCGATGCAGCAGCATTATATCATTGCCCTGTCTGAGCTGAGGCAGGTTGCTGTGGAAGGTGCTGAGGCAAGGTTTGAGGAAAATGATGGGGCTGAGGACTGAGGAAGTGGTGAAACTGGGGCTTGTGGAGGGTTAAAGGGCTGTGGCTGAGCAAGGTGATGGGTGCTATAGCTGGGCATAATCAAGGGGGCTGTAGCTGAGCAAGATGATAGTGGCTTTGGCTGAGGAAGGTGATGGGAGCTTTAGTTGAAGAAGGGGAGTGGAGTTGGTTGGGCGGATAAGGAAGGTGATCCAATTCTGAGGTGATGAGGGCTGAGGGCCCAGAGAAGGGTTTGGGACCAAGGGCCTTATTCTGGTTCACGATGAGAGGCAAATTCATTCTCAAATGGATAAAACCATGTGCACTGTAGCGGGGCAGATGTAACATGTGCATAGATAATTCAATTTGGGTGAGTTATTTTGTTTCTGTGCAGGGTAAATACTGGCTGCATTATTTTTAAACTGCAATATAGATCTCTCTTTGAAGAAAAACCCCACCCAAATCTAATTATATCTGCTCCACATGCAGTGCACATAGTTTTGTCCATTTGAGGAGGAATTTGCCTCTGAGAGTGAATCAGAATGAGGCCTCAAGTTTCAATCCACTGGTTTGGTCTGGACTTCCTGGCTGAAGGCACTCACTTTCCATGTTTCTTTTCTTGCAAAGAACTGAGGATCAAAAAGGGTTGAGATCATACCTAAAGGATAAAATAAGGAGCCAAGTTATTTTGTTTTCTGACGTCAAATTTTATATTTCTGTTTTAGACTTTCTGGAGTGACTAAAGGGTGGTCTCCTGCATTTAGCTCTGCAGTTGTCTGTTCCAGACATGCACAAATGAGAAGATGGGGACAGTACCCAATGTTTACCTACAATTCACACTGCCAGGTCCCCAGGCCAACTGAGTACATTGCATTTGCATTACCTATTCTTATCTATCTTGTTTATCTGCCATAAACAAATGTCATCACATAATACTAGAACATTATCAATTAAACCTGGAGACTTTGATATATTCTTGTATTCATCTGTACATATGTATTGCATTGCTTATCTTCTTTATACATAGACATATATACTGCATAACATAACAGAAAATTAAAAATTACAGTACTGTACCTTTGCTGCAAAGTTGAAAGTGGAAATTAAAAGACACAATTCCATTATATTCAATATATTCCACATAACATGGCATAACATAATGTAATAAATATGTGAAGAATTTTAAATAAGTAATCCTGAACATCTGCTATTTTATGAAAAAAATAAATTATTTTAGTTTTAATTTTTCCATAAAAGAACATCATTCAGATATGATATTGTAGCTAGTTTCCTTGGTAGCAAATTGCAAATGTAATAGAAAATATTCATCCATCTATTATGTATGCACGGAAATAAGCATATTTGTTTTAGAGAACTTGTTAATAAAGTATATCATTTAGAAATGTGAAATGTATTTATTTAGTACTATGCTATAAATAATTAGAGAACATAGAATGAAATAATATTATATTTTAAGATCTCCTGATTCTGTATTCATTTGTTATGTTAATATACAGTACATTTTTCTATACAGTACTGTATGCACTGTACAACAAATCTCTTACTACAAAAAATTACAAAGTAGGAGTTACCATTAAATTACATTTATTACTTTGAATGCCTGATTACCCATGTGACGGAGCCAATGATTGTATAGAGGTGTGGAGAAATCTAATTTGATAATCCTGAGCAGAATACCAGATGTTTGCGCATGTTAGGCTGCATTTCCCTGCCGATTGCCCTGGGTTCCTGGTTTCCAAGAGGAGGATCCCGCTACCGGTTGTGTGCATCCTTTCTCCACTCTGATGACATCTTAGAGGACCGGACCCAGAACCAACATCTTGTTGCAGTTGTTTGCCATTGGGATTTTTGACCATGTGATTTTAAACGTCAATCTATTGTGAGTTTTATCTACAAATTAAAAGTTTCTCTTGTATCATAATACTACACTATGATGTTTTTTTTTGTGTCTCACCCCCATTGTAAATACCCGTCATTGGGTAAGGGGTGCCTCATGTTTCTGATCATTTCAGATAATCGTTATTATACCTATACTGCTGGAGACATCCAAAAGTTATGTATTGTTTTATATTCCATTCACCCATAGGTGACCTCCAATGCACTTTGTAATCAACTAGACAGCACTGATTCAGTCACCTTGGGGGTTATTTTGGTTCACTCTTTCTGATAAATTCCTTCTGAGATGGACAAAACCATGTGCACTGCAGGTGGGGCAAATGTAACTTGTGCAGAGAGAATTAGATTTGGGTGGGGTTTTACTTCAAAGTGAGATCTATATTGCAGTGTAAAAATAAAGCAGCCAGTATTTACCCTGCACAGAAACAAAATAACTCACCAAATCTAATTCTATCTCTGCACATTTTACATCTGCCCCACCTGCAGTGCACATGTTTTGTCCATCTAAGAAGGATTTTGTCAGAGTGAACTAGAATAAGTCTCCTTGTTCTCTGTCTATTTTGTTTTTTAGTGGATTGACAAACACTAAGTGTGTCTGATAAGCTGCATGCTCTAGTCACTTGCGCTCTTCTTCATTACACCCCTGTTTCTTGCATTTAATACTTTAAAGAAATAGTTCCTAAACTTTTTTGAATTATGGCACCCCAAAGTATTCTAATTTTTTATGGCACCCATAGGCTATAAGTTTCTTATTAAAATATTCAGAAAAAAATATTAAAATAAGTAAACTAAGGAGGTTATACTGGTTGACTCCCAAATCTGCGAATTTAGCAGCCTTGCAAGTCCACCAGACGCCCGTGTCATCGGGGAATTACCATGAGAGCATCCAGCATTTTCATGGGAACGCCCATGAAACACTTGACATTCCCATGGGCGACTCCCCCAGCCTGCCACCTCATACCCCCTGCCTGTACTGTTGTGTGCAAGTGCCCGGCCACATACACACAGCAGCTGCACATGCGCATATATGACTATGCGCATGCTCAGTCGCTAAAGATCGCTCCTCTTCTAGTACACACAAGGGAGTGAATAACCTCTTGAGTGGTGGGTTTTGCTGGGGCTCGGGGTTGTCAGGCTCGGGATGTGCGGGGAGGCTCAGGAGGACTCAAATGCACGAAATCCCGAGTCCCCACGAGCCGCGCCGAACATCCCCGAGCCTGCCACCTGTCAAATACTAGAACTAATGGCGGCAGGGGCATGGGAGCTCCGGCATACAATCGCTGGAGCTGAGAGGTGAGGAGGATTGATGGGAGGGGAGGCGACAGCAGAGCGGCCACTGGGAGGAGTGCCCGGACAGGTGATGCGCCAGTGGTGCACACCTGGACACCACTGGCGCACACCTTCATTTTAGTGGTATGCCCTGAAATTTTCCAGGACAGCCTGCTGCGGCAGCACAGCTGAGCCTGGAAATATTCCGGGCATACCACTCAAGTGGTTAAACTAGAATAGGGTCCTAAGTTTATACTTCATCTTTAGGGTCAGTTATGTGGGGATGAACAGGGTTCACTTCTATTTGTCCTCATTTCTTTATTATTGGAAGCCACTAGCATGACTTTGCTTTATATTTTGACCATTAATAATTTGAATTGGTCCTGGACCATCAACCCAAGGGACCATTGCAAGTTCCCTGAGGCACACCAGGGTGCCGAGGTGCACAGTTTGGGAACCACTGCTTTAAAGGCTTAGTTTCAGGAGTATTCTGTAAAGCCTTTCATACATTTATATATAGAGTTGAGAGTTTTGATAAGTTCAGCAGACCTGCAAAGTCATGCTCAATAACAGCCATTGGTAAAAAAAAAAACACTATAATGACAAGATCAAACAGTTTAATTCATACATATGCCTCCCACTGTAATCTTATTATCTGGACCTTGATAGAAAGCATCATTTATGCATTAACACTCAAACTAAGAGAGTGATTCAGAGATAGATTCCAATTGCATTGGTGCTGAGTCTTTTGACAAAGCTGTGATGCTAAATTATACTTACAGTATGCATCAGGAGACGCCTACTGCCAGCATCAGAAATCCAAGTACTGCATGCAAGGACGCAGCATCATATTTATGTTGTGTTCATTGGTAGTGATGATTGCGGCATTGGGCATCATATTAAGTCTAAGGCTTCTCAGATTGGCTGCCACATAAGACCAGTAAATTTCTGTTAAAAAGGTGCAGACACTGGCCTCAACACTCACAATAAACAAAGACAAACGCCTTATTTTTGGGACTTCTGTTAACTCCCTGCCCTAAACTGTCTGCAGACTTATTATGATTTAATTTAATAGGCTGTACAAATTATATAAAACACTTTTAACATTCTGCATACTACTGCTGTTCATAAAACAGGCAGAGAAAATTAGAAACAACAGAAAACTCTTCCAAATGCTCTCATTTTGGCTTCAAAGTATTGAAGTATACCATCCAGATGCAATATTCTAAAGAGAGAGCTCCAGTCTTGCAGATAGGTTGTACTGGTCTGGCAGCACATATCACTGATGTAGACATTTTGGACATCCAGGGGACCTAGTGAAACTTACCTTCTCTAAGTGCATGTTATTTTCGCACTGAATGAGTACACCATCGATAGAACTCTACCATATATGATCATGAGTTCTATGGTGGTAGGCAAATTTACTATCATTCGTAATTAAGTCATTACGTCTTCTGAAATCAGCTACAAATTCAACAGAAAATACAAAAAGAAAATGCAACACATTTTCCATCCATTTTTTGCTGAAGCCTGCACAGATCAGTCAGATCAGTGCAGGCCTCTCTGTGTAAAAAGTAGAAAAATAAATAACTAATAACAAAATCAATGTGAGGCCCTCCAAAGAGCATAACCACCACAGGCTCATTGAGCACCAGTCTCTTGGCCCCATCTTTTTTCTCAAAATATGGAGAAAAAAGGAGTAGGGGTCCCCTGTATTTCGGAAACCTGCAGCTGGGCTCAAACAGCCAGCAGTCATGCCACATCCGGGGTACACTTTTACATATAGTCCCCCAGCCAAAGCATGAGCATCATGGCTGGTCAGCCTGGGACAGGTCCCTGGGGAGTGGGGACCCCTGCCAATAAAGAGGTCCCTCCTCCAGGGGAACCCCAGCCCAGGCTGAAGCCCAGGGCTATCTTTGCCAACCCACGGCTGTGGGTGTAGGGCTGATGGTTTTTAAAGTGTACAGATGGGGCAGGCCTTATGCTTGCTGGCGAATCGCCAGCAGCATGCCGCTGGCGATCCGCCAGCAGCACGGCGCCCCATCTGACTGAGACGCGCGTGCGTCCCCCACGCACGTGCGTCTCAGTATCCGGGCGGCCGGCGGGCGAGGCGGACGCAATACTGTCCGCCTCCCGCTCGAGGGGGGCTGGGGGGACCCGAAGCGGCTGTGGGGGGGTGCGGGCGCCCGGTGTGGGCACCGGGCGCCCGTCGGACGAGGACGGCAGCACCGTCGGAAGGGGACGCGCGCACACCTCGTGCGCGCGCGTCCCCTTCCGACACACAGATGGCGCCGGAGCAGGGAATGGCGAATGGCGTCGCCATCGCCATCCCCTGGAAAGATGAGCCCGGCGCCATCTGTAAAAAATGAAATATGTTTAATATTTGGTTCTGTAGTAAAACTTCAGTGCCAAGCAAACCTCCACCACATACTAGGACTTGGAGACCCATATGTTCCTGCATTGGGGCATTAATGCAGACCTACTACAGAATAAAAGAAAATATACACACATCTGTCAAACTAAAACTTTAATACATACTACATACATTTATACATGAACCAGTTATATACTCTGTGCGGAGTATATATAAGGGCGCTTATTATATGAGTGGTTTCTCAAAGCTGCTGCTTGGTAACAGGGGTAGTCAGTCCCTGTTGGGGCTGTCACTGGGACAGATGTTGTAAAAAGAAAAAGTGGAAAGCAGCGCTGGTACTACAATGAAGAATTACACAGTTGGATGGAGTTAAATTAAAAAGTTTATATAAGTAAGGTTTAAAACATTGACATATACATTTAATACAATAGGCAATGAAATACAATATATAAAAAGGGGAAATAAGCAAGAGGGGTATCTCACTCTCAGGATGGACGCTGAAGTTGGTTCAATGATGGGTAAGTGCACTTTGCCCAATGGTTGGTATCCAAAAAATCACTGCTCCAAGATGGAATAGGAAAGGGGTTACAGGTCCTCACTATGCATGCGGAAACTTGTGTCTTTTTAGCCGCTGGAGGGTTCTGTGAAGATTTTTCTTTCGTGCCCAATGGTCCTCTCTAGTTGAAGCGGGGCCACCACAGACCGCTGGAGGGTGGAATGGGCAACAGAAAGTCCCGTGTGGACACTCCTTGGATGGTATACGGAGATCAATCCACTTTTATTAGGGAAAGGGGTGGGTGGATAGAGCCTCAGTGGGTGCTCGAATGGATGCCCACCGATGGTATAGGGTTGCCGGTGCTGGTGATGGTGTCCAGATGCACCTGGGGTGACACCACTTGGCAACTGACCACAGTGGATCTAGTTACTGGATACTCCCCCTTGGGGTGGGGGGGATTATGATGTCCGTGTGCCACTAATAGTTTGGGCACCTTGGTGGCCACATTAGTGGCAATGATTCCTCTGAGTCAGGTGGCTAATTGCAGAGGCTCACCTGGAGGACTCCTGTGGAATGTCGAGAACTCTTAGAAGTGGGGGAGCAGAAATCGGTTCCCCAATGGGATGCAGGGATGGTGAAGATCAGTGAGTGAAGGTGGCTGGCAGTCCAATCCTGGAGGTACCACTGACGCGTTTCGCCACTGGCTGTGGTTTTTTCCTTTGAAAAAGCCACAGCCAGTGGCAAAACGCGTCAGGTGTACCTCCAGGATTGGACTGCCAGCCACCTTCACTCACTGATCTCCACCATCCCTGCATCCCATTGGGGAACCGATTTCTGCTCCCCCACTTCTAAGAGTTCTGGACATTCCACAGGAGTCCTCCAGGTGAGCCTCTGCAATTAGCCACCTGACTCAGAGGAATCCTTGCCACTAATGTGGCCACCAAGGTGCCCAAACTATTAGTGGCACACGGACATAATAATCCCCCCCACCCCAAGGGGGAGTATCCAGTAACTAGATCCACTGTGGTCAGTTGCCAAGTGGTGTCACCCCAGGTGCATCTGGACACCATCACCAGCACCGGCACCCCTATACCATCGGTGGACATCCATTCGAGCACCCACTGAGGCTCTATCCACCCACCCCTTTCCCTAATAAAAGTGGATTGATCTCCGTATACCATCCAAGGAGTGTCCACACGGGACTTTCTGTTGCCCATTCCACCCTCCAGCGGTCTGTGGTGGCCCCGCTTCAACTAGAGAGGACCATTGGGCACGAAAGAAAAATCTTCACAGAACCCTCCAGCGGCTAAAAAGATACAAGTTTCCGCATGCATAGTGAGGACCTGTAACCTCTTTCCTATTCCATCTTGGAGCAGTGATTTTTTGGATACCAACCATTGGGCAAAGTGCACTTACCCATCATTGAACCAACTTCAGCGTTCATCCTGAGAGTGAGATACCCCTCTTGCTTATTTCTCCTTTTTATATATTGTATTTCATTGCCTATTGTATTAAATGTATATGTCAATGTTTTAAACCTTACTTATATAAACTTTTTAATTTAACTCCATCCAACTGTGTAATTCTTCATTGTAGTACCAGCGCTGCTTTCCACTTTTTCTTCATACATTTATACATACTTATCTATAGGGTCCAATGTAGGCTTGGCCTCCTGTCTAGTAGAATCCATATATCATACTTACCATCCCATTCAGTGAAGATTGTTTCCTAGCATCCAGGGTTAAAAAAATAATAAACCAAATCCTGTATCTAGTGGACTTAGGGAGTTGCAAGTGTGCTGACATTTTCAGTCCTCCCTGAGAACGAGAGAATCTGAACATTAGTTCACCAGTTTGGTCCCTGGTAGCCACAGATTGCAAACTGAGGGCACAATGAAGGTAAGACCTACAAATTTACACTAATTGCTAGTCTTGGAGATGGATTTGGGGCGCGGCTCCCCTTGGGTTGGTGTAACCGAGTTGCTTTCAGGGTGGCACACCCTAGCATTTATTTAGCACTATTTATTTTCACTAATATTATACTTCCTAGCACTACACTTTTTAACCTCTAGCTCCTGCTTCTTTCCTATTAACACTTTTATAGCTTAGTTTTTCACTTGTGTGCTGCCCTGGGGTGACTGGCCTATACTGGCCTTTTTGGGGTTTCGCGCCCCCGATTTCATACTTAGTATTAGGGACCCACCAGAAATTAGGTCACCGTGAAGCTGGTTGGTGGGCAAATATTTCTTGGCCAATAAATATATCAAGAACCTCTATTATTGATTGATTTTGATTAATAATATGGAATGTGCATCTGCACCACATGTTTTTCTTTGAAAACAAAACTCATGCAAATGGAAATTAGATGGATTTACAAATTGGGAACACTAACCCCACGCGGACTTAATGATCATTTGAGCTTAAGTTATTTTCTGTGACTGCCCTATGATTCGACTTCATGATTAGTTCCATCAGTGTTGCTGATGTTGGCATTAGTAACTGCAGTTCAGCATATATTTCATATTATTCTTCCCTGCTATATCTCTTTCGGTCTTTAACACTTCTTGTGGGTTTTAATCTTTCTAACTGCTTCTCTGCTAGAATACTCTGCTCTTTTTTTCTTTGTATGCATGATTTCATATCTGTTCTGCTCTGCTAAATTTTTCAATCTTTCTGAGTGAATGCGATCTTGTATGAAGCTGTTTCCCACCTATTCTTATCTGCTATATTTTTTCATCCCTTTATAATGAGGTCTTCTAGTCATGTCTAGCCCCATAATTTGGAGAGACACAAATTGTGATTCCTTCAGGCATCTTTGAGCATAGATTTATGCCCCACATAGTATACATTTCCTTATAGCGCATTTTTTACCCTTTATGTACGTATGTGATTTTCTACACTTGGTCTTCTCTGCTAAAGTATTTTCTATCTTCCACAGCGTGTAAGTATCTAGTGAGCATGAGTTTCTACCTGTTCTTATCTGCTAAACTATATCCTTCTTATATCTCATTAATGCACAGTCTATTTCCTTTAAAGTTCCTTTTTTGCTATAGTCTTGTTGCGTGCTGAGGCGGCGTTGGATGCGGTCTGTGCCTGCACTCAGCGCTCATATACAGAGATTCAGAAGTAGCATAATATACTGCTGTTCCGCTTGTCATTAGTTGTGTATAGATTCTAAGCATCTTCATTTCTCCATATTAGTAAACATATAAACATGATACTTTAACCCATGGGTCCTCAAACTGCGGCCCTCCAGATGTTGTGAAACTACAAATCCCAGCATGCCTTGCCACAGTTTAACACTCCCTTACAGCAAAACTGTGGCAAGGCATGCTGGGATTTGTAGTTTTACAACATCTGGAGGGCCGCAGTTTGAGGACCCATGCTTTAACCTGTACACGTCCTCCAAAGTCACTTCATACATTGTTATACAGTATGCATAAACATCACCAATACCGATCACTGATCAGTCTGTGTTACTTTATGAATTAATGATCATGTTGTGCTGGACATTATACTTGGTGCTTTCAAATGTTGCATTGTGCCTTTCATGGTTTACCATTTCTCACCATCCTAATTTACCATACTTAAATTCTTAACCTGGCATCATTGTGGAGGTGATGTATTACTCAGGTGTTGAGGTGGGTTATTATGTCCCAGGTATATTTTAATGATGATTTTTGAAGATTATTAGTATATTTGGAATAAGGAATTATTGAATGAGGTATTATAATAAACTTTTTTTCAATTATTTCTACCATAGTTTCAAAAGAAATCTTTCAATCCTGTATCATTCATTACTAATATCTAAACATTTTTTTTTAAATAAAATAAAAAGTTTTGTTGACTCAAACATGAGTTATTTAATAATGAAAACATTATAAAAACAAAATTAGTCTTACAATTAATTTGTTTCACTCAGCTTATATCTATGATCTTTGCAATATGAAATCATGTGTTTGGGGTTTAGAAATGTATAAAACTCTTGGCATGTAAGAGTGGTCTTACAATACATTTTAGCAGAAAACACTGAACTTTTGCTGGTGGCTCCTCTGAAGAATCTCCAGTGACATTTCCAATTCTTTTGCAACTTTCTAGTGGTATAGAAAAGGTTTCCACATTTTGAAAGAAAATGTAAAAGAAAAAAGATAATGGAGTCGCCTGCAGTGCAGCATGGTTTTGCCTAATATAGCACTATTTTGTCTTTAAAATCTTAACAGAATAGCCCCCTAGTCCGAAACAGAAAAGAACAATAAATGTGGAGCCCAAATCCAGAGACTACGGAGTTTGGTTCCAGTGAAGCACATAATCCAGGCAATAACAATTTCCTGCTTCTGGGACCCGTGCTGGGCTCTTTCAATACATAGCTTGAGCTGGGACTACAGTAGATAAGTCTGTGCAGGTGGCAAGGAGAGAGCAGCACTGCGGCATATCTGTAGTCATGGAGGCTGTCCCTGGAGTCTTTGCTGTGGGGAAGCATCAGCACAGAGGACCGCTGTGAGTTCAGGTAGTGATTGTTATGGGATATCCTGATTAGGGAGAGGACAGTTTTATCTTATAAAAAGGACCCTATATGGAGTTTTGAGGAGTACCCTGGATCAACGGGTTACAAGCAGCGGATCTAGGGGATGGGAAGCCAGGTGTCCGCGGTGCTCAGCAACCTAATGGAAACAGTGACCTGGAAGATGCAAAACCTGTGGTAAAGCTGCTACTCCGAACCCCATGCAATGTGGCCCCTTGTGCTGTGCTGTATAATTAACCCTGAACTCCGGGTACAACATTACCAGCATGAATGATCCTGTGCCCATCCACCTGCCCCTGCAGAATGGCACTGTGCTGTTGGCACCAGAAGGTGCATGAGATGCACAGCATTGCACTCAGACAGGGTGATATATAATAATGCTTATATTATAGCCTGTAGCGTTTTTTCCTGTGGGGTGGGGGACACATTGTTTTTTCCCCATGATTGGTTGAGCTATGCGTCTCCATGGAGACGCATCACCCAATGACGCTATCAGCCTCTGTAGCGATTGGACAGCGCTACAGAGGATGTTAGCTGTGCCGGAGAAAGCTGGCTCACCCCGCTGTCAGTGCGGGATGAGCCGGCTATGCTGCAGACGCACCAGCGCTGGATCCTGGATTGGTAAGTATATTGGTGTAAAAGTGAGGTGTATGTATGTGTGTGAAATAAAGTTATACTTTTCTGTGTGTGTGTTTTATTTTAAGCTTCTTTTTACAGGTGGACTACAAGTCCCAGCAGGTCCATTAATAGCCCACATGCTGGGACTTGTGGTTCTCCAAGTCCCAGCATGCGGTGGAGGTCTGCTGGCACTTTTCGTTCTCCTGGATAAAGCAATGTTACGTATGTCAGATTTAACCCTATCAGGCAGACGTCCACTGGCCACGGACGTCGGTCTCAGCCCTGGACGGGTGAAGCCTGGGGGGACCCCTTTATTGGGGGGGTCTCCATTCCTCCAGTTACCCCATCCAAGGCTGACCAGCCACGGTGCTCATGTTTGGCCCATGGGACCTTACATAAAAAGTGTCCCCCGGCTGTGGCATGACACCGCGGGCTGTTGGAGCCCGGTGCTGGTTTCAAAATACGGGGGACCGTCAGATTTTTTGTCCCCCATAATTTTCGATCCAGGACCGCTCCAAGGGTCAAGGGCTGGTTTCAGCAATATGGGGTACCCCTATGCTTTTTGTACCCTGTATTTTTGGAACCAGGTCCGGCTCAATGAGACCGGGGCTGGTTATGCTCAGGAAGGGGACCTCACTCCATTTTTTTTATAAACACAAAATCGCACATTACGTCAAATTTGCCCATTTTCAAGCCTAATATTCGCACATTTTCATGCCTAAAATTTGCCCATTATCGCACTTAATCACACTTTTCTTTCTGGAATACGCACCTCATCAAATATGCGAATTCGCAGGAAAAAATGCGATTTCAAAAAGTGCGATAATGGGTGATTTTAAAAATGAGTCCGGAAGTCCTACACTGCATGATAACAGCACCCAATCTGGGCCATATAATTGTCTACTGTAAGGCTACATGATAACAGCACTTACCAATATTTCTAAGTTGAGAGCCAGCCTATCAGGAGTTACCCCTAAATCCTCCTTGTGGCACAGCAGGAACCAGCATAACTTATATCCCCTCCCGTCATGTGTGCTGCGTGCTGCGTCCTCCTCCCGCCTCCAGCTCTCTTCCAGGTTAGGAATACCCCTCCTCATACCAAGATTTTGGTAATATCAGAGGGGCCAATCAGCTGACCCAGGAGTTGTTACATGGTGCAAAACTGATAAAAGCAATGAATACATTTGGTGACATTAAAAGCATTTAACAGTGAATATCCTTTAATATCTGGACTGAATATCTAAAGGATGTGGGTTAGTGAATCTATATCAGTTGTTACTATTGTCACTCAATCTGACATATGTATACATGATGCATGTTCTCTACATAAAATTTTTACAATTTAGTTGATCATTCAGACCTTTAGGTTTAAGGGTGTCAAACGTGAATATCCACTTGGCTTCGCACTTCAATAACTTTAGGTGTCTATCACCTCCTCTCCCATCGTCTGGTACGTGATCTATTACCATATGATGAAAACTAGCTTGATGTGCTTCGCTTCTGCAAAGTGCTTAGCCAGTGGCTGATCCACACTTTTACCCTCGATAGCTGCACTACTAGCAGACCGATGTAATGCCATGCGTTCTTTGAAAGTCTGCATGTTCTTTCCTATATAAATCAAACCACACGGACATTTGGCTAAGTAAACTACATATGAGATAGAACATGTCAAACTATGGTTAATGAAATACCTCTGTCCCATGTATGGATGACAGAAGTATTTCCCCACTATCATATGGCTGCATGTTTTACAACCAGTAAATTTATTACATCCTTTTGTTCTTCTCGTTCTCATGGTAGTTTATTTTAGCTGATTGGTGATGTCACTGTGGACCCAATCCCTGATGCTTCTTCCCCTCTCATAACAGTGTCTAACTTCTGATCTTTTTAGACTTTTAAATTCTTGTTGGATAACTGGACAATTATTTCTCACAATTATTTTGACAGAACTAGAAGAAGTATTATACTTTTGACCCAATTCACATTAGGATCTGTTGTTTTTTATCTTTAGATTTCAATGTGTCCTGTCTAGGAATCCCTTCCACTCTTTCTCTTGCCAAGCTCGGTGGGTTCACTATATCCACGTTCTCTGAATTTATCTGACATGTCATTCAAGGTCATTTCAATGATTTCAGGTTCACTTGTGATCCTCTTGGCCCTCAAGAATTGAGAGAAGGGTAGACTGCTAATAGTAGATTTGGGGTGGAAACTATCTACCCTTAACATCGTGTTTTTGTCCATGGGTTTTGAAAAAACACTGGTTTTGAATCCTATTATTCACAAGTTTAATCTTGACATCTAGATAATGTATTTAAAGTGTATTTTATAGGAAAATTGGCATTGTTAATCTTGTCCATCAAATTATGAAATTCATCATACGTTCCACGCCAAAAGAGGATTACATCGTCTATGTAGCATTTATAATAAAGGATTTTATCCCTGTTGTCACGATTAAGAAAAAAAATGGTAATCTGTTTCGTTAAATGTAATATTTCCCATTAAAAAATAAATAATTTATTTCTAAGATCAATTTTAGTAATGTCATAAAGAACACAGGGTCGGGGCCCAAGTACTCAGAGTGAGTTCTGATTAACTCTTCAATGGCATTTAATCCTTCTTTGTGAGGTAAATTGGTGTATAAGCTGGTGATGTCCAGGGTCACCATCCAGGTGTTATCCGGGACATCACCAAGCTCATTCAAGGACACTAAAAGGTCTGTGGTATTCCTTAGATATGTCTCCCCCGCCTGGACGCATGGTTGTAAAAAGAAGTAAAAATACTTTGAGACTCTCCAGATGATGCAACATATAGACTCTAGCACAACTTAGTTGGCAGTGTTTCAATCCCCATTAAGGTGTAATTTTCATCAAGCTAAACACATATGTACAATACTTTCTTACCTTGTGTAGAAAACACCCAGTGAGCAAGCCATAACCCGGAAATGGGACATCTGACCCCGTCAGGCAGCGCAAAGCAATGACATCAAAGAATGTCATCATGTGACTCATCACTAAGACTACATATATATACACTGTTACACATCAAAATTACATGTAAGTATCAATATGTTGCTTTTAAGATCCGTGTAAACTCAATAAATCTGAGTAAATCCGAACTTGCACATCTATATTATAATCATACAGAAGAGAACAAATGCAAACTATATAAATACATGTAACTACAGACACATAAATTAGAAATAGAACAATGATGAGCAGTATGTGAATGGTGCAAAGAAAGACTGAAGGAATTGCTGGGGTAGACAGGTGGGATGAGTGGCACAGAAATAAAAAGAAATGCAGGTTGAGCTAGGGATGGCCATCGTTGCCATTGCCAACTCTGCAACTGGCCATCGATAGTGCTTAACTATGCAATGGATGACCATTGATATTTTTACATATCGATGGTCATCCATTGTATTTGATTGATTGGCACGTGGGCCAATCAAAACATGGGGGGCGTCGCGGGTGTCGGGGGGCGGAGCTATACTCCATGTTCCAGCACTTTGAAAAAAAAAAAAAACATCGTTTTGCTATTCCATCTGGTTCTCCACCATCGATGGCAAAAGTATTAGACAGCGGCCATAAACCATTGATGATTTAAAATCATCGATGGTCGATGGCCATCCCTAGGTTGAGCACCCCTTATCCGAATATCCATTATCCAAATTATTGCGAACACCATAGTCTCCAAATGTACTTTTTTTTTTAAACCTACTGAGGACATCTGTAACTGGCACTGCTGAGGAAATCATATGTAACTGGCACTACTGGGGACATGATATGTAACTGGCACTACATACAGATGGAGCCGGCCTTGTCTTTGCAGGGGATGGTGGCAGAATCGCCAGCCGCCATCCCCCGCCAGCCGCCATCCCCCACCAGCCGACATCTGCTCTGCGAAAGGGGACACGCGCGCACGAGATGCGCGCGCGTCCCCTTCCTACGGCGCTTCCCCCGGGTCCCTGCCGGCTTGTCGGCGGTCACCTGGGGTTCCCACCGCCTCCCCGCACCCCCCCTAACCCTGTCCGTCTCCCTGAAGCGGAGACGGACAGGTTCCCGTCGCCCCGCCACCCGGAAACTGAGACGCGCGTGCACGTGAGACGCATGCGCGTCTCAGTCAGATGGAGCGCCGGGCTACTGGCGGATCGCCAGCAGAGAGAGTCTGGCGATTCGCCAGCTAGAGGGAGCCCGGCTCCATCTATATGTGGAAGAATATTATTGCTAGGCATTCAAATTCAGTGCCTGAATAAATAGTACATATACTTTATGTCATGTCTTGAAACCATGTTTCATGCACAAATAAAATATATTTGTGTGTATTTTATGTGTTTTATGTGCTTATACAACATAAATGCAAGATACCTGAAGATACAGTACCTCACTCATATATAAAAATATTCCAAAATACAGAATAATCCGTTATCCAAAATGCTTCTGGTACCAAACATTTTGGATGAGGGATTATTCTGTATTTTGGAATATTTTTATACAAATTAATTCTAAATAAAGTCAATGTGTAAGGCACAGTACTACAAAACACAGAATAAAGCAGTTAAAAGATTATTTTTTCTAGAGGTAACCCAACAGTAATTAGATATGGGGTGTTGCACAAAAGTTATCAAAATTCTCTATAATTAAGGTACCAGACGAAAATGATTGTTTGATTTACAATTTACTCTACATACATATTCATGTTATGGAGCATTAATAAGCTTCATTACATATGTACACTACACTACATTAGTTTCAATAATTGTGCATAGTAAATGAAGACATTAAGATTCCTTTAGAAATTACAAAACCTGGCACTGCTTTTATAATTTGTACACGAGTGACCAGCAACTGCAGCACATGTAAAGGTGTAGGCCCTATTCCTGTAAAAAAAACCTATCATATCTAAATCATTGGTGGATTGGTGGGTACTCCATAAACCGTACATGATGGGAACCTGCATTGTTCAGAGCGCCCCCACAAGATCTGAAACTGCGATCATCTGTGATTGTAGTTTCAGGGCTTGTACATGCACAGCAATGTGGAAATCTCAGATTAGGGATTTCCGCACTTCTCTGGCAGGATTTGAATCTGAATTAGTGTCCATTCTAAGGCATACCATAGTTCTGCAAAGTGGGGCTGGCCTCTCAAAATTGGTGCATGTCCCTAAAATGACAATGGCAGTGAGTATGACACATAGATGCTGACACTGACATACAAACAGCCACTGACACATGGAAACTGACACACAGACACCGAGATATGGAAGCATAGACACAGATGCTGCCCCACAGATACACACACACACAAACAAACACACACACACGGACATGCAGACAGATTCTCAAACACAGACATATGCTGACAAACAGATGCTGAAACACTGAAAAATGCAGACACACAGATGTTGATAAATTGACACAGACAGATGCTAAAATACAAATGCTGACACAAAGTGAGATGTTGACACACTGGCACTGACACACTAATGACAACACACTGACAGATGCTAACCCACAGACACACAGAAGCTGACACAGACAGATGGTTATACACTGACATACTGACATAAAAGGAGGCTCACACAAAGACAGATAATGCAGACACACTGACAGATGACACATGAACAAACACTGGCACATGTATGCTAATACAGTCAAATGTAGACACACAGACATACACTAAAACACAGCCAATGACACATGGGCACGAAGGCAGATATTGACACAATGATGCTGACATACTAACATAGACACTCTGATAACCCCTGATACACAGACAGTTGCTGACACACTGATGCCAACACAGACAGATACTGACACACATACTGTACTCATTGATGCTCATGCACAGAGAGATCCTGACACATGAATTAGTCTGGGCTAGCCAGACACTCATAATGTTAACAACAGCCGCAGGTGGGAGAGATGGGGGAGCAGCAATCCAGCCATTGGGTAGGTGGGGGGGGGGGAGATACAGCTTCCTTCCAAGATCGAAGGTGGTTCAGAGACACAGCCACTGGGTGGGAACATGGGGGCATGGAGATACAGCTGCTAGGTGGAAGAGTTGGAAGAAGGAGAAAAAAATCAGTGCATGAAGTGCTGGTATGATACAATATATCGACGTGTACTGTCACACTTCAAACTCTTATGGAAACAGAATAAATATCACATCAAATTCCAATCTGTCTAATATAAACTTAAAACCCACCCCCTGCTGAATTACATTTATTGAAACATCATTTATGCTAATTTAATTAATTATGTATGTGAGGTAACTACAGCTGTTTTTATTATTTGTCTACTTCTATTTATAGTCAGCTATTTATTATATTGGTCAAATCCGTCCTAGACTGGGCTTTAAGTGCAACCTTAAGGTGTAAATGTATTTCATTAACAGTATAAGGATACATTTGACCTTGATGGTTCTCGGATCTCTTGGGAATACAAATCCATTTGCAGAGGAAATGACACTTTCTGTACCTGTTAATAAGGAAATTACTTCTTTATTACATATTTTTTATTCCAGACAGATCATTACATATTCTGTCTTATAAATTTTAATACAATTTTCAATTGCATTGCAAAATTAGACATAAGGTTAAGTATGCTTTTTTTTTAAATCAACTTGGCTTGATTTCAACCGATTCTGACGGATCGTCCCGAGAAATCGGGTGAAATCGTCCAAATCTCATGTGTACGACATCCATTCCGATGCAAATTCCAGTGCACATCGATCTGAGTAGAAGGTCGGACGACTGAACTTAAGATGACTCGAAATCTGACGCATCGGCGGTACATTGCTCAAGTGAAATTTTTAGCACCATACGATTTCAATTGATTTCCCCGCCAGCTCCCAGGGAGTTTTATTACATACAATACAGTACATCATATGTGATTTATCATAATTAAAAAATTAAGTACCAAATCTTAAATTAGACCCTCCTGGGGAGCTGCTGCGGACGCTCCAATGAAGTTGGGTATGACTTGTCCTTATTGTATGGGGGCCTTTACTGCCATTGTGCATCAAGTTGTTTGAACACTGTATGCCCTTATCGTTCATACTGTTCAGAAAGGATCTGATGCTGAGTAAAAAGTGAATCAGGCCTTTAAGTACATTGCTGAAAAAAAGACATAAAAAGTTTGGTAAAATGTGAAAGTATTGACCTTTCAAACATTAGCTATAAACATGATCAGAAGTTCCAGTTTTACAAAACGAAGCTTGAAAAATAAACCCCTCAATCATTTTTCCAAACTTTTTCATTCCCTTTGGCATTTGTAATAAAACAGGCAGCATAATTATTCCTACTGTACTTTTCAATAATCCAATCTAGATGTTAAGAGCTGATACATGGAGTTTATTGTAGTAATAGGACAAATTGGTAAAACTGAAGTGTATATACAAACAGTAGAATGCAATTACAGTATGCTTAGATATAAAGCAATCAAATATGCAAACATATAAGATTTATAATATAAACGCTAATTGAGTATTCAACCATCATGAAATTACATATGCAAGAGTATACTGGAGTACATATAAAATCATTAGCATACAAACTGATCCACCTGAGCACATGCAGAGAGTCAGCAGCGATGTGCAGTAATAAATGTAACAGACATTGCTTAGTTCTGTTAGCAGATATAGGGGCTATTAAATCCCACAGGGTGGAAATATTGGCTGGTTCTGACAAGAATAGTTAAGATTGAGAGTCAACCTATTTAGTGTCCGGTCCATTTTTCCAACTGTCAGTATAGTTGAAAATGGCCACGGATTCGACAATGCAGTTGCCCTTTTTGACAATACAGATTCTACTTTAAACAAAGTATATGCTGTGTTTTGGTTGTGCAGCCCAGCTATCCAAAAATTAATTTAAACCACTGTCAAAATGGATCAAACGATGTCTGTCCCACATAGAAGCCTTTAGATGCCGAAAATGGCAACAATGTATGGAACTCATTCAGTCTTATTAATTTATAACTTATAAATTTGACTGTGTTATTTAAACCTGTTGGATTAAGAGTATTTGACTGAAATATCCAAAATGCTTTGTGTTTGAACAGTAAATTAAATGGGTTTTCAATGTGCCGCCACTATTTCCGACGGGGGAAATAGAGGCGGCTCCCTATTCAATGCTGTCTTTAGCGACAGCATTGAAGCGGGATCACGGCAGAATGCTGTTGGGTCCGTTGTTGCAATCCCGGACGCAGATCGCCAATCCATGGCTGTTTTCATGGCCACACCCCCTTGCGCCATTCGGCAGGCCGGACATTGAATCCCGCCTGTTGTTCAGCTGTCGGGCTGACCGCAAACGGGACAGGATCACGGCTGTCGGCAGCCGTGATCCTAGATTGAATAACCCCCTAAATCTGTTGCGTCCTCAATGCATCTCATTCATTTTCTCAATAGTCATTATGTGTGCAGTTAGCATATATGTTGTGATAAAGGGTGGGATGTACCAAGCAGTTGTGGTACATCCCGCCACACATCGCAATGATACTGATCCCATATGTACTAACATATGCTATTAGTATCACAAAGAGAAGCTCTTGCGATAAGAGCTGCCCTTTGTGAAGCAGCAGGCAGGTGGTGAACGGGTCTCCACACTCTCCCCCCTCCTCCTGTGCCTGGCAGATGTCTGCAGGGGCTGTCGGGCTCCTCCTCTCTGCACCTGGAAGAGGTGCATGGAGGAAGAGGTCACTATTCCTGGCATCACAGCAGTTGGCTTCTCAGACATAGATGAGGGGGTGGTGTGGATCAGCGGGGATTGCACAGGGTGGCAGGAGAAGCAAAAGAAAGCATATAAGCTTCTATGGGGTTATGCCAACCAGAGCTGACATACCCCCCCCCCCCCCCCGCGGCGACGCCCCGGTTTGGGGCTTTACTCCATATGAAAATGCAGTAAAACCCCTGAAAACAGGGTTTTTACCACATTTTTTGTTTAGTGCATTCCTGCCCATCTATAAAACTTTAAACCTTTCAACATGTTACATCTTTATCTAGCAGAGCAAATTTGCAGAAATGGCGGAGCAAATTTGTTCTCAAAATGGGCGAAACAATACTACACTGCAGGTAAGGCAAATGTAGCATGCACAGAGAGGGTTAGATTTGGGTGGGTGTGTTCAAACTGAAATGTAAATTGCAGTGTAATAATGAAGTAGCCAGTATTTACCCTGCACAGAAACAAAAAAACTGAATCAAATCTAACTCTTTCTGCACATTTTACATCTGTCCTACCTGCAGTGCACATGGTTTTGCTCATTTTGAAAACAAATAAGGTCCTAAGTTTCTTTATTCATAAATAAATTTCCAGACTATAATTCTTTTTTTTTTTGTGACAAGCACATTTTTATTCAACATTTTAACAAGCATTTCTAAGAATTGAAGGTATTGAGTTAACATTTCCCAGTAAAGAGAGATTAATATTCATAGGTAATCACTTTCAGTTTACATGTTAAGGAAGGAATTTTCTGAGTTATATAAATTATGTAATTTTTAAAAAAAATATTTTTATTAAGATAAAAATAGCAACAGTTCGGTGTTCACATAAACCCAATGTCATGTAGCTCACTAATTTTAAAGATATTATCACTCATTATACTTCAAATATCACTAAAGACAGATACTTTTCTCATAGGCATCTGTGATAGTAGGAATGGGCAGAACCTAAACATGTGTATTTAATTACATACAAATCACAATGAACCATATCGACTGGACAGCAGGGATGGGAAAGAGAGGGTGGAGAGGGATAAGGGTGGGTTTAGCGACTAATGTAACATAAATATACACATAATCCGGCACATTGTTGAATAAGCTTAGTCTCAAGAATAGTCCAAGGTTGAAAAGATATGTGCTGTTGTGGCCTCATCAAGTGTGTTTATGAACAATGTCCATTTTAAATAGAATTTATGGGCTCCATTATGAAGGTCCAAGCCTGCATATTTTCTCTCGAAATGCATAATTTGCAGTAGTTTCCATTTGAGGTTTAATAATTGTGGAGCTGCTGTTTTTGTCCAGAAGATTAGAATACATTTCCTTGCTAACATGATAATCGTTATTGGGAGTGGGAGAGCTTGCGCATCAATTTTGTCTGTAACCCATTTATCAAAGTTGAGTCCCATACAAGCTGAAGGGTCTGGAGCAAAGTTTACTGAAAATATCATGTTGATAAAATAAATAGTTTTGCACCAAAATGTTCTTATTTTATAGCAGTCCCATTGGCAGTGTGAATAGTTGGCTTCTGCTGCACCACATTTAACACATTGACCCCTTTCAACTGCGACCATATGTCTCTGTTGGTAGGGCGAGATATAGGCCCTATGTATGGTGTGCAGGTATACTTCTTGGATATACCTGTAAGAAGAGTTTAATGTCTTCATGGACAGAGTTTGTAGTTTAAGAACATTGTCAAATGATACTATGGAGTTCAAGTCAGATTTCCATTTTGCCAGCAGAGGTGTCCAGTGTTGGTTGTTATCATAGCATTTGTCTATAATTACCAACTGATACAAATATTTAAATGTATACATATTATTAGTCATAAATTGTAATAAAGAATCAACTGCGGTTATTTAAGTCGATAAAACCTTGGAATTTAGTGTGTATGTGGTGGTTTTCCTAGTGGCTAGGAAGTGTCTTACCTGAAAGTACATGAATAAGTGTGTCCTAGGTAAAGTAAACCTTTGTGAGAGGTCAGTAAAGAAAACATTGTGCCCCCTGGGTCAAAAACTTGTTTGAAGTGTCCAGGCCCTTTTCTTTTCAAGTAAGGAAGTGGGAATTAAGTAGTGATGGGGGGAAAAGGGGGTTTCCCCATAATGGTATATGTTATGTTATCAGGGGGTTTTCATTACATAATTTGTTGATTCGTATCCAGGCACCGTGGGGGTCTCTAAATAAGATATGTTGTCTGATCCATGAGGGGATATCCTTCAACTGGGATTGCAAAAGGGCACTTGGTACATAAGGTGAAAAGATGGCACAATCTAAGTGCATGTCAGTATACATAGATTTATTTAATATCCAGTCTGCAATGTATCTAAAAAGAATGGCTAAAGTATAAGTGGATAGATCAGGAAATCTGAAACCTCCTTTTAGTTTGGAAGTCTTAAGTTTAGCCTTCGCTATCCTAGGACTTTTTCCCTGCCACAGGAATGTGGAAAACATAGCCTCCAATTTTGAAATGTCAGCCTTCCTTAGAGCTATTGGAAACATTTGCATACAATATAACATTTTTGGTAAGTTAATAGATCTGATCACTGCCAGGCGTCCCAATAGAGATATAGGAAGTTCCCTCCATGACTCTAGTTTAGTCCTGATTTGAGTGATAATAGGGGTAAAGTTCAGTAAATAAAGCCTAGAGAGGTCATTACACATATGGACTCCCAAATACTTGAAATGCATTTGAGAAATGGGGAATGGAATATTCAATGACCGTATTGAAGTTATATCTGCACAACCCAACGGCATAAGTTCTGACTTTGTCAGATTTACTGTACCTTGTACCCTGATGTCTTCCCAAATGAAACTATAAGATGCAGCAAGGCAGGGAGAGAATGTGTAGGGTTTGATACAAAGATCAAGGTATCATAGGCAAATAGCGCAATTTTTAATTCTTCTCTTTTAGTTTTTATCCCCTGACTCAAAGGAGAGGTTCTAATTGCCTCTGCTAGGGGTTCGATAGCTACCGCAAATAAACTAGCTGCCAAAACTCTCCTAACACTAGTTTCAGAATGTCTGCCAGTGATGAACCCTGTTTGGTCGCCACTGATTATATTTAGTAGGACTGGCTTTAACCTTTCTGCAAGGATTTTTGTAAGTAATTTATATTCAACATTCAAGAGGGATATTGGGCGGTAGGAAAAAGGTAGGTTCTAATTGCGTCCTGCCTTCGGAAGGACTTTAATAATAGCGTCGGAGAAGTAGATCAGAAGAGTCCCGTTTTGTATTATGAAGTAGAAGCTAGCAGTTAACGGACCGGCTATGTTTGGTGCCATGAGCTTAAAAAACTCATTCGTACAAATTGGTTCATAGACAATACCTAACTCCAGCCCTTCTACACACAATTTGGCCATCCACCCCCAACGATTGTTGGAGACAATGCGGGGGAGTAGGATCATTGTACCATATATTCTGGAAGTGCCCCAAATTGTTGAGAATGTGGTATAAAGTGTTTAGTTTACTTTCAAAAATTTCCGGCGTTAACATAACTCCACAACCGAGAGTGGCTTTATTTCATCTACTCCCAGACTATATTCCCAAAGATACTCACTATGTCCTAGGACACAATTTAATTTCCGTTAAACTATTCCTAGCGAGCCATTGGCAGACTCCTCTCGTTCCCACAATTTAACGATTGAAGAAGCGGTCCACGATCACTATAGATGTGAAACGGAGGGCTCGGCTTGGACTGAGTCTTTTTCATCCCTGATGGCAAAGTGGTCCCCCTGGACCGCTTATAGACTAATAAGCCCCCTGAAAGATAATTAACTACGAATTGATTTACCTCACTATGGAAATATACCAGCTCATAGGGACTCCATGTTTCGCTTTGTTCTGCTATGTGAGACTATCTACGATATTTACTGTTTGCTTCTCTGGTTTATACGATGTTACAACTACACCTGTAAAGTGTATAAGACGTAGTACACTGTTAATTGTGAAGTGTTGTACCCCCCCCCCCACCCTCCCTTCTTTTCTATTCTGTATCCCCATTCCCCGGTGTCCATTCTGACACAATGCTAAAAAACTTAATAAAAATCTAATGTTTAAAAAAATTAAAAAAAAAAATCATTCGAAAAGCCATCCGTGCCTTTAGCTTTTGTCAGCTTCAACTTCCGGAGAAGAAAATATCTATCAAACCCAAAGCGCTATCTCCTATTTCACAGAATTACACAAATAATGAAATTGAATACATAATTCAATAAATATGAGTCCCGAATCCATCACAAATCCTGAGTCCAGAGTTAGATTTATCTGTAAGCTTCAACTTCCCAATAGCCCACCTCACCTCTTCTACTGTGATTGGCGTCGCCATTGAGTTCAAGAACTTCTCTGGAACCTGTGGCAAGGGGATAGAGGAGGAGAAGAAAGCGGTGGAGTATTGAAAGCTGGTGTAGGAAAAACAGTCGAATCATCTGGGGAAGACACCAGGGCTGAGTACAAGTTTTGATAATAGTTCTTCAACACCTCCACCACCTGTGCATCTGATGCGTCAATAAACCATCATCTTTAATTAATGGTTGGACTCAGGGCCGGTGCTAGGGTGTTCGGCGCCCCCCTGCAAACTATAAATTTGCGCCCTCCCATACTTTATAAAGAGACAGCGTGTGCTGAAAAAAGGTTGCCCTAGTAGTAGTGTCTCATATACATATGAGGTGATTCTAATTGACTTGGTAAGCTGCCCTTTTTAGATTGATTACACAGCCTGACAGACTGGATACGTTGAGACATACTTGCCTACTTTTGAAAATTAGTTTTAGGGAGATTTTAAATGCTCGAAAAATGTGTTGTGCTGTGGAGAGGGTTTTCATGCTCCGCCCAGTGGGCGTGTCTAACCTCACTTGTGGGCGTACATATCGCCACTAAAGGGTGTGTCCTGCAGTGGCAGAATAAAACTGTTGCTGACTGCACTGCACTAAACATTTGAAAGAAAACTTTTCTGCCTCTATATGTGTGTGTCTGTGAGAGAGATAGAAAAATGAGAGTGTTCTGAGTGTGTGAGAGACAGAGGTGGGAGAGAGTTTGTGAGAGAGACAAAGTAAAGGATAGAAACACACACAGGGAGGGAGTGTGTATGAGAGATAGAAGCAGACTGTGTGTGTGACAGAGAAAGAGTGTTGTGAGAGAGAGAGAGAGAGAGAGATATGGATAGACTGTGGGAGAAATTTACTAAGCTGTGTACTTCACATAAGATCTTGGGCCAGATTCTCTAAGCTTCAAAAGTGATAAAATGGAGAGTGATAAACAGCCAGCCAATCAGCTCCTGGCTGACATTTTTTAAACACAATCTGTGACATGGCAGGTAGTAGCTGATTGGCTGGCTGTTTATCCCTCTCCATTGAGGCATAGAGAATTCAGCCCCTTGTCTACTAACTTTTAGAGGGTGCTAATAGCAGCATTACATGTCGAATACACGTCTTAGTAAATTTCCCCCTGTATGTTTTAGAGAGGGGGAGGGAGACTGTGGACCTTATTCAGATCGGATTGCAGCACAAATTTGTTTGTAAAATGGACAAAACCATGTGCACTGCAGGTGGGGCAGATGTAACATGTGCAGAGAGAGTTATATTTGGGTGGGGTGTGTTGAAACTGAAATCTAAATTGCAGTGTAAAAATAATGCAGCCAGTATTTACCCTGCACAGAAACAAAATAACTCACACAAATCTAACTCTCTCTCTCTATATATATATATTTATTACATCTGCCCCACCACTGCAGGTTTTGCCCATTTTCCAAAAAATTTGTACTGCGATCAGATTAGAATAAAGGCGTGTGTGTGTGTGTTTGTGAGTGGGAGAGAGAGAGCGAGCCAGGGAGAAAGTGTGAGAGGGAGTGATAGAGGACGGGATGTATTAATATACATCGCCACCCGGCCCCCGCGATACCAGCGCATATGTACTAACATAAGCGGCTGGCATTGCGGTCTCCCCCCCCCCCCCCCCTGTAGCCAGAAGGACGTCCGGGTGCTTTACTAGGGGGAGGAAGGGCTTATCTTCCGGGTCTAAGGTAAGCCAGAGGGAGGGGGAGAGGGGGGTCGGCGGGTTTGCGGCGGAGGCGTCAGGCGGCGAAAAGAAGCCCATAGGCTTATATAAGGTATCGCCACCCAAAGGTGGCAATATCCTACTATGTGGTATCGTGGCGGCGGGGTTTTAATACATAGAAAAATGTGGTAAAACGGGGGTTTTACCACATTTTCCCTTAAGTACATCCCGCGCAGAGTCTGAGACAGAGGGAGAGAGTGGATGTGAGGGAGAGAGTGAGTATGAGAGGGAGAAAGTCTTGAGAGAGGAAGTGCGAGATTAGGGGAGAGTGTGTGTCTCACATACACTCCCTCACAAGGAGTGTGTGTGTGTGTGTGTGTGTGTGTGTGAGAGAGGGGGGAGAGTCTGAGAGTTAGAGGAGAGAGTGTGAAAGAGAGTGTGAGAGGGATAGAGGAAAATCTGAGAGTGAGAGTGTTGGTGTGAAAGAGAGGGAAACAGTGGGTGTGAGAGAGAGCATTAGAGGAGAGTGTGTGAGAGAGAGTGTGGGAGTGAGATAGAGGGAGAGTGTGAGAGGTATAGTGGAGAATCTGAGAGTGAGAAAGAAAGTTAGACCAGGTAGGAACCTAGACAGCTGCTGTATGCAGTAAGACGGCTGCTCACCTTGGAGGGACCAGTCTCACCGTGCACACACCAATAACCAGGGAGGATCCAGGAGACCTTTGCTGCACCAATTTGAATTCTTCAGCTGATTTTTTTTTTTACACCTAAAAAAAATTAGAAATGTGGCACAGTTGGCAGAGCTGGCTTGAGGAGGGAAGCTCATGGGCATGGAACTCTGAGATGGCAGTGGGGGAATCAGGTAGAATTATGTAGGTTTCTCGTCAGCTGTAGACTCTGGGAATCGCCTGGGAATTTCTCCGCAGGATGCAAGAGTATCCCTCCCCCCATATTACAGCCAGTACACACTGCCATTACATAACACACATCCCCCCATATTACAGCCAGTACACACTGCCATTACATAACACACATCCCCCCATAGTACACCCCATATACACACCACTATGATACATTACAAACATCCGCCCCCATATTACATTCACTACTCACATTATTATATTACATTATACACATCCCCCCAGCCAGTTGAGCACACACATCAATGTATTATATTACACACAGAGCCCCCCCCACACATTATACACAGCCCCAAGCACACACATCACTGTACTTTGTAAAGCGCAACGGAATATGCTGCGCTATATAAGAAACTACTAATAAATAAATATTACATTACAGAGCCCCCAGCTCCCTCACACACATAATATACAGCCCCCAGTACACACATAACTGTATTACATTACAGAGCCCCGTTCCCCAGCACACATATTATATACAGCCCCCAGCACACACATCACTGTTTTATATTACAGATCCCCCCTCCCCCACACACATTATATACAGCCCCCAGCACACACATCACTTTATTACATTACAGAGTCCCCCCTCCCCCACACACATTATATGCATACATACAAACATACATAATATACAGCCCCCAGCACACATATCACTATTGTATTACACCCAATCACACAAATTATATACAGCCCCTGACTCCCCGAGTATTCACAGCACTCACCGCACGGCAGGAAGAAGAGCTGCAGAGCAATTGCTGGCCTCACGGAGCTCAGTCAGTGGTGGGCGGGGCTTGCTTCCAGGAAGTAGCAGCAGAGCCCTGGCTGACAGCTCTCTGCTCTGCTCTCCCGATGTACAGAGTTACAGACACAAACAAAGCACAGAGGAGGACAGACCAGGCGCTGCCCGCTCTTCATGCTGCCGCAGCCTGTCATAGCCAGACAGGCGCAGGCTGCGGCAGCACACAGCAGTCCAGCATTGTAGCAGAGCAGGGAGAGCAGAGCGCCTATCCAGCACTGCGCCTCCCTGCTTTGCAGGACTTGCTGAGTGGGTAGCGCCGGCCCTGGTTGGACTGTTGTATAAGGTCTTGAACCTTTTAAAAGATTACTAAGTAATTTACCTACCTTATTGCCGAATTTCTAGAATTTTGAGTTTACGTTAAACAGATAGCGGTCACCTGAGATTTGAAGATAATCATTATAATGCGATTGGGTCAGCATATATGCTTCTCTATTTTTTAAAGAGGGGGATTGTTTGAACATTTGAAACGAGACTGTCAAATTTGATTGTAGGTCTATATATTGACCTACCTGTTTCTTTTTCAGGTTAGAGACAAATGCAATAATCTTGCCTCTAAGACCAGTTTTCGCTGTCTGCCAGTATATATCTGGCTTTTCTTTTTCATGTTCGTTATTTTCTATTTGAAAATTTTCCACACTTCTGTGAGTTTATTGCAAAGATCTCGGGACTGCGCTAGGTGGGGTAGAAATCTCCAGTGGGATTTAGTAGATTCAGACTGTTTAATTGTTAATGTAATAGTGAGTAGGCCATGGTCTGAAAATGTAGGAGGGGAAATGGAGGGAGAGGTAGTTTTTGAAATTAATGGTTCCGCAACTAAAATGTAGTCGATCCTGGACCATGAATTGTAGCTAAGCGAAATTCCCTTTCCGTGGGAGTATGGGCTCCCCAGGTATTTATTAAGTTAAGTGAACTCATTAGATAGGGTACTCCAATTCTTGGGAGTGTAGTTAATTTTTTTGAAGGGGGGATTTATCCAGAACAGGGGAGGATATAAGATTTAAATTGCCGCATATAATTAATTTAGTGGGATCATACATATGCAATTTTGCCAATAATCTAGTGAAAAAAGACTTCTGTATCAGAGCAAGCCAACAGCAACTGGATATCAATCATTTTCTAGCCAAAATGGTAAATCTGCATGAACCTAGGACCATCCATCCCATCATCTGCAGTTTTTTAACCTCTGGGGGTAGTAAGTGGGTCTCTTGTAAACAAACGAGATCTATGTTATGTTTATTTAAATACGTAAGAAGTTTCCGCCTCTCTGCTGGAGTATGTATCCCCCTAATATTCAATGATCCTAATTTATAAGGCAAAAGATATTAGGCATAATAGCAATACATCTGTCGCTAAATAGATAGGATGGGGGGTGGAGTGGTGGGAAGGTACAAGATGGAACAAGACACAAATTAAGATAAAAATAACAAAAAACAACCAATGAGCAGCTACATTTTGAATTAAAATGGACTTCCGATATAAAAATGACATGTGTGTCATTGACATGCTAACTTGTCAATAACACAACCAATACAAATGGCAAGGCTCCACCCTACCACCTCCGCCCCACTACACCAGGTTAGGAACAGATATATGTATAAGTGAGTCAATTTACAACATCAAAAATCAGATTAATTAGAAACTGAATGACTTTCGGCTAACCTTCTCTAATGTAAAATATATGGATACAGATCCGAAAGTGTATAAACAAGGAGAATATTGAGTACCCCATGCATACAAGTCCAACAAGCGGCCGCTTTCACACAAGGCCAGGTTGAGTTAGTGTCTACAGCAGGGGTTCCCAAACTTTTTTGAATCACGGCACCCTAGTGTATCGGAATTTTTTCGCGGCACCCCATGGCCCAAAAACAATGAATTAGATTGGGTTTATATGCGATTCTTAGTGTCAGTTATGTGCTAAAGGGCAGGATTTGCTTCTGTTTGTACACATTTTATGATTGGCAGGCACCAGCACTGGTTTTGCCCATAAATAATTAACCATAAATAAATTTAATTGGTCCTGGACCACCAACCTAGGGCACCCCTGCAAGTGTCCCGAGGCACCCCAGGGAGCCACGGCACACAGTTTGGGAACCACTGGTCTAGAGTATTATTATCACCCATTTGGATCGTCTGCAATGTTGGCATCATCACAGTGTTGGTTCTCCTTTGCAAGAAACTCGTTGGCTTCATTAGGATATATAAAATCATGGAAGCTATTGCCAGAGAAAATTCTCAGACATGCTGGGTACATTAAATAAAACTTGCGATTCGCCTTAGCAAGAGTTGAGTATATCGGGACAAAAGAGCATCTAGCTTTAGATAGTTCCATTGAGAAGTCTTGAAAAACACGTAGTGTATGACTGTCCCATTTTAAGGGATTAATATTTTGTGACACCGTCCAAATAGCCTGTCTGTGAAGAAAGTTCAGCACTCTAAAGATTACCACTCTCGGTCTGGTCTGCGTTTGTGGATTAAATGGCCCCTGTCTGTGCACCCTTTCAATCATAATGTCAGCACACTGAGATGAGATCTGTAGAAGGGCAGGGAGTGTATTTCTGATAAAGTGCTCCAGTTGCGAGCCTTTAATGGTTTCATGCAACCCTGAGTTTCTATTCTCTGCATTCTCTAGACCTTCAATTAGGCGTTTATTATCTGTCTGTAATGTACGTACAGATTTTGCAAAGTGACAATATCATCAGCATTTTGCCCTATGCGGTCTTCAGCAGTGGTGATACATTCTGTCAGTTTGGCTATTTCAGTGGTGATTTCTGTCACCGCTTTTTGCAGCAAAGGCTGCATTGTGGACTGTATTGCTTTAACTAAATCTTCATAAGATAAAGTAAATGAACCTATTCCGCTAGCTACGCTTTCTAAATCAGCACTGGCACCTGTTATTGCTCTATTGTGAGCTGGTGTTCCCTGGGCGGTGTCCGCGTTCCGTGCCATTTTGTGTTCCCCCTTATGCTTCTCCTGCTATTGCTGCTGCGGCACCGGAGGAGTTTTCGATGCCGGAGGGGAGCCAAGAAATTTGTCCATGGCTTTATGGGACTGACGGGGTGACCGGGATCGGTTTCTCATTGGAGTTGACAGCGTGAGAGGTGTTTAGAGTGGGGCGGGAGACGGAGCCGTGGAAGGAGTCTGCTCACTCTTTCATGCCAGAACCAGATGTCCAGGCTATAATTCTTAAGAAAAAGCACTAAGCAGTCATATTTAATAAAGCTACAGGTTATTATTTTCAATTTAATGTTACTATTCAAGAGCAGTGCTATAGTCACTATAAACTCAAAATATACCAAGAGTATAAATACAGTAGGAAGACTTAGGGGGTTATTCAATCTGGGGAATCCAACTGTTGGAATGTCCAACAGTCAGCTCCCTGCACTAACTCAAAAGTCGGAATTCAATATTCCAACATTGAGAGTTGAAAAGTCCACAGATTGGTGAAAACGGCCATGGATTGTCAGAAAACAGCCTCAGATTTAAAAATCTATGTCGACTTTTCAGACAAATCAGATTTGGCTTTTAAAAAGTTGAAACCTGTGGGAAATGACAGCATTGGATAGGCAACTGCCGATATTTCCACTTGTCAGAAATATCGGCACAGATTGAATCCTCCCTTAGAAGACGCTGCTGAGTGGATTCTGGTAAAATTAAAAATTAAATATGCTTGAAAACTTAAAAACACAAGGTTTTCATAATACAGTAATAGTAGAAACAGAATACTGTATTGTATGTCAATAGATGTAAGTTACTGTAATAATACAAAAAATGGGAAATTATTGTAAAGCAAAAAAAAGAGTATCATTTGTAAAAAACTTGCAATAATATATCTAAATAAATAACACCTACAAGTATTTTGAAGAGTGGAGAGATTTGGAAATGTTAAAACACAATAGGCCGATTCAGACTTGCTCATATTGGGCAGAATTTCGCACACTCCCCCATCTTTGGGGCTTGCGCATACGCGTTTATGCTGGGCCGTTCGCTCTACAGGGGGCACAGGGGACTGGAGCAGGTCAACACCCAGCATTTTATGTGCATCCCCATAAAAACAATGGGTGTTCCCCTAGGAATGCAGGCATGGTGTTTCCTGCTCAAGGCGAGCATCTGACATTGAATGATGTCAGTGTCCGCCCCACATTCACTGATCTGCGACGGTCAGAGAACATCAAATGATTATCTATCCTTCTTGTATGTTGTTCAGCAGGGTTGCACTTAGCTCTTTGAACAGGTCTTAATCAGGCCCAATATACTGTAAACAGATGCTTTACCATTTGTCTGGCCTGTGTGAAGAAGCACTATTTGGTACAGTGCAGGAGCTACATGCTGGTGTGCTACTCTGTGGAGTACAGGTTGGCTGTCAGATCTACAAATATCCACTGTTGCCCACATTATACCCCATCTTCCTTTGTCTTGAACGCTACTGAGGTGCTGCCATGACAGTTACAATCAGCTGATTGCTAATTCCTCAACCACTCTACTCTGCTGCTGTTCATTTTTTCATCAATCCATGATCTACAATAGAAGCAGTCATCTTACTTGATCCTATATTCAACCTTCTCCATGGGATATAAGGATTTCTAAGTAGCTTTAGATGCACTAAACAACATTACTTCGTGCAGCTGTCCCCCCAGGCTCCAGACTCCTGCAGCTTGTATACATTTTTATATCCAGTTCAGCAATATTGATACCCTTCTCCATTTTTTTAAGTTGATACTCTGTACCATCGATTCCAGTCTGACAACCCATGCCATCAGTTCCAGTCCAATAACCTTTGCCATCAGTTCCAGTCTAATAGCCCATGTGATCAGTTCCCGAGTGATAGCCTGTGCCATGTGTTCCAGTCTAAAAACCTGTACCCGTTCAAGTCCAACAACATGTGCCATAGGTTCCAGGCTGATAACATGCACCATTGTTATTGTCTAATAACCTGCGCCATTAGTTCCAGTCCAATAATCTTAACCATTGGTTCCAGTTCAATAACATGTACCATCAGACCTAACTCACTTACGTGTACCTCAATTTGATAACCTGTGCCATCAATTGTAGCTCTACATCTAGTACCTTCTGTACCTGTGATGTTATAGGTTTACAGACTTCACAAAGGGTCACAACCTGGACATTGGGTGAATAAAAACTCAATCTTCCCTCGGAAGACCACCATAATTTTAGGCTCTTTGTCTCTATCTTGATTATCAGCAAAGTCACTAGTACCTGTACGTTGCTTTATCACTCACTACCTGTAATTTGCCTGCTAGTACCACTTGTCAGTTCTCCATATACCTGACTATGTGCCAGAACTATCTGGGTACAAAATTGACACTGTAATGCAAACTACATGTCACACACCTGATATATGCCATAATGCCCATTACACATTATTTCACAGACCGTAAAGCCCATTATACATTATGCCATACCCTAATACCTATAACATATGCCAAAATGCCCTTTACATATACCACACACTGTAATGCGCATTACACATTATGCCACATAAGTGCATGCTTGTTGCTATGGGTTGAATGCATGTTGCCAGGGAATGCATACTTGATGCCAGGGGTTGCACACTTGTTGCCAGGAGTTGCATGCCTGTTGCCAGGGGTACATGCTCATTGCCAGGGGTTGCATGCTCATTGCCAGGTGCACATGTTTTTTTTGCCATGGGGTACAAGTTCTTTGCCATGGGGATTACACCTCCCCCTCCTCCTAACTGCACCAGAAAGAGAAAGCCCCAGCCAGGTGAGATGGGAGACACTGTACCGGAGAGAGGGAGCCCTGGCTTAGTGAGAGTGAGCCAGGCAGAATGGGGACAACCCTCCCTGTATGTAGCTTTGCAGTGCTACATACATGGAACTCTCTCGCAGTGATTGACAGCTCGCTCTGGCGGGAATAGCTCCCAGAACCCAGGGACACGCTGCATGCACTAATGGTGCAGTACTCTCTCACTGCTACAATGCAGAATCACCTCCTCACAAGGCGCACTGACTGCTACTCTCAGAAGGCACGCTGATTACAACTGGTACAGCATGGGAGGACAGGGGAACACCCACTGCTTGGGATGGGGAATGCAGAGCAACACAGCCTATGGGGCAGATGTTGCCACTGCTGCCACAAGGACAGATGCAGAGCACACAACATCAACAAAGTGCACCACTCTGTCTGACCAGGGGTATGCCAGGCGGCAGGGTGCACCTTGCTGGGTGGAGCGGCAAAATACAGCGCTGGGAAGAACACTGCTGGAACCTCCAAGCTTCCAATTTCCAGTTTCCACAACTTTTTCGAAAGTTTCCTAACCAGAACACAAAACGGCACGAAATCTCTGACTACTAACAAATATTCTTCCCTCATCCCTCCCCATAACAGTGGCAAAGTGACTGTTCTGACCCCCCCTCACCACAAAATGGCAACAAACTTTCAATGACTGATAGTCTGATATTGTATTCCATCCTACATTTGCAGACATGTACTGCACATGCACATCTCCCATGCCTCTCCCATAACACTCATAATTGAAGTTGGTTTGTGGTTGGTTTTGCCTTGTAAATGATTGCCGCTTAAAAAATATGGCCATTCTCAGAAAAATAAACCTAGCATCTCAAACCCTTTGCTGTTACCCCACTGACTTACTGTAAACTCAGAAATGTACTTCTGTTCATCTTTCCTATAAATTAAATTAATGTCATCCATAGCCTTGCTGGGATCATTTGGTGTTGGACGACAGGTTAATGCCAGCAGCGGTGAGCAGAGGCGTAACTATGGCACCGCAGCCCCCGCGGCCACGGGGGGGGGGGGGGTGCTGTGCATGTGTGGGCGCAAGGGAGCCAGGACGGGACCAGCAAGACAGGTAAGGCTGCGGCCGGGGGGTGCGGCGGGGGGCGCCCCCCATTAACGGCGGGGGGGGCGCCCAATTCATAGTTACGCCACTGGCGGTGAGTATGGTTAAAGAATTGCGGACACACCATGGCACTCTGCAAAAAGGTACCTCTGGACCAGTGGTGTGCACCTCAAAGCCGTTTTTGGAAAATGTAACTTAGAAATTTGAAAAAAAAAAACATGTTCATTTTGCTTTGATTCATGATCTGGAATAAAAATTAACAATCTGGGAAACAGATTATAAGTGAACAATGCCACACCTGGGGCAAAATGTAAAAGGGGGCGATTTTGTAGACATGTGTGATTTTTGGTAATAATGGGGGAAATTTACCAATATGAAAAACCTAGTTTTTCGTATTGGTATTTCCCCTACGGTTGCATACGACTGTTTAAGTCGTATGCAAACTCGTGTTCCGAAGGGGCAGTTACAAAGCAGTCAGATACGACTGCTTTGTAACCCTCCAATGGTGTAGCCATCCGTATTAGCGGCCGTATATACGGCTGCTAATACGAATTATTTGTAGGCAGTCTGCATGGATCAGTCAGATCCGTGCAGGCTGCAGTGTGTAAAAAAAAATAGAAAAATAAATAAATGAAAAAAAAAAAAACGGCGTGGGGTCCCCCCCACAGCCGAAACCAGCACCAGGCTGATGGAGCCTGGAGCCGGTAATTAAAAATCAGGGAACCCGACAAATAGGGGATCCCCGATTTTTAACAACCAGCCCCAGGCTCCCGGTCCGGGGCTGGTTCCCAAAATACGGGGGACAAAATGACTAGGGGTCCCCCGTATTTTAAGAACCAGCCCCAGGCACAACCAGCCAGCAGGGTAATGTCACAGCCGGGGGACACTTATAATATAAGGTCCCGCGGCCAAAACATTAACCCTACCGACCAGTCAGCCTGGCCAGGGGCCCTGGGGGAGTGGGGACCCCCCCAATGAAGGGGTCCCCCCCCTCCAGGACTTAACTGACCAGGCTGAAGCCTGGTGCTGTCCTCGATGCCCCTGGGCGGTGGGCATCGAGCTGATAGTGGTGTGAAAAATAGATTAAACTATTGTTTTTTTACTGTGGCACTACAAGTGCCAGCAAGCCTCCCCAGCAAGCTGGGACTTGGAGAACCACAAGTCCCAGCCTGCTGGGCATTAAAGGGCCCGCTGGCACTTGTAGTTCCACAGTTAAAAAAATAGTGCACAAAACACACTGACACACTTTTAAAATAAAACTTTAATACATCCATTACACACATACTAATACTTACCTATCTTCTTCCCGTAGGTAGCCCTGGTCCTGATGTCCTCCGGTCCTGTGTCGGCGTTCCTCTTCATGTCGACGTCCTTCTTGAAGTCGACGTCCCTGTCGGCGATGGCGTCCGGTGTCCGTGTCCGACGAAATCCATGGAGGAAGCTGTGGAAGGAAACCATACTCACCTGTCCCAGCGCGACGTAGTCCAGGTAAGTGTCTTGGCAAAAAAACAAACCGAACACCCCGAAACCAGCCGGACACGGAGACGCACGGTGTTTGTTTACATCGTGCGGCTCCGCCTCCCGAATGCCGCTATTGGCCGCCTTGCGGCCTAGCGGCTCCTGATTGGCCGCTAGTCCGCAAGGCGGCCAATAGCGGCATTCGGGAGGCGGAGCCGCACGATGTAAACACCGTGCGGCTCTCTGTCCGTCTGGATTCGGGGTGTTCGGTTTGTTTTTTTGCCAAGACACTTACCTGGACTACGTCGCGCTGGGACAGGTGAGTATGGTTTCCTTCCACAGCTTCCTCCATGGATTTCGTTGGACCCGGACACCGGACGCCATCGCCGACAGGGACGTCGACTTCAAGAAGGATGTCGACATGAAGAGGAACGCTGACACAGGACCGGAGGACATCAGGACCAGGGCTACCTACGGGAAGAAGATAGGTAAGTATTAGTATGTGTGTAATGGATGTATTAAAGTTTTATTTTAAAAGTGTGTCAGTGTGTTTTGTGTACTATTTTTTTAACTGTGGAACTACAAGTGCCAGCGGGCCCTTTAATGCCCAGCAGGCTGGGACTTGTGGTTCTCCAAGTCCCAGCTTGCTGGCACTTGTAGTGCCACAGTAAAAAACAATAGTTTAATCTATTTTTTACACCACTATCAGCTCGATGCCCACCGCCCAGGGCCATCGAGGACAGCACCAGGCTTCAGCCTGGTCAGGTAAGTCCTGGAGGGGGGGGACCCCTTCATTGGGGGGGTCCCCACTCCCCCAGGGCCCCTGGCCAGGCTGACTGGTCGGTAGGGTTAATGTTTTGGCCGCGGGACCTTATATTATAAGTGTCCCCCGGCTGTGACATTACCCTGCTGGCTGGTTGTGCCTGGGGCTGGTTCTTAAAATACGGGGGACCCCTAGTCATTTTGTCCCCCGTATTTTGGGAACCAGCCCCGGACCTGGAGCCTGGGGCTGGTTGTTAAAAATCGGGGATCCCCTATTTGTCGGGTTCCCTGATTTTTAATTACCGGCTCCAGGCTCTGTCAGCCTGGTGCTGGTTTCGGCTGTGGGGGGGACCCCACGCCGTTTTTTTTTATTATTTATTAAATTTTTCTATTTTTTTACACTGAAGCCTGCACGGATCTGACTGATCCGTGCAGGCTTAAAGCAAATAGAACAGGAAAATGGTGTTCGATTTTCCTGTCGTATTTGCGTGGGTGTTTCACACCACTTAGCAGCCGTATTGTCAGTACGGCTGCTTAGTACATCAGGAACCACCATTCTTTTGAATGGTGATTTCTGCCGTATCCTATCGATGGTGTAGGACAGGGGTCTTCAACCCATGGCCCGCGGGCCACAAGTGGCCCGCTGAGTTGTTTTGACTGGCCCGCCTGTAAATGCCGTTTAAAAAAAACAACAACCCTGTAAGTGCCGTTTAAAAAAGCCAAAACCTTCCACGCTCATCCCTTTACATGGGGGATGCGGCGGAGGAGGACGTGCAGTGGCTGGGGTGGACGGGACATGCACATTGTGGATTTCCTGAAGCTGCGCACACGTCCCGCCTGCGCCCTTTCAGAGAAGACAGCCGCCACCGCGTGACAACTGGCTCCAGACCTCTGATGCTGCGCACCCGTCCCTGCCTGCCTCCTTCTCATTGAAGACAGCCGCCGCCAGCAGAAGCAGCCCTCTGAAAGGGAAATACAGAGATTAAGGCAGGTTTCTTAAGGGGAGGGGGGAGGTGAGCTGCCTGCCTGCAATGCGGTGCTGACTGGGGGGGTGAGATGGCTGCAATGCGGTGCTGACTGGAGGGGGGGGGGGTGAGCTTGCTGCAATGCTGTGTTGACTTTTGGGGGGGGTAAGCTGGCTGCAATGTTGTGCTGAATATTGGGGGAGAGGAGCATCTGGCTGTGCAGTGCTGACTATGGGGGAGGGGGGCTGGCAGTGCTGTGCTGATTATCAATGGGGGGGGGCTGTGCGGAGATTCCTATGTTTTGGGGGGAGGGAGCTGTGCTGTCTATCTATGAAGTGCTGTGCTTTATGGGGGCTGTGCTGGCTATCTAGAATTACCCCTTTCTGACCAGTGACACTACTGGTGGCATTTTATGAGGAACACTACTGGTGGCATTTTATGAGGGACACTACTGGTGGCATTTTATAAGGGACACTACTGGTGGCATTTTATGAGAGGCACTGCTGCGGGCATCATATGTCATGGTGTGTGGCATAATGTGTAATGGGCATTACGGTGTGTGGCAAAATGCGTAATGGGCATTACAGATAAACAGTGTATATTCATTTAAGTAGCCTGTCATTGCTTGGGCTTGATTTGTGAGGAGTTCTAGGTCACTGTGTGGGCCTTCATGTTTATATGTCACTGTGCGGCCTTTAGCCAGCCAACTTAAGCGTGGAAGGACAACAACCATTCCTGCGGTAACCAATATCTGGTCATGCAGGTTGCAAAAGTGAAATGTCAGGTAATGGTTTTCCTGCTAGTTCACACGCTTATAAATAGACCACGCCCCTTAGAATTAGGCCACACCCCTTTGGGGGAGCGCGCGCCTACGGCGCGCACAATTTCTTCAATTTAATATTATGTATGGGGGAGCTGCATTTTTTTTCTTTTTGCACTGGGACCCTAATTGTCTAGAAATAGCCCTGCTGCTGATTATATATTGGGGGCAGGGTTTATGTGTATGGGCAGCTGTGCCAACTATGTATGCCGGGGCTGTGATGTCTATCTATGAAAGGCTGTGCTAAATACCACAGTAGAGATTAGTGGCCCTCGGGCTTCGTTGAATTTTTTAATGTGGCCCACACTGTCGGAAAGGTTGAAGACCCCTGGTGTAGGACATTCCTATTTGTAAATACAAATACGAATGTTCCATCTTTAGGACTACGACTTTTTGTATTTTTGGGATTGTAAATCCCGAAAATACAAATTTGTAAAAAAAAGGTGTATTTCTCCCTACGAATACACCTTTTTTCTACGAATCCATTTTGGTAAATGTCCCCCAATGTGCGAGTTGCGGAAAAAAAATGAAATTTTCGCCAGGTGTTCGCACATTGTGAAATAGTTATTTTTTGGTCACACTTCAATTCACATCCAAATGTTTTCCCATTATAAAGTATACAACTCGCAAATGTAATAGGGTGCAACTTTTGGTAAACATTACCAAAAATCACCCAAAAAATAGACCTGGTTCTGACAGGAGAATTTGACAGAACCATGCACAGATCATTGAGAACTGTGCATGGTTCTGTCTTTAAAAATGTGTAAAAGTTAAAATAAAATAAAAATAAAAAATGGTTTGGCTCCCTCCTCCTGAGCATAACCAGCCCCGGGCTCATTGAGCCGGACCTGGTTCCAAAAATACAGGGGGCCAAAAAGCGTAGGGGTCCAACGTATTTCTGAAATCAGCCCTGGACTCTTGGACCGGTCCTGGTTCCAAAAATACGGGGGACAAAAAAATTGGGGGTCCCCCATATTTTGAAACCAGCACCAGGCACAGAGGCTATCACAGCGCTATAGAAGCTGTTAGCAGGGATGGGGGAAGCCAGCTCATCCTGCTGTCAGAGTGGGGTGAGCCTGCAGTGGAGGAGGGAGTCAGCGCTGGAGCCTGGTGGTGTAAGTATATTGGTGTCAAATTAATGTGTGTGTGTGTGTGTGTGTAATACATTTGTACTGTTGTCAGTGTCTGTTTTTTTTTTACATTCTTTTTTAAGATGGACTACAAGTCCCAGCAGGCTCATTAATGCCCCACATGCTGGGACTTATGGTTCGCCAAGTCTAAGAATGTGGGGGAGGCCTGCTGGGACGTGTAGTTCACCTGTACAAAGCAATGTGTTTTGGGTGTCATTTTAACATATCAGGCCTGCATCCACCACCACGGATGCTGGTGACAGCCCCAAGCTTCAGCCCTGGACTAGTGAAGCCTGGGAAAGCCCCTTTATTGCAGGGGTCCCCACTTCCCCAGCTACACTGTCCAGGGCTGACCAGCCACGGTGAGCATGATATGGCAGCTGGTGGACCTTATGTGAAAAGTGTCCCCCGGCTGTGGCATGACACGCGGGCTGTTGGAGCCTAGTGCTGGTTCCAAAATATGGTGGTGCTGATTCCAAAATACGGGGACCCCCAGTTTTTTGTCACTCATGTTTTTGGAACCAGGACTGGCCCAAGAGTCCGGGTCCGGCTTCAGAAATATGGGGGACCCCTAAGCTTTTTGTCCCCATATTTTTGGAACCAGGTCTGGCTAAATGAGCCCGGGGCTGGTTATGCTCAGGAGGGGGGACCCCACACCATTTTTTTTTCATGTTTTTAAAACAAAATCACACATTTCCTCAAATTAGCACATTTTCATGACTAAAAATCGCACATTTCATGACTAAAAATCACACAATATCGCAAATTCGCATCTCATTAAATATGTGAATTTGCGGCAAAAATTTTGATTTTAAAAAGTGCGATTTCGGAAAATGTAATAAAATTGCATCCTATTACCTGTTGCCCCTTATTTCATTGCTGTCATTGAGTATGAATGCAGGAACATTCTAAAATGATGGTGGAGGCTTTAAACAATTGTGAATAATTGGGGATATACATATACCAAACATCACACATGCACATACACATTTTGCACACACATCACACACAGTACACCATGCACACACACAGCAACACACACATATATATGTAGAGCACCTCACATACTTACACATTGGACACATTTATTTATTTATTTATTTACAGTTTCTTATATAGTGCAGCAGATTCTGTTGCGCTTTACAATAGTAAACAGTGATAAAACAAACTGGGCAACAACAGACAGACTTGGAGGTAGGTGGGCCCTGCTGCAAGCTTACAATCTATAGGGACATAGGAGGGAAGCACAACGACAGGCACCAGTAATAGAATAGCAGTCCCACCAAGTTGCAAGTCCAGAAGGGGAGCTATATAATACATATGTGCCTCAGAGGGTTATATGTGTGGAACTGGGGTGGGACCTGGTCAATGACCTCAAGAGAACTGGTCACCATTAGTAACACACTACGTCATCATGGATTCAAATCCTGCAGTGCCTGAAAGGTCCCCCTGCTTAAGCCAGCACATGTCCAGGCCTGTCTAAAGTTTTCCAGTGACCATCTGGATGATTAAGAGGAGGACTGGAAGAATGCAATGTTGTCAGATGAGAGCAAAATATAACTTTTTGGTATAAACTACACTTGCCATGTTGGGAGTGAGAAGAATAATGAGTGGTATCCCAAAAACACTATATCCGCGGTAAAGCATGGGGTGGAATCATCATGCTTTGGGGCTGCTTTTCTGCAAAGGGGAAAGGATGACTAGGACCATGTATCATGAGATTTTGGCCAAAAACCTCCTTCCCCAGTAAGAGCAATGAAGCTGGAACGTGGCTGGGCCTTCCAGCATGACAATGACCCCAAACACACCACCAGGAAAACTAAGGAGTGGCTCCGTAAGAAGCATTTCAAGGCCCTGGAGTGGCCTAGCCAGTCTCCAGACCTCAACATAATCAAAAATCTGTGGAGGGAGTCAGTGGCGTATCTTGAAATTTTGCACCCCCCAGCCAGAAAAAGGCTCTGTCGCCCCCCACCCACATTAATTCATGCCCTCTGTGGGCCACTGAGAGGGAGATAGGAGCCGGTCACAGGGGAGGGCTCCTAGCGGCACAGCCTGCCTCCCACCTTCTTCCTCCCTCCAGCCTCTGGCAAGCCAGCAGGACTCGGGAGATAGAGCCCGTCACAGGTTAGGGATTCCACCTCCTTCCTGCCTCCCCTGATCCCCTGTTACTTGCTCTTGGTAACTCACTCTGCCATGTTGTCCAGGCTCACATCCTCTGTCCCTATAGCACATAACGAACAGGGACAGAGCTGCTGGGAAGATCAAGAAGGCAGAGCTCTTCAGATTCAGAATGCCACTGCCAGTAGCTGCTGCTCATAAGGCTTCACTGGCATAGTGAGAAATAGCTCCATCTGCAGTCCTTGAATAAGTTGTGGATGGCAGCGGCAGAGCACCCACATCAGCGGGTCTCCTGCTCCCAGACTCACTTTCATACTATGCAAACTGAGCAGCTCCTGCCAACTCAGCCTTGCTGCAGATCAAGATACATGGCTTACTCATGTTTGGTGGCAGCTGATGATGTACCTGGGCTGAAATGTCACTGATAAAACCTGCAACCGGCTCCTGCAGGTCAATGCAACATGCACCTGCGTCCCTGTGGTACTGGCTCTACCCCGCTACCTCTAGGGCTGCGGAGCCTTAGTTACGCCACTGGAGGGAGGTGAAAGTCCATGTGTCATGGAGACAGCCCTAAAACATGACAGATCTAGAGAAGATCTGCATGGAAGAATAGGCCAAAATAACTGCTACAGGCCCTTATTTGGATCTGCTCGCAGTACAAATTTGTTCTCAAAATGGGAAAACCATGTGCACTGCAGGTGGGGCAGATGTAACATGTGCAGAGAGTTAAATTTGGGTGTGGTGTGTTGAAACTGAAATCTAAATGTCAGTGTAAAAATAATGCAGCCAGTCTTTACCCTGCACAGAAACAAAATAACTCACCCAGATCTAACTCTCTCTATACATATTACATCTGCCCCACCTGCAGTACACATGGTTTTGCCCATTTTGCGAGCAGATCTGAAAAAGGGCCACGGTGTGTGCAAACCTGGCCAAGAACTACAGGAAACGTTTGACCTCTGTAAATGCCAACCAAACTTATATTACAAAGTATTTAGTTTAACTTTTTGATTGTCCAAATATTTATTTTCCCCAAGAATATACAAATAAATTGTTTAAAAATCATACAATGTGATTTCCTCTTTTTTCCCACACTCTGGGGGAAATTTATTAAGATGTGTATTCTACTTCACATGTGATGTTGCTATGGGCAATCAATCAGATCCTGTCTACTATCTTCTAGAGGGTGCTAAATAAATAAGAAGTAGATTCTGATTGGTTGCCCATCATACCCATCATGTGTGAAGTAGAATACACATCTTAGTAAGGGCTAACATTATAAAATACACAGTAATGCCCATTTCACATTTTAGTGAACTTCGTATTACCCATTACACATAAAGCCACATGCCGTAATGCCAATTACACATAAGGCCACACATGATGCCCATTAAATACTATATAACAAACCATAATGCCCATTACATACTATATAACAAACCGCTATGCCCATTACAAATTTGCCACATAAGTGCCACTTACTTACATGCTCATTGCTAGGGGCTTCTGCAAAAAAAGATGGACACCTGTGTCCCTGGCCCAGCACTTCTGATGCTGGATGCCTGTTACTGCCTATGGGGCACACAGGACTTGCACGCTACATCATACAATTTTGTCTTACTCTCAGTTTTTGATCTGTGGCCGGTATAATAATGTCTGATACTCCAATATGGTTGACTACAGCATTGCAATAATTGTGCAACAATTCTCCTTTATATAAATGAACAAATATATAGATCTAATGGTTTGAGAAGAGGTCTAAGCGACTACAAATATCTGTATCACAGACGTTTTACTTTTAAAACATAAAAGTTTTATTTGTAAAAAATATATATATATATATAAAAAATGCACAGGAGTATTTAATAAGAAAAAACAAGAAATATCATAAAAAAACTACAAGAGTAAAAAAAGCGAAGCTAAGTAAAAAAATGCCTATCAAAAATATCGCTAAAAAAAGGAGATATATAAGTTATAGATAAAAGATACAGAGGTATCAAACTTAACTTTCTATGGAGGAGTCAGCAGGCAGTACCCAACGCGTTTCGTCATCTGAGACTTCATCAAGGGGTGAGAGGGATGTGTGCCTGGTGCCCTATTTATACTCTATATGTCTAGTGATCCCAATTATGATGTCACATCCTGTAGGATGTGGCTATCGTTTCTAAAAACAACACAAATCATCAAAATTCGAAAACACTCCTATGGGTGTTACAGTACAGGCTCTATACAGCCAGCGCTATTGGTGAATGATGCATATTCATATTAAAAACAGTGGAAAACATAGTTTATAATTGCGGGGACGCGTGCGCCCACTTCCGGCGGGCGCACGTTACTTCCGCCCCGCTTCCTGTGTCTGGCAGTGCTTTGTAGTGCGGTGACTTCCGCTTCTCTTCGGCGGACGTTCGGGAGCGCCCCACTTCCTTTGTAGGCTTGTGTCTGATTGGTCTGTTTCGTTTAGACGTCAGCTCTGTTTGGACGGAGTTCATTCATGGTAAATGTCTCCGTTTCAGCGGCCATTTTGTTAGAGATTTCTTCATCTTTTGCTTAAGGAATCGGCCATTTTTCTGAATACAGATGCGCGGACTTAGGATAGTAATACTCGATTTTTCATGGGACATATGAAGAGAAATATATGGATAAGAGATACAAAACGTTAGTGCTTGTATTTAGATGTACATACCATATTCATATCGTTTAATAAACCCTATCATAGCTTATATTAACCATATATGACAGGTTATCCTGGTTAAAGCAGTGTAAATTACTGTCTAATGTACATTTATTTAGAATAACCCTGGTCAGAAATATATATATATATATATATATATATATATATATATATATATATATATATGTGTGTATATGTATATATACATATACACACCTATAGAAAAAATATAAATACATTTTATAAAAAAATTTTTTAATTAATAAATAATTATAAATATAGAGACAAAGTATGCAACATGAGACGGATAGATATAAAATAGCAGCAATTTTAGTGAATTAAGAGCAGATATTATGTACTCATAATTTTAGTGAAAATACAGAACCTTAGTGAAGTAAGCAGAATTTCGACAGTGATTTATAAGATAGGAGTAATAGCTAACAGTATATAGGTGAATCATACAAGAGTAATGTGATTTTGGTGTTTATAGCTTTTTATTTTTATTTTGAAAATATATATTACAGTGATTACTAAGTAAGGACATAATGGTATATTTGTGAATAAATAGTGAGTTTGATTGTGAAGGTGTTTGAGCCATGGTATCTCTATCTTGTCCTTATCACGAGGTATACGTTTTTCCTGTACATTACAGTACCCGTTCTTCTCAGGTAGTCACCTGTCCTGATACTGTACGGGCCCAAACACTGCTTGGCTGCCAAGATCGAACGGGGTTGGGCATTCCCAGCGTGGTATGACTGTAATGTTTATTCCATGTTCCATTTCCTCTCGGACTTTGGTACCTTATTGCTCATATAGTGAAACCTGAGTGAGGGTTTGGGAAGGAAAGAAAAAGGGGAAAAAAGGAAGAAAGTGATCCAGTTTGTGATAGAATAGTGAGGTTTAGAGGGGGTTTACAAAACCTTCACAGGAAAGGTGCAATCTCGTATCCTATATTTAAACCGCTTGGATACAGCGTCTGGAGCTGGAAGATCCAGTACATCTCCCTTTGGGACAATTTCTTAGCCAGGTCGCCTCCTCTGTCACCCAACTGGACATGTTCGATTGCTTTGAACGTCAAATCTTCAGGGTTAGAAGCATGGGTTGCGGTGAAATATATAGATCTCCCTGCTAGCGTGTGTCTGTGTGAGGTGTAACTAATGCTGCATGGGCACATGCTTCCTCTCTGCTGAACTCCTGCAGCAATCTGCATATATCCCCCCATTATAGTCCGCTGCTGCTGCTCCACACATGTCCCTCTTGCCTGCTGCCCCGACCAGCGTGTCATCCTCCAGTCACAGACAGTGGGCGGGACTACCAGTGACGGATTGGTGGCTTAAGACTCCAGTCACCAGCCCTGACTGTGTGTGAATCAACAGTGAGTTGCGGTTCCAGCTAGGAGTCAGGACACTGGAGGCGGGGGAGCTGGGCATGCACGGGTGTGGGGAAGCAGGTGTGCTGGGTGGGTGACAGAGTTTGTGGAGCATGTCTCCGGCGCACAGTGATTTTTCAGCGCCCGGAGCTCATGCTCCACCGGCTACGCCCCTGTCCAGAGGCTCGACTAGCCATATGCAGGAGGTGTTGCCTGCACCCAAAATGGCTGCTCTTCTGCAGTGACAGGAGCTGGGTGATGCAGTGTGATACTCTCTTGCAGCACTTGGTCACAGAGAGTCCCATCTCTGGGAACAGCCAGCATCTGAGGGGATGCTGGACATGCCCCATAAGTGATAAAAACTAGTCCCTGTTAGGTTATGCCCACTTTCCATTAGGCCCCTGCCCTTTAAGATAACCATGACTATTTTTCTCTGCATTTTGAATTTGATTTGAACTTAATAATAGTGTACTAAATAACTGGAATTTCATTAGGTATTTTTACTGTTCTTTCTATAGCCTGTATTAGATCATTAATCCCTGTAAGCAGTACAATACAGTATATTAATGACCCTTCTATACACTACAGTTCAAAAGTTTGGGTTCACCAGAAAATGTTGTGTTTTACATGAAAACTGACTTTTATTTATCAAATAAGTTGTAAAATGAACAGAATATTTAGTCAAGACATTGGCAATGTTAGAAATAATGATTTTTATTTGAAATAATGATTTTGTCCTTTAATCTTTGCTTTCATCAAATAATGAAGCAATTACAGCATGGCAGACCTTTGTCATTCTAGCTGTTAATTTGTTGATGTAACCTGAAGCACCTCCCACAAGTTGGAATAGCTTTTTGGGCCCTTCTTGCATACCATACAGTCAAGCTGCTCCAACAGCTCAATGGGGTTGAGATCTGGTGACTGCGCTTTCCACTCCATTACGGACAGAAAACCAGCTGCCTGCTTCTTCTCTAAATAGTTATTGCATAATTTGGAGGTGTGCTGTTGGAGGAGGACACTGGCTCTAATCAAGCACTGTCCATGGGGTATGGCATTGCAAAATGTAGTGATAGCCTTCTTTATTCAAAATCTTTTACCTTGTACAAATCTCCCACTTTACCAGCATCAAAGCAGCACCAGACCATTATATTACCTCCACTATGCTTGACAGATGGGGGAAAATTTGCTAAGAATACAAATAAGATTGTTCGTATTCGTATCCATAATATGAATGAACACGACTGCATACGGCTGTTTTATCCATATGCAAATTCGTATTCCAGGGGGGGGGGGGATATACAAAGCAGTCAAATACGACTGCTTTGTAATCCCGATGCCATATTCATTCGTATTAGTGGCCGTATATATGGCCGCTAATAAAAATTCCTATAGGCAGTCTGCCTCGGGGTCCGTGGCTCCAGGGCTGCAGAGTTTGGGGTCTGGGACCCAGGGCTCCAGGGTCCGTGGTCCAGGACTCGGGGGCTGCAGAGTCTGGGGTCCGGGGCTCCAAGGCTTCAGGATCCGAAGAAATCCATAGGGGTACCTGTGGAAGAAAATCCTACTTACCACGGTCATCCGGCGAAGATCATGTCCTCTTCTTTCCTACGTAGTCCAGATCTTCTTTTAAAAAAAAACTCGTATGACCCGGCCTGTACCCTCTCACAAACTAACCGGAGAGATGCTGAAGTTTCATCTTCAGTGCCTCTCCTCCAAATGATTCTATTGGCCACCTAGCGGCCAATCAGGAGCTGAGAAATTCGGCTTTTTCAGTTGTGCGAACATAATTGCATAAGAGTTTTCTAATCATCCATTAATCTTCTAAAGCCTTTATCAAAAACAATGTACCATTAGAACACTGGCGTGATAATTGTGGTAATTATGTTTGCAGCTAGTATAGTCATTTACCACATTAACAATGTATAGAATGTATGTCTGATTAATTTAATGTTATCTTCATTGAAAAAAAAAACTGCTTTGCTTTCAAAAATAAGGACATTTCTTACTCCAAACTTTTGAATAGTGTATACGCCACTGCCACAGATCCACCCTGAACACTACACTACTGAATTCTCTATATCCTATACTACATAACTAACTTCTCTATGACCTACACTACCTTTCTGGTTCCACTATGTTGCTATCACTACAGTGTAAAACATCATTATACTACCACTATGCACTACATCAAAGGAAAAGACTAAAGGAAAATGAGACATTGGGTCCACAATGCTATCAATATCTGCCCCCTCTAGCAGTATGTGCCTCAAATGCCCAAAGCATTTGCAGCATGCTTATTTTACATAATCACAGGTGTGCCCCAAATGCCCCAGTGTCGCCACAGCACTCCATTCTGTGTGCCAGAAATAGCCCTAGTGTCTGCTCCCCAGCAGCTTCTTTCAGTAAGGCCCTCAGTGGCATGGTGACACACTATTTCTACAGCTCTGTGACAAGTTCCCCATCAGAGTGTTCTTCGAATGCCTGTCAGCTTTATTCTATAATGTCTTCCAATAATGTTCAGCTTCAACCATATAAACTGCAGCTGCAGCTGAGACAGTTTGGGTGTATAATATGTGCGGTCAGTTCTCTTGTCACATGATCTTATGACTCATGATGATGTTAGTGGGTATATCTAGTGAAAGGGATCCTTCCATTACTGTGCACAGACCAGGAGGGTATTGTAGGTGGGATGGATCAGGGGGTGGCTAGGAACAAAAAAAGAGGCAATAGCTGCATGTACCAGGAAGGGTGATGGAATGAAGTTGAGACTGGCTGACACCTGCTGCACCCTTCAAGGCAGAGCTGGATTAAGGGGTGGGCCCCCGTGCAGATGGAGACATGCTTGTCTTTGTCTCTGTATTGGCCAAGGCACCCATGCAGCAGAATAGTAGAGCTGCTGCTGCTCCTTACTGAGAAATCTGGAGCCAGCAGTTGTTAATTCCACATGCACCAGCAGAGAAAGCTGCTGAGTACATCCATCAGTGACTGATTTCCTGTCTACCACTCTGTGGGGCAGATGTACTAACCCCCCCTTTGCGCTTCTGAAATAACGGGTCCCACTTCTCCTGCATAACGAGGAGAAGCAGGCACCCGTTATTTGCTAATGTATTAACCCCACCCTAGCCGATAAGAAGAGCCGTTACGGTCCAGAAACCCCCCAAAACACCCCAGAACAGTGAAATGGCCCCCCAAAATTAGTTAACGCCACCCCACGATCAACGTGAACCCGAAGCGTGGCGAGCGCAGCGAGCCAGTGAGGGGCGGCGGTACGCGTCCTCCGACCTTTTCATACCCCCACTATCCACGTCGGCGTGGAAGTGAGAATAGAATAGTGTGGCGAGCGCAGCGAGCCACCGAGCCCGAAGCGTGGCGAGCGCAGCGAGCCCCGCGAGGGGACGCGGATACCTTCACAGTTATACACGTCCCCTCGCGGGCTTCACAGGTGTCCGTGGCGACGCGGACACCTGTGAAGCCCGCAAGGGGACGCGTTTACCTGTGAAGGTATCCGCGTCCCCTCGTGGGGCTCGCTGCGCTCGCCACGCTTCGGGCTAGGTGGCTCGCCACACTATTCTATTCTCAACTCCACGCCGACGTGGATAGTGGGGGTATGAAAAGGTCGGAGGACGCGTACCGCCGCCCCTCGCGGGCTCGCTTCTCTCGCCACGCTTCGGGTTCACGTTGATCGTGGGGTGGCGTTAACTAATTTTGGGGGGCCATTTCACTGTTCAGGGGTGTTTTTGGGGGTTTCTGGACCATTTAACATTGTTCCCTGTTGATTTGGGTAAATTGAGCCATTTAACATTGTTCCCTATGGGAAATCGGGGGCATCGCGTCGGGACCATTTAATGCTTATTTAGCCGCATGCGACGCGACCGACGCGATTTTTTAACTTTTCAATGCATTTCAATGGGAAATCGGGTCCATCGCGTCGGGGGCCATCGCATACCACTATTAAGGGCACAAGATCAATGCGATTGTGGCCGTGCTAGGAAACAAGTACCTGATATTTTGTAAAGGCTCTCAACACTGTCTAATGTTTAATTGTTGACAACCGGGCATCAGATGAAAAGTGCTTGCAAACAGAGGCGTAGGGAGGGCGGAGCCACCGGAGCTCATGCTCCGGGCGGCGATTGGCCGAATGGCGCCGCCGGCCCGCCCTCCCTCCGCAAATGTTGCCTGCAATACAAGTGCCACGCCGGGCAGTGTGCGCGGCTGCCCGGCTCCTGCTCTGCTCGCCCGGTCCCTGCCGCCAAGCGTCACGGGCGGTGGGGCCGGGCGACGGGCTGACAGTGACAATCCGACTAGAGCCGGCTCTAGGCATAGGCATCCATGCCTGCCTAGGGCTGGCGGAGGTCCTGCACTGGGCTGACTACCGCGATCGGAACTCTCGGTTCCGATCGGGTAGCTCAGGGAGCCGGCAGCAGCAAGTGAGGGCAGCGGGTAGCGTAGGGGAGCCGGTGTCATGGGGATGCAGGGAGCTTATTCTGTGCAAGCCGGCTGCCGGAGGCAGGCTCTCCGGCTGCTATTGCTATTATGTTGCCGCTCTCTGCTCCAGCCTGCACAGGCAGCCGAGTCAGTGACAGTAGTACAGAGCGTCTGTATTTTGTAACTGTCAGAAAGAGAAAGCCTGCAGTGCTGGCAGACAGTAGCTGGGGCTTGACGTCACATTCTAATATATTTTATTAATTTTATAATACATAGACATACATTTCATCCAATACAAAACAGTCGTTTTATAGTACTACATTATATCATTTATCAGGCGTACCCTCACATATTAACATTCTAATGCCTTTAGACTGGGCAATTTATCCTGTATGTATATACGCCTGACTTACTTAATGATTATCACTTTAAAATACAACAACCTACACAATACATAACACACATACATACAACATAACCCAGCTATTCTGCTCTTCCCCTCTATCCTATCCAATTCTACTTGCGGTTAGCCTCATGTCCCTTTCCAGTATGTTAAGTACCACCTTTGGTCGGCTCTCTGTCTCCTTACCTATGCCCCTCATGCTTCTATCTACCATTGAAACAGGTCTATATTTTCCCTCCTGCTGCCCTGACTGATACCCCCTAGGCGTGAGTGAGCGATTATGACCCTATATGGCTCATGCTTGCTTACTTCATCACTGATGGACTCTACCCTCACAATGTGTGTTACAAACTGTGAAGTGTTTACAGTGTTTATGAATTATTTATTCATCTCTAATTGTCTTACTACGTGAGAATTTATATTATCCCTTACCCTTTTCTATACCTTTCTTCTTTCTGCCTCTTCTAGTTCGGTTTATTGTGCACTCTGCTGTGTATACAGTGTAGTATGTGAAAAGTCACCCTCCCCCCCCCCCCCTTTATATTTATAATATAATTTTTTTTTTTTTTTTTTTTTTTGGATATATTTGTGAGATTACTTTAAGTGATTTAATTAAATCTATTATACTAATTTAATGTCGGGCTCCCTTGCCCCAAGTGCCCCATATCTTTTCAAACTTACTAATAGTGTTCCTGTGCATATATATGTATCTTTCATGTGATACCGTGTAGTCCACCAGTGATTCCCACTTCTCATATTCCGGACCCATATCAGCCAGCCAGGTCCTGGCGATCATTACTTTCGCTAAGGCACACATATTTATAATCAGAGCTTTGGTGTTCCTACTTATACCACTACTGGCGAATATACCCAAGAGACAACATTTGACTGATAACCACTCTTCCTTGATGCCCATGTCTTTCATGGTTTGCTTGACCTTAACCCAAAACTCCTGCACGTGCGGGCATTCCCAGGTCAGATGGTAAAAGGTTCCCGGGGATAGTTTACATTTCGGGCATTTATCCGAGGTTCTTCCACCAAACTTTATTAACCTTAGCGGCGTTAAATATGACCGGTGCAGCACATACATTTGCACCTGCTGCACTCTAATTGAGTTTGTTGCCTTCGCTACTGCTGCCCTCGCCTCTGTCCATTCCTCTATCCCTATAGGGCCTAGATCTCCCTCCCATTTTTCTCTCACCTCATCCATATCCCCCACTTTCGACTGTAACAGCATATTGTATAGTTTAGATGTTAATTTACATTTGTTATTCTCTCTCAACACTTTCTTAATTGGGGAGTCCCCGAATACCGGAGAATGTTCCTTGAAATGTTCCTCCATCACACTCCTTAACTGGAGGTATCTGATGGCATAGCCCGAGGGAACAGAGAACTCCTCTTGTAGTCGGCTATATGACTTGATCTCATTATTTTCATAAATTTGGCACAACCTGGTGACCCCCAGTTTTTCCCAGGCCAGGAATATTTGATGTTCTCTAGTTTCCCTAGTTCCCCAGGGTATATCCAATGGATACTCCATATCCAGAATCATAAATTTCATAATGTTGTTCGCTTCCCTCCATATTTTTACCGCTTGGGTGAGCATCGGAGCCTCTTTCCTTTTTACCTGCCCTTTTACCAATTTCTGTATCAGGGTAGTCCCTCTTTCTTCCCGACTCAGCAGGTCACGAATCCCCTCATCCTGAGGTGTAGTTCCCATCCATTCCCCTAGGGATGTCAATTGGCTTGCCATATAATATAGTCTAAGGTCCGGGAGGCCCATTCCCCCCCCATTCCTTTTCCTCATTAATTCCGCCAGTTGTATTTTGGGGAGCGAATTGCCCCATATAAAGGAGGAGAGCAGGCTGTTGGTTTTTCTAAAAAAGGATTCCGGTACATACTGTGGTGCATGTTGCAAAGCATATAAATATTTAGGGAGCACTACCATTGAAATTAAATTTACTCTGCCCATATTTGTCAAGGGTAGCCTCCGCCACACCTTGATTTTATTGGTTAAGTATATTAATAATGGATCTAAATTTAGTCTCTGATACTCCATAGGGTCTCTGGAGATCCAAATTCCTAAGTACTTAAAAGTTTGGGCCCATTTTAATGGTGTATCCAAATGGGATACTCCCTGGTTCCCTTGCTTTATTGCGAAGATGTTGGACTTGTTCCAATTTACTCTAAATCCTGAATGGTCTCCAAACCTTTTTATCTCCTCCATCACTATTGGAACTGCTTGAGTGCCGTCAGAGGCAAATATTAATAAATCATCAGCATATAATGCTGTTACGTCTGTGGTAGGCCCTGCTTTTAGTCCCTTAATTCCAGGATGTCCCCGCAGGATACAAGCCAGGGGCTCTATGGCCAAGGCGAATAGGGCAGGTGATAATGGACACCCCTGCCTTGTACCCCTATGGAGACCAAATGGAAGTGACGTTCGTCCATTTACCGCCATTCTGGCCGAGGGGGACGCATATAGCATTTTTACCCATTTAATAAATTTTGGTCCCACCCTCATTGCCCTCATCACTTCCCATAGGTAATGCCACTCGACTGCGTCAAATGCCTTGACTGCGTCGAGTGACATTACCACCGGGAATGGATCATCCATTTTGGGGCTCTGTAGATGTCTGTGAAGTTTCCTCAAATTAATTGAGGTTGATCTTCCTGGCATTAAGCCAGTTTGATCCTTATTAACTATTTTATCAATGTGTTTATTTAATCTTGAAGCAAGAATTTTTGCGATGATTTTTGCTTCCGTATTTATCAAAGAGATTGGGCGATAAGAATCTAATAGGAGCGGGTCCTTATCCGCCTTAAGCAGTACTACTATTTTCGCCTCTAACATGGATTGGGGAAGTTTGTTCTCATTATAACAGGCATTGAATGTTTCTAATATCAAGGGGGCTAGTGTATCGGCATATCTTTTATATATCTCCCCTGGGATTCCATCAAGCCCCGGGGATTTCCCACTTGGTAGAGATTTAATTGCCTCCTTTATTTCTTGGATGCTCAATGGCCTATCCAATTCCATCGTGACTTCTAACGGAAGTGATGGTATATCTATTTTACCCAGATATTCTCCAATGTCCGCCTGACTATGTTTAACCCTTGATTCATATATTCCCTCAAAATAGTCCCTAAACACTTCTCCAATTCCTTCCTTATCGGAGACCTCATTCCCCATTTTATCTTTTATTTTCAAAATAATATTGGATGGACTATCTACCTGGGCTATATTGGCTAGAAATTTTCCCATTCTATCAGCGGATGCATATCTGATATGGGATCCGTGTAGCATCATCCTACAGTTTTCATCTTCAATACACTCGAGCCAGTTCTTCTGGGCTTTTAACCAGGCGTTTTTACTCCCTTCATCCTTATTTGTAATATAGGACCTTTCACATTCTTCACATTCCTTCTCTAACTGCAGTGTTTTGTTCCTGCTCGTTCTTTTAACTTCGGAGATGCTACTTTTCAGTGTGCCTCTCATATAAGCCTTGAAACTATCCCACACCACACCTCCAGATGCAGTATCCCTATTTATCTCCCAATATTCTGTCCAGTATTCCCTCAATTTCTCCTCGTCCCTTAACTTCCCCAACCACCTTGCATCGAATTTCCAGAAACCTTGCTCCCTCCCCTTATATTCTGATAATTCAATTGCCACTGGAGAGTGGTCTGATATACCTCTGTTTTTATAATCCACTTTAATCACATCAGGCATCAATTTCCTAGAAACTAACATCAAGTCTATTCTAGAAAAAGAGTGGTGGGAAGATGAAAAACAGGAAAACTGGACAGTCTCTGGGTTTTTTTCCCTCCAGGCATCCACCCAGTTTAAATTTTTAATAAATTCATCGAATCCTCTATTGCTCCTTCCACTCCCCGCTGGTGACTTACTCCATCTATCCATATTGGGATTTAATACGTTGTTGAAGTCTCCTGTACAAATTATTGGTAAATCAGGGGCTGTGGAGATAAATTCCACTGCCATCTTTAAGACCTCATATGTAAATGGAGGTGGAATGTAAGTCACCAGCAGGAGCACCCGTCTTGAGCCCAGAGTGCAATCCATAAATATATAACGTCCCAGTGGGTCATTTTTTTTCCCGTGAAGAACGAAAGGGAGAGACTTTTTAACGAGGATCGAGATACCCCGGGAAGTGTTGGTGAATGGGGCATGGTATGTCCATCCCACCCAAGGTCTTTTAAGGGATAAGAGCTTACTCCCGGTGAGGTGAGTTTCTACCAAACATGTAACCTCTGCGTTATAGTGCCTTATTTGTTTTAACACCAATGACCTTTTTATTTTATCATTTATGCCCCTAATATTCCATGACAGTATTACCACCATGTTAATTCACCAACAATATGGGAATCCTAGCATGAATAGCTAATATGTATGCTATTCCGTCCCCCAGGTCCAGGATGGTGCAGTTATTAAGCCTATCTGGGTATTCACATAAGAGCCCATCAACCACCTCTAGATACGTTTGGACATCAGGCCCGCATGCAGAAAGGATTATCACCAATATATTTACACATATAGCTGGGTACATATAAACATTAAACACACTCCCCCCCCCTCCCCCCACCCCGTATACCAACCTCCCTCTGGCATACCTTACACCCTACCATTACCCTCAATCTTTTCCCTGAGGCTATTCTCCAATGGCACACCCTAGCCGGGTGAGCCCCCCAGACATTCAATTACATTAGTATGTTTTATTAAGTCGAGCATCCGACCGCCAATTGGCAGCTACCCGGTGTCCATTTATCAACCCAGGCAGCAGCTTCATTTGCCGTCTGAAAAAAGAGGGTTTCCCCATTGGCCACCACCCTCAATTTAGATGGGAACATCATCGAGTACTTAATTCCCTTTTCCCGAAGTCTATGCTTGACTTCATTAAATTTTGCTCTGTCCTTTTGGACCTGGATTGCGAAATCGGGAAAAAATGATAACTTTGAACCGTTGTGCTCCAGGGGACCCTTCTCCCTCGCCAGGCGGAGTAGAGTGTCCCTGTCTTGAAAATTCAAAAATTTAATGAGTAGAGTGCGAGGTGCTGAGCCAGATGGTAATGGTCTGGTTGGCACTCTATGCGCTCTTTCGATGATAAACGCTTTGGAGAATGATTCACTGCCAAACTTGTCCATTATCCATTTCTGTACATAGGCTGTTGTGTTTGCCCCTTCCTCTCGCTCCGGCAAACCCACCAGCCTTACATTGTTCCTGCGGATCCGTCCCTCCATATCGGACATTTTGTGCTTAATCTCGCGGACTTGCTCTGACAGCAGATTGACTTTAGTAACTAGGATATTATTACTGTCTTCCAGATTGGAAACACGTGTCTCTGCTTCTTTTATTTGGCTTTTAACCTCTTTAATATCCTGCTTCACAGAGCTGACATCCATTTGGACATCATTAATTTTTTCCATAAGGCGTTGCTCGCTGCCTTTAATAGCTTCTAGCACTTGCTGCAAAGATATCTCAGGAGGGGATGGAAGATCATGTCCCTTTACAGGTGTGCTATGTGGGGTTGTGACTGGGGTTTGTGAATTACTGCTGGGCTGGGACCTGGCATATCTTTCCAGTCGCGCTGCTGCAGCTGTATTCCCTGTTTTCCCCATTTTTCCAGTATTTATCTTGGCAGAGGGAGGGGGTTGCTTTTACAATTTTATAGCTTATAACCACAAATTCTGCCGCACTTTCCAGCACGTGCCTTTTAACAGTCTCGGCCCTTGTGAGCGCACACACTAGGCAGGTTGTGCACAGCGTGTTCAAAATACAACAGTGACACTCTGTAACGAGTTCAAGCACAACATCACCCCGTTTCAAGCAGACCCCCATAATCAGGTAATAATGAATTTCCAACAGTGTTCACTGAAGAATTATAACAAGTTCCAGTACCACAGTCTCTCTGTCAGAACAGACCCCTGGAGTCGGATCACAGCAAGATCGCAACAAATTTGAGCACCACAGTCCCTTTGTTTCAGGCAGGCCCCTTGAGTCAGATACAGATGATTTATAACAAATTTCAGCGCAACAGTCTCTTTATTCAGACAAACCCCTAAAGTCAAATTGCCATGACTGCTCAACAGTATTTACTTGATAGACTATAATGAGCACGGCAGTCACTTTATTCAGGCAACCCCTGGAGTCAGAGTGCATTAGGTTATGACAACATTTACTGGTGCTTTTTTCCTCCAAGCCCCACTGCGGCTCCTATCTTCAGCTCCCTTTATGTCACACCAGGGGAGCAGTGTACTCCTTCTGCTCTTTACTCTCAGGTGCCACTTACTTGACTTTTCAGCGTTCAGCGTTCTGCCGACCCAGCCACCTCTCAGCTTGCTGCTGTGTTTTAGTAGTGCTCTCGGGAGGAGGGGGGGGGGAGATGCAGTCCCCACTACCCGGCTCTCACTCCACGTCCTCCACTGCCCACCTCGAGGGTGCCGCCCGTCCGTTTTCACGGCTGCCCAAAGTTGTCCTGCGGCAGCCTTCTCTCCTCTTGCTGCTGTCCTTAGTGGTGCTCTCGAGGGGGGGGGATGCTGTCCCCACGGCCCGTCTCTCACTCAGCGGCCGCCGCTGCCTGCCTCGAGGAGTGCACCGCCAGCCAGCCGTCAGCTGACCAGCGCGTCACAGCTCAGCGCCGCGCACCTCTCCCTCGCTAATCGCTGGTCTCCGGGTCTCCGTCCACTGATGCCGCGTCCTGACGGGGAAAAGTACACCCGCTCTCCGGCCACCAGCGGTTCAGCAGCCCAACCACTCCACTCACGGACCCCCTCTGCTTCGACAGCCAGGTATAATTTTTTAATCTCTGCCGGTCTTGGCTCGCTTTGTCGGAGGTTTGTCCAGGGAGCTCGCTCACCTTACTCCCTCACTCCCGCCCTGCCGTGGCCACGCCTCTTGACGTCACATTCTAGTGACAAGCCCCAGCGCGACTAATCTATTGCAGGAGACCTAGTGCTGTGTGTTTAGAGAACAAGCACTGTCTGACACTTTACGGAGGCTTCTCTTCAAGAGAGACCCGGCGCTGTACTCCCTCCCCCCCATGTGCAGGAGAGATCTGCCTGTCAGGCTGCCACAAAGGTATTTAACCCCTTGCTCCCTTCCTCCCCCTCTCACTCCCTCTCTCTTCTCCCCCCCCCCTCCTTCCTCTTCTTTCACTCCTGTCAGTGATGCCTGTCATGCTTTCACATCCATTTCAAACCCCTGCCCCCCCTCTCTCCACCTTTCTCCCCCTACTCTCTCCTCCATTTCTCTCCTCACCCCTCACTCCTTTCTCCTCCTCTCTTCTTCTCTTTTCTCTCTCCTTCTCTCTTTTTATTCTTACCCCCTTTCTCTCAAACCTCTCATACCCCTTTCACACCAGAAATGCAGGGACCAACCCGGGAATTACATTCCCGGGACAAGCAGGGACATTCCCGGGTTGGGACCCATTCACACCAGAATTGTCCCTGCATTTTCTGATGTGGGAAGGAGGCGGGATGGCGTCAGGCAGTCGGCGAGATGGCGGCAGAGGTGGGCAGTGGGTAGTGAGAATACTCACCCCGGTTGCCGGTCCTCTGTGCAGGCCGGGATCCACACAGGTGGCAGCGCAAATGACGGGACAGGCGGCAGATGAAGATGACGCAGCTCTCCGGCGCCCTCGCTGTGCCGGAGGGCTGCATCATCATAACCCACCGCCTGTTCCATCATTTGCGCCCACCACCAGTGTGAATTCCTGGCCTGCCCTGGTATGTAATGGGCATTACAGTGTGTTATATAGTATTTAATGGGCATTACGGTGTGTTATATAGCATGTAATGGGCATTACGGTGTGTTATATAGTATGTAATGGGCATTACAGTGTGTTATATAGTATTTAATGGGCATTACGGTGTGTTATATAGTATGTAATGGGCATTACGGTGTGTTATATAGTATGTAATGGGCATTGCGGTGTGTTATATAGTATGTAATGGGTGTTACGGTGTGTTATATAGTATGCAATGGGCATTACACTGTGTTATATAGTATGTGATGGGCATTACGGGGTTTTATATAGTATGTAATGGGTGGTACGGTGTGTGTTATTTAGTATGTAATGGGCATTACGGTGTGTTATATAGTATGTAATGGGCATTACGGTGTGTTATATAGTATGTAATGGGCATTACGGTGTGTTATATAGTATGTAATGGGCATTACGGTGTGTTATATAGCATGTGATGGTCATTATGGTGTGGTACGGTGTGTTATATAGTATATAATGGGCATTACACTGTGTTATATAGTATGTAATGGGTGGTACGGTGTGTTATATAGTATGTAATGGGCATTACGGTGTGTTATATAGTATGTAATGGGTGGTACGGTGTGTTATATATACATGCCCTTGCTTCGGGCACCGTGGCACCTAGCTACACCACTGCTTGCAAATTGATTTCATATATTTGTAGCGTGGTAAATGTTGCATTATCTTAAATAATATTAATATTAAAAAGGCTTATTATGAAAGATTGTGAAAGAAACATAATTCACAAAGCTTATTTACCTGACATTTGTTTTTATTAGTCTACCTTACTCAAGATGAATCAAAACACTGCATTGTAATATAGAAAAAGCCATATCAAAATCTACCCGTTCTTGGAATCTTTCTTCCATCCTGAAATGCATACAAATTAATCAGTTTGCTGCTCAGAGGGAAGAGATAAATTGATACAAAGCAGTCAATGAGAAAGGGCAAGCTTATCAGACTAAAAGAAAACATCTCAAGGTAACAACATTGCCGACTAAACTCATAACACAAAAAGGTCAATTACAACCTTCAAAATACATTGGCATATACAGCATTTCATTTTAAACATAAGTATTACAGTATGACCGCATTCTGCTTTTAGGAACTGTTATTGGAACAGGAAGGTTTGTGTGAGCTTTTGGTTTGTGTTTTGCTGGAAAAGGTGGAAAGAGAAAAAATATCAATATCTATCACTTTAAAGGCAATTTTACTACTTTGGCTGAGGGATTCTGTTGACTCAGGCAAAAACTGATATGGATACCTTCTAGTTTATAATATAGTCTATCCTGTTTAAGCAAGAGGTGACATAAACCACCAAAGGTATCTGAGATGCTGGCACTTTAAGTAGCAAGTTGGTAAGGTGTACTGACAAGGATAGGAATAGCCAATTAGGGATCAGGGGAGGAGTTCTGTATGCTATGATTAGGCAGGAATTCAGGTGATCTTCCTCTTTGGAACAATTTTTTCTTAAGGAAAAGGTAGTGAACCAGATTTACTCTCTATAATACTGTGCTTTCAACTCTTTTATTCTTACCTTGCTTTCTTCCTTGCTTTCCTCTTTCTTATTGTCGAATAGCTGCCCTGACTTTGTGCGTCCCTATCTGTTAGGGTTTGATTGCTGCGTGCCTATAATCCATAGCGCTTTTTGGCCTAGTCATGCCGCGCCTACGTCGTGTCTCAATGCCCCTGCCCGCTTCTTTGACACAGGGTACCTGGACTGCGGGTCCTCGGCTCCGGCTGTATCTCTGCTGCCCGACCCTGCTTACCGCGGGCATGGCGATGGGCATTCAGTGGCTCCCAGGGTCCAGAGTGTGGGCTTCGGTCGGAGAGGCGCGGCAGCTGATGACACAGCGCCACACGCCAGAAGGCCGTGGCCAATCACTGCTACATGCTCCGGCGCCAGGAATCATGAAGGCGGCTTGGCAGGAGTGGCAGTGGGTAGAAGGGATGTAGGGGTGGGGTTTTGGCCACAGTGGTGCTACGACAGCCGGGGCGATGGCGGGTGCCACAGTCCGCCTAGTGGATACCCAAGATGGCTGGCGGAGGCCTGCAGTGGTGGACACTGCACAGGTTCTGGGCCCCAGGGCTCCGCAGCTGCCGGGTGGGCACCCTGTCTCAGTCCTGGCCTCCCGGGGGTGAGTGGGGTGGCACCGCCCTCTGTCATCCCGATTCTGGCAAGGAAGGGTATGCCGGTGGGCAGCACTATACTTGCAGCCCCTTGACCTCCCATACAAGCGCTGCCAGCAGATGTGGGGGTATTGCCTGTAACTCCATAACGGGCACCCATGATGCTCAGTATATCCCCGCTACACAGGGCTAGGCGGCGCTGGCTGAGTAGAGCTAGACTATTGCCGCAGTGCGTGGTTATAGGTGGGGGTGTGGTGGCTTTTCCTTCCTCAGCGGTGGTGCCAGTGGCACCCCTCCTTTGTTCCCGTTGGTACAGTTGGAGGCAAATGACCTGGCAGTGCAGCAGTTGGTTGCTATTTTTGGCATCATTGTTAGGGCAGGCCCCTCCTCCAGGGGCTGGGGCGAGTGCAGCGGTGCAGGGGAATGTAGGGTCGTCCACTTCAGGGCCTCTGGATTTGGGGTTAGTGTTCGCACAGGTCTTGGCAGCCTTATGTCTTCAGCCGCCCGCTGGTTCTGCTAAACTAAGGGTAGCTACACCTCCATCGGCACTGGTTGTGGTGTTGGCAGCTCTGCCTCTACCTGTCTCCGCAGATGCTGTTTCAGTGGTCGAGCCAAGGGAGGTGGCTTGGCCCTCCGGCAAGGTAGGAGTGCCTCAGTCGTCGCAGTCACAGGTGTATCAAGGACCATCTGCAAGAAGTGCAGGGGAAGGTCCTCTCACACTTCCTCTTACTCGGGGTCTGAGGTGGCAAAGTCTGGTGTGGAAGGGGGGCACAGTTCTAGGCAAAGGCACAGGTGCTCTAGGAGACACTGTCAGCATTCCACGTCCACTAGTGGTAGCTCTGGCTCATGGCTATTACCTAAGGGCGAGGTGGTTGACTATGAGTACAGAGCTGTGCTGAGAGGGTTAAGGCATAGCGTGCGGGATAGGATAAAGGAGGGGAAGTATGCCAACTTCTTTACTATGATGGCACAGGCAAAAAAGGATTATCGCGCTGCCAAGCGACGTGGTGGAATAGGTGAGGAGGCTTTCTGTACTTATTCAGAGGAGGAAAACAGGGGTGTTCATGTTTGCTGTGTGCTACTTGTAGACGAGGCCCCAGGAGCACATGAACATGGTGCGATATATGCATATGATGCATGTGATATTCGTGTCCGATGGGGGCACGTCATGGCGGTCGTATGATGAAGAATTCCGACACAAACAGTTGGGTTCTGACATCATGGACTTTGGGTGAAAAGACGTGGAGATATGGATGGGTTTAAAGCCATCGGCTTCACCCGTCCTGGCTGCCGCATCAGCTGCACCTCCCATGCCTGCCACCCCCCGCAAGGCTCCTTTGTCCTTTCGAGGGGGCACTAGGGGGACTTCAGCCGGGAGATGTTTTGCATACAACGGGGTTGTATGCTGGGGGCCCCACTCAGTTAAGGATTGCCCATGGGTCAAGCCGGGTGGAGCCGTCCCAAGGCACCCTGCCGGGCATCCTTCTCAATAAGGCTTCTTCTCCTGTTAGGGGAGACCACATGACTAGTTGGTTGCGCAGGTACCCCCTTAGAGATAAAGCAGATTTTTCTGGCCAGAGGTTTCTTGTCAGGGTTTCTCCTTCCCATCATGGGTGTTGTTCCTAAAAAAGGAAACGGGCAAGGTCTGACTCATACAACACCTGTCTCACCCTCCAGGATTTCCGTTAATGATGCAATTCTGGCAGAGTTGGGGTGCCATCTCCCTGAAGTGGAGACGGGCAGGGACCTGCAGGATGCGTGTGCGTGTTTTGCCTTGTATATGCCATGGAGTACCATGGGGCCATCAGGTTAAGCGATCTGGTGGCCCCCGCAAGGCATCAACCTTCTCCTCTGCTGATGGAGAATGTAGTCATTCAGGCTGATTTGGTTTTGTGCCATTAGCGTTGTTCCAAGACGTCCTGGCTGGGAGAGGTTGTTGGCTGTCGTTGTGGCCATGCTCGGTGGAAGGGATTTTCCCGGTGGAAATGGCAAGAGCCTTTACACTGGTGCGGTCTGACCTGCCTGGGGCATGGTTGATGCAACTGGACAGTTCATCGCTGACCAAGTATCAGTTTTGTCACATCTTGGGGCGGGCATTGGGCGCACTTGGCCTGGAACCAAGGGAGTTTGGAACATACTCCTTTGGGGCGGCCACATCTGTTGCTGTGGCTGGCCAATTCAACGCAGAGATTCAGTTTCTGGGTCGATGGAGCTCTGCAGCATTCTGCAGATACATATGGCCTGGTTTATCTGTCCACCTGACTGACCATGGCCCACTGGACATATAAGTACTCATCTAGCAAAGTAGGAGAAAGAAAAGAGTGTCTTGTGCTTGTGCACCAAAAGAAGGACTAGACTCTTAAAACATTACTTTTAATGTATCATTTTTAAAAAGTTGTGAAATAAAACCATATAAACTGACATATAACAACATGTAATAAAAATGATATGAATCCTCACTTAGGGGGTTATTCTAGTTCATTTTTTCTGACAAAATCCTTCTTAGATGGACAAAACCATGTGCACTGCGGGTGGGGCAGATGTAACTTGTGCAGAGAGAATTAGATTTGGGTGGGGTTTTTCTTCAAAGCGAGATCTATATTGCAGTGTAAAATAAAGCAGTCAGTATTTTCCCTGCACAGAAACAAAATAACTCACCCAAATCTAATTCTATCTGCACATGTTACATCTGCCCCCCTGCAGTGCACATGGTTTTGTCCATCTAAGAAGGATTTTGTCAGAAAGAATGAACTAGAATAAACCCCTTAGTGTGCCCCACATATACATGTTCCCCCTTTAGTTTATCAGAGACTGGAAAGTGCAGGCATAAATTGCAGTGTAAATGAAAATACTTTAATTGAGGGACAATACCCTTGGATTTTTTACACTGTACTGGTCCTCATCGATTGTCCCGCAGACACAAGGGGTGTTGTGTCGGTGCATCTCTCCTACATACATATAATGTATTTGATTTATTAGGGAGGCCAATCCCGGGATCCCAGGAATCCCGGGATTGAGCATCCCTATATACACTGTATCTTTGCAGCTTGTACAATTTTCTGATTTCAATCTACCTGATCTATTTTTTCAGCCGGGATTAATGATTTGTACAACAGGCTCTCTCGTCAGGGATTCTATGCTTGTCTGCAGATCCTTGAAAGCAGAAGTTTGTATACTTATCACCTGACTCTGTATTGACCGTATTCACTCTCATCTATCCAGACTTTCATACCATCCCTGCAATACTAAAAAGCATTAGGGTGCCACACTGTACCGCATCAGAAAGCAAAAGTGTCCATTATCTAAGCTTCCCTAAAAAAATCATCCTGGCACTCTCATTTGGCATTAATCTGCAGTCATTACCTCCATACCCCACTGCTAATTACTGTGTAGCAGGATCAGTGACGGGCCAGGCCAGTAACCAGAGAAGAGACTCATGGTAAACAGCTGGTTGAGGTAACGCAGATTATGGGTGAGATATAGTAGGATGAGAGATTCAGAAAGTAAGAGATTTGGTAAGAAAGCTCCAGGTTTTTTTAAAGTGGCAATCATTTACACTGCTAAACCAGTTTGATTTAGCAGTGTAAATGATTGCCGCTTTAAAAAAACTGGAGATTTCTTAACAAATCTCTCACTTTCTGAATCTCTCATCCTATTAAATCTCACACATAGGGGGAAATTTACTAAAGGAAATTTGTAAAAAATAGGTGTATTTGTATCCAGAAATACACCTATTTTTGACATTTACTATCCCGAAAATACGGCAATTCGTAATCCTATTGATAGCACATCAATACGACTACAGATTGCTGTATTTTCGGGATAGTAAATGTCAAAAATAAGTGTATTTCTGGATACAAATACACCTATTTTTTTTACAAATTTCCTTTAGTAAATTTCCCCCATAGTGTCCAAACAGCAGATGAACAGGAGACACTGACTGTGGAATCACTTGCTCATTTAAACTATCCCTTTATTAATATATCTAACATACACCTTTCTCCTATGAATCAAAACTATGAACGGACAGAGATTATTTGGGTGCGGAACCAACTGGGGTAACCGGTCCCAATTATGAATGCACATTCTAAGGCACAAATGGTTATTTAAAACAATTGGGACCATAATCAATTTTGCCAACACAACTAACTTATTATACTATAATTAAGTCAAAACAGCAGATTTGTCAATTGTGCTAAATAAAGTATAATTAAGCTCTTTTCAACAAGTTATAAACGCTCACTTTCTTTTATAAAAGTCTAATAAAAGCTATGTTTTAAAATAATACAAATCATACAACTATCACTGTAATTTAGAGTGCACCTAAAGACACATTTTTCTTCCTGTTTGCGTTTAGGCGAACAAACCCCTTTATATTGGGGAAACAGTTGTTATCCATGGAATAAAAAAGCCCATCGTCATGCCTGGGCAGAGGACCAATAAATCCACCTCTTCTGTCTGGAATTTTTTTTTAACCAAATCCGGACAACAAATGAATTGCCATATGTAGTTTATGAAAAGCTCAATTAGCAGGTGAAAGGATCTTGCCCACCTAGGTACAATTCCCTTATACGTCACCTGAAGACCCTTCATAAATCAGTGTTTAGTTCAGAAACTGTGGCTAGGAATGTCAGCAGTCCAGGGACACCTTAATCCCTTGGTCCTCCTGTTGGAGCCAAGCGCACGAAAAGCACACTAGCAACTCCCTCCTCGTCAATTTCCTCCTCAATCAAGATAGGGGGGAGTACTTCAGGCCATGTCACTAGCATAGAATTCAAAGGAAAAGGGGGAAATGGGATATATCCGCACAGGCAGGTGCTATGGCACCAGGTGGCCCCAAGCGAGACGGTCTTATTTGTAAGGCTCAAAGGGGGTGCAGCCAAAGACAAAAAAAGTTACAATGGAAAAAAGACAGAGAAGAATGTCTTTTTTGTTGGCGCACAAAAGTAGATTGAGAGAGTTATATTATTTTAAAATTTCAATATTTTAATAAGTAATGTTTAAATTAGATGCTGTCCAATGAGTGAAATATCTTAAATGTTTGAAAAAAGTTTTAATTTTGTTTTTAATTTGTGTTTTTTATATTTTTATGGTTGTCAGTGTCCTTTTAGGTCCACCAGGGAAGTTTCACTTGTGATTCTTTACAAGGGTTGTCAGTATTATCTTTCGATATTTTTTCTTTTGTGTATTTAGTCGTTTAATTTCCCTTCAAGTGTCTTCTCCTACTGTGATGCTGTCATATGTTATTATTGCTGTCATTTAAGCATCACAGTTTAGACATAGTATACGGACACTGACACGCCGACGCGCGTTTTACTAATGACAGTTTTTTCAAGGCAGAACTTGAAAAAACTGTCATTAGTGAAACGTGCGTCGGCGTGTCAGTGTCCGTATACTATGTCTAAACTATGGGCAGTATTCAATGTGAATACTAGCGACATGAAGCGAATCCTGTTTAGGATTCGCTGCACATTAGCCACTGGTCGCTGCGTTCCGGAGCCAGGGGCTCGCTGCCCCTGACCGGCGAATTTGAGCTCCTGCGGCGGCCGCCGCAGGGAGCCTGAGGACGGTGGCAGGCAGGGAGATGGAAGTCTCCCTGCCTACCCCAGAACATTTGTGGGGGGGAGGTGGGCTCCCCGGGAGCCAGGCAGCACAGGCTGCCCCCGGGGGTACCAGCAGGGGTCCGGGTATATTCACTACACCCGATCATGCATATGTAATGATCGGGTGAAGTGAATATATGAATATCTAATGAGCGGCTCGGCTCCGGCCCCCTGCTGGCTGGTCTGTGTAAAAAATATATATATTTTTTTTAAATTAAATATATATTCATGTGCTTACAGCACATGAATAAAAATAGCATGCCCCTCCTCAGAATAAAATTCCAGATTTTTTGACACCAATTGCAAAAAACAAAACACTTCATTTTAAAAGTTCACCTTCCACTTTACCATAAAAAGATAGCGATTGCTACTCGGTGAATCATGGCGAAAAAAACCATGAAATGTATTCGCCATCTGGTCATTGAATAGGGTGATTCACCGTTTTAGTCAAAAATTCGCCTTACAGCACAAAATCGCCATAAAAACCTGGCAAATCAGCCTTATTGAATACTGCCCTATGTCTAAACTGTGATGTTTAAATGACTGTATAACTCCTACCTCTATAGTAGTGTGATTAGAAGCGTCTGCACCCGCTCTGCCGGCTGCACTAACTCAGCCGGAGAAATGGCTGCAGGGATGATATTAACCTCCGTTAAACCTAGGCTGCTGGCTCTCATGATATAGGATCCAGCAGTTGTAATAGGTTGGCAATTCCAACTACTTACTACACATAAGGTTATTGCATAATCTGTAAAGGAGGAAAAGCTGTCAAAAATTCAGTAGATACAGCCTAAAATAATTCCTCACAGACAGAGCAATAACACATAAATGTGCCCGCTACATAACCTGTAAAACCAGCTGAAAAATAACACATTACTGTTTACTGTGTCAACTTTATTTATTTGACAATCTAGTGTGTACATCCAATTTATTGGACAATTTACGCGTTAACCCAATCTATCTAAGCCTGTACATCCAATTTATTGGACAATTTATGGTGGTAACCCAATTTATCTAAGGTTATTGTAAAGGAGGAAAAACTGTTAATATTCAGCAGATACAACCTACAATAACTCCTCACAGATGAAGCGATAACATACCTGCTAAATAACTTGTGAAACCAGCCGAAAAATAACACATTATTGTTCACTATGTCAATTTTATCTATCTGACAATCTAGCGTGGCTATCCAATTTATTTGACAACTTACGGTGTCAACCCAACTTATCTATCAGTATGGCAACCTAATCTTTCGGATGTGCTAATTTAAGGCTGCTAAAAGCTCTCATAATACAAGATCTAGCAGTTGTAATTAACCGGCAACTCCAGCTGTCTATTACATACAAAATTACCGCATATCTTGTAATAAAGAAAGGGGTCTAACACCTAGCAGGCATACCAAACAGCCTAAATTGATATACACTAAGCCCAATACACTCGGAACAATCTAAGCAGTAAAGAAAAAACGAAAGATTTATCTGCTAATACTAGCTCTAAAATTCTATGTATCTCTAACGGTGAAAAAACCATGATACGTATCTATTTGCAGATAATCTACTAACAAGACTATCAACATACAGTAGATATACCTGACACCCTATAAAATTGGAGCACATATGCAGAACAATTAACTAGTGTGTATTCTCTAAAGGCTGCAAAAAGCAATCACATGTTCGCTGTAAGCGACAATATAAGCGGCTCATCCAGTCATAAGCAGATATGTACTATTTGACGTTAAGAAAGCAACAATACGCTTACTCTCTGCTGATAATCTGCCTATGAACAGACCAAACTGTTGCACTTTAATTCCAACATATTTGTAACAATTGGGGCAGTAACAAATAAATCTGAAGATTTATCTGCCAATCACAGCTTAAAAACTCGGCGGATTCCTAATATTGTGAAAAAGGGGATACACACTCTTTGCAGTCAATCTACTGATGAGATTATGAACTCACAGTAGTCATACTTGATACTCTATGAACTGGGGTACACATACAGATCAAAAACGGGTACACACTGTCTTCTTGAAATTCTGACTCTATAAGAGACACAATAAACAGCCCACAAATTTAGTTGGCCTATATATAGTTAAGTATACCTACAGAGGGGACAACCTGAAAGGAGTGCACGGCACAGTAACAGCACCTGAAGGTGCCAATCGGAGGTTATACAATCTAGTCACCTATTATAACCAATAAAAAATGTGGAAGATATAAAATAAACCACAGGACACTAATTGAGTGCTCACACACAGAGGTATAGAGAAGTAAGAACGATAATAATAATAACATATGACAGCATCACAGTAGGAGAAGACGCTTGAAGGGAAATTAAACGACTAAATACACAAAAGAAAAAATATCGAAAGATAATACTGAAACAACCCTTGTAAAGAATCACAAGTGAAACTTCCCTGGTGGACCTAAAAGGACACTGACAACCATAAAAATATAAAAAACACAAACTAAAAACACAATTGAAACTTTTTTCATACATTTAAGATATTTCACTCATTGGACAGCATCTATTTTAAATATTACTTATTAAAATATTGAAATTTTAAAATAATATAACTCTCTCAATCTACTTTTGTGCGCCAACAAAAAAGACATTCTTCTCTGTCCTTTTTCCATGTCACTAGCATGACTGACGACTCTTCTATCCGGGATTCCTCCAGAGGATCCTGCAGCACTACACCTACTACTGCCACTGCTGCTGTTGCTGCTGGGAGTCAGTCATCATCCCAGAGGGGAAGTCGTAAGACCGCTGCGTCTTTCACTAAGCAATTGACTGTCCAACAGTCGTTTGCAATGAGGATGAAGTATGACAGCAGTCATCCTATGGCAGAGCGGATAACTGCACCCTTGACAGCTATGTTGGTGTTAGACGTGCAGCCAGTGTCTGCCATCAGTGAAGTGGGATTTAGACGGTTGATGGAAGTATTGTGTCCCCAGTACCAAATCCCATCTAGATTCCACTTCACTAGGCAGGCGTTACCCAGGATGTACAGAGACGTCAGAAAAAGTGTTTTCAGTGCCCTGAAAAATGCAGCTGTACCCACTGTCCACTTAACTACGGACATGTGGACAAGTGGATCAGGGCAAACTACGGACTATATGACTGTGATAGCCCACTGGGTAGATGCATCACCTTCCGCAGCATCAGCAGCAGCTCCTACATGCCAGCTCCTTCCAAGGCAGACTACGCTGTGTATACAACACCAGTAACATTGTGGTGTTGCAGCATCAGAAGTGACAGGAGCATGCAGGAGATGCTTGCAGTGGCCCGCAAAATTTGCAGACACTTTTGGCATTCTGACACTCTTGAAAAAAACTCTTGAACCTGCCCTGCCATCAGCTTAAACAAGAGGTGGTGATGTGCTGGAACTCAACACTTTACATGTTGCAGAGGATGGAGGAGCAGAAAAAGGCCATTCAAGCCTACACGGCCACCTACGACATAGGCAGAGGAGCGGGACTGCACCTGACTCAAGTGCAGTGGAGGCTGATTTCCGTGTTGTGCAAGGTTCTCCAGCCATTTGAACTAGCCACACTTGAAGTCAGATCCGACACAGCCAGCTTGAGTCAGGTGATTCCCCTGATCAGGATGTTGCAGAAGCAGCTGGAGAAAGTGAAGGATTGGCTAAAGCGTTGCAATTCCGCAAAGTATGTAGCTCTTGTGGATGAAGCCCTCCATACGCTTTGGAAAGATACGAGGGTGGTCAGTCTGTTAATATCAGAGGAATACATTCTGGCCACCGTGCTCGATCCTCAGTTTAAAGTGTATGTTGTGTCTCTGTTTCCGGCGGACACAAGTCTACAAAGGTGCAAAGACCTGCTGGTCCGGAAATTGTCATCTGAAGGGGACCATGTGATGCAGCCCAAGCTCCTTCTTCATTTTCTCCCACATCTGTGCCTGTGAGGAAACAGCTGTGATTTTCCACGCAACCCGCTGGCTGGGATGCAGGGCAGGCAGAAGGGAGTTAAGACATCTGGTCTGGACTAATGGACCTGCCAACAATTGCTGACATGTCTACTGTGGCTGCATTGGATGCTGTGACCATTGAAATAATGGTGGAGGATAACTTTGGCGACAGCATCCAAGTAGACATGTCAGATAGTCCTTACCTGTACTGGCAGGAAAAAAGGCAGTTTGGAAGCCCCTGTACAAACTGGCTCTTTTTTACCTGAGTTGTCCCCCCTTCAGTGTGTACTCCGAAAGAGTTTTTAGTGCAGCGGGGAACCTAGTCAGTGAGCGGCGAAGGAGGTTGCTTCTGCAAAATGTGGAGAAGATGATGTTCATAAAAATGAATTATCAATTATTCAATGAAGACCAGGAATTGCCTCCAGAGATTATAACGGGACCTGTGATTGTGGAGTCCAGCAGGGATGAATCGATAATCTGTGAGGATAAAGAAGTACACACTGAAGTGGGTGAGGAATCAAAGGAGGAGGATGATGAGTGACGATGACATCTTGTCTCTGTAGAGCCAGTTTACAGGGAGCGATGAATTGCTTTTTTGTGTGGGGTCCCAAACAAACCAATCATTTCAGCCACAGTTTTGTATGCCCTGTCACTGAAATATTTGGTTTGTTAAAATGTGCATGTCCCTTTTCCACAACATAAGGTTGGGTGGGAGGGCCCAAGGACAATTCCATCTTGCATCACCATTCATTAATCCCACTGCTGAGAGTCATTGATATGTAAGATAAGTGGACTTACCTTTAATTGCATAAAACAGTTTGCACCACTTCTTTCTTCGGAAATGTATTGCGAGAGAAGTGGTAATAATCACAGAGCTGAGCAATCCCACTGCTGAGAGTCATTAATATGTAAGCTGCACAAATCGGCCACTGCTCCTCAGCTGGTGGTAAACATGATCAAGCCATTTAGGGGTCTTATTGGGTATTAACCTTTGCTTGTAAGTCAGGTTGAAAGTCTCGCCTAGCTTGCTATTAAAAAGGAAGTTGATGCAGTTCTGTTGGACCCTCATAGCAGATCTCATTGCTGCATTAATCACCCACTACTCCTCGGCTGGTCGTCGCCTGGTTATGTCCGGTCAGTATGTTCCGTTCCTTTGCAGCTCCGAAGTGCAGCTATTGCATTGCTGCACAAAACACCCATTGCTCCTCGGCTGCATATCGTAAACACGATCAAGCCAGATAGGGGTCTTTTTGGGGCCTAGTTTTTCAAACTTTCATCCTGTCTGCTGCTGCAGTGCCACTCCTAGCTGATCCACATGTCTGTGCCGTACACTTGTGTGGCTTAGCATAGTTATCCAGTTACCTCAGTGCAACCTTTTGCCCAAAAAACATTATTGTGAAGTGTCAGATGTTTAGAATAGACTGGAAATTAGTGGAAATGAATGTTATTAAGTTTAATAATAGCGTACAAGCAAAAAAATAATAATTCTGTTATTATAACAGTTTTTATGCTTTAAGAAATAAAAAAATCAGAACCCAAAACGTTGTGGGGGTGTTTTGGCAAAACCCAGTAGAACCCAAAACCTGAAGGTAATCAGAACTTAAAACCCAAAACGCGAAAAGTGGCCGGTGCACATCCCTACTTAGAAGTCACTTATTGTAATATATACTGTAAGAATTTCAAGAATTATTATTAGATTTACAGTGTATCCAGAAAGTATTCACAGAGCTTTACTTTTTGCAGCCTTATTCCAAAATGGAAAAAAAAAAAATGATAACATAATGATAACATGAAAAATGTTTTTGGGAGATAAAAAATGAAGAAATCACATGTACATAAGTATCCACACCCTTTGCTCAATACTTTGATGATGCAGTGTTTTTTAATATGATGCCACAAGCTTTGTAAACCTATCTTTGGGCAGTTTCGCCCATTCCTCTTTTCATCACCTCTCAAGTCAATTATGTAGGATGGAAAACATCAGTGCACAGCCATTTTCAGATCTCTCCAGAGATGTTCAATCTTATTCAAGTCTAGGCTCTGGCTGGGCCACTCAAAGACATTCACATAATTGTCATGAAGCCACTCCTTTGATATATTGGCTGTGTGCTTTGGGTCCTTGTCCTGCTGAAAGATGACCCTTCGCCCCAGTCTAAGGTTAAGAACTCTCTGAAGCAGATTTTCATCCAGGATGTATCTGTACATTTCTGCATTTATCTTTCCATTTATTCTGACTAGTCTCCCAGTTCCTGCCACTGAAAAACATCCCCACAGTATGATGCTGCCACCACTATGCTTCTATGTAGGGATGGTATTGGCCTGGTGATGAGCGGTGCCTGGTTTCCTCCAAACATGATGCCTGGTATCCATGCCAAAGAGTTCAATCTTTGTCTCATAAGACCAGTGAATTTTGTTTCTCATGGTCTGAGAGTCCTTCAGGTGCATTTTGTCAAACTCCAAGTGGGCTGCCATGTGCTTGTTACTAAGGAGGGCTTCCGTCTGGTCACTCCACCATACAATCTTAATTGGTGTATTACTGCAGAGATGGTTGTCCTTTTCGAAGGTTCTTTTCTATCCACAGATGAATTCTGTAGCTCTGACAGAGTGACCATCAGGTTCTTGGTCACCTCCCTGACTAGGGCCCTTCCCAACCGATTACTCAGTTTAGACGGCCAGTAAGCTCTAGAAAGAGTAATAGTGGTTTCAACTTTCTTTCAATTCTGGATGATGGAGGCCACTGTGCATTAGAACGTTCAAAGCAACAGATATTTTTCTGTACCCTTCCCCAGATTTGTGCTTGAAAACAGTCCTGTCTCGGAGGTCTAAAGACATTTCGGTACTTGTGTGTCACTCGAGGATTCAATCGGAATGACAGGCAGTTTTCAATATATCCTTTAAGATGCCGTCCTGTCCCCAGGGTATTTCATCCAATATATATGCAAAAGAATGTGCAAAGGAGATGCATATAGTGCAATGACCCTTTTTTATTCAAATATAACACAAACTGATATATACATGAACAACACACAAGTGGGTAGTGGAGGGAGAACTGTGAGAGAAAAGGTGGTCTGTAATTACCAGATCAAATTGAGAACTCCTTTTGGGGAAATTCTCAAATGAAGCATGGATTGAAGGGATGGTGCTCTGTCCTGTCCGGATTCAGTCCAATGCAATGTCCCCTCTGCTGGTAATCGTGGCCTCCGTCCTTCTCAGTGCCTCCACAGCCCCGTACACCAACGCGTTTCAATCGCTGACTGCAATCTTTTTCAAGGTTAAAAGTTTCTTGTCCTATGCGGGTCTAAATCCCCTTCCCAATTAACTTGCCCGCCCTCACGCCAGCCTCCTGGCGTCCTTACGGCATGACGTCCTATGCTGGCGTCCTCTAAGCGTCCCTAGTTGCTAGGACGCAGCTTCCCGGTTTCTGAAGGCGCGGTCACGTGTTTCCCTTACGTGGCCGCGTCATGCGCCGGCAATGTGTATGAGACTCTAGTTGCTAGGAGACCATATCCCCGGCGTCTCCTGTTTCACGGTCTGTTTTATACACGTTCTTTAATGTATCTCCGTGTCCGTGGCCGTCCTCCATTACTCATTGGAGGGATGTAATTATATTCATCTTTTTATCGGTTCAGTTGGGATACCCATTATTCACATTTTCTTTAAACCCGAATGGATGGTTTTAATTTGTTCTGCCCGGGACTGAGTTCTTTAGTGTAAAATTTCTTGTACACAGAGAATAAGAATGAAAATATAATAAAAATATTAAAAATAGGCAAAAAATCCTGTTTATATTAAAAAACCTAAAATTGACGATGCAGTGTTTTAAGTGATACTAGATAAAAAATGTACATATAAAAAATATATATATAGTAAATAACAGTAATAACGTAGTGCGGAGTGCCCTTCCTTCGACTAAAAAAGGGACCATCACCACTAAAGGTTTTCACAGGTGTGGGGACTGTAAGGGATGTAGAGAGATTAAAAGCGGTGGAATTAGAAAAGTAGAAGAGGTCAACATTGGAGGAAAAATTAGCAAAATCAGAAATTTCATAACTTGTAACACCAAGAACATTATATACGCCATAGAATGTTCTTGCAACCTATTTTATATAGGCCGCACCACTAGACAGTTTAAAATCAGAATGGGTGAACATATGAACAACATCCGAAAGGGTTTGGAGACCCATTCACTGTCCCACCACTTTAAAACTAAACACAATAGCTCCACCGCACATAATAAAAGGTTCATGGGGATTAAATCAATAATTTTAGACCCACGAAAAAGAAATTTAACAAGCACCCTGGCGAAAGAAGAGATGCGCTACATCTATGAATACAATACTCTAAAGCTAGGGGGGCTAAATTCTGACTTCGAACTTAAGTGGTTCTTTTAGACAATTTTTAAATTGGAAGTATTTCTATCTCTATTTTCTTGCTATCCACCCTACCTGCAGCACTTTCTTGGAATATACATGTCCTAGCCCCTTCTTTTATGTATAACTTTTTTTTTGACGCTTATTTGAATGGGGAAAGTGCAATATACATCCAGGGGAGGAATAGTCATACGTATTTTATATTTTATGTATATTTTTACTATAAACTGTATATATTTTTTATATGTACATTTTTTATCTAGTATCTCTTAAAACACTGCATCGTCAATTTTAGGTTTTTTAATATAAACAGGATTTTTTGCCTATTTTTAATATTTGTATTATATTTTCATTCTTATTCTCTGGGCACAAGAAATTTTACACTAAAGAACTCAGTCCCGGGCAGAACAAATTAAAACCATCCATTCGGGTTTAAAGAAAATGTGAATAATGGCTATCCCAACTGAACCGAGACAAAGATGAATCTAATTACAACCCTCCAATGAGTAATGGAGGACGGCCACGGACACGGAAATACATTAAAGAACGTGTATAAAACAGACCGTGAAACAGGAGACGCCGGGGATATGGTCTCCTAGCAACTAGAGACTCATACACATTGCCGGCGCATGACGCGGCCACGTAAGGGAAACACGTGACCGTGCCTTCAGAAACCGGGAAGCTGCGTCCTAGCAACTAGGGACGCTTAGAGGACGCCAGCATAGGACGTCACGCCGCAAGGACGCCAGGAGGCTGGCGTGAGGGCGGGCAAGTTAATTGGGAAGGGGATTTAAACCCGCATAGGACAAGAAACTTTTAACCTTGAAAAAGATCGCAGTCAGCGATTGAAACGCGTTGGTTGCGGGGCTGTGGAGGCACTGAGGAGGACGGAGGCCACGATTACCAGCAGAGGGGACATTGCATTGGACTGAATCCGGACAGGACAGAGCACCATCCCTTCAATCCATGCTTCATTTGAGAATTTCCCCAAAAGGAGTTCTCAATTTGATCTGGTAATTACAGACCACCTTTTCTCTCACAGTTCTCCCTTCACTACCCACTTGTGTGTTATTCGTGTATATGTCAGTTTGTGTTATATTTGAATAAAAAAGGGTCATTGCACTATATGCATCTCCTTTGCACAATCTTTCGCATATATATTGGATGAAATACCCTGGGGACAGGACGGCATCTTAAAGGATATATTGAAAACTGCCTGTCATTCCGATTGAATCCTCGAGTGACATATACGGAGAAGAGGAACAGTATTTATTTATAAGGGACGTATATTTCCTTTAATATTACCCTTCCTCATCAGTGGCGCTGAAAGTGGATTTATCCCAAACCTTTGTTTTTTGCACCAATTTGTACAGGTGGGAGGGCACCTGGAGGGATACACCACATTGGCAGCCTAGTGCGCACTAGCAGAGTCTCATACACCATTCTTTTTGCATTTCAGTACTTGTGTATTATCACGGCGCCAATCACATCGCATACCAAAAGGCATGCGATGGTATGCGATGTGACGTGATATCGCGCGATGTTGTACAATGTCATACAATTTTAAAATTGTATGACATTGTATATGGCATACAATGCCATACAATGCGATGTGATTAAAAATTGTATGAGCACCCTAATGGGTGCTTACAATCTTAAATGCACCCTAATGGGTGCTTACAATGTTAAATGCACCCCCATGCCACCCCCCCACTATAAACGTGAACCTGAAGCGTGGCGAGCGTGGCGAACGCGTAAGGTAGGTAAGTATCAGTGTGTGTGGGCTGTGTATGTATTAAACTTTTATTTTTCAGGGTGTCAGTGTGTTTTCTTTAACTATTTCTTGTACTATGGAACTACAAGTACCAGCGGGCCCTTTAATGCCCCGCATGCTGGGACTTGTGATTCTCCAAGTCTAAGCATGTGGGGTAGGCTTGCTGGGACTCATAGTTCTTCAGCATAAGACAATAGTTTATAATCTTTTTTTTACACTTTACATCAGCCCGATGCCCACCGCCCAGGGGCATCGGGGACAGCCCCGGACTTTCAGCATGGGCTGGTAAGTCCTGGAGGGGGGGGACCCCTTCTTTGGGGGGGTCCCCACTTCCCCAGGACCCCTGCCCATGCTGACCAGCCAGGGGGTTAATGCTTTGGCCGCGGGACCTTATATAATAAGTGTCCCCCGGCTGTGGCATTACCCTGCTGGCTGGTTGGGTCTGGTGCTGGTTCTTAAAATACGGGGGACCCCTAGTCATTTTGTCCCCCGTATTTTGGGAACCAGCGCCGGACCTTGAGCCTGGTGCTGGTTTTATAAAATCCAGGGAACCCCAACTTGATTGTTCCTTTGATTTTATTATACCAGCACCGGCTTTTTAAGTCCGGGGCTGGTTATGCTTAGGAGGGGGACCGCACGCCGTTTTTTTTCTTTTTTTTTTTTTTTACAACACAGCGCACTGTACTGAAAATGTGCCGATTTTCATGACTGAAAATCGCACATTTTCAGGACTAAAAAAGCGCCCGAAATCGCACCATATCGCACTTTTTTGCCGCAAATTCGCATCTCATTACATATGCGAATTCGCGGCAGAAAATGTGATTTTTAAAGGTGCGATTTGGTGCGATTTTTTTCTTACGAAAAAAATCGCACCCTATTACATTTCGCCCCCTTATTCAGTTGGACTTCCGATCAACTTTTATTTTGTTGGTTAATCAACGTATTAGTGAAAATCCCCCAATGTGTATCCAGCAATGTTCATGGGGAAACCCCTTGGTAATGCTGGGGATCCCACACTATAAGATTTGTTTATGTGAATTGCGAGTAACCCATTAGATATCTCCCATTTAATATCTCTACCATGAGAGGGGATTTTGATATCTATTATGGGAACAGGTCAAAGGCTTAATTCAGTATCCTATACGCAGTATTTAGACCCTTGGTGCTGAGTGCGGATAGTACTCTCCGTCACCCGCCCGAGGTCCAGTGATTGCTGTAATGGATTTATAAGCTGTATTTTCAATATAGCCAGGCAGCGTCAGGGAATCATATCCGTGCGGCTTCTGGTAAGTATGCCCGTGCAGGGCTTCTAAGACACACGCTGCCTGTGTGCGGATGAGCTGTCAGGCTGACTACCGCACCTTCCGGCAGAGGGTTCCGTGTACAGTGGAGACCCATTAACTCGTCACATATAAATCAAAAATACATTGTAAGTGGGGAGGGGGTATCGGGAGTCAAAACTGATGTGCGGTCGGAGCACGCTTCTCAAGTGCTACCTCAGGACCACCAGGTTACAAGATGGTGCTGCACATTCTCAGTAGTAACTCCAGTGGCCATTTTATACCCCTTTTAGACATAATACCTGGGATTATAAACCCAGGTTTTTAAAAATCCCAGGTCCATTGCAGGTGCACAGAACCAGGAAGAGAGTCTTCCTGCAACTACCACTAGCAGGGGAACCTCATGGTCTCCCTTCCTCCTGGCTCCCTTCCCTCTGTGTCTGTCATGCTCCAAAGTAGCACCCCTTATTCTGCAGCTTTTCACATAATCAGCTGCTGGAGAAAATGTATAAAATAGCCCTTTCCTCTCTACCCCATGTGGCTACGGAGAGGAGCAGGTACTGGGGAAATGTGAAGTTGTGTTGGTTCCAATGTTTCGACCATAAATGTCTATATGTATTTTTTTCCATTTCTTTTTTTACCTTTTTGAATCCTGACAATTTATGCTCTTTTTAAAAAAATATATATATTACCCAGTTAAAAGGTTAATGGTTTTTACACGTATTTTTCAGTTGAATTGTGTTTTTTGTACTTCTCCAACAGGAGAAGTGCATCTAGGCAGAGAGCAGTCTACAAGTGTATGGATCGTCAAGTCAACAAGATTTAGGTTGACACTTAGGTAAATCACTATTGATCAATAGGCTGAATATCGACACATGAAAAAGGTTGACATGCATTAGGTCAACAGTTTCAAAAGGTCGCAATGAAAAAGGTTTATACGAAAAGGTCAACGTGAGTTTATTTTTTTTAGTTTTTGGTGTCTCTGTAGACCTAGGTTGACATGTGCACCATATACTGTAAGTGTACCACATCCCCTTGCATAGTTTGCTGCACTTGCCTTGCTTCAGGCACAGAGCTTCACGGTGCTTGGCACACTATCATGTTCCCCACTGGGATGGTAAAGTATTAACAAGTCCTTTTTTGAAACAAACATGAAAAACTCATGTTGAATTTTTTCATGTCAACCTTTTGACCCCATTGACTTACTACATGTCAACCTTTTTCATGTGTTGCCATACTGTCTGTCGGCCAATAGTGGTCAACCTAATGACTGTCAACATAGACCTAGACACTTTCAAAGTAATGACTGCATTCAGTACTAAAATGTCTTCTGTTGGTGATTCAATGGGTTGGCACTTTCACTTTGACAGCCTGAAGGTTTGTCTCTGTCTCAGCTAAATACCGACTCACCATTTCATTGGTTCTTTGGTCACTGGCTAATTCTATTTGGAATGGGGTGAGTGTCATCCCAATTCGTTTGAACTTATCTGGCAGTGGCAGAGGTTGCACTGGTTTTTCTGCCATGACACCTAATTTAGTTATAATTTGGTTGATAAAACTAAGCTGTGACTTCTTTCTCCAAATCTTTTTGTCTGAGCCATTCTTCATCATTTACAGCAGACATGGCCAACTATGGCCTTCCAGCTGTTTCGAAACTACAAGTCCCATCATGCCTTGTTACAGTTTTGCTATTAGGAACTGCCAAAACTATTGCAAGATATGCTTGGATGGGTAGTTTCACAATAGCTAGAGGGCCACAGTTTAGCCAGGCCAGATTAACAACCTGGATATTTGTTTAAGATGTATTAAAGACATATACATTAATGTTATAATAAAATTACGTTGTGGCTTAATGTTTACTTTTTTTGTTGTTCACAATATATTATACTTGACTTTAAATTATTTAATTGTGTGACATTATTTAAAAAAAGTGTATGCAAAATTGAAGTTAAAAGCAAAAGCAAAATTGTTACTAGAAATTAAACAAAGGGTGACATTTAATAGGGAGTGAATTTCTGTTTTTGGCGATTTTTGGGGCAAAAACGGACGAAATCGCACGTTTTTCAGAAATCGCCAACTTAATGAGATGCGAATTGCGGCAAAATCGCACAAATTTGCACATTCTGAAGTGGTGATTTCTCAATTTGCATCCAGATGTTTTCCCATTGAAAAATATACACTTCGTAAATTTAATGGGGTGTGAATTTGGAAATCGCCCCAAAAAATGTGCAAACATCGCCAAAAAAAAGACCAGGTTCTGACTGGCGAATTTGTCAGAAATATGCACAGATCATTGCGATCTGTGCATGGTTCTGGTGTAAAAAAAAAGGTAACACAATAAAGTGAAAAAAAAGCATAACCAAAATTGCGATTTTGTCCTAAATCGCCCTATATCACACTTTAAAAAAAATCACACTTTTGCTGTGAATTCTCATGAGATGCGAATTTGCGGCAAAAAAGTGCGGTAAAGTGCGATTTTTAGGCATGAAAATGTGCGATTTTCAGTCATGAAAATCGGCACATTTTCAGAAATGTTCGATTTTGTGGACCGGCATGGGGGTTGCCCCGGACCATGATTGGCTGGTGGGCGGGCCTAAGTCCCGGTCTGGGGGCAGAGCCCCAGATGTAAACAGAACACTGGACCGTGATTAGAGTGCTGCTGGGCTCCCGGACAAGCGCTGAAGATGGCTGTATGTTTTCTCTCCACAGGTACCCCAGTGGATTCTACAGGACAAGGGGACCGATCTTCTATCAACATACAGTAGGTGAGTATGGATGAATGGGCTCCGTGTGTAATAAAGTTGTACTGTCAGTGTGTGTGTGTGTGTGTGTATTTATTTAACTATTTGTGCTACTGTGGGACTACAAGTCCCAGTGGGCCCTTTATTGCCCCACATGCTGGGACTTGTGGTTCTCCAAGTCCCTGCATGTGGTGCTGGCTTGCTGGGACTCTTAGTTCCACAGCAGTATACAAAAGTTTATCTTTTTGCACAATAATCAGCTTGATGCCCACTAACCAGGGGCATTGAGGACAGCCCCGGGCTTCAGCATGGGCAGGTAAATTCTGGAGGGGGGGAGACCACTTCTTTGGGGGGCTCCCCACTCCCCAGGACCTCTGCCCATGCTGACCGGTCAGGGGGATGAATGCTTTGGCCAGGGGGACTTTTATAAAGTTCCCCCCCCCCCGGCTGTGGAATTACCCTGCTGGCTGGTTGGGCCCGGTGCTGGTTCTTGAAATACAGGGGACCCCTGCTCATTTTGTCCTCCATATTTTGGGAACCAGGACCGGCCCTTGAGCCTGGTGCTGGTTTTATAAAATCCAGGGAACCCCAACTTGTTTGTCCCTGTGATTTTTTTAAACCAGTACCAGCTCTTTGAGCCCGGGGCTGGTTATGGTCATGAGGGGTGACCCCACACAGTTTTTTTTTTCACATTTCTTTTTTGCACATTTCTGAAAATGTGCTGATTTTCATGACTGAAAATCGCACATTTTCATGCCTAAAAATCGCACTATATCGCACTTTTTTCTCATTAAAAATGTGAATTCACAGCAAAAGTGCGATTTTTTAAAAGTGCGATATACTGTAGGGCGATTTAGGACAAAATTTGTAAAAAACGGTAATTTCACTAAATCACGCCCAAGGTGTCAGCTGAATTTTGCTGCAACTGAATAACCTTAGTTACACTTTATCTAACATCTCCCATATGAGAGGTAGAACTTTTCTGTTAAAAGCCATTTTATGTTTCACTGTAACTTATCTATAGTATGCTAAATTTACTATAACTAGGCTGACAGTTTAAAAATAAGATTGAACAGTAGCAAATTTTAACAGCCTTTGTTTGCCCTTTAGAAAAGCTCCTGTCTTTAAGACACAATAAAGTATATACTGGTGTGATGTAGTTAGGTATGGATGGAGAAAATTAACTTGGGGAAAAAATCAACAAACATTTAAAATCTTGGTCTGAAAATAATCACCAATGTAGACTAAAAAGTAAATACAGCATTTCCATTTTCATGTAAGTCAAATAGTCCCTGAAGATAAGATAAAAGGAAACTGGAAATACAGTATGCTGCAGTAGAATCGTATCTTGGCACTGGATATATTGTCACCTTACTAAGAATAGCAAACACGAAGCAAATGGATATCATCGTTTTGGTTTTCTGCTGAGGAGCTTTTTGGAGAAGAGATAGAAGACAATCTTTAAATTGAACTTATAAAGTAATAATGGTCTGGCCAGATGCAAGGAAATGAAACCACAGATTGAGTCATCAAGCTACATGGCAAACAACAAACGTGTTAAGATATTGTAAAGTGCTAATGTAAAACACAAATACTATAAGCTCTAAAGTCTCTTAATACGTTGTATCGTTGCATTGTTATATGTAAAATTGTTACTGCATGGAATGGGGGGGTCAGTGGCGTAGATACTGTAAGGCAGCCCCCGCTGCTGTTTGGGGGAGCTGGGGCTGCATGGGTGCCGGAAGCCGTCACCCGCCCGGCGGCTGGAGCACTGAGTCAGACTCACTACACTATAATAATGAGGCTGCCCTGCTGCTTGTGCCACGGCTGCTGCCTGCCGCTGCCCGTGCTCACTGATCACAGGCAACTAAACTAAACTAAACAAGGTACTTGTTTAGTTTCATGGCGGCAGCGCGTGCGCTCGCTATGAATCTTGGCAGCTTGCCAGGATGCCTTAAGCTACGTTATCAGCCTGTTTTAATCCTGGCAGCTCACCAGCTGCCTACGTTATCAGCGTCCTAAGCTAACTTTTCGTCAGCCCAGCGCTGCTACGCTTAAGCTCCTGTCAAGCCTAGTGAGCGCCTCTCACACAGTGCTGGCGCCCACATGATATCCTCTCTTCTGTGGAGAGAGGATCATGCGGTTGCCGGCGTAAAGGTGCTCCATCTGTGGTTACATAGGAGCGTCTCAGATGCTCCAGCAATGAGACGCTGCTGCGTCTGAGTAGCGCGTGCCTCTCCTGTCCAAAGAGGGGGTGTAGATGCAATTGCGTATCATGCACAATGAAGGAGGCATTTGCCAGTGTTCCATGTTACATACTGGCAAATGATACCCCCAATATCCAAGGCAGCCTGAAGCGTGGTGAGCGGATGCGTTATACCCCCACCATCCTAATCGGCGTGTAGTTGATTTTATATAATGTGGCGAGCCACCGAGCCCGAAGCGTAGTGAACGCAGCGAGCCCCGCGAGGGGAAGTGGAACACAAATGAAGTTATTCGCGTCCCATCGCGGGGCTCGCTGTGCTCTCCACGCTTCGGGTTCACTGCGCTCGCTACACTATACTGTATAAGATCAACTGCACGCCGACGTGGATGGTGGGGGTATGAAAAGGTCGGGAGGACGCCTCATGCGTCCGCTCGCCATGCTTCGGGCTGCCATGGATAGTGGGGGTGTTTCAGGAACACATTCACACCTGCCATATCATACATCTGAGCAATAGCTACTCAGAGGTCAGAGGCAGGAGCGTCTCATTGCTGGAGCGTCTGAGACACTCCTACATATCACACAGATGGAGTGCCTCTCTGCCGGCGCCCGCATGATCCCCTCTCCACAGAAGTAAGGATATAATGCGGGCTCCAGCACTGTGTGAGAGGCGCTCACTAGGCTTGACAGGAGCTTAGGAGTAAACACTAATTCCAAGAGAGGAAAAGAGAAGAAAGATATACTCTGGGTGGAGGTGCCCCCACCCAGAGTATATCTTTCTTCTCTTTTCTTCTCTTGGAATTAATGTTTACATAATACTCAGGGGGCACCACTGGTGGTCCTTTAAACAGACACAACAAATGTATTATGTGTCTAGGACCCATGCATCCTTAACAGGATCCCTCAACAGCCTCTCACAGACATTACAGATTCAAATCTTATAAAATTCTACAGTGGAATATAGCCACTGACCAGTGCGGACAAGACTCTCAATACCCCCTTCCCCTTTTCCCTTTTCAATAACAGTAGCTTAGGAGTAGCAGCGCTGGGCTGCCGCGGAGTCAGCGTAGGATGCTGATAACATAGATTACAGAAGTAAGGCAGCTGGCGAGCTTCCAGGATTCAAACAAGCGCTAAGCTGATAACTCAGCTTAAGGCAGTCTGGCAAGCTGCCAAGATTCATAGCTAGAGCGGCACATGCTGCCGTGAAACTAAACAAGTACCAAATAAAAAAACCTTGTCCAATGGGAGGGAGTGCGGGTGGGCTGTCCAATGGGAGGGCGAGTGGGCGGGCGGGGGCGCAGCCTAGGATGATGGTGTCAGAGGCAGGGGAAGCAGCAGTGTCTGCTGGTCCCTGCCTCAGCTTCTCCTATGCGTGTGACGTATATTTTTTTCTTATATACTTTTATTAATTCTTAAGACATACAATACATATGTTTCATTTATCACATACATATCTACTACAATACAAAATAAACAAACAAAAAAAGGAAACATAATACACACATCACATACTAACTACATATGTACATATTCCAGCATTAATGTCATATATTTCTAAAAGAGATGTTACATACAGTGCTAAATGAAAACATTTTTTAGAAAGTACAGTATTTTATTACTCTTTATTTATAGCTTCTCAGATGGCACTCTCCTCCTGTTCAATATGCCTTTTCCAAATGTTCAATTTCGTGATTCATTTATTATTATCCATTCAATCATTTGTCTTCATTCTATAGGCATAGTTTATTTTATTTTTATTATCAATGATATGGATGGTTTTTGATTCTCTTTCTAATATTGGGCAATTGCCATTTTTGTTGCAGAATTATGACGCACTTCCGGTTCCTGTGATTTAAGAAGCTGGAAGTGCGGCCAGCTGCGCATTATTCACACTAATTCTCCTGCTAGTTAGTGGTGCTATAAAAACCTCCTCTGCCACAGGGAACACCTAGCTTCTGATGAAGGACCATCATGTCTGAAATGCATTGAGTTGGTGTGTACATGGTAGGAGGAAATTCTGAATATTTTGCCCGTTACTGCCAAAAAGTTTGTGCCCCCGCAGCTCCTCTCCAGCGTGTTTCCCCAGTGTGTGACATGATGACATCACATGCATAACGGAGAAGCTGAAGCAGGATAGAGGAAGAGAAACCAGCAGACACTGCTGCTTCCCTTGGCTCCAACACATCCCAGGCTGCCCTAGCGTGCCCATCCACCAGCCCATCCTGTACACAGTAGCCAATAGCCAGACGGCTATTGGCTACTGTGTACAGGATGGGCTGGTGGATGGGCTACAGTCAATTGAATCAGTGGGGGGATTTGTTGTCTGTGCCATGGCCACACCCGTGCTGCGGCTGACTCGCCTCCAGTGCTCACCCAAGTGGGCAGCGGCAGGCAGCAGCATGTCAGTGAATCAAGCATGTGCTGGCGCCCACATAGACCCCGCAGCAGTTTGCTCCCCCAAGCGGCAGCTGGGGCTGCCTTACAGTAGTTACGCCACTGGTCTTCACTCATCTCTACCCTGTGTCCACATTCTGAGGTTCCAGGGCCTAGAAAAAGTCCTCAAGAGCAGTGCGATGAGGTCCAATCACAGCAGAATTACCCTTATCACTATATAGTTACAGTATGTAGCATTTTAATCTATGCAAGTGCAATGTGTGAATAAATGTTACCCCTTTTTAAAGAAGGTGTTGCACTACTTGCCATTCTTTTCTACCTACAAATTTGAACCCTTGGTACGTAGAACTTTGCATATTATCTTGCATGACTGTTGAACCACTACAAGTCCAATGGCTCAGATTAAGGAGTCATTGGACTAATCATATACACTTAAATTAATTAGTGTAAGTTTCTGTTTCTTAAGCAGTTCCTACACTGTATGATTTTTTGAGTATTTTGTCTTGTTTATATGGGTTGATTAAACCTTATCATCAGTGTCAGCTAAAGTGTCTAGCGCAATCAGTATAACTTTTCTCTAAATATAAATTAGATGTGTAAAAAGGTTCCACTATTGAAGTCATTATTCTGTGTTAGGTAATGGTGTTACATTAAAGCACTCCATGATTGCCATCTCTACTCCTTTTATCCTCCACTGACTCCATTGCTAAATTGCAAATGCTTAAATGGAAGGTGTTGGCCTCCGCTCCATACAATAGTAAAGCTAGAGGTGTGGTTATTCTAGCCTCCAAGTCCATTCCTATTGAAGTAACCTCTTCTACCCCAGATCCCGAAGGTAGATATCTACTTGTTCATTTGACCATATACAATAAGCCCTACATCTTGTGCTCTGTTTACGCACCTAATATATACTCAAAAACATTTTTCAATCTACTCCTACCTCACGCCTCTTTAATTTCATGTGGAGATTTTAAATTGATGCCTCATCCCACTATGGACAGATCGGAATTACTAAGAGACCTCGTCAAACCCCTAGATTGAATATTCCCTTCCTTTTAGATTATCTCCAACTAGTAGACATATGGAGAGCCCATCACCGCACCGATAGAGAGTTCACTTGTATTTCAGCGGCGGTGGAGATTCCCTGCCCATTTACTACACTCTCAATCTTTTCAGACTTGAAATTCCTCATGGAGCGAATATGAGGCCCACAATAAGCAGACTTTACTTACAACCCCCCAGTATTTTGGATGTCCGCTAAAGAGGTGCTTAGAGGAAACATCTTGCGTTATAAAACCTCTGTAAAGAAAAAACATTCCCATGAATACCTCACACATCAACGGGCCATGACAGAAGCTTACACTGCATATATTTCAAATCCCTCACCTTCCTCCAAATCAAAATACCTACAAGCGAAAACAGTTATTGAAGACACTCTTCAGTCCATGATAGACAAATTACAATTTATATCTAATTAAAAATACCACAAATTTGGCAATAAAACAAGCAAATTGGTATCTAACATACTTACATTGTCTAGGCCTCCGATGTTGATAAGTCCTCTTTCTTTACCAGATGGATCTCTGACCACCACCAATGCACAGATATCCTAACTAATGTCGGAATATTATGCTTCCATTTATTCTGCCCCTCTAGAAAATAATGCAGACTTCCCACATCCCCGGGCCGACACATCACCCCCTCCTATTCAGGACTTATGGTCCACATTGGAGTATCCACAGGCTCCACCTCACCTTACTACCCCCTTATTTCTTCTATCACCTTAGATGAGGTACTTAGAGCAATAAAATCCCTAAAACCTGCAAAAGCCCCTGGGCCAGATGAATTTTCCAGCGATTTCTATAGATCTCTCCCCAATACAATTGGCCCATATTAGTAGAGGTTTTTAATTATATCCTTCAGACAGAAACTTTTCTGCCCCATTTCAACTCAGCCATAATAAAAGTCCTCCCTAAACCAGGCAGAGATTTAACAAAGCCAGGTTCATAACACCCCATCTCCCTCCCCCTCTCACATATCATCCACCCAGACCAGACGGGATTTATAATTGGGAGACATTCTGTAAAAAATGTTTGCAAAGTCCTAGCTGTCATGCAGTCTGTCCACGCCACAGCCTGTTCTGATATGCCAAATTTAATACTTTCCATAGAGGCAGAAAAGGCATTTGACCTTGTTTTATGGCCCCACTTATTTAACTGATTTTCAAAATTTGGAATCCCCCCTCTTTACTTTGTTCCTTCGCACCCTCTATACCTCATCTTCATAACAAATTGCTTGTAATGACTTTCTTTCCCCTCCCTTCCCTATCACTAGAGGAACTAGACAGGGCTGTCCACATTCCACCCTTCTCTTTGCCATCGCAATTGAACCCTTGCTATTGCACTGAGATGCGTCCCTAACTTTACGGGCATTAGCATAAAAAATCTAGAATTTACAGGTATCATTGTTCGTCGACGACGTGCTATTGTTTATTTCTTATCCACTAGTTTCCATATGATCGATTATGGAAATTATATTCTCATTTGGCCCCATATCTGGCTACAAGATCAATATAAATAAATCAGACATTTTTCCTATCATCCCTTTCTCAAATGCCACTGCGCTCCACCCCTCCATTTCCCAGTTTTGGAGACAGACTGCACACATTAAATACCTAGGAATCTTAATCACTAGAGACCCTCACATTCTCTATAAAACTAACTTTAACCCTCTAATCTCCTCTATAAAAACTCAACTGGAGAACTGGACAAAATTACCCCTGTCACTACTAGGCAGAGCAGCAGTCCTTAAAAGTGTAATTATCCCCAAAATTTTCTATTGCCTCCAATTACTCCCATGTATACTCCCCAAGTCTGATATTGGGAACATGAATGACCACATTTCTTTGGGGTGGAAAACGTCCATGAATGACACTGACCAAATTGATGTGAGCAAAGACAGATGGTGGACTTTGTGTTCATAATTTCCAGCTTTATTCCTGGTCAAGTCATTTTAGAATTATAACAGACTGGCTATTGGAAATATCAAAATACACAGACATTCAGTTAGAGAATTAAATGTTTGACCTATTCACACCTAGCACACATTACCCTCTAAAACATATCCCCCACCATTTACTGGAGAATGTTCTATTTTGAGGTACCTACGATGCCTGGATTCAAATTAAAAAAAAACTCTAGACAGAGACCATACCATTACGGGTGTGGTACGGGACTTTGACAGTCATTATCCTGACGTCGGGATCCCGACTGCCCGGAGTCAGACAGTATGGCGAGCGCAAAAAAAGCCCCTTGCGGGCTCGCTGCGCTCGACATGCTGCGGGCACGGTGGCTCGCGTAGCGAGCCACCTATTCTATTCTCCCTCTATGGGGGTCATGGACCCCCACGAGGGAAAATAGCAGGTGGCCGTCGGGCACCCGGCTGTTGGCGTTCTGACAGTCGGGATCCCAACGTCGGGTAAATGACTGTCGGGATCCCGACTGTCGGGAACCCGTCCGGCACCCACCATAACACTGTATATACCAATTTGGGTTAACCCAGAATTCTCTCCCTCCCTGTCAAACCCTTTCTTCAACACATGGAAATGTAAAGGACTAGATATGGCCACAAAACTATTTGATCCTGGTTAAACAATATTCTCTTTTTCATGCTTGAAAGATAGATATGACCTTCCCAACACCCATTTTTTCATATACCTGCAAGTTAGATATTTTATAACCCCCCAAAATAGCGACCATACTTTCTGCTTCTGATCAACTCACATCTCTACTTCTTCTACTACATGACCATGGTTTCAAAATGAAATACCTTTATGATCTTCTTTTATCACCTTCACTCAGTCAGCCACACACCTCTTAAGTCCAGTCCTGGTCGTCAGATATACCAGGGGTAAACTGTCCCCAGAAACTTTTTAATTCCTTCACTTCTTCGCTGAAAACTCTGCACTCAGTATATCTACAAGAAGTACATTTTAAAACTATACATAGAATTTATATAGCCCCAGCCCAAAGTAAACATATGTCTCTTGAAGCAACCGGTGACTGTCCAAAGTGCGGTATGAGCAATGCTAAATTTTTTCACTGTTTTTGGGCTTGCTCCAAGATTTTGAAATTTTGGCATAAACTCTTTAAGTTTTTAGACAAAATGTTATCTATACAATTCCCACTAGACCCTGTTGATTGTTTGTGTCTATGTTTTGACAAGTGTATGTCTACTTTCAAATGCTCCCACCTGATCCTGCTACTTACCATATTCTTCACTATGGCTAGAAAACTTATTTTAATTCATTGGATTGTGCCATCTGCCCCTTCAATCGAAGAATTATGTTCTAAATTGTTTCAACTTTTTTTTCTTCGACAAATGCTCACTAATGCTTTCTATGACTCCCTCATCGACCTCATTCTTAAGAAAATGGTCTCCATTTATCAACATGTTAGATGACTCCCAAAGGAATACCATTCTTTCCTCTCATCAAACAGAAAAGCTTCCATCCTTCTCCACCTGATGGTTTAATCCTTATTTATATCGGAGATTTCTACAGGCCTATATCTTATAAGTGTATTAAAACATTAATGTAATGTAATCAGTAATAGAAACTATATATGTTTGTAAAGGTCTTATCTTAAACGTCAGAAGTCCAGACCAACCAAACATTTGTTGCATTTCTAAGATATTTTATAAAACTATTGCTATGAGATGATGCCATGAGATATATCTGAACCCAAATGCCTCCCCTATAATTCCCTGATTTTTGTTTTGCAGGATGGCACTCTAAATAGAAAAAGTCCCGGTGCCAGGAACATAATGTTTTAGAACATGAAAAGCACTTACCCCCCTTGGTTGTAGAAGGATATGAACTGGCACACGGGTGGATGGTGAAGAAAAGTTGATTTATTGTACAAACATGATTGCACACGACAGCTGTACACCTGACAGCTGTTTCAACCGAAATAAACAAATTTTCTCTGATGAAAACCATTTATTTCGGTTGAAACAGCTGTACCGCTGTCGTTGTGTGCAATCATGTTTGTACAATAAATCAACTTTTCTTCACCATCCACCCGTGTGCCGGTTCCTATCCTGCTATAATTCCCTGATAAATCCCCGATAACGTCTCCGCCATTTATTCCACCTGATCATAAATTCAACAATGATGGTCTCACTCACATTTGTTATGGCACTAGTGCACTACTTTTTATTATTCAATACTAAATTGACAGACATTGAGGAACTGCTCCAATGTATATCATTTGTTCTTGCTTAAAGCAATACTTCTATGTTGTTTATTATAATGTCTTATTGTGAATCTGTCTAAATTTGACTCCAGGCTATATTTTGGTTAAGTGTGGGGCTAGAGTGTTCAACTTATAGATCCACTCTGCTTCTTTTTGATTGAGTAGTTTTTGTCTATCTCCTCCACGTTATTATTTTCCTGGTAAGGGAATGGCCATGTGCCTTGAAGTGACGTGCTATGGGTTGATCTATATAATTGCCCTCAAGTATGGCTTTAATTGCAGATCTATGTAGGGCCATTCAATCCCGGAAGCTACGAATGGTCTGGCCCACATAGTATTTGCCACAAGGGCAAATTATGATGTACTGTACACTATATATTGGGATTTGCAGTTAAGAACATGTCTTATTTTGAATCTTTTACCTGATTGTGGATGTTTGTCATGGCCACTTTCCATATATCCACATGTGGTACATCCTGGACATCGGTAACAGCCTGGCTTTTTTTTTTATTATTGAAGATGGTGTTCTCAGGTTTGCTTTCAATATTAGTTTTTACTTATATATCTCTTAGGTTTTTGCCACGCCTGTAACTGGGCATGGTTTTATTGCAGGGGATAGACAAGGTAACTTCTTGTCTCCTGACATGATTGGCCAAAATGCATTCAGCGCTCGGGGTAGTACTACACTGGTGGGTGATGTGGTGACAAATGGTATTCTAGTACTCGGCCCTGTTCTGTTATTTTTATTCCACTGTAGGAGACATTCTCTAGGTATAGCTAGTACTCCCAGTTTTTGCCTATTTAAATCTTGGATGTTGAAACCACTTTTAACAAATTTAGTAATCATGTCATCTAAGGCGGGGTCTACTTTATCCGGGTTATTCTTGATGCATGCTACTCTGACCATTTGGGATTTAGGCAATAATTTTTTTTTTAAAGATAATGTGTGGTTCCTTCTATGTAGCAACAACATATTTCTATTGGTTTACTTCTGGAATGCCGATGTTTCAATGGTGCTATTACTGATAGAAATATTTACATCCAAATAGTTAACCATGCTAGTGCTTATGTTATAGGTTAATTTTAAAGACCTCTCTAGCTCATTGATCTTCTGTATTGTGCTGACAAGATGTCCCATCATGCCCATCCAAATCAACATCATCTATATAGCGCATTTACAGCGCTATATTTTGACTGATGGTATGATCCTGAAAGAAGAATATTTCTTCCTGTTCAGACACAAAGATGTTTGCTAGTGAAGGAGACACGTTAGAACCCATTGAGCATCCTGTCAGTTGTAAATAATAATGGGTGTTATGTAAAAAGTAGTTATTTTTTAAAGTCGACTCCAGAAGAGAGGGTTGATCCCATTATCAACAGGAGACGTTGAGTCGTAAAAACCCGTAAGCACCGTTTGCGGGCACTAAGGGCACAGCAGGAGGATGCCCATTGTATATATATATATATTCCCACCCACTACTGTTTGTATCTTCCATATATGGAGCGGGCACCCAGCGCAGCTGAAAACCCACAGGGAGAGCCAGATCTCCACCCTTCTTGTATATATATATATATATATATATATATATATATATATATATATATATATATATATGGTCAGATGGTGGGTGTAAAAGCGCTGGAGTGTCCAAATGTGAAAGTAAGTTCCAGTAATACACCTGCAAGCATGCAAGGTGAATAGGTGCACCAAAGTCTATGTACAGACTGCAGCTTCCTTCTCACAAGGGAAATCCCGGGTCCAAGGGATGAAGCAAATCTGGGAGAAAGAAAGAAATGGGAAGGAGCGCTTCCTGGTGCATTAAACGAGACTTTATTTATGCAAAAGGAGAAACAAACTCCACGGTACTTCAACAATGTGCTTGTACCTGTAAAAGCAACACTGTGGACTGGTTACCACAAGGCTTGATAAAATACAATCAGGCAAATACAGCTCACTCGTGGATGCAGCTCCGTGTCGAGGACACCACCGGTAGAACAAACGCTGGCTTGCGCTGCAGAATCGGGATTATCCAGGGTCAGGAACGTCCAACAGGTGAGTAAAGCTGGTGAGCGTGGTAGGCCACGCCCTGACGCGTTTCGTCACTGGGACTTCGTCAGAGGGCGTGGCTACTACCTGCGCCGACCAGCATTAAATACCAACCATCTGTCAATCAATCAGAGGGGCCGGGCTCTATGGCTAAAAGCGATACTAACCAAAAAAAGAGCTGCTATACTGCATAACTCCAAATAGAAAAATGAGCTTAAAAGAGACAGTGTATAAAAATATTAAGGTACAAGACCTCGTATACCTGGCTAATATACAATATATATTGCCAGTATATTTAAAACATTAAATAAATACACATAATTCCCCAAGGAATGTGTGTGTCGACTTTTAAGATAATGTCGACCACCTCGATGTTATTTATTCTTCCATATGGAGGAAATATATAAAAAGTTTAAACTTTAAAACTGAATATGAATAATTCATATCATAAAAAAGAAAAAGAAAAATAGGCCAATTGATTGATTGACACATAATACATAGACAATGGCAAAAACAAACAAAATGACAACCAATGAATAAGGATAACAAGCACTTCCATATACATTGTAGGATCATATGCCAATACTCAAACATATACATAAAAATTTTTTCTATACATATATGCGCATACATCGCAAACATCGAACCAACAAATTAGAACACATAGATGAGAACAATATGTATAAAAGGCAGGAAATACATATAAAAATTACATGAAAAATTGGTACATGTATAAATTGAGGTAGATATTTGGGGGCCATATAGCCATTAGACAAAATCAAGCAGAAACTAATAATAACAATATACACAATAAAATGACGGACTACCCGGAGGGCATCGTTTTGGGTGCACTCGAAAGAGCTCGGGACCTCGATAGAAATAAACTCGATAGAAATAAACTCCTGAAAACCAAAAATGAAAGGGCAATTGAGGAAGCCACGATTCCTACTCATAATCAAAATGATGTTTTGTTTATTACACAATACAGCAATGGGGAGAAGGATATCAGTAGAATCTTTAAAAAACATTGGCATGTGTTAAAACTTGACCCAATCTTGTCAGACCATATCCCTCCTGCACCCAAGATTGTTTACAGACGGGCAAAAACCATTAAAGCTATGATCTCGAAAAGTCAGTTGAACATTATCCCTAATCCATCTGCTAGTGATACGTTCCTTTCAATAAAGGGATGTTTTCCTTGTAACCACTGTAAAGTGTGTTCTTTTATCAATAAAGGCTGTAACATATGGGATTCTGATCAGAAGATTAAAAGCTTTATCAACTGCAATTCCACTTATGTGGTTTATTTATTGAAATGTGGCTGCGGTCTAAAGTATATAGGTAAAACTAAGAGATGCCTCAAGACTCGTGTTCTAGAACATATTAGGAACATAAAACATGGCATAACTAACCATAGTGTCCCTTGTCATTTTAAGGACTCTCACGGCTGTGATCCAGCGAGTCTGACTGTTAAAGGGATTGAGAAAGTTCAGTTATCTAAGAGGGGAGGAGATTTGGATAAGTATCTGATTAAACGTGAAACCTTCTGGATATTAACACTCAATACTCTTGTGCCCACAGGATTGAATGAAGGTTACGAAATTACCCCCTTCATCAATTAGTCCGTCATTTTATTGTGTATATTGTTATTATTAGTTTCTGCTTGATTTTGTCTAATGGCTATATGGCCCCCAAATATCTACCTCAATTTATACGGAATGGGATCATTCGTCAGACTGCATTTAGGTCTACAGTCATTAGGTCGACCCCACTAGGTCGACTGGCAGGAAGGTCGACCTGACTTAAGGTCGACATGGGCCAAGGTCGACTTGACTTAAGGTCGAATTTGCATAAAGGTCGACATGAGGAAGGTCGACTGGTCATAAGGTCGACATGGGTTTTTCACTGTTTTTTTATCTGAATGTCGACACAGTCGACATGGACACAGTTGGCAATGAGAATCGGACCCTCGCATTGCTCGCTTCGCTCGCAATGCTTCGGGCACGGTGCCTCGCTGCGCTCGGCACACTATTTTATTCTCCCACCACGCCCTAGTGGATGGTAGGGCATGAAATACCGCCTGTCGGCACATGTCGGCTCAAAAAACAGTGAAAAACCCATGTCGACCTTATGACCAGTCGACCTTCCTCATGTCGACCTTTATGCAAATTCGACCTTAAGTCATGTCGACCTTGGCCCATGTCGACCTTAAGTCAGGTCGACCTTCCTGCCAGTCGACCTAGTGGGGTCGACCTAATGACTGTAGACCTAAATGCAGTCTGACGAATGACCGCATCCCATTTATACATGTACCAATTTTTCATGTAATTTTTATATGTATTTCCTGCCTTTTATACATATTGTTCTCATCTATGTGTTCTAATTTGTTGGTTCGATGTTTGCGATGTATGCGCATATATGTATAGAAAAATTTTTTATGTATATGTTTGAGTATTGGCATATGATCCTACAATGTATATGGAAGTGCTTGTTATCCTTATTCATTGGTTGTCATTTTGTTTGTTTTTGCCATTGTCTATGTATTATGTGTCAATCAATCAATTGGCCTATTTTTCTTTTTCTTTTTTATGATATGAATTATTCATATTCAGTTTTAAAGTTTAAACTTTTTATATATTTCCTCCATATGGAAGAATATATAACATCGAGGTGGTCGACATTATCTTAAAAGTCGACACACACATTCCTTGGGGAATTATGTGTATTTATTTAATGTTTTAAATATACTGGCAATATATATTGTATATTAGCCAGGTATACGAGGTCTTGTACCTTAATATTTTTATACACTGTCTCTTTTAAGCTCATTTTTCTATTTGGAGTTATGCAGTATAGCAGCTCTTTTTTTGGTTAGTATCGCTTTTAGCCATAGAGCCCGGCCCCTCTGATTGATTGACAGATGGTTGGTATTTAATGCTGGTCGGCGCAGGTAGTAGCCACGCCCTCTGACGAAGTCCCAGTGACGAAACGCGTCAGGGCGTGGCCTACCACGCTCACCAGCTTTACTCACCTGTTGGACGTTCCTGACCCTGGATAATCCCGATTCTGCAGCGCAAGCCAGCGTTTGTTCTACCGGTGGTGTCCTCGACACGGAGCTGCATCCACGAGTGAGCTGTATTTGCCTGATTGTATTTTATCAAGCCTTGTGGTAACCAGTCCACAGTGTTGCTTTTACAGGTACAAGCACATTGTTGAAGTACCGTGGAGTTTGTTTCTCCTTTTGCATAAATAAAGTCTCGTTTAATGCACCAGGAAGCGCTCCTTCCCATTTCTTTCTTTCTCCCATATATATATATATATATATATATATATATATATATATATATATATATATATATATATATATATATATATATATATATTGGGTGCAACAAAAATAGACCCAACTGAGTATAAAGCATCTTTTAGTAAAGATCATCTACAAGCTGGCTGCCAAGTAAAAGCAGGCCGCATAGAAGGGTAAAACCACTGCACACGGTCTTCCACAGTGGTTAGTACCCCGAATGTACATTACAACACATTCTGGTTGATATTTACTAAGCCTTGAAAAGTGATAAAATGGAGAGTGAAAAAAAACCAACCAATCAGCTACTACCTGTCATTTTTCAATGAATCATATAATTTTAAGTATTACAATTATTTTTATTATGTCAAAAAATTAATAAAGATGGATATTCAAATATGTTTTTGTCTCGAATGGGTCGCTCATAGTTATGTGTTTTATAGATTACAGTACATATACTTATATTAACTGCATGTATTGTATATAATTGAAAAACATCTTTGTCTAAAGGTTGATGTTTCTTGGATTAGATACATTACTTACTTATTGTGTAGCTTATGTTAGCCTTCAGCCTTACTGAATTATATCTTGATCATCGTTGTAATGTACAGAATATTGTTTTTGTTTCTTTTTTATCTACAAATTTTCTATATTTAGAACTATTATTCTCAGTTGAAGATCAATGTTCCCATTCCCCAGGAGATGTGCAGGAAAATATTAATCAGTTGATCTTGCTTTTGCTACCAAGCAGCCAATACATATCTTGGAGAAACAATTGTTATGCTTTTACAGCAATATTTATAGCAAAGAAATAAACCAAGGTCATGTAACAATTGACTATGTTTTTTTTTTAACCGAACTGGGAAAAATGTTACATACAGTATGTTAATGTTACAAGCATATATAATGACTTATGGCACACATACAGTACATTACAATATTATGTATATGCATCATTTGTATTTATTTATCAGCAAGGTAAAGGTAAATGTTGTTTCCATTCTAAATAGGGTTTTAAGACATACGTAGGGGTACCTAGGTGCAGATTTGAATACAGTTCTATTTACAGAACACGTCTTGTATGTCTTTCCATACACTGGAGATGAGTATACAAAAATTCACATCATGCAATTGCCTACCAAAGCCGTCACAAAGGGGTGTTTTCAGTCCTGATCACTGATCTGCTAATCTACGATCAGGTATATGCTGCCCCACCATAGTGAAATCCTGCACCATGCCCGTCTGTGATTTGCTTAGAATGGCTTGTGAAAATTTTCTGGCATCACAACACTTCCCCTCAAACACCTGGGAACACCTACATTTTTCCTAACACTCCCAGAAAAAAGCTGGTTACCACCTCAAACACCGGCTTTCTGTCAACCAACTTGCATATGGCCAGTGATAGAAAAAAAGTAGCAGACTTTTATCACAGGACGGCCTAGAACATGCATGCTACTATCCATACTCATGCAGTCTATCAATAATTACACGCCCTTCTAATGTAATTCACAGCTACTGTGTGTGATCAGGTCTCAATAACCTACAAAGTCCTTTGCAATTGCATACACACTGATGTTATAATAAGGAACATTGACTTCTGTGTGTACGTCTATGCTGACTGGCCTTAGCATTACTGCTGTTGTTGCCATGTTTGATACGAGCAGATACGAGACCCTGAAAAAGCCAGAAACACGCCTGCATTTTTGCCACCCATGGCCATTACCTCTACCAAGCGGTCCCTTCCTTTCAATCACTCTGGTTGTATTTAATGACTTCTGTTTTTTTTAATAGCTGAAACAAACTGAACTAATTTGATGCCTGCCTATTCAATTGTGGCTGATTTCGACAATATTGAAGGCGTTTTTTGCCCATACCATTTTCCCCTTTTTTTTTTTGCAAAAATGCATGGCCGAATATGCTTTAAAAAAACTGCGAAATTCTGCAAAATATTTCCAGAAAAGTTCACCACTGTCGCATTTTTCACCTAGGTGAAAAATTGATGACCTCCATTTGAAAAGGGCGAATCCCTTAAAAAAAAAAAATGATTAAGCCATCTGTGTTAAAAATCTCACTGCATGTGATATCGCAATGGTACTTTTGTGCAATTGTAGCTTATGCACATTATTCTGCGTGAACACCGGCATTGTAAACAAACATAAATTAGGCCTTCTGTTAACTAAATCATGAACACTAAGGGGGGTATTCAATCTCCTGCTGATATTCCCGCCAGGGAAAATAGCGGAGCGGCCCCAATCAATGCTGTCTTTCCCGACATCATTGAACAGGGATCTTGGCAGAACGGACCCAACTTTAGAAGCAGTCAGGCCCGTTGATAGTCGAGCTCCCGCCACAACACGGCGATCCACGGCCACATCTCGAGGCCACGCCCCCTCTACAACATTCGGCAGGCGGACATTGAATCCCGCCTGACAATTCCTCGTCGAGCCGGCCGAGAATGGGATTCTAAATTGCAAAATTGTGTTTAGAAGATGTCATCAAAGAAATATAATGTACTATTGTTCTTCTTTGTATTCCACAGCAATCAATGTTCATGATGCTTTTTTGCTTATTATAATGCAGGTGCTCTGATATTTTTATTTTTTTTGAACATGTTAAAAAAAAAGGTTCTAATATATTCACTCCTCACTTTAATTAAACTATAAAGCTTTCATATTATAAGCTATACAATGCCAAGGCACTAGTGAAGATTATAAACCTACTGTATGTCCTTCCAATTTATGTACATTATTTAAAAATACACTGCTAATAAAATATTAATATATGGAAAATATATTAAAGACTTCCCAGTTTACAATGTGATCACAAGGCCAAAACTATAATTATTATCTGCCCTGAAAGCAAATTTAAATGTGTCTGGAAGATGTTTCTAGTTAATTGCATGAATATACATGATCTTGGGTTGCCCTCATGCTGTCAGGAATGTGTCTGCATGCTACAGTTTATTTTTTCCAAGCTGCACTGGAATAAAATAAACTCCTTAAACTAAATCCTTATTGTGCATTTCCAAAGGAACATATTTTCAGGCTATATTCCTTCATTGTGATTGTTTCAAACAAACAAATTAATCTCTGAGACTGAAGGCTCAGGGGCAGCACATTATTTAAAGCTTAAACAGATGTTCATTTGGGATGTCCATTTTAGATTGGTGGATTCTGTGAAAAAGGATTTACAGCTGCTTCAATATGTAAAGTTTTCACTGCTAATGTACATACGGCTATAATTTGTAGAATTCATTAACAAGAGAATGTCATATTTGTAATATATAAAAGAAATGCCAGAATTAAGTGCTTTGTATTGTTTTGTAGTTTAGATTTATTATAATGAATGTGTGCTACTTTTTTCACATTGTGGAGGAAATTTACTAAGATGGGAGATACAATCTATTATCTTCTAGAAGGTGCTAAACAAATAAAAAGTAGATTCTGATTGGTTGCCCATAGCAACAGCCCATGTGAAATAAAATCTCCACCTTAGTAGATTTACCTCAATGGGTCTAACTGATAGTTTTATGCTAATGTGCGTGCAATTTTTTTTTTTAGGCTACGGTACTGCTAGTTAGCAAATGAAGCTGCTGGCCAGGAATAAAAAGTGATGCAAACGGCAGCTTTGCTATGGATTTGCAATTGCATACACATTTACAGACTAAATTCAGTAAAGGAGAACATTGACTGCAATGGTAGTGCTATGGCTACACAAACTAGATACGGCAGTAGTGACCCTGGTGCCATGTTTCTTTATATACATGATCGCAGTTGACTGCATATGCACACCATGATAATGGTAATGACAATCACATATATCATCATCAGGGACATCAGGAAGGTTTATTGTAATGGCACAGGACCGTAAATAAAGACATTTTAACATCTAAAGAAAGTCTGTTGGAGTGCCGCCCATCTATTTTGGCTGCATGTATGGATCTCTATGTCCAAAGGAGGGCATCGCAGCAAGTACATTATTTGTTATATAGAGTGCTGGCCTCTCTGCTACAATTGTATATACAGTATATACGTGTGTGTGTGTGTGTGTGTGTCAAGGGGCCCAGACCATACATACAGTACACAAACCTCTGTGGTGGCTGGCCACATCCCCAATAGAGCCCGGCCACACCTTCAAGCATGGACCACTACCACTGCATTTTCCTGGTGGGCCCTTTATACCCTAGTCCAGGGGTTCCAAATCTTTTTTGAATTACGGCACCCTAGAGTATCAGAATTTTTTCACGGAACCCCTAGGCCAAAAAAAAAAAAGAATAAATATAATATTAAGTAGATTGGGTTTATATGCAATTCTTAGGGTCAGTTATGTGCTTAGGGTGCAGTATTTGCTTCTATTTGTACACAGATTTTAGGATTGGCTGCCACTAGCACTGGTTTTGCTCAAAAATAATTAACCTTAAATAATTTGAATTGATCCTGAACCACCAACCCGGGGCACCACTGCAAGTGTCCTGAGGCACCCCAGGGAGCCACGGCATACAGTTTGGGAACCACTGCCCTAATCCAACACTGTATCTGTATTTTGCTTAGTTTGTGACTTTGAATGTGTGTAAAACCAATCCTCTGATTTGTGCTCTGCTTCTTTAAGAGCATTACAGTTGTGCTGAACATCTGGCAACATATGGCATATTTGGTCGTTCCTATTAGCTGTGAAGGGTGCGAGGTGCCATTCAGGTGCCGTTCCAATGCATTTAAACGCTCTCAATGGCACCCGATTTTTTTTTTTTTTTCAAAATTTTTATTTGGTTTACACAATGAATTATTGCAGTAATTTGTACAATAATATCCATTTCACATGGCTCGAACAAGTAAATTACACAATGGTATATTCCACCCTGTACAATCTGAACTAGAGTTGGGGAATATATGACGACAGATGTGCCTTAAAAGTAATTTTGTTTAGAAGAAATATTCCAATCAACCTAAAGGGGGGTATTCAATCTTTGTCGTGCACCCGCAGCCATCTCCCGACGGGGGAGATGACTGCGGGGCCCTATTCAATGCTGTCTTCCCCGACAGCATTGAACAGGGGTTTTGCACAGAACGAGCCCGACAGCACAAGCTGTCGGGCTCGTTCTGTCGAGAAAAGCCGGAAATAGGCGAGCTCCTGGCCGGAGCTTGTCTATTTTCGTCATGAACTCGCAGCCACGCCCACTTCTCGCCACTCGGCGGCCGGGATATTGAATCCCGACTGCCGAGCTCCAGGCGAGCAAAACGAGAACGAGACAAGGGCACGGCTGTCGAGCTTGCTCGACAGCCGTTCCCCTGACATTGAATACCCCCTAAGTCTATATAACCATCTAAATTATTTACTAAATTATTTACTAATCTAGTCTTGTATCTATGTCAAATATAGAAGAAGGGAGGTGGACAGGACACGGGATACATAAAAGGAAAGTGTGGGGGGGGGTGAATGATGAGCATTTTCGTCTCAGAATTAACATACACATCTACTTATCCATAGGTATGAACTTCCACAGCCAGCCTGGTATTTAGTGGACATGAGTAATCATAAGCTTTGATTTTGTCCTTTACGTGACTCCATCACCCCAGAGGCAGAGGTCTCCCAAGAAGTAGTAGTGGCCTATCTCCCAATAAGGATGGACCTTACTGAATAGTGAGGGGGGTATGCTTGTTAGTATAGGGGCTTCAGGGTGTAATGAGTCAATGAACTTTTCCCATTTTTGATAAAATTTGTCAAGGGAAGGTGATGTGCTGAATTGAAGGGATCTAACATCGAAAAGCAAGAGTTGAGTAAGTCTATTCTTCAGCTCGTTTATAGATGGTGTTGAAGTCTTGATCCAGTGGTTTAGGATAAGTTTCTTTGAGAGGGTAAGTATAGTTACAAGAAGTGGGACGTGTCTAATGGAGCCTGACAGAGAGGGCCAATTAATAAAATTCAGACATAAGCAAGCCAGAGGGTCTATGCTAATTGAAGCATCAAATAGTGAGTTAATGTAAAGGATCACTTTCCTCCAGAACTTTAGAATCTTTCCGCATGTCCAAAAACAGTGGAAAAACTTTGCGTTTATCATTACACATTTGATGCACCTCCCAGTAGCCTCAGGTGACATATGTTTAGATTGAGCTGGTGCTATATATAGTCTGTGAATTGTCTTAAAGTGGACTTCTAGTAGATAAGCGGATTGAAGTATTTTCTTTGAAAGAGGGAAATGACTTGTTAGGGTCCTTTCCTCAACTGCCATATTCAAATCAGTACTCCAAAGTGTAGCGGTGTTAGAAATAGTGTGCGAAATATCATGTTCTTGTAATATTGTCATGAGAGATTTAGTTTTATATTTAGTGATTGACAACATATGGAAAAGTGTCATCAGGGGGTCTACTTCTAGAGTTCGGGAGGTCGTATTTAAGTTTTAGTGTCTCAAAAGTATAGATAGTGCCGCCAGGGTCGAATAATTTGGTCGCTAGATCTAATCCCTTTTGTTTCCAGTCTTGGAATTTGGAATTAAGTAGTGATGGAGGAAATAGTGGGTTTCCCCAAATTGGGATGTATTGGGATATTGTTGGCTTTCTGTTTAATTTCTTGTTCAATTGGATCCATGCATCATAGGTGCTCCTGAATAGGACGTGGTTAAAAATTGAAGTGGGAATCAGTTTTGGTGCAGAGTGTAGTAGCGCACTGGGAGAATAAGGGTGGAATATCTCTCCTTCTATCTCAGGGTTGGTATATGTAGATTTGCCTAGGAACCAGTCTGATATGTATCTGAAATGGGAGGATAGGGAGTAAAGATAGTAGTCTGGTATTCCGAGTCCACCAACTGCTTTTGGTCATATTAATTTGACCATGGTCATTCTGGCTCTCTTCCCATTCCACAGGAATTTAGCCATGATTTTATTTATATGTAAAATGTCTTTTCTAGGCATGATAATAGGGAGGAGTTGAATTATATAGTGCAGCTTAGGGAAAATAATGCTCTTCAGTACCGTAGATCTTCCTAACAATGATAATGGGAGTTTTGTCCAGCCTTCTAGTTGGGTTTCAATTTTTGAAATTAAGGGAGGGATATTTGTTTTGTAGAGCTTAGTTGGATCGTTGGTGGCCTGTATAACCAAATATTTGATTTGGGAATTTTGGATTTTAAATTTTCCTATTAGAGGGTGGGATGAAAATGATTCAGTAGGAGGGGAGATCGGAAGTATTTCTGTCTTGTCTATGTTTATTTTGAAACCTGATACATAGCTGTATGATTCAATAATTTGCAGGATATTCAGGATAGAGGATAGTGATTTAGATATGAAGAGGACCATATCATCTGCAAATAGGGCTAGTTTATGCTCCTCTTGTCCTATGCAAATACCAGTAAAATCGGGGGAGGAGCGGAGAGCTATGGCTAATGGTTCTTTTGCTATGGCGAACAATAGGGACATCCCTGTCTTGTGCCTCTCTGTATGGGGAAAGGTGGGGATAGAAATCCGTTACATTCAATCTGCGAGGTTGGGCTGGAGTAGAGGGTTTTAATGAAGGAAATTAATTTTGATGGGAAACCAAAGTTAATCATAGTCTGGTATAAGTGATTCCATGAGACAAAATCAAATGCCTTTTTGGCGTCTATTGCTACGATCATGTCAGGGGCGTCCTTTTTTTATTAGAAAAGGATGCCTGAGCTGCTGTTAAAATTTTACGTATATTTCGAACCGACTGGCGTCCTGCTATGAATCCCGTCTGGTCCTCATGTATTATAGGTGGTAGTACTGGGTTTAAACGGTCTGCTAAAATTTTTGTCAGGAGCTTATAGTCGCAGTTCAGTAAGGAAATGGGACTATACATTCCTGGTTTGGTAAGGTCCCTCCCTGGTTTTGGGAGAACCTTGATAATTGCGGAGTTAAAGTTTGGGGGCAAAACTTTGTTGACTAAGATAGTGTTGAATACAGTTACTAGTATGGGGGTTATTTTCATAGGAAGCATTTTATAAAAGTCTCCCGAAAATCCATCTGGGCCTGGGGCTTTAGCAGGTTTTAACGCTCCAATAGCTTTTCTCATCTCTTCTATAGTGATGGGAGTAGTAAGGGTGGAACATGACAGTGGGTAAGCTTTGCATACTGAAGAGCGGACCAGTCTAACTGGGGGGTAGGTGACTCTAAAGGCTGCGATTGATTAGAGGTAGGATTTGTGGTGGGGGTGTGGTTGGAATAGATAGAAGCATAGAACTCAGCCATGACCTGTTAAATTTGGGCATTTGATGTGGTAAGAGACCCATTTGGAAGTGTCAGGTGGTTCACCGTCATGGCAGGGCGGGTGGAGTTAAAATGTTAGTTAATAATTTACTGGTTTTGTTCCCAAACCTATGATATCTATAGTTTGAAATGAATTGGAGTTTGTTGGTCATACTCAGAAGTGATGAGTCGAATAGGGATTTAGCTTGTAGGTAGGTAGATCTATTGGAAGGGGACGGGTTTGAAGTGAAGTTAGTGTATGCGTCTGTCAAGGCAGACTGTTGGGAGATGTAAGCGGAGGAAAGAGATTTCTTTAGTTGATTTCCATAAGATAATATAGTTCCCCTCAATACTGCTTTCGCTGTCATCCAATATAGGGGGGGGGGGGGTTAGAAGCTAAAGTGGCACTGTTATGTATGTTATGTATGTCATCCCAAGTTTTATGAAGCTTTTCCTAAAACACTTGGGATTGGGTAAAATGGGCTGGGAATCTCCATGATCTATGTGGAGAGATTTCTTTGGATATTTGCAATGTGATATGGATTAGTGCATGGTCGGAAACTATTATTGGCTGTATCTCAGAGTCTGTGATTTGTGGAAATAGAGTGGAGGAGATGCAGATATGGTCTATTCGTGACAGTGTGTGGTGTGCTGCGGATAAACATGTGTATTCCCTCTGAGTGGGGTGGAGTGCTCTCCAGGTTTCTATTAGGTGAAGGGATTGTGTGAGAAAAGGGATTCCTATCCTAGGGGCCAATCAGCGGCCAATCAGGAGCCAGGAAAGTCAGCTCCTGATTGGCCAGAATTCATTCTGAGTACAGACGCCGAGGAGGAAGGATCTTTGCGGCTTTGACAGTCGGGGAGCTTGCTGGAGTCGCCGGCAGCTTGAAAAAGAACCAAGAAGATGGAAGAAGGAAGAAGCCCTGGACTACATAGGACCAAGCCAGAAGAACTTCCATGGAGGACCTGGGTGAGTTGGATTTCCTTCCACAGGTCCACCATGGATTTCTTCGGACCCGAACCTGACGCCGGCGCCGACATAAAGATCGACATGGTGAAGAATGACGACATGATCCGGAACCAGGACAAGGCACCGGATCAAGACTCTGGGACCTACCTACGGGATCAAGATAGGTAAGTATCAGTGTGTGTGTAATGTATGTATTAAACTTTTATTTTTCAGGTGTCAGTGTGTATTTATTTAACTATTTTTTTTACTGTGGAACTACAAGACCCAGGGTGCCCTTTAATGCCCCGCAGGCTGGGACTTGTGGTTCTCCAAGTCCCAGCTTGCAGGGGAGGCTTGCTGGGACTCATAGTTCCACAGTTTAAAACAATAGTTTATTCATCTTTTTTTTTACACCAAGATCAGCTCGATGCCCACCGCCCAGGGGCATTGAGGACAGCACCAGGCTTCAGCCTGGTCAAATAGGAAAAAGGAACAAAGGTGATAATGAGCGCTGATTAAAATATTCTGCACTGCAGCTGTACCAAAAGGGGAAATGAGAAAAAAGAAATATGGAACAGCGCTGTGCTGAATAATAAGAATACATTTATAAAAAATTATACAGTACTATGGCCAACAATAGACAGACAAGACTCACAACATATATAGAATTTATTAGTCCATTCCCATCTCTTCAAAACTGGTTAGTGATTCATTATATGCATGCAGAAACTTTGTTAATTGTAGCCAGAAATTAGGTTCGTTATAAATCAAGAGTCCTCACTTGATGTGCACATGCAAGATTAATAGAGTATACTTAGGTTAATCTCCAGTCTTGAGGCAATGATGGGGTATTCCTTAGGGCTTTATAGATACCGTAATGTTGTCTCCGACCGTTGGTGCAGTCCCTATTACACGGTCATATCCAAGATCAATTTGTAAGGTGTCTGTAGCCAAAAGATGTCCCCTCTGACCTCTCTACGCATTTCTCCGCCTCGAAAACGTATCAGCGGCTTCCTCAGGAGTGGTATTGTTGGCCATAGTACTGTCTTTCAGCCTGGTCAGTTAAGTCCTGGAGGGGGGGGGGACCCCTTCATTGGGGGGTCCCCACTCCCCCAGGGCCCCTGGCCAGACTGACTGGTCAGAGGGTTAATGCTTTGGCCGGGGGGACTGGTATAAAAAGTCTCCCCCCGGCTGTGGCATTAGCCTGCTGGCTGGTTTGGCCTGGGGCTGGTTCTTAAAATACGGGGGACCCCTAGTCATTTTGTCCCCCGTATTTTGGGAACCAGCCCAGGACCTGGAGCGTGGGGCTGGTTGTTAAAAATCGGGGAACCCCTATTTGTCGGGTTCCCTGATTTTTTCATTACCGGCCCCGGCTCTTTCAGCCTGGTGCTGGATACAGCTGTGGGGGGGACCCCATGCTGTTTTTTTTTTATTTATTTATTTAATTTTCTATTTTTTTTACACCTTGCAGCCTGCACGGATCTGACTGATCCGTGCAGACTTCCTGAAAAATTTGTATTAGCAGCCATATATATGGCCAGCTAATACAAATGGTTACACCATCGGAGGGTTACAAAGCAGTCATATCTGACTGCTTTGTACATTCCCCTCCGGAACACGACTTTGCATACGACTGAAACAGTCGTATGCAGTCATAGGGAAAATACTAATACGAAAAACTAGGTTTTTCATATTAGTAAATTTCCCCCTAAATCGACATTCCGCACAAAATTATTAAAATATCTAACAATTTGACCGTGCCGAGTAACATGGCACAACATTATAAATGTAACCATATACCGGTACATTTCCGCTGACCCGTGACCCTTAGTAGTATAACTTTGTTTGCAGGATATACTTTTCAAGGAGAGGGGCAAGTGATACAAATCCTGATAAGTGTATTTAGATAGGTATTCCTATCTAAAAGCATGGGCTTATTACTACATTTTAAGAATGATCTGAGTAAGGTAGTAACATTTCAACTTTATGAGTGGGTCCGTTTCCTGGATAAGATCTCATCACAATTAGAGGAAAGAGTCCCATAAGGTTATCCTCAGACAGTGGCAGAGTATGTCATCAGGTCTCAATCATGTATAGGTCGCGACTCAGGTTGGGATGTCTGTGATGTCAGTCGAAGTCTCGGCTCTCGATTCACGGAGATATTCCCCTGCATCTTTGGGCGTAGAGAAGTCATAGTGGGAATCTTCGAGAAGATCCATAAACGTGCAGGGTAGAGTAGTGCAAAATTACGTTTCTCTGTCACCAGCCTGGAACAAATTGGGGAAAAGGCTCTTCTCATTCTAGACAGTTCGACAGAAAAGAATGAGGGTTTTGCCTTCCCATATGAGCGTGGGGATTTTGCGGGATGCTTTCCATATGCTCAATTTATGCAGGTAGTTCATACATCGGAAAATGACCACTCTGGGGCGGGTATCGTTGGGTCTGGGTGGGGGGCCCACACCGTGTACTCTCTCCACCACTAAGCCATTGCATTAAGCCTGGATCTTCAATAATTGAGGTAGAGTCTCTGAAACAAAGGTATTGAGAGCAGGTCCTTTTATGCTTTCTGGGAGACCAACTATTCTGATGTTATGTCTCCTTGACCTATTTTCAATATCATCAAGCTTGTTCCATAGCTGATGATTTTCCCTTTGTAGCTTTATGACATCTTTCTGTACTATGTGCATATCGTGGTGTAATGCACCCATTCTGTTCTCTGTATCAGTAAACCTTGTTGTGAGCTGCTGGAGCTGCTGGGTGATTTCTGCCTTATTCAGCAAGGGGGACATAGTGGCTTGTATGGCGTCCACTATGTCTTTATATGAAATTGGGGATGCAGGGTCCCTGAAATGGCATGTGTCTGCCTGTATTGGAGAACCCTCTGGGTACCTGGATGCCGGGGAGGGTGGCGCCAAGTCCAGCTCTGGCGCCATGACAGTTTCTGCCCGGCGCTTGTCGGGTCTTTGCTGCTGCGGCTTCTGCTGCGTCCCCGGGACCTGGGATTTCTCCATTGGTCTCCCTGTTGTGGCGGTTCAGGTGGGGCGATGTTTGGGAGGTTGTCAGCCTGCCTGTTGTAGCGGGTTTTTGGGTCCGGTGTCGGAGCTGTGCTTTATAGCCAGCGGGCGTCATGCACCGGAAGCGCCAACGGCACCCGATTTAAGCCGATCGCACACCCTTTACTGGGCTGAATCGCTTAAAATTGGAGATCTATGGAGGTGCGAGCATTTTAAGGCAAATTCCGTCCACCGCAATGTGCACCCTATTATGTGATGATTTGCACTCGTGAATCATCCACATCTACATCCAGGATCAACCCTTAAGTGTGTGAGGACACATTCATATTTTTAAAAATATTGTTATTGACAAAACTATTACAGCATCAACCAGAGGAAAAAAAAAGTGTGGTATCTAGATTTCTGGGTTGCAAAGGTGTCCCTAATCCCTGGAAGTAAAAGAGTTAATTTATTTTCTGTTGCTTGGTTTATACACTGTACAGCACATTGCATGGTTCTCTATTTTTCGATGAGAGTACACCTGCGCAATAAATGATTGCTTTAGTGTCTTTAAATGACCTGTTCATCTGAGCATATCTAGTAGTAATGGATTGTTTCAATGAACATAGTGACTTTTTTCACTGTGTCAGGGTTGATTGCTATACTTGTGATGATCTGTCTGTCTCCAGTAGATGTGTGTAGAAAGTGGAAACTATACTATATTTTCTTGAATTATTACTATCCAGAAAGTTAAAACTGCTGTTGCAATGTTCTATTCAAAGTTTGATAAATGGATGTCTACTTCGGCAAGAACTACTTATTCAAGGTTATCTATTAAAGTATTATCTAACTTGTGCAACTTGTTTCTATGGAAACACTGTATTCAATACTGTATTCCAATAATTGCAAATATGTAAATATGTCAACAGTATGTCTAGCATGTTTTTGTTTTCTATCTATCTATCTATCTATCCATCTATCTATCTATCCTTCACCTAGCATTTTTCTCCATATGGCCTAATTTAATTAATCTTTGCTGCATTAGTGATGCAAAAACGATGCATATTATGTGAAAAAGACTGGCAGAAGGCTTATTACTGTTAATGTGGAGTGCCAATTAGCCTCGCTGGGCTGGAGGATGGGTGTATGTGGATAAATATGGACAGCTAGGTGCTGCCCTCGGTTCCTTAGATATAATAAACAACAGTACAATTTCATAAAGTGATGAACTTTTCAGTGCTCGTTTAATGGCACTATCGTCAGGAAACAAAAATAGCAGGTACAAACAAACCTTATATAACAGCACCCATGTGAGGCTGAGGATGATGTCATTGGTATGTCCCATCATTTGATTACGTGACAACCAATACCACAAAAAGTATCAATAATATTAATGCGGAAAATAAACATTAATATGCAAGTATTGTACATGAATACATAATAATAAAGAAAAGTATGGAAAACAAGAAGAAGTAAGAAAAAATTAAGTAAACATAAAAACTGCATGGCATACTGAGCGTTATTAGATAATGGGATGTATCTATGTAAGCAATACAACAATGTAACAACTGCTTAGAAAAAGATTACACTAGAAAGCCGCAAATGAAAACCCTTTGGGGATATAACATCTAAGCGGTAAATCCACTCAGCCTCTCATTTGAGTAATGATTGGTTATGGTCACCACCCCGCACTGGTTTAATGACCTGATGGATCATCCAGTATCGGAGGCTTAACAAAGGGTGATTATTTTCAACAAAATGATGGGCCACCGGCTGGTCACTGCTCGTGTAGTGAGCGCTGCCCATCATTTTGTTAAAAAGAATCACCCTTTGTCCAGTAGGACTTGCAGTGAAATGGGGTCCCCCAAGCTTAAATGCATTGATCAATTCATGAACTAATACCCCATTATTTATTAGATTATTTGTATATTATGGTGAGTTAGTTTATTATGCTGAGTGCTGAGCCCCCGGTATTTGTATTTAGTAGAGTGTGTGGTCACAGGCAACTGCACCCCAACCTGGGACCTGTGGGTGCTGTTTGCACCCCATTCATAGGAATGGTGATTGCGGTGGTATATATATATATATATATATATATATATATATATATATATACACACATATATATATATATATATATATATATATATATATATATATATATATATACAAACATACATTTGTAATATATATTAATATGTATATATTCAGTGCATCCGGAAAGTACTGTATTCACAGCGATTTACTTTTTCCACATTTTTGCTATGTTACTACCTTATTTCCAAGTGCAATAATTATTTTTCTCCCCTCAAAATTTAAAAAACCAAGTACTCCCAGGCTTTGCCATCAATCTCAAAATTAAACCCATGTGCATCCTGTTTCCACTGAGCACTCTTGAGATGTTCCTACAGCTCAATTGGAGGCATATTCAGTTGACTGGACATGATTTGGAAAGGCACACACCTGTTTATATAAGGTCCCACACTTGACAGTGCAGGTCAGAGCTCAAACCAAGCATAAAGTCAAAGGAATTTTCTTAAGACCTCCAAGACAGGATTGTCTTGGGGCACAAATCTGGGAAAGGGTACATAAAAATATCTTCTGATTTGAAGGTCCAAATGAGCACAGTGGCCTCCGTATCATCTGTAAATGAAAAAAGATTGGACCAACCAGGAGCTGTCCAGCCATCTATCCTGAGTGCCAATGGTCACTTTATCAGAGCTAAAGCATTCTACTGTGGAGAGAGGAGAACCTTCCAGTAAAACAACCATCTCTGCAGCAAATCACCAATCCAGCCTGAATGGTAGAGTGGCCAGACGGAAGCCACTCCTTAGTAAAAAACACATGGCAGCTTGCCTAGAGTTTGCCAAAATGCACCTGAAGGACTCTCAGACCATGAGAAACAAAATGATCTGGTCTAATGAGACAAAGATTGAACTCTTTGGCGTGAATGCCAGGTGTCATGTAAGAAGGAAACCAGGCAATGCTCATTACCAGGCTAATACCATCCCTACAGTGAAGCATGGTGGTGGCAGCATCATGTTATGGGGATTTTATCAGCAGCAGAAACTGGTAGACTAGACAGAATAGAGGGAGAGATGAGTTCAGCAATGTACAGATACATTCTGGATGAAAACCTGCTCAAGAGTACTCTTGACCTCAGACTTGCGTGACAGTTCATCTTTCAGCAGAGCACACAGCCAAGATATCAGAGGAATAACATTAGGACAACTCTGTGAATGTCCTTGTGTGGCCCAGTAAGAGCTCAGACTTAAACCCAATTGAAAATCTCGGGAGAGATCAGAAATAACCGTGCACTGACGCTTCCCATCCAGTCTGATGGAGTTTGAGAGGTGCTGCAAAGAGGAATGGGCAAAATTGCCCAAAGATAGGTGTGCCAAGCTTGTGGCATGATATTCAAAAAGACTTGAGGCTGTCATTGCTGCCACAGTGTATCAAAAAAGTACTGCACAAAGGTTGTGCATACTTATGTTCATGTGATTTCTTAGTTTTTCATTTTTAATACATTTTCAAAATTCTCCCCAAACCTTTTTTTCACATTGTCATTATGGGGTATGCGTGTAGTTATTCCATTTTGGAATAAGGCTGTAACATAACAAACTGTGGAAAAGGTGAAGCACTGTGAATACTTTCTGGATGCACTGTAAAGATATATATATAATAGAAAATCAAGGGTGGCACTCAGAGTCTGGTGAATTTAATCAAGTATATTGTGGAAAAAATCCAAAGCTTCCAACCTTTCGGTGCCCACATACAACTTTTTCAAGGCTCTTTCACCTTGACAAAGGTGCATGCGGACATCAAGTACTTTTGTGGGAATTAATCCATGTTTCCTCAAACTTAACCAACCCAAAAAACTTTTTTTTATACTGTATGCTTAGAAATGATTCCACACAAAATACCAGCAGTGTAAATATTCTTATAGTTCAATGAAAAGCCAAAACCATAAAAGAAACATGAGTACTGCATATACAAGCTTTAAGCCAAGTTACAATGGTGTACTTTCATGAAATGCTCTCAATGTGAGATAATTCAAAAGTTAAAAGCTTAAAATGTTTTATATATATATATATATATATATATATATATATATATGTGTACATGTTTTGGATATAGAGAGTGCTAGATAGAGACCTCCACCTTACTGTGACATTCAATAGTGGATACAGAATTTGCGATTTTGCAAACAAATTTTATTTAAAATGAATAATGTAGTCAATGTCAGACAATATTCACATAAAAAAGTAGTAAAATTATAATTCAAGCATTTCCAGTGAGTCGAGACCCAACGCGTTTCGCCGATGAACGGCTTCCTCAGGGGTAGTAGACTCGGGATTCTGAGCTTATGGAAGGTCTCAGGATGAGTTTTTTTTAAAACTTCTTATGACGCTTAGATGACGTCCTATGATGTTGAAAGATCTGTCATACAGATATCTGTCCAGTGTTTATACGAGTAGCACTGTTCAAAGGTTTGGAAAAACACCCTTTGCTGTTGATAGATCTGTCAAACAGTTTTCTGTCAAATGCTTATACGGGTCGCGCTGTCCAAATAATTGGTGGACACCAGAGGTGTGTGAATCGCTCTTTCACAGTGTCTGAAAGCAGACACATTTCCATTTTTTGACCTTCACTAACAGGGAGGTCTTATAGAGTAGCTGCTACAAGTAGCGCAAAACGACGGTCTTTTTTTCCCATATATATATATATATATATATATATATATATATATATATATACCTCTATAAATGCAGCACTCCAAACTCAGCTCGTAAAACAGAAGTAGGGCCGATGTCCCCTGTGGAAATAGCCTGCAGATGCAGTCTTGATAAATATCAATTGTGGACAGCGGCACTCGGATTAATGAACGACACAGGAGACCTTGTTAGATCCGGATCTAACAAGGTCTCCTGTGTCGTTCATTGATCTGAGTGCCGCCATCCACAATTGATATATGTATAGAGTTGTGGTCATAAGTTTACATACCCTAGCAGAATTTGTGATTTTCTGGCCATTTGTCAGAGAATAGGAATGATAACTCACAAACATTTATTTCACTCATGGTTAGTGGTTGGGGGAAGACATTTATTGTCAAACAACTGTGTTTACTCTATGAAAAAAGAAACTACCCAAATGACCCTGATCCAAAGTTTACATACCCTGGAGATTTTGGCCTGATAACATGCACACAAGTTGACACAAACAGGTTTGAATGGCTACTACGGGTAACCATCCTCATCTGTGATCTGTTTGCTTGTAATCAGTGGTAAAAGGTCAGTGAGTTTCTGGTCTCCTGAAAGACCCTTGCATCTTTCATCCAGTGCTGCAATGACGTGTCTGGATTCTGAGTCATGGGGAAAGCAAAAGAATTGTCAAAGGATCTGTGGGAAAAGGTAATTAAACTGTGTAAAACAGGAAAGGGATATAAAAATATATCCATGCAATTGAGAATTGCATTCAGCAGCGTTCAAACTCTAATTAAGAAGTGAAAAGTAGGGATTCTGTGGAAACCAAATCACATTCAGGTAGACCAACAAAAATTTCAGACACAACTGCCAGAATAATTTTTAGGGATGCAAAGTAAAATCCACAAATAACTTCAGCTAAAATACATGAATCTCTGAAAAAACAGTGGTGTGGTTGTTTGAAGATGCACAATAAGGAGGAATTTGTTTTCCCCGGGTATTTATATCATCTCATGTGGTAACCAGTCCACAGCGGTTGTGAACTTGGTACAAGAAATTGCTTTTAATTATTGTTTGGAGAGTATTTGTATGTCTCCATAAATAAATCTCTTTTCTCTGCACCATGGAGCGCACATTTCTTCTTTGTTTCTCCTAGATTGTTTCATCCTGACCCTGGATGCCATTTCATGGAAAGGGAGCTGCAGTCCATATTGCGGGACTTTGGTGACATTTTAGCCTCTCTCTTTGCAAAAGAGTGATTAGGCATTTATTGTTCTGGACTTTATTAGCGCTGTTCATACTACTTCTATATATCTCTATCTATCTATCTATCTATCTATCTATCTATCTATCTATCTATCTATATATATTTAAACAAAGAATATACCCAGCGCAAAAAGTCCTCAGTGTTAAGTGTCAATAATTCCACATCAACTCCCAGTGTGTGCAGTCTTTTTCTTTAGGATCGTGCCATAGATCCAGACATGGGGAATTTTGCAAAAAGAGTAGAAAATACGCACCAATGAGCACAAAGTAACATAATTTTACTGATCAAATAAAGCTCACATACAGGGGTTAAAAGTATAATGCTTGCCAGCCAGATCATAACACCATCACAGCCCGGATACTCCTGTGGGGGATCACCGCTGCTCAGCTTCAGCTGCAGAGACCTCAGACCAAGACACCGCACCACTCGCACAGGACCAGAGGGGAATGCCGGTGTACACCCCCTGACGAAGTCCTTCTGTGTGACGAAACTAGTTGGGCGTGACTTCTATGGTCCGACGTTGGAGACGTCCTTCTTCCACCTGTGTTCCAGCAGGCATTCCCCTCTGGTCCTGTGCGAGTGGTGCGGTGTCTTGGTCTGAGGTCTCTGCGGCTAAAGCTGAGCAGCGGTGATCCCCCACAGGAGTATCCGGGCTGTGATGGTGTTATGATCTGGCTGGCAAGCATTATACTTTTAACCCCTGTGTACGTGAGCTTTATTTGATCAGTTAAATTATGTTACTTTGTGCTCATTGGTGCGTCTTATCTACTCTTTTTGCATATATATATATATATATCTATATATCTATATAGATATATATAGATATATAGATATATAGATATATATATATATATATATATATAGAGATATCTATATATATCTCTATATATATATTTTTCGATATAGTCGGCACTAGCAGTTAGATAAAACATCCGCTTCAGGTGCCTTCAATTTTGTTGTGTTTACACAAGAAATAGTATGGGTAATAATGTCCAGCGGCACTCAGAAGACTGTAGTTAATCACGTAACGAATACAACAGACTCAATGAAGCTTTCAGCCAACGTTTCGGGAAGCTAATCCCTTTATCAAGACATAAAGCAAAAGACAAAAGTACTTACATATATAGAAGACCATGTGCAAACAACACCCAGTGCACCCATCCTGATGCCAGCTCCCCGACGGAGACCCGATGACGTCATTGATGCGACCCAGCACCGACGCATCCAGCGTCTCCAGGGGGCGTGGTAATCACCCTGTGAACCATCACCTAGGTGATGAAACAAATAAACAAACATGAGATACAAATACTGCGGGGAAGATATAATATACAGATGCAATGAATAAGCGCAGTCACAAAGGAGCAGGTATAGGCAATGAAAGTCAAACAGGACATAACTGTATGTCTAAGTGATCATGGTGTTACATAAAGGGAATCATATAAAGCATGCGAGTGGGAGCAGTTCATTGAGTCCGTGCGGTTGCACGGTTTGCAATTTGTAAATCCAGCGCGCTTCGAGTTGGAGAAGTGCACGATCCCGGTCTCCTCCTCTGACATTGTCAGGGATGCAGTCTATGATCTTGTAGCGTATACTGGAAATAGGATGCATTTTCTCCTTCCAGTGTCTCGCTACAGGTTGGTCCGAACCTTTGCCAGTGAGAGCTGCTCGTATGCTTGATTTGTGCATAGCGACTCTCTCCTTGAATTTTCGTATCATTTTTCCTATATACAACAGTCCACAGGGACATTTTATATAGTATATCACGTACCTTGTAGTACATGTTAAAGGAAAATTAATTTTAATGCTTTTTCCTGATCTCGGATGCATGAATGTGTCACCAACTTCCAGGCTGCTACAGGTTACACACCCCAGGCATTTGTAGTTGCCATTTTTGCATTTACTAATCAGACTATTTTCACGTAAGTCTGAGATATCGTTGTGGACAACTTGGTCCTTGATGTTTTTTTTCATGTCTATAAGATGGAAGAATTCTACTGTGTTTCAGTGATGGTAGATTTTTATCTGCGGTGATAATCGCCCATTTAGATCTAGCTGCCTCCATGAGCTGATCACTGTTAGACGCATAGTTTTGTGTCCACACTACGATATCCTCTTTTTTGTTGGTACGGGTGTTGGATAGAGCAGTCTCCCTATTCATCCTCAGTATTTTGGTTCTGCAATTTTTTAGCAGTTTGAGCGGGTAGCCTCTGGAGAGGAAGTTTTTAAACATCTTGTCAATTTCTTTTTCTGCTTCAGTTTTTGATGAGCAAATACGGAGCACCCTTAAGAACTGTGAGTGGGGTAACCCCCACTTCAGGGCAGGTGGATAATGACTACTTCCCAGAAGAAGAGTATTGCGGTCCGTGGGTTTGTGGTAAACTGAGGTCTCCAGGATATTGTTGTCAGTCAGAGTGATGAGGATGTCTAGGAAGTTGATTGACACATTGCTAGATTGGAAGGTAAATTTGATGTCCATATCGATGGTATTGATGTTGTTCATCATATCAGTGAATTCATCACTGGTGCCATCCCAGAATAGGATGATGTCATCGATATAACGAAAAAATGTAATGATCTTTTTAGAAGTTATAGGGTCTGTGAAGAACAGGTTTCTCTCAATCTCATGCATAAAGATATTGGCGAAGCTAGGGGCCACGCAAGACCCCATAGCTACGCCCGACCGTTGTATATAGAATTTGTTGTTGAAAAGGAAATAATTCCTGGATAGAGCCAAGTCCAGCAGTTGTATGAAGAAATGGATGTCTGGACCATTGTAGATGCCACTCGCAGTGACTGATCTTCTGACTGCTTCAATGCCTCTGTGTAATGGAATGCTGGTGTATAACGATATTACATCAACTGTGCAGAGAAGCAGTTTTTTAGGTAATGGGGATAATGACTGTAGGTGTAGTAATAGTGAGGTGGTATCTTTGATGTAGGTATTTTGTTTCTGAACGATGGGCTGAAGAAAGAGGTCCAAAAATTGGGCTGTAGTATAGAAAATGGAATCCCTGGCTGAGACAATCGGTCTGCCTGGGGGAGTAACAGCATTTTTATGTAGTTTGGGCAAAGTATACAAAATTGGGACTTTTGGATGAGGATTAGATAAAGCATCTCTTATATCATTAGGGATGATTCCACAGCTGACTCCCTCCTCTAAAAGAGTGTCCAGTTCCCTCTTGAAACGGACAGTGGGGTCTGCTTGTAGTTCTTCATAAACATTTGAATCAGCCAGTTGCCGGTATATTTCATCTGTGTAGTCTCCAATATTTTGCACTACAAAGCCCCCTCCTTTGTCCGCAGAACGGATTGTGATGTCTTTGTAGGATTTTAAATCTTGCAGCGCTCTTTGTTCAGATCTGGTCAAGTTTGACCAATGTTGGTCAGGTCTGATACATGCCTCTTGTATGGTCGTTTCCATGTAGTTGGTAAAGCTCTTTATTGCACAGTTGGTAGATAAAGGGTCAAATGCAGATTTCTTTTTTAATTTAGACACTTCGGGCATATTAGCAGAAGATGATCCAAAATGCTCTTTTAAACGGAGTCTTCTACCGAATTTATACAAGTCCACTTGGCTAGTGAATTCATCAGGGATGTAAGTTGGGACAAAGGATAAACCTTTATTTAAAACACTGATCTCTGAAGCTGTTAATATTTGAGATGAAAGGTTGAATACTAAATTCTCCTGGTAAACTTGCGTTTTGGCTTCCCTGGCCCACTGGCCACCGCGCCTGGTGATTTTTCTTTCGGTCTGGCAGCTTTTCCCCTTGTGGTAACCCCTAAAGGGGGCCTTCTGGTATTGGTAGGTTGTGAGTCTCCAGCACATTCTTGTTCGCTGGATGACTGTCCACTTGAAGCTTCAGTATCAAAACGTTTTTTACCGAATCTTCTTTGGTAAGGTCTGCGTTGTTGTGTCTGATTCCTACCATACGCCCAGCTGTATACGCGGAATTCAGCGTAGTCGCGGTTCACGGTTTCCAATTTCGATTTTTTGAATTGGATAAGTTCTGTACGATATTTGTCAATTTGTAGGGATAAATTGTTGAGCCAATCTTGTGATTTATCAAGTGCAATTTTGCCTAGATTAGCAGCTTCAAACGATTTAATCTTGTCTCTGGTGATGGTAAGTTCCCTCTTTGATTCCTCCACGACAAGTAGTATTAGATTGTACGAACATTTATTTAGGACAGATGTCCAGCGACGACAGAACTCAGGATTATGTCGACCTATTGTTAGGACATTTTTGATCCTGAATCCCCTTGGAATTTTTTTATCACGGAAATAGTCCGACAAGGTTATCCCATGAAGATGGAAGTCTATTTCATGTTTCTTTAGGCGGGTCAATTGAGTTACAAGTTGTTCCACTGTGTCGGCATTATCCACGTCGGTAAATTTATCAGTGAAAAGGATCGATTCAGCGTCTGAGTCTGTCAAAATCAAAGTATCACCAGGGTGTAGCGTGAGATCTTTAAAGCCCGGGACAGCTTCTTGTGTCGACATTCCAGTGTCGACAAGATACAAGATGTACGCAGTATATCACAAAAAAGACAGAGAAATCTTGATAAATGAAATAGAATGTAGGTAATTGTCGTCGCTGGACATCTGTCCTAAATAAATGTTCGTACGATCTAATACTACTTGTCGTGGAGGAATCAAAGAGGGAACTTACCATCACCAGAGACAAGATTAAATCGTTTGAAGCTGCTAATCTAGGCAAAATTGCACTTGATAAATCACAAGATTGGCTCAACAATTTATCCCTACAAATTGACAAATATCGTACAGAACTTATCCAATTCAAAAAATCGAAATTGGAAACCGTGAACCGCGACTACGCTGAATTCCGCGTATACAGCTGGGCGTATGGTAGGAATCAGACACAACAACGCAGACCTTACCAAAGAAGATTCGGTAAAAACCGTTTTGATACTGAAGCTTCAAGTGGACAGTCATCCAGCGAACAAGAATGTGCTGGAGACTCACAACCTACCAATACCATAAGGCCCCCTTTAGGGGTTACCACAAGGGGAAAAGCTGCCAGACCGAAAGAAAAATCACCAGGCGCGGTGGCCAGTGGGCCAGGGAAGCCAAAACGCAAGTACACCAGGAGAATTTAGTATTCAACCTTTCATCTCAAATATTAACAGCTTCAGAGATCAGTGTTTTAAATAAAGGTTTATCCTTTGTCCCAACTTACATCCCTGATGAATTCACTAGCCAAGTGGACTTGTATAAATTCGGTAGAAGACTCCGTTTAAAAGAGCATTTTGGATCATCTTCTGCTAATATGCCCGAAGTGTCTAAATTAAAAAAGAAATCTGCATTTGACCCTTTATCTACCAACTGTGCAATAAAGAGCTTTACCAACTACATGGAAACGACCATACAAGAGGCATGTATCAGACCTGACCAACATTGGTCAAACTTGACCAGATCTGAACAAAGAGCGCTGCAAGATTTAAAATCCTACAAAGACATCACAATCCGTTCTGCGGACAAAGGAGGGGGCTTTGTAGTGCAAAATATTGGAGACTACACAGAAGAAATATACCGGCAACTGGCTGATTCAAATGTTTATGAAGAACTACAAGCAGACCCCACTGTCCGTTTCAAGAGGGAACTGGACACTCTTTTAGAGGAGGGAGTCAGCTGTGGAATCATCCCTAATGATATAAGAGATGCTTTATCTAATCCTCATCCAAAAGTCCCAATTTTGTATACTTTGCCCAAACTACATAAAAATGCTGTTACTCCCCCAGGCAGACCGATTGTCTCAGCCAGGGATTCCATTTTCTATACTACAGCCCAATTTTTGGACCTCTTTCTTCAGCCCATCGTTCAGAAACAAAATACCTACATCAAAGATACCACCTCACTATTACTACACCTACAGTCATTATCCCTATTACCTAAAAAACTGCTTCTCTGCACAGTTGATGTAATATCGTTATACACCAGCATTCCATTACACAGAGGCATTGAAGCAGTCAGAAGATCAGTCACTGCGAGTGGCATCTACAATGGTCCAGACATCCATTTCTTCATACAACTGCTGGACTTGGCTCTATCCAGGAATTATTTCCTTTTCAACAACAAATTCTATATACAACGGTCGGGCGTAGCTATGGGGTCTTGCGTGGCCCCTAGCTTCGCCAATATCTTTATGCATGAGATTGAGAGAAACCTGTTCTTCACAGACCCTATAACTTTTAAAAAGATCATTACATTTTTTCGTTATATCGATGACATCATCCTATTCTGGGATGGCACCAGTGATGAATTCACTGATATGATGAACAACATCAATACCATTGATATGGACATCAAATTTACCTTCCAATCTAGCAATGTGTCAATCAACTTCCTAGACATCCTCATCACTCTGACTGACAACAATATCCTGGAGACCTCAGTTTACCACAAACCCACGGACCGCAATACTCTTCTTCTGGGAAGTAGTCATCATCCACCTGCCCTGAATTGGGGGTTACCCCACTCACAGTTCTTAAGGGCGCTCCGTATTTGCTCATCAAAAACTGAAGCAGAAAAAGAAATTGACAAGATGTTTAAAAACTTCCTCTCCAGAGGCTATCCGCTCAAACTGCTAAAAAATTGCAGAACCAAAATACTGAGGATGAATAGGGAGACTGCTCTATCCAACACCCGTACCAACAAAAAAGAGGATATCGTAGTGTGGACACAAAACTATGCGTCTAACAGTGATCAGCTCATGAAGGCAGCTAGATCTAAATGGGCGATTATCACCGCAGATAAAAATCTACCATCACTGAAACACAGTAGAATTCTTCCATCTTATAGACGTGGAAAAAACATCAAGGACCAAGTTGTCCACAACGATATCTCAGACTTACGTGAAAATAGTCTGATTAGTAAACGCAAAAATGGCAACTACAAATGCCTGGGGTGTGTAACCTGTAGCAGCCTGGAAGTTGGTGACACATTCATGCATCCGAGATCAGGAAAAAGCATTAAAATTAATTTTCCTTTAACATGTACTACAAGGTACGTGATATACTATATAAAATGTCCCTGTGGACTGTTGTATATAGGAAAAACGATACGAAAATTCAAGGAGAGAGTCGCTATGCACAAATCAAGCATACGAGCAGCTCTCACTGGCAAAGGTTCGGACCAACCTGTAGCGAGACACTGGAAGGAGAAAATGCATCCTATTTCCAGTATACGCTACAAGATCATAGACTGCATCCCTGACAATGTCAGAGGAGGAGACCGGGATCGTGCACTTCTCCAACTCGAAGCGCGCTGGATTTACAAATTGCAAACCGTGCAACCGCACAGACTCAATGAACTGCTCCCGCTCGCATGCTTTATATGATTCCCTTTATGTAACACCATGATCACTTAGACATACAGTTATGTCCTGTTTGACTTTCATTGCCTATACCTGCTCCTTTGTGACTGCGCTTATTCATTGCATCTGTATATTATATCTTCCCCGCAGTATACGTATCTCATGTTTGTTTATTTATTTTATCACCTAGGTGATGGTTCACAGGGTGATTACCACGCCCCCTGGAGACGCTGGATGCGTCGGTGCTGGGTCGCATCAATGACGTCATCGGGTCTCCGTCAGGGAGCTGGCATCAGGATGGATGCACTGGGTGTTGTTTGCACATGGTCTTCTATATATGTAAATACTTTTGTCTTTTGCTTTTATGTCTTGATAAAGGGATTAGCTTCCCGAAACGTTGTCTGAAAGCTCCATTGAGTCTGTTGTATTCATTACGTGATTAACTACAGTCTTCTGAGTGCCGCTGGACATTATTACCCATACTATTTCTTGTGCAAACACAAGAAAATTGAAGGCACCTGAAGCGGATGTTTTATCTAACTGCTAGTGCCGGCTATATCGAAAAATATTACTCTGCCAGGTTGCCATAACCTCTCAGAAGCAAGGCACAGCCACCTCTTGAATTACCTTCATTCTATTTCATTCATCAAGATTTCCCTGTCCTTTTTGTGATATACTGCGTACATCTCGTATCTTGTCGACACTGGAATGTCGACACAAGAAGCTGTCCCGGGCTTTAAAGATCTCACGCTACACCCTGGTGATACTTTGATTTTGACAGACTCAGACGCTGAATCGATCCTTTTCACTGATAAATTTATTGACGTGGATAATGCCGACACAGTGGAACAACTTGTAACTCAATTGACCCGCCTAAAGAAACGTGAAATAGACTTCCATCTTCATGGGATAACCTTGTCGGACTATTTTCGTGATAAAAAAATTCCAAGGGGATTCAGGATCAAAAATGTCCCAACAATAGGTCGACATAATCCTGAGTTCTGTCGTCGCTGGACATCTGTCCTAAATAAATGTTCGTACGATCTAATACTACTTGTCGTGGAGGAATCAAAGAGGGAACTTACCATCACCAGAGACAAGATTAAATCGTTTGAAGCTGCTAATCTAGGCAAAATTGCACTTGATAAATCACAAGATTGGCTCAACAATTTATCCCTACAAATTGACAAATATCGTACAGAACTTATCCAATTCAAAAAATCGAAATAGGAAACCGTGAACCGCGACTACGCTGAATTCCGCGTATACAGCTGGGCGTATGGTAGGAATCAGACACAACAACGCAGACCTTACCAAAGAAGATTCGGTAAAAAACGTTTTGATACTGAAGCTTCAAGTGGACAGTCATCCAGCGAACAAGAATGTGCTGGAGACTCACAACCTACCAATACCAGAAGGCCCCCTTTAGGGGTTTCCACAAGGGGAAAAGCTGCCAGACCGAAAGAAAAATCACCAGGCGTGGTGGCCAGTGGGCCAGGGAAGCCAAAACGCAAGTACACCAGGAGAATTTAGTATTCAACCTTTCATCTCGAGTATTAACAGCTTCAGAGATCAGTGTTTTAAATAAAGGTTTATCCTTTGTCCCAACTTACATCCCTGATGAATTCACTAGCCAAGTGGACTTGTATAAATTCGGTAGAAGACTCCGTTTAAAAGAGCATTTTGGATCATCTTCTGCTAATATGCCCGAAGTGTCTAAAATAAAAAAGAAATCTGCATTTGACCCTTTATCTACCAACTGTGCAATAAAGAGCTTTACCAACTACATGAAAACGACCATACAAGAGGCATGTATCAGACCTGACCAACATTGGTCAAACTTGACCAGATCTGAACAAAGAGCGCTGCAAGATTTAAAATCCTACAAAGACATCACAATCCGTTCTGCGGACAAAGGAGGGGGCTTTGTAGTGCAAAATATTGGAGACTACACAGATGAAATATACCGGCAACTGGCTGATTCAAATGTTTATGAAGAACTACAAGCAGACCCCACTGTCCGTTTCAAGAGGGAACTGGACACTCTTTTAGAGGAGGGAGTCAGCTGTGGAATCATCCCTAATGATATAAGAGATGCTTTATCTAATCCTCATCCAAAAGTCCCAATTTTGTATACTTTGCCCAAACTACATAAAAATGCTGTTACTCCCCCAGGCAGACCGATTGTCTCAGCCAGGGATTCCATTTTCTATACTACAGCCCAATTTTTGGACCTCTTTCTTCAGCCCATCGTTCAGAAACAAAATACCTACATCAAAGAAACCACCTCACTATTACTACACCTACAGTCATTATCCCCATTACCTAAAAAACTGCTTCTCTGCACAGTTGATGTAATATCGTTATACACCAGCATTCCATTACACAGAGGCATTGAAGCAGTCAGAAGATCATTCACTGCGAGTGGCATCTACAATGGTCCAGACATCCATTTCTTCATACAACTGCTGGACTTGGCTCTATCCAGGAATTATTTCCTTTTCAACAACAAATTCTATATACAACGGTCGGGCGTAGCTATGGGGTCTTGCGTGGCCCCTAGCTTCGCCAATATCTTTATGCATGAGATTGAGAGAAACCTGTTCTTCACAGACCCTATAACTTCTAAAAAGATCATTACATTTTTTCGTTATATCGATGACATCATCCTATTCTGGGATGGCACCAGTGATGAATTCACTGATATGATGAACAACATCAATACCATCGATATGGACATCAAATTTACCTTCCAATCTAGCAATGTGTCAATCAACTTCCTAGACATCCTCATCACTCTGACTGACAACAATATCCTGAAGACCTCAGTTTACCACAAACCCACGGACCGCAATACTCTTCTTCTGGGAAGTAGTCATCATCCACCTGCCCTGAAGTGGGGGTTACCCCACTCACAGTTCTTAAGGGTGCTCCATATTTGCTCATCAAAAACTGAAGCAGAAAAAGAAATTGACAAGATGTTTAAAAACTTCCTCTCCAGAGGCTATCCGCTCAAACTGCTAAAAATTTGCAGAACCAAAATACTGAGGATGAATAGGGAGACTGCTCTATCCAACACCCGTACCAACAAAAAAGAGGATATCGTAGTGTGGACACAAAACTATGCGTCTAACAGTGATCAGCTCATGAAGGCAGCTAGATCTAAATGGGCGATTATCACCGCAGATAAAAATCTGCCATCACTGAAACACAGTAGAATTCTTCCATCTTATAGACGTGAAAAAAAACATCAAGGACCAAGTTGTCCACAACGATATCTCAGACTTACGTGAAAATAGTCTGATTAGTAAACGCAAAAATGGCAACTACAAATGCCTGGGGTGTGTAACCTGTAGCAGCCTGGAAGTTGGTGACACATTCATGCATCCGAGATCAGGAAAAAGCATTAAAATTAATTTTCCTTTAACATGTACTACAAGGTACGTGATATACTATATAAAATGTCCCTGTGGACTGTTGTATATAGGAAAAACGATACGAAAATTCAAGGAGAGAGTCGCTATGCACAAATCAAGCATACAGATGGGTCTTGTCCCATCCTTGCTGGCGGGTCGCCATGGCGTCTGCGCTGGCGACCCGCCAGCAGCCACGCCAGCGAATGCACTGAGACGCGCGTGCGTCTCACGGCAACGCGCGTCTCAGTCTCCGTCGCCAGCGCGACGGAAACCCTGTCCGTCTCCGCCTCAGGGAGACGGACAGGGTTAGGGGGGGTTAGGGAGGGATGCGGGCAGGCGGCGGGGACCCGGGGGAACGGATGGAAGCGCCGTCGGAAGGGGACGCGCGCGCCTCTTGTGTGCGCGCGTCCCCTTCTCACCATCGCCATGGCGCTGGCGGGGGATGGCGGCTGGCGACGCCAGCGCCATCCCCTGCCAAGATGGGACAAGACCCATCTGTACGAGCAGCTCTCACTGGCAAAGGTTCGGACCAACCTGTAGCGAGACACTGGAAGGAGAAAATGCATCCTATTTCCAGTATACGCTACAAGATCATAGACTGCATCCCTGACAATGTCAGAGGAGGAGACCGGGATCGTGCACTTCTCCAACTCGAAGCGCGCTGGATTTACAAATTGCAAACCGTGCAACCGCACGGACTCAATGAACTGCTCCCGCTCGCATGCTTTATATGATTCCCTTTATGTAACACCATGATCACTTAGACATACAGTTATGTCCTGTTTGACTTTCATTGCCTATACCTGCTCCTTTGTGACTGCGCTTATTCATTGCATCTGTATATTATATCTTCCCCGCAGTATACGTATCTCATGTTTGTTTATTTGTTTCATCACCTAGGTGATGGTTCACAGGGTGATTACCACGCCCCCTGGAGACGCTGGATGCGTCGGTGCTGGGTCGCATCAATGACGTCATCGGGTCTCCGTCAGGGAGCTGGCATCAGGATGGGTGCACTGGGTGTTGTTTGCACATGGTCTTCTATATATGTAAGTATTTTTGTCTTTTGCTTTTATGTCTTGATAAAGGGATTAGCTTCTCTATATATATATATATATATATATATATATATATATATATAGACTTTTAGTGTAATAGCCGTGTAGTCGTTTGCGGTGTCTTCCCCTCGACGGGTCGTCCCAACATACATGGAAAGATGGGCGGCACGCACTGGCAATAAATAACTGAGACCACTCAGAAATATGCTATAAACGTTTTCAGTTTACTCAACCTTCGTCAGATATACAGAATGCAAGTACAATCACCAAATAAATAACATTATCTCACCCCATTCTCGTGCTCGTGCTAGCCGTGCCTCCTCCCTCCTCCTTCACTCCCTTCCGGTACAGGGTGCAGGGGGGAATAGGCTCCAGCACAAAACTAGGTAGCCATGGTAAACTGTAAACAACATTTTGTTCTAAGATCGTGCCACTTGTGATGTTAACTATATAGGTCATACTCATAACAGTACAAATTTGAGGGTAAATATAACATGTCAAAAGAAGAGAACAAAGCCCTGAAAGATCTATCCAAGTACACAGATATAGTAGTCCAGCGGACAAAGGAGGAGCGATGGTAGTGCAGGATGTCGAACAATATAAACAAGAAGCCTACCGACAGCTTAATGATATCAAAGTCTATTTGAGATTGGAACAAGATACCACTCCTATATATTATAAAGAGCTGGAAAACATCTTACAGTCAGCACTTAACAATGGATACATTAAAGAAGATACCAAAAAAGCCCTTCTAACTATGAATTCAAAGATTCCAGTCTTTTACACAGTACCCAAACTACATAAAAATAAGGAGAATCCTCCGAGACGTCCAATTGTGTCTGCCAAAGAGTCCCTATACTATAATGTAGCGAGGTATCTCAATTACTACCTGCAACCAGTAGTACAAAGACAAAGGACCTATTTAAAGGACACAAATGTATTTTTACAAAAAAATCAAGGATCTAGGAGATCTTCAGAGTGACAGCTGGTTATGTACGGCCACAAAAGAGGCTTACAATCGGTAAGGGAACTACTTACGGACAACCCAGACTACCAGGGATCGCAAATCGACTTCTTCATACAGCTTCTTCGTTTAGTACTAGAACGAAATTTCTTTCTATTCAACAAAGAACTGGGTACTTGTGTATTTTGGCGGCGCCCATCGCATCACATACCATAAGGCATACGATGGTATGCAAAGCGACGCGATATCGCGCGATATTGTACAATGCCATACAATTTTAAAATTGTATGACATTGTATATGGCATACAATGCCATACAATGCGATGCGATTAATGGGTGCTTACAATGTTAAATGCACCCCCCCGCCACCCCCCCCCACTATAAACGTGAACCCGAAGCGTGGCGAGCGCAGCGAGCCCGCGAGGGGTGGCGGTACGCGTCCTCCGACCTTTTCATACCCCCACTATCCACGTTGGCGTAGAGTTGAGAATAGAAAGTGTGGCGAGCGCAGCGAGCCACCGAGCCCGAAGCGTGGCGAGTGCAGCGAGCCCCGTGAGGGGACGCGCATACCTGTGAAGGCCGCGAGGGGACTCCGATACCTGTGAAGGTATCCGCGTCCGCTCGCCACGCTTCGGGCTCGGTGGCTCGCTGCGCTCGCCACACTTTTTATTCTCAACTCCACGCCGACGTGGATAGTGGGGGTATGAAAAGGTCGGAGGACGCGTACCGCCGCCCCTCGCGGGCTCGCTGCGCTCGCCACGCTTTGGGTTCACGTTTATAGTGGAGGGGGTGGCGTGGGGGTGCATTTAACATTGTAAGCACCCATTACGGTGCTTAAAAGCACCCTTTAGGGTGCTTATACAATCTTTCATCGTATAGGGGGCAAAAATCGCGTTGCATCGCATGCCATCGGGTGCATAGCATGCGATGCGATACAATTAAAAAATTGCGCGATGGAAATCGGGGGCGCCGCTATAATACACAAGTACCAAGAACTGTTTCTCCAAGTGCAAGGATGTGCGATGGGGGCATGTGTCGCTCCGTCGTATGCGAACACATTCATGTTCCAAGTGGAAAATAAACTCTTCTTCAATAATCCTGTATATTCAACTAAGATCAAGATGAACACCAGATTTATTGATGACGTCTTCTTCATATGGCTAGGAACGAAAGAAGAATTTGATATCTTCATGAGGTAAGCCAATGAACTGGATGAGCATATTAAATTTACATTTAATATACATACACAGGAACTTCATTACTTGGATCTAAAACTCCAAGTCAGAGATGAGAAAATTGTAACGTCTATATACTCGAAACCTACTGATAGTAACAACTTACTACTAGCATCCAGTCTCCACCCTGAACCACTGCTGAAAGGATTGCCATACTCCCAATTTTTCAGTGTCCAGCATATTTGCAGTGATGCTCACCTCGAACAGATTGAAATGAATAAAATGGCAACAAGATTCCTACAGAGGATATAACAACAAACTGATCCAAGAAGCCAAGAGTAAGGCTCTGAACTATCAAGAACCAGCAGCAATAGTACCAACCAACCAAGCAGTCAATAAAACAGAACAAGAAAATATTATCTGGGTGAATAATTATTCCACAGAATCCAAGAAGATCACTAAATTGGCCAAACAAATTTGGCCAATTGTCCAAAGAGATCCGGACCTCAAGGGGTTAAAAAATAGACATCTTCTACCATGCTATACGATAGGGTAAAAACATTAGAGATCATATTGTCAAGACAGACATATCGGATCTAGATAGGACAGAAGAAACGCACTTTCTGAGAAGAAAAATGGGAAATTACAAATGTACAGGTTGTACTACATGTACGTACCTCATAACAACTGACTACATAACACATCCACATGATGGATATAAAATTCCAATAAAGCACAGGTTGAGTTGTCATAGCACACACGTTATCTACTGTATCATTTGTCCATGCAGTAAATATTATATAGGAAAAACCATATGCAGCTTTAAAGTCAGAATGGCGCAACATCGGAGTTCAATTAAGGCAGCACTAGAAGGCAAAAGTGCGGACCAGCCTGTAGCAAAGCATTTCTTAAAATATAAGCATAACCTATCAAGTCTGAAGTATCTGATGCTTGACCAAATTCCAACAGACAGAAGAGGAGGAGACAGAAATTTAAAACTGTTACGAAGAGAACTTAACACTGTAGCGCCGGCGGGACTCAATGAACAATTGCCGCTGACATGCTTTTTGTAATGTCTACATAATAATCGTTTGTACCAATGAGTAAAAAGATGGATGGCTCTGTGATTGCGTATGCTGATTCTATATTGTTCATCATCCACAGATATTGGCATATACTGTTATGAGTATGACCTATATAGTTAACATCACGAGTGGCACGATCTTAGAACAAAATGTTGTTTACAGGTTACCATGGCTACCTAGTTTTGTGCCGGAGCCTATTCCCCCCTGCACCCTGTACCGGAAGGGAGTGAAGGAGGAGGGAGGAGGCACGGCTAGCACGAGCACGAGAATGGGGTGAGATAATGTTATTTATTTGGTGATTGTACTTGCATTCTGTATATCTGACGAAGGTTGAGTAAACCGAAAACGTTTATAGCATATTTCTGAGTGGTCTCAGTTATTTATTGCCAGCGAGTGCCGCCTGTCTTTCCATGTATATATATATATATATATATATATATATATATATATATATATATATATATATATATATAGAGAGAGAGAGAGAGAGAGAGAGAGAGAGTTTTTGAACAATCAAGCAGCGGCACTCGGAGGATTTTTTCAAAAGTATTAGGTCAACCAAAAAACCAACGTTTTGGGGCTGGCACGCCCCTTTGTCAAGGTGTGGGTGAGAACACCTCTCACCCACACCTTGACAAAGGGGCGTGCCAGCCCCAAAACATTGTTTTTTTGGTTGATGTGACCTAATATACTTTTTGAAAAAATCCTCCGAGTGCCACTGCTTGATTGTTCAAAAACTCTCTCTCTCTATATATAGATATATCTATATATATATATAAATATATACATGGAAAGACGGGCGGCACTCGCTGGCAATAAATAACTGAGACCACTCAGGAATATGCTATAAACGTTTTCGGTTTACTCAACCTTCGTCAGATAGACGAAGAGTTCCGCTGTTCGATTGTTCAAAAACTCTACCCTATTTACCAGAAGGCACCAAGGTGGCTGGAAAAGTTCTGAGTGAGTGCCGGGCTGCAAAATACCGAGCACAAAGCGCAGCGAGCCCCGCAAGGGGACGCAGATTACTTTACATGTATTACATGAATACATGTAAAGTAATCCGCGGCCCCTCGTGGGGCTTGCTACACTCGCCACGCTTCAGGCTCGGTGACTCGCTGCGCTCGCCACACTACATAAATTCAACTCCATGCGAAGTGGATAGTAGGGTTATGACCAGGTACAAAATTGCATCATATCGCATGCGATATCTGCCGCCGTTAAACTAAACAAGTACCTAATAAAGTTAGGAATACAGTATACAATAGTAAAATATAATATAAAGATCAAAATACTCTTTAACAAACAAAAAAAGTGAAGTTTTGATTTGGCCATGCTAACGCAGCTTACTTACAGTACACATCATTTCTACATGCATTAGTGGGCACATAGGGCCTTATTCTAGTTCACTCTTAAGCCCCGTACACACGGGGGAGATATATTGCTCAGCCATATATTGCTAGCAATATATGGCTGAGCAATATATTGCTCAGTTTCTCCTTTTCATCAGCGACCAGAGATGGTTGCTGATGAAAGGGAACCTATGACGGGGGAGCCGCAAAGGTAATCAGCTGGTAGCAGGAGCAAGCTCCTGCGACCAGCGATTAGAATGAGGCTGAAAACGGGAGCGCGCACCCGGCGATTAATTGCCGGGGCACACTTCCATCACTGGCATTATGGTCGCCAGTGACCATATTTCCAGCGATTTCAGCCCCTATCGCCCCCGTGTGTACACAGCTTTAGAGGCAAATTCCTTCTCAGATGGACAAAACCATGTGCCCTTCAGGTGGGGCAGATGTAACAGGTGCAGCTAGAATTAGATTTGGGTGAGTTATTTTGTTTCTGTGCAGGGAAAATACTGACTGATTTATTTTTACACTGCAATATAGATCTCACTTTAAAGAAAAACCCCACCCAAATCTAATTCTCTCTGCATCTAACATCTGCCCCACCTGCAGTGCACATGTTTTTTTCCATCTAACAAGGAAATAGTGAACCAAAATAACCACCTGAGTTACTACAAACAACCTCTGATTATTAATAATTGTGGATCAAATAATAATGGCCATATCTTTAGCAATTTAAGATTCTACTTTAGTTATATTCATCTTAAAATATAAACTGCATTAGTAGTTGTCTGTAGAAAGAGATGTGAGGTTATCGGATAGCAAATTGTGTAAAATACCAAGTATGATGGGAATCTAAGAGTTTATTAGATATTAAAATTTAAAAAAGTTTGTGTTTAATGTGAAAAACAGTAATGTTAACAATGTTAATATAGCATTTGGGTGAAATAGAAAGACAAAATATTCTTTGATAGTTTAGAAATTCTGTGGAAATAGAGAAAACATCTAAGAAGTGGCCACAGGAGCAAGCGGAAAAATCATTATTTTTGAATCAAAGGAGACTGCTAGTGACAGCATGCTTTGAGATCTTCAATAGAAACAGTGTAGATGCAAGAAAAGAAAAGCAAAGATTCCAAACAGACATTTTTCCCTTGTAAAAGTAAAGTTGTAAGAGGCACATAAACATGTTTTATACATATTGTTTCTAAAAACTCTTGGAGCATTATTGGGCTGATGCAGAGTTCAAAGTACTGCATGCCTCTTTGTGCAGTGCCTTTTATTGCTCTGCACATATAGGCCCTCATTCAGATCTGTTTGCAGTACAAATTTGTTTGGAAAATAGGCAAAACAATGTGCCCTGTAGGTGGGGCAGTTGTAACATGCAGAGTGAGTTAAATTTGGGTGGGGTGTGTTGAAACTGAAATCTAAATTGCAGTGTAAAAATAATGCAGCCAGTATTTATCCTGCACAGAAACAAAATAACACACAAACCTAACTCTCTCTGCACATGTTAAATCTGCCCCACCGGCAGTGCACATGGTTTTTCCCATTTTCCAAACAAATTTGTACTGCGATTAGATCTGAATAAAGGCCATAGTAAAGTGGAGTTGATTTGAAGTCACATGCAAAGTGGTGGTAGCTGCGTGCAGCGGTAGAAGCCTGTTGTACTACCCTATCTATCATTAGTGTATAACAAAGGCAGATTTGCACACAAGACAACCTAGGCACCATCATAGGGCAAGCAGGTCCCATGAGACCAAATAAAGATATCATGGCCACCCAAAACATTCCCAGAAAAGCATTGAGTGACTAACACGTGGCGTCATGACATCACATGGACCTGCATACACTTACAAAATCCCTTTGTTGTTCTTTGATAGGATAAAACATTTTGGACACGCAAAATAGTTTCAGCGCTTGTATGTGGGTATACTTTTAAGTATTAAGCCTACTTCCAAAATACCTAGAGCTATATTCAGATTTGTACACAATACCGATGTTCACACAGCTAAGTATTTATCAGTAGTGCCAAGGAACTCCATCGATGGCGCCTACAATCAACAGCAAAAATATAGTGCTATAGATTTTTGGGGGGAGTAGGGTCCCAAACTGGTATCTTGCCTAGGGCCCCATGATGATTAAATCTTCCTCTGGTGTCTGCACTTGAACCAGTGCCAGGCTAGGTGCAAAAGAAAACATGAAAGGCACACCACATCACAGAAATCATTACCTACACATTGAATAGCCCCAATAATGAAAAACGATTTATACACATGGAAATTATATTTTCCATGCTTATAATTAAATGATGAATCGACCGTTTAGGGCAGTCTTTACCAACCTCGGTCCTCCAGGCACACTTATAGTCCACGTTTTATTTATTACTATGCTTTAGAACATCATATGGTTAAATGAAAAGAACTGTGGTTCTTTTCATGAAAAAAATATAAATAATTTTGCTCCCCCCTGCCAAAAAAGTTCCTAGCAACCCCCCCCCCATAATGGATGTTGAATATTAAGAACCACACCGTGCACTCCCCAAAGACCCCACGGGTACTGGCTCCCCCAAGCGGGGTCTGCTGCATGCTAGTTACGCCACTGTGTGGTTCTAATTAAATAAGCTGTGCTCATGTATCTTTAAAATCAGGATTTTAAGGTGTGTACACTCTGAGAGATTTTCTGTTTTATATTCCTCAGACTGAAGACAGGATCTGCATGATCATTTTTAAATATATCTCTCCAGCTAGACTGTCTGCACATGCACAACATCTTGCTGTATAGGTACACTGGGTGCTGTCCAGGGCCACACAATTCTATGGGCCTTCAAGCAGGGCTGGTAGTGGTCTCACAACTAGGGTGGCATGGCAGCATTCTCTACCTGCCTCCAAGCCTGCAGCCAGACAGTGAATGGCTGTTATCATGCTGATGACTGGAGCTTTCTACTAATCAGAGTGCTGACAGCCATTTGCTATATAGAAGCATGTGGAGAGATGAAGCAGTACCGCTGAAGGACATGTTATGATTTTTTTTAATTGGTTCCCATGAATGGGTGTTTAGTGGCCCCAGATTTATTTTGCCTAGGTTCTCCAGAAGATTTTAAGATAGTAGCCCTCACTGGTTATTTTAATATGTTTATTCTTGATAATCCATAAAAAGTTGGGCCCTGATTCTAATCGGTTTGCCCCGACCAATGTAGAAGATCTGCGCATGCTCAGAAGCATATATGCGCATGTGCAGGTCTACTCTGCAGGTGCCCTCGGAGACTTGCATAGTCTCCGAGATGCTCACAACAGGGTGGCCGTACAGAAGGCAGGCATTTGTATGTGAAAGCGATGGGTGCACCCAGGAAAATGCTAGCCTTTCCCATGGGTGGGCAGCTGATGTCACCGGATGTCAGCTGTCCACTGTGTTCACGGAGAAGAGTACTGGTAATCTAATTCTCCAGGGAGTGACTTAGATTAGTGAGCACTTCTGAAACTATTCGATGGTTGGTGAGCTTTGAATGATTTTGGGTACCCATGCAAGGCTGTGAATGGTTCTACAGTATATGCAAATCATCCATTTACAGCACTGCAAGGAAAAAATGCAAATAGCGGGGGGCAGTGGCTGGCGAACAGCAAGTGGCGCTACAAGGCTTGCAAAGCAGCAAAATCGCATACACATGTTGATGATGATGGAGTGTTATAAACGCATTTGTTGACTGTATTTTGAATGTCTTCACACCGCATACATGTGAGGAACAGTATAAAACTAATGGTGATAGAAGAATCAAACACATTCAGTTGCAGCTCTGCTTCAGACTCTGTAGGCTTGACTGATTTGTGAAGCAGCATTCTCACCCAGTGGAGGAACTTGTCAGTTGTGGGACTAGCTGCAAAAATATAATTTGGGCCCCCCACCTTCACCCTGTGATGTTAGTGTATTAGAATGCTTAATATTTGTAGACATTTTCTTACTAATATGTGTAAGCCTTAATCTTCAGTGATGGTCCCTAGGACCAGGGGAATGTTGGGAAGTGGGTGGTCCTGAGGCAGCGTGTCTGGAGTTGGATGGAATAAAACAGCACAGCAGTGAACCCACATGTCTCTGTGTCCTTATGACTGGATTTACAAACATATGAACAAAACATGGTGTCAGAAGAAGTTTAACTTGGACTGCTAGTGCTCTCAGAGTGTGAAAGATCCTGCAGCAGTATGTAAGGCTGTGATACTCAGTGTCTGCAAAGCCTGTCGTGTGCTCGTCTCTTCAAACAGTGAGTAACCATGGATAAACTGGCTCCTTCAACTGACATGCTGATGTCTGGTAACTTGTCTGAGAACTGGAAAATATTTAAGAAAAGGTTTAATATACATCTTGCTGCATGTGGAGCAGATACAGAGGCTGATAAAACTAAGGCATTCATTTTCCTCCATGTGATAGGAGAGGATGTGCTGGACATTTATATTAGTTTTCATTTTGATAAGGGGCATAATATGGTGCTATCTTCTATAATGCAAAAGTTTGAAGATTACGTTTCTGTGAGAAACTAAGCTTGCTAAAGAAAGATTTTACGGTAACATAACAAGTAGAAGATGACTGCAAATCAATGTTTACAGAATAAAGAGACTTGTTTGAAGGTCTAGGTTGCTTGCCTGGAGAGCATAAAAAAAACATAGATACGCAAGTTTCTTCCATGATACACCCCTGAAGAAAAGTGCAGTTTGCGCTGAGAGAAAAACTGAAATAAGAGTTAAATCGCATGGAAGCCTTGGGTGTGATACAGAAAGTTGATTCCTACTGACTGGGTAAGCTCCTTAGTAATTGTTGAAAAGAAAAATAGAGAACTCAGAATATGTCTAGACCCCAGAGATTTCAACAAAGCTATTAAACGAGAACATTTCAAACTACCAACTAGGGATGAAATCAAGTTGCAATTTGCGGGACCACAATGGTTCAGTAAATTGGACACATCTTCAGGATTCTGGCAAATGAAGCTAGATGAGGCCAGTTTAAAGCTTTGTACATTTAATACACCAGAAGGTCGATACAGATTTCTTCGACTACCATATTGAATTTTGTGTGCTCCAGAAGTATATCACAAAAAGATACACATGACTTTTGAACATATTCCAGGTATTGAAACAATGATGAATGACATTATTTTCTGGGGATTTACAAATGATGAGCATGATTCTAGATTGAGACAAGTAATGGAACTTGTCAAGAAAGTGAATCTAAAGCTAAACAAGGACAAATGGGAATTTGGCATGAATACACTTACCTTTATGGGCGATGTGGTCTCAGATCAAGGTGTAAAACCAGACCCAAGGAAAACATCAGCCATATTGAACATGGAACGTCCTAACAACAAAGACGATGTCAGAAGATTCCTAGGAACGATTACTTACTTAGCAAAGTTTATTTCTCAACTCTCTGAATGAACAACCTCTCTTAGATGGTTGTTGGACAAAGATTACGAGTGGATGTGGTCACATGAACAAGAAGAAAGTTGGCAAAACTTGAAACAGATCATTACAGAGCAACCAGTGCTAAAATTCTTTGATCCTGCGAAAAGAATAAGACTTTCAGCAGATGCTTTGCAATTTGGCCTAGGCTCAGTTTTGTTACAAGAACATAAGGATACATGGCAACCAGTAATCTATGCATCAAGAGCACTGAAAAGTGCTGAAACAAGGTATGCTCAGATAGAAAAAGAACTTCTAGCGATCACATATGCATGTGAGCGATTTCACCAATTTGTGTATGGTCAAACATTTACAGTAGAAACTGACCACAAGCCATTGGTAGCTATCATGACTAAATCATTACATGACTGTCCCATGAGAATTCAACGAATGCTTATCAGACTACAGAAGTATGATGTACACTTGCTGTACTGTCCCGGTAAATACATGTACATCGCTGATACACTTTCTCGTGCTGTGGACAAAAGTGAAGGTTCCAAAAGTCTGATAGATGAAGAGATAGAAGCCTATGTTAATTTGATTGTAGCTTCTCTACCAGTGTCTCTTGTAAAACAAGAACAGATTAGGAAAGAAACTGAGACAGATGACACAATAAAAGTGTTGAAAGATATCATTCTGAAAGGTTGGCCAGCAGAAAAACATGCGTGCCCGCTGTCTATTCATGATTATTGGATGTGCCGCAGTGACCTTACAGTTGTCGATGGTATTATTTACAAAGGCAATAGGTTTTTCATACCTGCATGACTAAGAAAAACTATGCAGTGCAAGATTCATGAAGGCCGCTTAGGAGAAGAAAAATGTAAAGGGAGAGCGCGTGAAGTTATGTATTGGCCAAGAATTAACCAAGACATAGCACAGACTACAGCTACATGTGAATTATGTCTTACATATAGACCGAAACAACAAGACGAGCCGCTGAGTCATTGTGCAGTGCCAGAGAGACCGTACCAGAAAGTTAGTGCATATTTGTTTGACTGTAATGGGAAAACTTCCATTGCCGTGACAAATTATTACTCTAACTACCCTGAGGTGAAGACACTACTTACAACTAATAGTAAAGCCGTAATCAATTACATGAAGTCAATCTTTGCAAGGCATTGTGTTCCTATGGAAGTGTTCACTAACAATGGTCCTCAGTTTTCCAGGTGCCTGGCTTTAACACCTTAATAAAGCCAGGCACCTGGCAAAACACGTTGGCGGACCAAGAGGGTTACCCCTATCCAGTTCTGGACTCTACCACTTTCCACTAGTGGATCCGGACAAGTCTCCATATCTTAAGTCCATTTGTGACCACCTGCTACCAGTTGGCACTTTCCATCGAGAGGCTATCCATGCCCTAACCCGGACAGAGGTTATATACTACAAACAGGAGAGTGCTACTCCACAAAATACCTACCACGGGCCATTCTGGACATATTGGATACAAATAATCAGCTGTCAATCAGGAGACACTATAGCTAGCACGGTACCGTATGAACTAGACTATTTTTGAAATATTCCTCTTTTTTACTACCCACTCCCTCCCCCCATTTTTTTAGAATGTCATGTCATGTTCAATGTTTTTAATTAAATAATTTTGCTATTTTTCCTCCAATCGAAACATATTATTATTACTATCATGACTGAAGAATACCCTTCATCTAACATGTATGATGATCCTGATAATGGTGAAAAAAACACAATTCTAGACAGGTCGATGAAACACAGACTGTGTATGAAAGACCCAAAAGGGAAATAGGCAGACCTGAGAGACTCATTGAAACGTGATAAATGATGTTCTTAATATGACATTGTTAATGTTGCATTGAAGCGTACAGGGCTTATCTTTAAAGAAAAGAGGATGTGGTATTAATGTATTAGTATGCTTAATATTTGTAGACACTTTCTTACTAATATGTGTAAGCCTGAATCTTCGGTGATGGTCCCTAGGACCAGGGGCAGTGTGTCTGGAGTTGGATGGAATAAAACAGCACAGCAGTGAACTCACATGTCCTTATGACTGGATCTGCAAACATATGAACAAAACACACCCCAACCCCAGTTCACATTATTAAAAAAGGCAGATGGTGTCATGGAGAGGCAGAGAATGACAGTGAGAGGCAGGGAAAGAGGAGGTAGACTGTGACAGTGAAAAGCAGTGGATTACAGCAAGGGTGACAGGGGCAGCATTGGGCCCATCAGCCCTCAGGGGCCCAAAGCACTGCAATGCACCTGCTGCACAAATGGTAGTTCCTCCACTGTTCTTACCTAGCATTGTTCTGGGACATGTCAGCCAGGCACTTAAAACAAAACTACATGTCCCAGCAGCCCCTGCTGTCAGGCACCAGAGCAGACCAGACTAATGGATGCCTGAAGCAGTTCTCGGTAAGAGCTGCTGCTCAGTGGGTATAGAGTGATGTATGGAGATGGTGCACTGCCTGTGCGGATAAGGGGAGGGGGAGAACCCAGCAAGTCACAGGGATCCAAAGAATAGACTGCAATCTCTGTCAGCCCCCCATCACAGTGTGTATGTGTATTATATATTCTTGTTCAGGCTGATCTCTGTTGCTTTTCTCTCTCTCTCTCTCTCCCAATTTCTCATTTCCCTCTCTTTCTTCTGTTTCTCACTCTTTGTCACACACTCACCAATTTCCCCTATCCATTCTCTCTCCCCCTTCCCTTCCATTTCCACCTATTTCCTTCTCTCTCTCTCTCTCTATCTCTCTCACACACTCACTCACACACGCACACATATACATACATATATATACAGGGGGGGGGGGGGCTGCCTTTTTTTTAACAGTCCTAGGCCCCATCATTTCTGATGGCAGCCCTGACGGTGATCACACTGAACGCATTCCAATCACTGTGATTGACAGGACAAAAAACATGTAAGGGTGTGTGTCTGCTGTCAGCTGCAATTGTATATGTAGAGAAACATAGCTCCTTTGTTGTCCATTATGTGTATCGCTAGGGGTACCCTGGCACTCTACCTTCCTGCATATGTGTTTGTATGGGTTTGCAATGGCTTCAGTGGGAGTCTATCTTATTTTCTGGACCACAACATCACTTGGGATGATTAACAATTCTGCATCATTAAGGTTTGCAGATGTGTAGATAAATGTGTACCTGGCAAGCGTGTATTCCCTGGCAGTGGGGAAGTTTAATAAGATGGGGGGTCTATTGCTATGAGCAACCAATAATCATCTACTTCTTATTTATTTAGCACATTTTAGAAGATAATAGAATCTGATTGGTTGCCTATAGCAATATCCCATGTGAAATACAGCTCCCATCTTAGTAAATTCCCCCAGTATGTATTAGACAATGTATTAGGTAATGCACATATCATTTAAAGCTTCCAATATGTAATTTTCTGTTGTACAATTTTGTCTCCATTATTCAAATATGAGACATAGTTTGTCTGAAAAGCACAAGACGTTCAAGACTAAAGAACTGAATATGTCTAGAGCTATACAGAGTTTGATCTACCGTATTTGAACAATAAAGCAAGCAGGGATAAAAAGAATCACCTCAAAATATTTAGGTCATGTCAGTATCATATTCTATGACTTTTTGCATTAAACATTAACAAGTTTTGTTTTCATTTGAACATAAATATGAGCTATTTATTCAGTGCGTCTATATGTGTCAAATCATTTTGGCTTCAGTTGCGAATCCAATGAAGTATGAAACGGGTTGCTGTTTTTTGTGGTGTCATTTTTAGTCTTATGCTTCTGTGATTTAATATTTGTTAGCAGAAAAGGTTTTACTCCATTGGATTGTTGCTCAATTCCAGTTCATTTGCATACTGTGCCATATTGTTTTTTGTGTTCCTGTTATCTCAGGTAATGCAGGTTTTTATTTGAGCAGGGTGGAGTCAACAGCAGTTGCTACTGTATGTTCCCTACAAAAGGAAACTAGTTGGAAGAGGAGAGATTTCTTCACATTCCTGAAAACAAAGCAACAGACTTAGGGGAACTGCTAAAGCATAATACTCCCTTGCGTGGTAAGCAGATTTTTCCTGTTAAAACATCCTTTTTATGTTACCAAAGATAAAGCTGTAGTTCCGTTAATCCTTATATTACTGAAGATAATCCGTATGTAATTTATGTTGCTGATTTTAAGCTGCTTTTTCATTTTGTGTTCTGGCTGCTGAAAAGTAAACAAACTTCTGTTTTCTTCAACAGACCTTCCTACTGGCCGAGCTTGTTTTCTTACATGTGGTGTCAGAAGAGGGATTTTGATCTGATACTTGACAGATATCTCTTCCAAGTGTGTCTACTGTAAACAGTTCTTGGAAATGAGTATTGTACACAAACTTGCAGTGAATCTTCCAAATCTTAACAGCATGCAATATGAACTGTTAATCCCTAAGCAACTTTTAGTTTATCTTTTTAAATGTTTTTTAAATGTTATTTTTTTAATGTTATTTTACAGATGGATGCTAGGATAAAAGCTTTGTAGGAAATGCAGACAAAGACACTAAAACATTAAGGGGGTATTCAATCCCTGCCGCTATTTCCAACAGGGGAAATAGCGGCGGACACCTATTTAAAACTGTCTTTCCCGACAGCATTGAAGAGGCAAATCGACGGAACAAGCCTGACTTTAAAAGCTGTTGGGTCTGTTTTGCCGAGAACGTCCGTGGATAGTCGAGATCATGGCTGTATCTCGACAATCCATGGCCGTTTATGAGGCCACACCACTTTTCACAGATTGGCGGGTGGGACATTGAATCCCGTGTACTGATAAACAGGAGAACTGGCTGAGAACGGGACAGGGTCACGACTGCCAGGACTTCCTGACAGTCGTGACCCGGGATTGAGTACCCCCCTTACTGTATGCCTTGATGAATAAAACAGCAGCTTAATTTATCTGTATCAAACAGGGTTGGAACTCCCAGTAGAATTGGAGATGCCTGCATCAGGGCTCCAAGCTCTGAAGGGCACCTGTTTGGTTCACAGCAGCATCCGAGTGTGACTGCTGTTCTTGCAATGGAGCTCTGTGGCAGTTAATCGCCTCCATCTCAGGAGCCCTGCTAACAGTTAACTTTCATATGATGTAGGCGGCACAATGTAGTGAGCCTGATCCTGGCAAAATTGGCCCTGCTCTGTTTACACACACATATGAAAGGACCAAATTCTAACTTGCCTCTCGGAAACTGGAACGAGTTTATGCCCCTGGCATGTAAATACAAATCCCATTTATCCCAAGATATTTTAAAAATTAAAAGATGGGGCCAAATTTAATAGGTTGCGGTTTGTAAAAAACTGAGACTGCCACAAAAAATATGTAGGTTTGCATCGCAACCACAAAAAAAAACCACATAACCAGCACTGGACTGCAAGCCGGTCCTGGTTGTGAAAATATGGGTTACCCCTACATTCTTATACTTTTGAATTGTCACAACAATGACTGTATTACAAAGCCCCTTGCACATATATTTTTTTTAAACTTTTATTATCTTTTAATACACAAAATCCTGCACAAATCACACTGATCTGTACAAGATTTTGTCAAACTTGTACCTTGTAATGAAACCTTAAAGTTTTCCTGCAGTAACAATAAAAATAAAATGGAATGAACTTGCATTTCAGGACATTACATAATGGGTGTTTTGGAACAAATTCACATCACACTTGCAGCAAGGGGATGCAGCAAGGTCCATACTTATATAATAAAATGGAGCCTATTGCATTTCCCCCTAGGCATTTCCAGGCACACTGTACCTACTTGAATACTGTTCACCTACAAGCATATTATCCCATGCGAAGGCAATTAGAGTCCAGTTACTTTGGATAAATGTATGCACAGATGGACAGTCTTGTGGATGATTCCAGCACAGACAATTTGACCAGGACTTGTATGTTAATTATGAAACCAACATATGGCAGAAGTTTAAACAATGTGATACACAGATTCTGAAACACCAACAAGCTGTTTGTTTTATCAAAGGATCAAAAAAAATTATGCTTAATTTGAAAACTGCAGTACCTCAACTCAAAGTATGCACTTAAAAGACTAGCTCTTATTTGACTTATTAGCCTTTATAGCGGAAATACATACATACATACATATAGGGGCGTCAACAGCAGTGTAGACCCCTGGGCATAGCATATTGGGGACCCAGCCGATCCTCCAGCGGTAGGAGTGGGGGAAGCTTTGATATTTGGTACGGGGTATTATATCAACCGCTCAGCATGTAGGGCCTGGATCAGTCATTTCCACAAATTACCCCTTTACTGCACAGATGGTGGGAGATGGGGTGGGAGATGGGGGCATTGGGCTGAATGAAGGGGCCCTGATACATAACTTCCAGGGTGGTAGAGGATGTTTAATAATCAGATATCTACAGTTTCCGGAAATAGATTTCTTAGATTTTAATGGAATTAAAAACTAGCGTATCCCACCTAGCAAATGGTATTGGGGATCAGAGTTCGGGAGGCCGAGCAATCTGCCAAGGAGAATAAAAAACTACATACTGTACCTGGTGTGTGGAGCTGGAGCAGTAACCAGATGCTGGAAGGCTGATATTTCTGGTTCTGGGCACAGCAGAGACAAGCTGCTAGTGTCAATCAAAGGGGGAGAGTCACAGCTTTTGGAATATACCCTCAGAAAAACTCTAAGTCAGACAAAATCTGAAATATCTGACTGGGAAGAGCAATTAACAGGCTTGGATGGGGACAACTGCTTTGAAGTCAGATACCAGGCTAAGTCTGGGGTTAGTATTCCAAACTTGGGTGGGATCCCCATGGAACTGTTGAAATGTAGAACCAGTGATGTAGTGAGTTGAGTTCAGTCCAAATAGATTCCTGTTAACCAGGAAGAGTGGAAATCCCAGGGGAGGGAGTATGGTCAGAGATATCTTGATTGCAGTCAGAGTGTCTAACGCATATATAGTCCTCCGCATCTCTGGAAGATTAAAAGTCTTTGTGGGAGGTGCCTTCGTATATGCGTAGTCTAGCGGTATATAGCAATCCAAAGTTGTGGCCCTCTGCGACTAATTTAGAGCAAACTGGGGAGAAGACTTTACGTGCCTTAATAAGCTCCACAGAGCAGTCCTGGAAGATTAAAAGTTTATTGCCTTCCCACTGGATGTCTTTAACACGCCTGGAGGCCGACCAAATCAGCTGCTTATGTAGAAAATTCAAGCATCTAAATAATGTAACCCGGGTTCTTGGTTTGTGTGCTCGTTCCAATACTAGGTCACTGCATTCAGACACGATACCCAGTAAGGATGGGAGTGTGTTTCTGACAAAATGGGAAAGGGCTGGGCCCTTGACAGACTCAGGGAGACCCACCAGTCTGATATTGTTTCTTCTAGATCTATTTTCGATCTCGTCTAATTTGTTCCAGATATGGTAATTATCTGATGTGAGTGATTTTACTGATTGAGAGAGATCTGAGACCTCATGTGAAAGTGCCCCTAGGTGATTCTCTGCAGTAGTCACCCTGTGTATCAGAGCTGGGATGTACCTGTAATGTCACTCACAGCTTGTATGAGCATGGACACCATTGTGCTCCTTATCACCTCCACTATGTCCCCATATGTGACCAGGAAGTCCAGGGCACGACATACCTTATCCTGGGGGTCCAGGCTTTCCGATGTGGCTTATTTGCTGGATGAAGGGAGGGCGCTGGTACTGTTCTATGCCGCCATATTGAGGTCAGTGCAGCATTTCTCTTGCCGCGGCGGGAGCGCTGCGGATGCACCGGCATGGTCACAATCCAATACATGTTCTGTCGCCCACTTGTATGAGGGGCTGTGGTAGGCTGCAACCGAAGCTGGACGAGTGGTTGCGAGGTTTGTGCTGGTGCGTTCTGATGGCGCTCCGGTGGATGGTGCCTCACGCCATGAACCCGGAACCGGAAGTCAGTTTTTATGCTTTTTAAAAAAAAAAATCAGAATCCAAAACCCAAAATATTTAGGGGGTGTTTTGGCAAAACCCATTAGAACCCAAAACCTGGAGATAATCAGAACCCAAAACCAAAAACACAAAAAGTGGCCAGTGCACATCCCTAATATATATACACACAAATACAATGGAGTGACAGTGGAGCATTACACTGTATCTCTGTAGCCTTTCCCTCTGTAAGTCAAATTGATACATACATTTATTCAGTTCCTAACTGGGGAACTTTAGAAGACTTCAACATGAGATCTCAACTTTAGCCTCATCCCAAAGACTTGCCACAAACTGTAGAATAAAAAAAAAAGTCCTCATATATTTAGCCTGAATATGCCATGTATTAGGAGAAGCCTGGTGTGAGCGAGCCACTGGTCCCATGCAAGCATGCTAACAGTCTCTTTTTGTCAAATATTTTTCTTATACGCAAGGAGATGTGAATCAACATAAAAAGAGATTGTTTTGATTTATTTGAAATACACTATAACACTTGTATTTTGTGTGGGGCTGAGTTTGTATATGTAGCAAAAAGGAACTTTCTGTATCTTGGAAAAAAGCTGCTATATAGTCACAATTCATGTACAGGTTTGTACACAGGTAACAAGAGTCAATTATCTAATGAATCAGCATAGTCTCCTTGTGTGTCCTAGTCACATTGTGCCCTAGCACTATTCCCTAGCACTGTGCCGATGACGCAGTTGGGCGGAAGTGGAACTGACGTCAGACAAAACTTCCGGCTGAGTACTGTTGCCCGGCAGTATGGAACATAAGCTGTCTGTTGTCACTAAGCCGCAGATGACAGTTTGTAACTGTGAAACAGACTTGTGTTCCATATAGCTGGGCAAAGGAAGGTCGGTCTGAAGTCAGTTCTGCTTCCTCCCAACGGCATCACCAGCATCCCGGCAGCCTGCGCCGTGGAGAGGAGAGGGGGTAATGAACACCTTACTTAAGGTTAGACCCTGTATTGTTATTTTTATTCACATTTCACCTTGACAAAGGGCCAGTCCAACCCTGTCCCCACCCCTTTCTTACCTGTCAGCCAGCCATAGCTGCCATGGGTCCAGACTGAGTGCATCAGTCTTCTCTACCTGCAGGGGTTTAGTGTTTGCACTGATCATACCCTTTTTAAGATCTGGCACTGGCACCCCCCCCTTCCTCCCCCCATGTAGGTCAATGCCACTCTATGGTGCACAAACAGTGAATAAATTGTATTTTTGTATTTTTGTTTGTGGCCATGAATCCATAATTACATCATTACTCCTGCTTTAATGAGGCCCTCACAGTCTCTTTAAGACCCTGTTAGTTCTAATGTATGTTTGCTTATCAATATTGTTTTTTTTTTTTTTTAATCTTTGCCTATTTATTTATTCTCAGGTGTACATATGGATATTGCCAAAAATATGTTCACAAAACTGCCTGCTGCTTGAACATCATAAGAAATTCGAAAAGTTTTAATAAAAATTCGATGGGTTTAAGAGACATGAAATTGTGGGTTTACAACAATCATTGTCATGTTAATGATATAACACAAAACTCTTTTTAAAAAAATGTGATATTTAATAGCAACGTAGGTTTTGGAGGATTTCAAGTCAAACCCCACTTAGCACATTTATTCTTTATTTCTAAGGAGAAGATGTGTTCAGACCTATAAAGTCTGCTCTAGTGAGGTTAAATTTATTTTTTTATTTCAGCTACTGAGCATAAAATTAAGAGAAACACTATTTTATATTTTTTTACTCATGACATAATGAATTTAGACAGGTAAAAAAAATGAGTTCAAGTGAGATACACTATGAATTGAAAGATGAACTTGTTTTGAAAGAAAATTCCCTTAATGTGGAAATATAAACTGGTTTGCAGAAATCATGCATCAACTGATATACACCTTGAAATTTGTTCTGTTGCAGCAAAAGGGCTAAAAGTTCAAGTTTTATGCATCACTGTTTGTTAACCATTGATATTGATATAAATTTCACAACATGAAACAGTTTTTCCCTTGCTAATAGACACATACAGATGGAGTAACTGAATTAAGAGAAGGTGTTATATTCTTTTTTCCATCACTGTTGAATAAAATATTAGTTTGTTTAAGACTTTTATAGCTATCCATTGTTGTGGAAGGTTATTGAAAGTTTATTAAAGTTACTGATCATTGTTTTTTCTTGCCCATACTTAATAAGTGTATCCACGGCTGTAAGCCAGAATGGGCATAAAGCAAAATAAAAAGGAAATCAAATCACTTTGCACTGACATACCAAGTTGCAATGCACACATCATTTTAATCAGCAGATGCTGCTTGCTCATCATATTCCGACTTTTTTTGCAAAGAAGAAGCATTTTAAAGGAAAAAGATGCACACTACCACATTTATTGCTTCCAAATCACACCATGGCATGGTATGACTGAAAGAGCTGTTTAAAGTGCCAGGAGGCTAGATGTATGTAGTAGAGATGAGCGGTTTGGATTCTATGAAATCCGAACTGCCCTGAACACAGCCCGGAATGATGTCCACGAGCCGTGCTTGTGAGTTTCCGGCTTTGTTCGGAAACCTGAGCGCAGCCGAATGCAGTAATCTTGCAACTGAGTCTTGCGAGACGCCAAGTCTGTAAAGGCTCGGTGTCCCAAGAATTCAGCACCAATTCACACACACTTCCACAAGCTGCACACAGATCTGCAGTGCAGGGGTCTGGGCATGTTGTGCAGAGAGGTGTTGTGCAGGGGGTGTTGTGCAGATGGGTTTGTGCTGTGCAGATGGGAGTTGTGCATTGCAGAGGTGTTTGTGCAGTGCAGAGGGGTTTGTGCTGTGCAGAGGAATGTTGTGCAGTGCAGAGGGGTTTGTGCAGTGCAGAGGGGTTTGTGCTGTGCAGAGGGGTTTGTGCATGGGTTTGTGGTTATATTGGGTTACATTGATTATTGCAATAGTCTCCTAACTGGTCTTCCCAAGAACAGACTCTCACCACTGCAATCCATTTTAAATGCTGCTGCTAGGCTGATCTTCCTTGCAAGATTCTCATCGTCTGCTGATCCGCTCTGCCAGTCCCTTCATTGGTTGCCTGTATCTTACCATATTCAATATAAAACACTTCTACTCACATATAAAGCTATTAACCATACTGCACCAGCATATATCTCTTTACTTATCACAAAATATCTCCCATCTTGACCACTCCGCTCTGCAAAAGATCTGCGTCTTTCTTCTGCACGGATCACTAGCTCCCATTCACTATTACAGGACTTGGGCTGCTCCCATCCTATGGAATGCCCCTCCACGCACAATAAGACTCCACTAGCCTCCAAACGTTCAAGTGTTCCCTGAAAACTCACCTCTTCAGGCAAGCCTATCTTATTTAAGTTCTATACGCATAACCCTTTGGAGGCACTTATGTATTATATAGCTTCCCTTCTGGACCTACAAGCTATGCTATTACTGATATATTATGAAGATGTGACAAGAATGGGCGTTTCCTTTGTGTATCGACTTCTGGAGAAAAGGAGGAAATGAAAGAAGGAGGAAAGTGAAGGAAAGAAAGAGGAAAAGAAAAAAAAAAAGAATAACGAGGAGAGAAAATAATTTGAACCTCCCTGTACTGTTTCCTTTCTTGCTTTGTTATACTGATTCTTTTTTGTTCTCCAATCCACGATATATGTAAAAAGAAAAAGAGGACAATGTGTAGAGTTGTTTCTTAAAAAAGAAACAACTCTAATTTGCATTGAAATACTTTACTGAAAAAAAAAACTATTTGCATTAGGTGTGGGGCTGCTGCGTTAGAATATTGGCGTCTTCTGAAAGGCTCTCTTATCATCTTAGAGAATCTTTGCTGGATGCCAGAGGAAAGCCTCCAACAGAAGTAAAAGAGAGGTGGCGATGAATAAGTTTGGGTGGCTGTTACAGATATATATATATATATATATATATATATATATATATCAATCAATCAAAAGCAGAACTGATCTGCCCAGTATATCTATCAATACAGTATATCTAACAAAGTGTATTGACTGTATTGAAATTCCTTAAAAATATCAGATAGTTATACCCCACCAAGTCTAAAAGCCACCTTAAGTGCATCATAGACACTATAACTCTAACATTCACCTGTTGTTGTAACAGAGAGGGCATAGGTGTAAAAACCTATGTGATTGTAAGGGGGTTCTTTTGTGAATCGCCCTAAGCCTATAGGCACCTCCCTGCATACAACATTGACAGAAAACTTTAACCACCCGGTCTCTTCCTACACAAATCATCAGGTGAGACCGTAGTTCCTGGGCTCAGGATCTACGGCAGCCAAAGAAGTCTAGGACAGACTATCTGAAAACCCATTTGGGACTTCTCACCTGGTGACACTTGTTAAGGAAGCTTCCCCACTTGGGGTCCCCATATAGGTGTAATAACAACACCAATTACCACCGCTCAAGGTACCCATTTACCCCATGGGTAATCAGGAATCAATCCCCATCCCCTTCACAACACCAGAGTCTGGTGTTCATCCCACAATATTCCATTTCATTCTATTTCTTTTTTTATTTAATAAATTTATATATTTTACCCAATTACTCTGCAAATCTCATATATTTTTTTCATATAACACTGATATCACCAAACACAAGCATGTTAGCACTTTCCCACTACAACCATTGTATACTATTTCTGAAAAAGGGACTGGGATACCCTTAAGGGAAAAGCAGCACCTGTGTATAGTTTAGGAACATACACAGGCAGAGCGCAGTGTGAAAACCCTCACCTATAAAAGCCATCTGAGTTTACGGTTTCCTCAAAGCAACAACCATAAAATAATAATTGCCTACCCTGAGGCTAACAATTTTTGGGTAAGTCCCCACCGAAAGAGTAGGCGGCTATCCAGCATCCCATCCAGTGGCATAAATCAGAGTTAGGCATTATTACCCCTCCCAACTAGAGAGAGAGAGAAAAAAAAAAGGGGGGGGTCAATTCCCCTGGGACTTTTGTGGCATTTTCATAGATCTTCACCCAGTGGTTGATGGCCTTTAAGCTCTTTTGTATAGCTGGTAGCTCTTCACCCAGTGGTTGATGGCCTTTAAGCTCTTTTGTATTCTGGTGCACATCCATGACTACCACACTGTTTTTATGAGATCTTTTCCTGGTGTGCGGTGGTCACATCAAGCCAATCACGACTTGTACCATGATTGCCTCGCACACTCGCCCCCTTGCCTTGAGAGTGAGAGGCTGGAAAGGCATTTTTACAGTGGGGAAGGAGCAATTAAAAGCTGGAGAAGATACAAGATGGCGTGGAACACATGAACACATGGCGATGCAGCGAACATTAAAAATAAATGAAAGAAATAAAGAAAGCAGCTCACTAAATGAAGAGCTCAGAGGACAGCTTGGAAGTCCCCGATGGGTGAAGGACTTGCAAAAGAGCTTCAAGGCCGCTGACCACTAGTGAAAAGCTCAGAAGACTGCATGGAAGTCCTAGAAGGGTGGCAGCCATGCAAAAAGCTTAAAGTCCTCTTTCCACTGGACGAAAAGCTCATTAGAGGCTCTGCGGGATGGCAACCATGCAAAAGCAGTAATCCCAGGAATCCTGGGGTTTTTCCAGTTTGAGGGCAGGACCTCATGATTAGACTTTTCAGCCCTGCCCCCTGAAGTGCCTTATAGTGTCTTACAAAGTATATAAATTCAGCATGCATTAAATGCACTTTTGTGTAATGGAAAAAATTCCTGGTGCTTTTTTATTAGTTTGTGTTAGTTTTCCTATACTACCTATCATTTAATATCTTGAGGGAAATGTAATGGGGTTAGATAATCAGAAAGTGAGAGATTTGGTAAGAAATCTACAGTTTTTTAAAAGCAGCAATCTTTTACACTGCAAAATCAAACTTGTTTTGCAGTGCAAATGATTGCCGCTTTAAGAAAACTGGAGATTTCACTTGGGTGCAATGTCTTTGAAGATGCACTTTCTTCATTCTCACATTTTTTCCAGCTAATTGCGGCACAGTTAGTGAGGAACACGGTGAACATTTTCACCAGGATATTTATGAGATGGAGAAGAGATAGCAGGGGAAATGGAATGCTTAAATGCTAGCAGACTATGGGGGGTATTCAATGCTGTGGGCGAGCAGCGACAGCGAGCAGAGCTTCCTGCTCGCTGTCACCACTCACCCTGTCAGTATTCAACGCAGCCTCCTCATACGCCAATTTCCCCTCGCTCCCTTTTTTGAGCGAGGGGGAATTGGCGTATGCAGCTCCAGAACCAGCGAGACTCGCGGCTAAATACAGCGAGTTTTCTGCACTAGCCGCGGGTCTCGCTGTTTTGGGGAATTCTCGCGGTCCTGTGACAGCAAGGATTTCCCCAGAACATTGAATAGAGCGAGCGGCCAGCGCGGGGGTTAAACAGCGAGGATCGCTGGTTTTCTGCAATCGTCGCTGTTTAACCCCCTCGCCGGGCGCATTGAATACCTGCCTTATGTTGGACACTTGTCAGAGATGCCCTCAGGAAATAGTGTACAAGCAACTTGCAAAAGGAAAGCGGCATTATAAGCAATGATTTCTATTATTGTTGATGTTGTATATGTATATTAAGCTATTTATTTTGGAAAACAACACATGTGAGAAACTATAAAACTGCAACAAATCTTTAAATTTCATTGTCATTTTCAGCACCCTAATTTCTATTAATAAACATGTCATTTTTAGGATCCCAAAAAAATGTTCCAATTTGTTGTCCAGTGTAATATGCCAGAAAGGGGTCGTGTCCGATGGTGGGGGGTTTGCGCAAACCCCGGGATCAAACGGCTTCAGCGAGTTTCATACTCACCAAAGCCCGCCCCCTTTTCGGCGATCTGTGGCCAGAATACAAGTTAGTTTAGACTGACTTTTATTGAAATAATTTGATGGCGTGGGACCATTGAAAGATTTCTCTCCCGTTCATGCATGCAAAGAGGATGTGGTGGGGAACACATCCCCTCGCATGTTAGCGAACGGAGTCGGGTGCTGATGGGGAGGACTTTCGGCGGGGCAGAATTTACCTGCTCGATAGGCAGCCTAGCAATCAGGTCTGAATTAGGACTGAAGTCTTTATCACAAAGTCACAAAGTCTTATAGGTAAATTTACTAAGATTGAATTAATTTGAGCAATGCAATCTTGGCCGCAAAAGCCACATTGGAAATATACTAAACACAAAACTTGGCAGAGTATGCACCATTCAACTTGTATGGAGGAAACACATGAAAACACCTGTTCTGACCATAAGACCAAAAAACCAAACTGTGTTTGTGTGGAGGAGCTCAAGAGTAAGGGCCCCATGGGCATGGGACATACGATCCTACAGGATAATAAATTAATTTGAGGTGGAGAGGCCAATCGCATGTACACATTCTAGTAAATTTGAATCTGAATAATAAAAAATAAAAAAACGGTGTCAATCGAGATCGATCTTGAATGTCATTAAATGAAAATTGTCAGTTTACTAAATTGAACCCATAAAATCTTGCCTGCTTCCTACAGATATATCCAGGGCTGGATTAACAATGGTACACCTCTCTTTTTCTCACAAGGTACACCTCTCTTTTTTTCCTATTATTTTACCATTTGGGCTTGACAACCACGTACCAGCCGCTGTTGATAGCGCACCACTCAAACCCACATCTTTTTACTTGGATTAACAATGGGCCTGATGGAGCTACAGCTTCAGGCCCACTCTGAAAATAGGCCTGGAGATGAGGACTGGGGCATTCCAATGAGCCCAGCCCCGTGTTGGTAGCCCCCCAGGAACCGGAGATACTGCTGGGCAAAGTAGGAACGTTTTCCCTATAGGATAACATAGGACCTGCTAATTCCGACCCCCACCCAGTTCCAATGGATGCCAGTTCCTGCTGTGGCATCACAGAAGCTTGTGGCATGTAAGAAAATATATATTTTTTCTAAAACAATTTAAAAATGACGATGACGATTTTTCTTCTGTAGCAATTTTACAAAAGTCATATTTTTTTACCCTTCCACTTTCTTTTTCTATGTTAAAAAATGTCACTGCTTGTACCATTAATAATTCTGTATATTGTTATTGTGCACATTTGTAATAAATACTTTTATAGAAAGTCACTGTTTCTTGCACAGGTATATTTAGTCGCTGAACCTCTATCGCTGTTTATATATATATCTCTGTACACCTTGACAAAGGGGTATTCATTCCCCGAAACGTCGGTCACCTCAATAAATTTATATATATATATATATATATATATATATATATATATATATATATATATATATCGAAGAAAAGAGGGGGGGATTGGGGTGCGCTACCTAATATAAAATCTGTACCTCCCAATATAACATAATAAAATCAATATAACATTTCAGAAATTTGTTTCCTTGTATTTTGGAGACATCCACAATGATTAGGCCCAGTCCATGTCTGGATAAATAGACCTTTTATTAAAGACGAATGAAGGGTTTTGTTCATCTTTAATAAAAGGACTATTTATCCAGACATGGATTGGGCCTAATCATTGTGGATGTCTCCAAAATACAAGGAAACAAATTTCTGAAATGTTATATTGATTTTATTATGTTATATTGGGAGGTACAGATTTTATATTAGGTAGCGCACCCCAATCCCCCCCTCTTTTCTTCGATTACTATACTGTTCCTCACTAACAGGAGGAATTTTGGTGGTGCTGCACATACAAATAAGCGCAATACAGAGTCAAACCCTTTCTTTTATATATATATATATATATATATATATATATATATATAAATATAAATATATATATATATATATATATATATATATAAATATATATATATAAATATATATAAATATATATATATATATATGCGTTAAACTGCACCTGCACTTTTCTTAATAAATTTGGAGCTGTATGTGTGCCGCCTACTTTCCTGCCACCGTATAGAATGGAATGGCTCCTAAGAGGGTACTCAGATTTGGGACACCAGAGTGCCGGGAAAGATATTGTGTGTTTGTGTGTGTGTGTGTATGTATGTATATATGTGTGTGTATATATGTATATGTTAATCACCATGGTAACGGGTACACTTAGATGACGTCATTGCAGGAGGCGTTACTACGTCTGCAGCGATGTCCTTCGTTTGAACACATGGGTGTTGCACAGTATAAAGGTATGTTATGTTTTTTTGCACTGTTATCCTGATGAAAAATCCAATAGAGCTTTGAAACGTTGATCACAACTGAGACTCTGTGTCCTTTGTTCAATCCGCCCGTGAGTGCCGCCAATCCGGTATCTGCATATAGAGCCCATTATCAAGTGGGTTATCTCTAAGGAGGGCACCGGGCGCCTGTCATCTATCAGCAACGGAGTGCCGGCATCTACACCACTCTTATGTATATATAGATATCTATATATATATATATATATATATATATATATATATATATATATATATATATATATATATATAGATATATATATCTATAGTTGTAGAAAGCGCTCGGCACTCCTCGTCAATCGATGCAACTTGTGCGGTGCCTTTTGCTCCCAAACAGGGAAATATGGAATATATTGTAGGTCCAGGCACTCGCATCAGACAATCAATTTCAGCAGAAAAAAACAGAATACAACAGGTATACGGTGGTATACCTGTTGTATTCTGTTTTTTTCTGCTGAAATTGATTGTCTGATGCGAGTGCCTGGACCTACAATATATTCTATATATATCTATATATATATATATATATACAGAGCTTCGTTCTGCACTCCGGAAGATCAAGTTGATGCCCAGGTGCCTTCCAAGAAGTAATATATTCCAAGCCCGTGGTTGCTGGTAGGCTTCCTTTGGGAAAAAGAGGCGGCGCTCAAAGGGTCTTCAATAAGTATTTATCATGGTTATAAGTGCGTTATAAATACAAGACGTTGTTTCAAGGTCAGCTTCGGCCTTTTCATCAGGTCAAATACAGTGCATCATGAATGAAGTAGACAAATAAGTGAACAAGAGCCTTACCTGCCAGCTGGTTAATATAGCGTGCAAACACAAACCAAATTCAGACCGGTGTCCAGGGGTTGAGACTTCCGTGGAATCACAACCACGGAGTCGCAGAACCTGGACATCAGAAAAATGTGCATAAAATGGGTGATAAACTTGAATACATGTGTGACAAGTGAAACAGTAACTTAGCAAACTATGTTAAAAACTGAAGAGTACATCCATATAAGTTACAATGTAAAGAATCAATTTGACATAAAGCCAATGTGAAATGCACCCGCAGAGAAAAATATATCGTGTCACCGGCAATTCGCAAGAAATAGGCTGTGATATGTTATGCTGCTACAAGAATCATTTCAGAAACACATAATGAAGACATCATAAAGAAGGCAGATAACTGTCATTATCCCAAATAGATGGATTAAATAAATATGTTCCACGAGAATTTCTCATTTAACCCTTTAGGTGCAATGGTATTAAGGGTATAGATCCATTTGGATTCACATTGGGAGATCGACAATGGGCTTTGTCCCAATGTGATCCACACTGCTCTACATTGCACTGCTCTGCAAAATGCATACATACTGTATGATGGTATAATTTGCCCAAGGTGTAATTTCAGCTTCATCTCACCACTTTAATTGTCTAAAGGTGTTATGTCTGCAGTAATTAATTGTGAAGTGCCAAGAAATGTGAACAATGAATACTTTATAGTGTTTAAGAATAACATGCTTAGAAAGTGAGATCTTTAGCAGTAGAAGTTGATTTGTCATTTGTCAGGGTTTAATGAAAATGTTCTTTACATTTTAATTTGCTTCATATTAAGTAACCCACTAAATCACTCCAAACGACTGTACTTCTATCGGTAGTTTATTCATAAAATATTCATTTTTTCCCCTTAATATTTATTAGTCATTATTTATGAATGGTGTAGTTCTACACATTTTGATATTTAGAGTGAGAAACCAAGATTACTGTACTTAATAAATATATTTAGTATTAAAACCTACTGTACTGATAATAAACATACTGGACCTAATGGTGGCAATGTTCGCGTACTGGAGCTTATTGATTTTTTTCTATTGCCCATGCAAGGAAAGCCCTAAAAATTCCTAGGTTGCATACGTCATTCAGTGGCCAATACCCAGGTATTTATCACCCATTCCGTAACTTCCTCACCTCATCACCAATAACACAAGCAAGTATCTAAGAACCTACGTACACTGAAAGTGAGTTTCTCAGACTTAAAATATTCGGAACTACACCAAGAAAGGGCTTTGCAGTGACATTTACGTAAAGACGCAGAGGGACAGCCCCCAAAACACATAGCCACATCTCTGTCCATATACAAACCATCACCACTCTATTATTAAATAATAGATTTAGTAAATGTTATCTAGAAATGATTGTTTTAATTTGAAACATTGCAAGAACATAGCTTAAACTGGAGGATAAAAACATCAATTGTCATGAGATGTAAAACGAAATTTAAGATACAACACATAAATATTTCTCATAATTTCCCCAGAATTTAACAGACTTTCTTTCACTCCAGAAATCCGGACGTTGAGGGGTACATTTACATACTACATACATACTAAGATCAATTATATGATGATCAAGATGACTTACAGTATGTGAATGTTCAAATATTCTCTCTGTAAAGCATTGCGTAATATATGTGCGCTATATAAGAAACTGTTAATAAATAAATAAAGATCAAATGGATATGAATGCATCCATTCATAGTTTTCGTATCCATCTGATCTAGACCCGGTTCCCGGATAATTTACTAACAGCTCTTTTTTAGGAATGGCATCCTCAGCCAAATTCTGCTGTATAAATGAGTACACCATCTATAGAAATCAGCCATATATGGCCAAAGAGTTCTATCACTTGGGCAAATTTATTACCATTCATACTCAGGGTGACTTTTTCAAAAGGCTTGAGATCTCAGCCTTTTCAAAAACCTGCCATGAGTGCGGTGAAATGCATTAAGGAGGAGATTTAGCAACAGGAGGTATCCATTGGACCGGCTCTATAATTAAAATATCTGCCCTCCCACAGTTGTGGAAAGCCTACCATCGGATATACACAATTGCAACAGCAGTGGTTGGATGCATACTCACCCCAAAGACGCCAAACACATCTCACAGTGGCAACCGGCACCTCCTCACTGCTGCAGAGAGCAAGGTAAAGGCCCGCTCCCCAGGCCCCACCTTTACTGTCCTGTGCTGTGCGTCCTGCATCAGATGGTCCACCCAAATTTGGCTGCGGGCCGTTTGAAGTGACAGCACGGGCCACAATTGGCCCCCGGGCCGGACTTGCCCGCTATAGGCTATGTTACGGTACAGTATGTCACCAAGTCAACAAAGATGTTGAAGTAGCAATGTCCTGCACGCCTTCTTATGGCCAGGGCTGCCGAGGGTACTAATTACCCGGGCCCAGTCTTGCTGGATAAGCTCGGCAGAGGCCCTGCTCCAACCCCACCCATACCTTCCCTCTCTATCCCTCCTGGGCAGCAGCACACACCTACAGCATGTACTGTCCTGACAGCAGGCTCCGCATGAGCATCTCACTGACAGCATGAGAGCTCATGCTGAGCATGCTGTCAGCACAGTACATGCTGTAGGTGTGTGCTGCTGCTGAGGTGGTCGGGGGTGAGGGACGACTTTAGAAAGTTTTTCACCCACTTTAAACATGTTGGGGGCTTGGCCTAATTGCAGGAGGTGACCACACCTACCACGATTAGACCACACCTCCAAAATTTTACCAGGGCCTAGCATACCTCTCGGCTGCCCTGCTTATGGCAGCCTTCAAATTGTCACTTTGGGGTCTCCCTCAGACCTTAGATACCTGGATAAAGTGGGTTGGTGTGACAATTACCAGGCGACAAAGAGTATAATGAAAGGATTTATGACAGATAAAAGATTAAAATAACATGAAGAAACTTGAAAAAGGTTTCTACCCCTGCACTGCAAGTCCAATGGGGAGTGTGTCAGTCACTGCCACCGTTGCTTTTTGAGCATCTGGTGATCTTCTTCCTGGGCACCGTGACTGACATCTGTACTGGGCCGGTATTTATGGCCAGAAATGGTGCCCATTTGTCCAGTGACCAGAAGTGGTGGGCCGTCACTTCCAGGTTTTGCGGTCTGACTAAAAGAGCTTAATAGGTGAATAAATTTATGTTATATTGAGCATATAGTAGCAATAGTAGAAGAGTCTATTTGCCTCTATTGCACTTAGTTTAAGTTCTTTACTTGTTTGGATGTAATCCCGCCATCGGAAATGCCGTGATTTCCGGGTTCTGGCATCTAGTGATCATTTCTGGTTTCTGGATATGGATGATGGTCCGTAAACAGTGGTTGGCTGAAGTGTTCTCATTTATCCTCAAATATCCAATGTCACCAAGGGGCATTGGACGTTAAACTGCTTGATCAAAAAGTGGTAAAAACGCCCATAAAACCGTTCACTCAGTGAACTCAGCTGCATTAGGTGTGAATGAGCTGACAGGCCAATACTACACTATCACTTGTGGCAGTACTTGTTTCATTTCCTGTGGAAGTGGGTGAAAAATCAGTGAAGGACCTGCACTTTGCAATGGCTACTGCACTTCCAGCGGAGAAGTGTCGGTTCGTTGGTGCACACTTCCAGCAGAAGTGGGGAAGCACTCAAGGCCATGCAGAGTCACAGACGCTGTGCTCTTTCTGGCGGATGTGCCCTAGCCACCGGGAGTGGCGGGAAAACCCCTCATGTGCTTCCAATATTGTAATGATGTTTTGTATACAAATATGGACTTTTGTGAACATTAGCCACGCTTCTGATGAAGGAATGCCTTGCGTTAAGTGTGGATTTTTATGGTAGCCTGACTGTGGCTGCATGCAGTAGATTCTTGGTTCAGAGTGGAGGACTTGATGCCAGTTTGAGGACTTCCTTTATAATGCAATCTTAAACCATCCGTTTAACATTAAATTCAGGTTGTTTTTTTATTACATATTGCACTATGATGGTTTTTATGTTCTACCTGGATTATTCCCTTGAATTAATGAAACTGGGGGTGAAATTTAACAGGATTATATATTCATAAAGTGAGAGAATTGGAAAGTGATCTCCAGGTTTTTCAAAGCGGCAATCAATTAAACTTCAAAATCAAATTGGTTTAGAAGTGTAAATGATTGCCGCTTTAAAAAAAACTGGAGATTTCTTTCCAAATATCTCACTTTCTGAATCTCTCATCCTATTAAATTTCCCTGTGTGTCTTTTCTGCAGGTTAAGAACTGCTATTCTGTGAACTACATCATTGTTTGCCAGTTATGTATATGTCATATACATGTCAAGTATCCCTTATCCAAATTTCCGTTATCCAAATTATTCTGTAAACCATAGACTCCAGAATGTCTTTTTTTTGCTAATAACCTACTAGGTACATCTGTAACTGGCACTACTGAGAACATGATCTGTAACTGGCACTACATTGTACATCTGGAACTGACACTACAGGGGACATGATATGTAACTGGCACTACTGGAGATATGATCTGTAACTGGCACTACTGGGGACATGATCTATAACTGGCACTACTGGGTACATCTGTAACTGGCACTACAGTGGATATGATATGTAACTAGCAGTACTGGGTACATGATATGTAACTGGCACTACTGGGGACATGATCTCTAACTGCCACTAAATACAGTATGTGCAAGAAAAAGGATTGCTTAGCATTGGAGTTCAGTGCCTGAGATAGTACACAAACTTTGTTTCATGTTTTGCACCGTTTCATGCACAAATAAAATATATTTGTGTGTATTTCATGTGTTTGATGTGTACAAAAGAAATGCAAGGTAGCTATTTAAATATAAAAATATTCCAAATTACGGAATAATCCTGGTCCTGATAATTTTGGACGAGGGATACTCAACCTGTACTCACTTTATGGGTGTATACTCTGTGAGAGAACTCTATTAAGAGTAGCGCTGTTATTGGAGCAATTTCTGCAGTGCGGTGAGGGGCGGCGGTGACGGGCTGCGCCCATGGGAACGCTCAGCATTTCATGGGCATTCCCGTGAAAATGCGTGGTGGTGCCATGCTAATGTGCCCATGACACACATGAGGGGGGGGGGGGGGGGGAGGCCAGCTGACGTCAGTGGATGTCAGCTGCCTGCCCACTTCCAGCACAGGGTGCAGGCAGATCTAAGACACCACAGAGGTGATCGCGGCATGCGAGGGTGGGCAGACATGCAGGCGGCATTTGGTGGACTCGCAGCTTTATGAGTCAACCTGAATATGGTCCTTTGAAAATCTCATTAAATCTATGTGGGCATATTTAGATCTTGCCAATGGACAGACCCATGAATCCTTAGTTAAGCTACTGGTACCAAGTAAAAACAAGGTAAATGTTGTGTAAAATAATGGGTTTTATCCTTCCTTATGAAATGAAATATTGTAATAGTACCAAAATATTAATTTAATAAAGGGTATTTTCCAGTGAATATGGATGCAAGGAAATAAAGTAAAATATATAGGGTGTACGGTTTGTTCATTGCATGAAAAATATGTGCATGCAGTGATAAATCAACCAAATTGTATGCTGTCACTTTAAAACGCCTTCAATTCATCAATGTCCATCTCAGTGTTTGAGTGAAAATAAAACAAATAACAACAATGCATTTCACAGGGCTCTGTCTGCTTTCTTGTGTGGAGAGTGAAAATAAGATGTTTACTATACTCCTAAGATTCATTACTTCCCCGCTGCACACTTGGTACTACATCTGAATATTTAACCACTTGTCCACTGGAACTAGTCACCAGCTGTGTTAAATATTTACTCAACTTTAATGTCTAAATACTTTTGACAAGTTAAGTGAAAATAATGTTTTGTATACAATGAGTGACTTTCATGTTTATGTTGGTGCCAGTAGGGCCTCTTATTGAGAATCAATGGTTTTCTGCAATGGGTCAGTAATGTCTAATGTAGGGTACACACCAGGACGACCACCGTCGTTCACGACCGATAGACGACCATGGAACGATTTCCCTTGGACTTCCCGGGAGCTCCCAGGCAGTCCCCAGCAAACGATTAGCAAAAATTGTGTTTTTTTGCGGAACGATCTAGATCCGATCCCGATGCGCCCGCGATGGTCGTTAAGACGGTCGGATCGCTGGTTTTTGTTTTTTTGCAAGAACACATGCGACCGTCGTCAGATGGGCCTTTGAAATTTGAATGACGGGGCTGGACTAGCAGAGGGGGGAGGACTAGCAGAGGGGGATAGGAATAGCAGCAGCCATTTTAAACCAGTGTATTTCTGCTTTGTTACTAGTGAGGCTTGGTTTATACCTGCTGAACGCTGGACATAGCTATTTACACATTACTTTGTTTTGCCTGCCATTACAAAGTGTCTTTTAACCCTGCACTATGGAGAATGCAGTGATGGGTAGTCACCAGCAACAGTACCTGCTCTATTATGCAGTTTTGAAGCTCAGGCGTCAGAGAGCCCAGCGCAGGAGAGAAAGATCATGCTGGACAAAGCAGTGGCTACTTCAGCGTCAGACTCGTTCGCACATGCCACTGCTCAGGGACATCAGGGAGAATAACCCAGACGATTTTCGTAACTTCTTGAGGATGGATGATGCCACATTCCAGGAATTGCTGCGTCTGGTGACTCCCCACATCGAGAAGCAGGATACCAAGTATCGCATGGCTATCCCTGCTGAGGAACGGCTGGTGGTGACCCTGAGGTTTCTTGCGACAGGACGGTCTCTTGCTGACCTAAAGTTTGGATCCCTCATCTCCCCGCAAGCTTTGGGCCTCATCATCCCGGAGACCTGCAAAGCCATTGTGAAGGTGCTGCAGTACCAGTATTGCAAGGTAAGATGAAATATACACTGTACACTTTATTGTGCAAACAAAATATTTTTATTTATAATTTAGGCCTAGGACAGAAACAGGTTTTTTAGGCCTTTCATGGTTAAAACATGTAAAATAGTAAATAGATTGTGTCAACACAAATATATTATAATACCATATATAAAAGATATTGTACAAAAACACACACTATATATAAAGATTTAAGTATGTATGACCCAGTTTAAACTTTCCCACTAAGTACGGGCTACTGTGTGGCAGAGGATGTCTGCCGCAGATAAGTAAAGGCTGCGGCCCACATAGCGCATGGCGCAGATGCAATGGTCCCGGCCCCATTGATGTGCGCCATACGCCATGTGAGCAGTGGCCATCACATACCTGCAGCTGAGACCATGTCTGCCGCACAGTACCCCATACTATTGGCAAAGACAAAAGGGTAATAAATGGAGTTTGCTCTCCAGATTGAGGAGAATCCTGTTCTCCCTCTGGTAATGCAGGTACAGGTAGCAGCATATAAAAAGAAAAAAAAGACACTCTGGTAACTTCTGAAACAGGCCCTTACAACAGTAGGGATAAGGTACTGTGTGGCAGAGGATGTCTGCTGCAGATATGTAAAGGCTGCGGCCCACATGGCGCATGGCGCAGATGCAATGGTCCCGGCCCCATTGATGTGCGCCATACGCCATGTGAGCAGTGGCCATCACATACCTGCAGCTGAGACCATGTCTGCCGCACAGTACCCCATACTATTGGCAAAGACAAAAGGGCAATAAATGGAGTTTGCTATCCAGATTGAGGAGAATTCTGTTCTCCCTCTGGTAATGCAGGTACAGGTAGCAGCATATAAATAAACAAAAAAAACACACTCTGGTAACTTCTGGAACATGCCCTTACAACAGTAGGGATAGGTACTGTGCGGCAGAGGATGTCTGCTGCAGATATGTAAAGGCTGCGGCCCACATGGCGCATGGCGCAGATGCAATGGTCCCGGCCCCATTGATGTGCGCCATACGCCATGTGAGCAGTGGCCATCACATACCTGCAGCTGAGACCATGTCTGCCGCACAGTACCCCATACTATTGGCAAAGACAAAAGGACAATAAATGGAGTTTGCTATCCAGATTGAGGAGAATCCTGTTCTCCCTCTGGTAATGCAGGTACAGGTAGCAGCATATAAAAAGAAAAAAAAGACACTCTGGTAACTTCTGAAACAGGCCCTTACAACAGTAGGGATAAGGTACTGTGTGGCAGAGGATGTCTGCTGCAGATATGTAAAGGCTGCGGCCCACATGGCGCATGGCGCAGATGCAATGGTCCCGGCCCCATTGATGTGCGCCATACGCCATGTGAGCAGTGGCCATCACATACCTGCAGCTGAGACCATGTCTGCCGCACAGTACCCCATACTATTGGCAAAGACAAAAGGACAATAAATGGAGTTTGCTATCCAGATTGAGGAGAATCCTGTTCTCCCTCTGGTAATGCAGGTACAGGTAGCAGCATATAAATAAACAAAAATACACACTGTGGCCCTTGTGTGGCAGAGGATGTCTGCTGCAGATATGTAAAGGCTGCGGCCCACATGGCGCATGGCGCAGATGCAATGGTCCCGGCCCCATTGATGTGCGCCATACGCCATGTGAGCAGTGGCCATCACATACCTGCAGCTGAGACCATGTCGATGGTAAATGATAAAGTAGCCTATTTTTTAAGACAGATCCTCAAAAACAGGACACTCTGGATCTTCTATCAGTAAAGAACTGTAGAATTGACGGTACTGGGGGGGTTTAGAAGGCTGTGTAGGTGTTGACTGGGTATGTGTTGGAATTGTGCTCGACTGGCCTGCTACGGTGGCAGGCGGAGTAGGCACTGGTGATTCTAATGACAGTGGTGTGTCTGGTGCACTACCAATGCCAACTATTTTAGTGCCACTGTTGAGATACCCTAAACTGCCATTATACACCAACTCCATGCATAACTTTTCAAAAGTAAGTTGCTGGTCAGGAGCCATGTTGCGAACACACTCTGCCACATAAGTGAAGTAGTTGTCATGTTTGTCGGGGTTTCTTTGCAGGACTTGATGTGCCCGCATCATAAATTCTTCATGTGCCGCTGCTTCTCCTTTTTTTCCTTTGCCACGCATTTTTTTGGCACGGGGGAGTGGTGGAGTGGGTTCCAGGGTGGGTGGCGGAGTGCGTGCCGGAGTAGGAACTTCGTTCGATGTGCATGCATTCTCAGATAGGACAGATAGGTCTGGGGTTGCAGGTGGGTAGTCACCAAGCTGTAAAAAAATTGAACATGTTTACTAATCAATTCTATTTACTTCTAATTTCAGTTCCCTACCAGCGTGAATGAATGGAAAGTCATCGCAGAGGAGTTTGAACAGCGATGGAACTTCCCAAATTGCGGTGGAGCCATTGATGGCAAACATGTCCGCATAGCCCAGCCTATCAATAGTGGTTCCTACTATTTTAATTACAAGGGCTATTTTAGCATTGTACTAATGGCTGTTGTTAATGCGAACTATGAGTTTATCTTCCTGGATGTAGGAAGGAATGGCCGTGCATCGGATGGTGGCACTTTCAAGGACACAAAGTTCTACGAAAGGCTCATAGCGAACACCCTTCACTTGCCGTCTGTCCAGGAAACTAAACAGGGGCTTAACTTTGTTTTTGTGGCTGACGAGGCTTTTGGCCTGCACGAGCATGTCATGAAGCCATATGCGCAAAGGGGGTTGAACCATGACAAAAGGATCTTTAACTACAGGCTATCCAGGGCACGGCGTGTTGTGGAAAATGCTTTTGGCATCCTGGCAAGCCGGTTTCGCATTTTCCACACTGCCATTAACCTGAGGGTGGACAAAATTGACTGGGTTGTCACGGCGTGCTGTGTCCTGCACAATTTGCTCCGCAGAAAAGCCACACAGCAAAGGGCTACAGGCACAGCACTCCAAGAAGACCAAGAACTGCCAGAGGAGGTAGTGCAGATATCCTCCTTGCAAACCCCAACACAACGCTACACAGGGAGTGCACGAGCCAAACAGGTGAGGGAAGAGTACATGGCCTACTTTAATGGGGAGGGCGCTGTGGATTGGCAGGAGGAATCAATTAGATAGCCAAAAAAATAGACTCACCGATGCAGACTGCGAATTCTCCTCCTCCTCCTGCGCCGTGACTTCTTGGTTTTCATGTTCTACCATAAGGACTACTCCTGTCCTCATCGACTCCTGGCTGAGGGTGAATGTCAACCGGTCATAGTACCAGAGCGATGTTTGATACATCTCGTCGACTCCAGCACCAGACTTCTTTGCAGCCTCCATCTTCTTGTGTTCCTTTAAGAACACCGTGCGCATATTCTGGATGCGTTTCCTCACCCATTCAACATTGGCCTCTGGATGAAATGGAAGACTGTAGCGTGCCAACTCCTCCAAGGCTTGGTTTCTTTTCATTTTGTTTGAATACTCCTTGGATTTGGTTCTCCACAGGCATTCGTGTGTACGATATTTTTCAATAAACCCTTCCAAAAACTCTTGTTCCTTTGCGTTGGACATTGGGACTGTAAAAAGATAAAACCATTTTAGTTGTTTGTTTTGTTTCATATTTAAATTTTTATAGTTATAGTTATACCCATGTTTTGTTTCATATTTAAATTTTTATAGTTACACCAGTTACCTAGTTCTTATGTTTTAAGTATTTAAAATGTTAATAAACTTTTATGAAAACCACTATACATTTTATTGTGCAGATTGCTATTCACACACACAGGTGAATGGGGCCTAGCAGAGAGGAGTGCATGGAATACTGCAATGGTGGACAATGGTTTATGTATATATATCTATATATACACAAACACACACACACAGGTGAATGGGGCCTAGCAGAGAGGAGTGCATGGAATACTGCAATGGTGGACAATGGTTTATGTATATATATCTATATATACACAAACACACACACACAGGTGAATGGGGCCTAGCAGAGAGGAGTGCATGGAATACTGCAATGGTGGACAATGGTTTATGTATATATATCTATATATACACAAACACACACACACAGGTGAATGGGGCCTAGCAGAGAGGAGTGCATGGAATACTGCAATGGTGGACAATGGTTTATGTATATATATCTATATATACACAAACACACACACACAGGTGAATGGGGCCTAGCAGAGAGGAGTGCATGGAATACTGCAATGGTGGACAATGGTTTATGTATATATATCTATATATACACAAACACACACACACAGGTGAATGGGGCCTAGCAGAGAGGAGTGCATGGAATACTGCAATGGTGGACAATGGTTTATGTATATATATCTATATATACACAAACACACACACACAGGTGAATGGGGCCTAGCAGAGAGGAGTGCATGGAATACTGCAATGGTGGACAATGGTTTATGTATATATATCTATATATACACAAACACACACACACACACACAGGTGAATGGGGCCTAGCAGAGAGGAGTGCTTGGAATACTGCAATGGTGGACATTGGTTATATGTATACACACACAGATGGGGCCCACCCAAAAAAACAAAAGTGACATGGTCGGGTGCACGGTTGCCAAACCAGTGCTTTATACACACTATATACATTGGTGGCAACAGTGGGCATGCATAGAAGAGCATTGGGAGTGCAAACATACCAGGTTGTTGTTCTGGGAGATGAGACAAGAAGGAGAGTCCAACTGCTGCGCCAGCGCTGTTTGCTATGTGGAAAAACATGGCGCCGGGGGAGTGTTTAGGAAATGCCACTCAAATAGGCTGGATCAAACGACGGACGCACCGACGGACGGACGACGGAGGCGGCAAAAAACACTCACGATCTGCATACGATTGACGGTCGGTCGGCCTGGGATTGACGGATCCTACCTGCAGCACGTAGGACCAAAGATGCGACCAAACGAGCGGCGTGAACGCGCATTGGATCGGAATCGGATCAAATAAATGGCAAAAACACACGATAGTACACACAATCTGCATACAACCGGTCGGAATCGGATCTAAATTGACAGAATCGTGCCCTAGTCGTCCTGGTGTGTACCTAGCATAAGTGCAGGGAACCAATTTATATGGGCACCACTATAGGACCAGACCAAATGCTGAATAGTACTGGGATTATCAATTTATTTCATTTTGCCAGACAAGATAGATCAATTAGTATGCTGTCAGTACATGGTCAGCATTAATCACACTGTATATATATATATATTTTTTTTGTATTATAAAATGTGCCTGTATGCCCTGCAGTTTAGCAAGAAATAATAATACAGACTGAGTCTTCCATATCTAAAATTCCAACATGGCTGGGTTAGTGACACCTTTGCTTTCTGATGGTTCAATGTACACAAATTTTGTTTAACGTACAAAAATTGATTTTAAAATATTTTACAAAATTGGCTTTAGACTATGGGCAGTGGCGGTTTATACCTATGAGCTGCAGGGCTGCAGTCCCCCCCCCCCCCCCAGGTAAAATCTGCCACTGTAGTGAAGCCAGATGTAGTCTGTGAGACTTCCAATTGGAAGTCCAACCTGCCAGTCACAAAGGCAGTCCCATTGGTAGGTGTTCCCTACCTCCAGGATACCTTTGTGCGGGCTGCCGTGCAAAAATTGTGATTGCGCATGCGCAGTACCTATATCGATACTGTGCACGCGCTGGTCCCGGTGCCTATAATTTTTATTGAACAGGCGCTGGGACCAAGATTGCTTCTATGGGCTGTTGCCCAAGCAGCCCATAGAAGCTGGCCGCATGCGCATTACACGTTTGTACTGCATATGCGCCAGTCCCAGCGCCTGTCATCACAGCACAGGCGCCGGGGACAGGACTAGAGGAAGCAGCAACAGGGGAAGGGGGTGCCTGAGTCACGGTACCCCCGCTGCGGCCAGAGGCAGCCCCCCTCTCCAATAAGGTACGAGCCGCCACTGACTATGGGGCTGATTTATCACCATCCGCATCTGAGCATGTGGTTGTGCTTAACATTGGCCAAACTCGCCATGTGATAATTGCATACATCGTATGTATTGCATGCAGGAACAGAGCTTGAGATAACAGGGAAGTGGGTCTTGCAGTCGGCGGCAAGGATGCCAAGCTTAATACTATGAGGTGGGGCTCATGACCAATTGCACCCAGACTCAAGCATCAATGACAGAAGGCAGTGCTTCAATTTTGATGGATTTGAAATCCAGAGAAGTAAAGTACTTTCATTCCATGTGGTTATCTTGTATCTTGTACATCCATAGTTGTACTTTTTTTCTTACAGGAATCTCACCCTTTGTCCTCTCCACTAAGCTATTTCTGTGCCCCCAGTGTCATGCTGCAAATCTTGGCTTTCTCTAAACCTCAGAACATAAGAAGAAAGTGGTGGTTGCCATAGACATGCACAGAAACCAAGATGGAACTGTTGAAATGGGAAGCATGTATAACCATGTCCACTAGTTCAAAACCTTTCACTACATCTAACACACCTCATTCCCTTTATCTGCTCTCCTATACTCTTCTCCTTGCAGTTTAGTCCCTTGTCTCTGTTCACCTGTTCTCTTACAGCAGGCATTCCCAGCCTTGGTCCTCACTGCACACAAACGGTGCAGGTATTATTGATATCCAGGCTTCAGCACAGATGGTTAAATCAAAATATCTCAGGCACTAATTAAGTCAACTGGGCTCAAGCATGGATATTATTAAAACATTGAGGGCCAGATGTATCAAGCTTCAAAAAGTGATTAAGTGGAGAGTAATAAACAAAAAGCCAATCAGCTCCTACCTGTCATTTTTTAAACACTGGGGCAGATGTATTATAGTGGCGCAGCAGGAATGGACATTGACAAGATGTATTAATATCTTGTCTACCATAGCGGGGGAGCGCAAACTCCCACCTCCGGTGAGGTCCCCTCCTGGAGACAGCGCATCAGTTAACACTGATGCGCTGTCTCCTTCCCTCTGGCTAGCTGGACTGGGCATGCATTGGAAACTTGTTGCTCACGTGAGATCTCCATCGCAGCCCTGAGCCAGCAACAGGGCCAATGCTGCTAACCGTTCATACATTCACCCTGCATATTAGGTTGCTCTTATTTAGATGGCAGCGCCGATATGGAAAGGGGCACATAGCGCACCTTTAATTTAGCACATACTCTCTCCTTCATACATGGGGAGAAGCAGTATCAGTGCACATAACGTGCACTGATACCCCTTCTCCCCCATAATGACTCTTCCTACATCTGCCCCACAGCCTGTAACATGGCAGGTAGGAGCTGATTGTCTGGTTGTTTATCATTCTCCATTTTTTCACATTTTGAAGCATGATAAATCTGGCCCTGACTGAGGTTCATGACTGAGGTTCAGAAATGCCTGCCAAATCCATTGTGTCTGCTCTCCTGTATTCTCCTCTATTATTTAAATTCATTGTCTCTGCTTGTACTCTTATCCATATAGTCTCTTCCCTACTTACTGTTTCCCAATACCATATTTGTTATACTTTATCCATTCTTACTGTTCTCCTTAGATTCGAATCCATTGTCTCTGTTCTCCTATACTATATTTGTTATACTGTTTGCCATGGGTCTTCAAACTGTGGCCCTCCAGATGTTGTGAAACTACATTTTCCAACATGCATTGCCACATTTTTTCCTATAAGAGCATGCCAAAACTCAGGGCATGCTGGGACATGTTGTTCGACAATATCTGGAGGGCCACAGTTTAAAGACCCATGCTGTATACTACTCCATTGTGTCTGCTCCTCTCTATTATCCTCGTTATGTTCTAATACTTTGGGTGTGATGTAATGCCTCCTGAGTTCAGCAGCTGTGAAGGATGCCGGTAGAACTCGGATGTTTTTTAAAGGGGCAATCATTTATAAGACAAGATTTTGCCTTGTAAATGATTGCTCCTTTAAAAAAAGTCAAAGTTTGTTGGCATCCCGTAGTGCTTTTCACACCATCCGGTTTTGCCTGAAGGGTAAAATGATGGACAGCAAAAAGCCATGCTAGGAATTTAATGCATACTGAGAGGTGTAGTGTCCTTACACATGGGCCAACCCAGCCTCCAGGTAGCAGCCAGATGTATCCACTGAGAAGCTGACACATGACACAAATATTGTTTAACACAGGCAGATCGGGCCTTTCACACACACCAGTTTTAGGTGTACTGCTGCAGCAATCCCCTGCTCCCAACTTGACATCACACTGAAACTCCACTCCCAGAATTAATTTGACAAGCATGGCAGAAATATATGCATACCTCCCAACACTCACGATTTCAGCGGGACAGTCCCGATTACCGGGTCCTGTCCCGCTGTCCCACCCGCGGCCGGAGGTGTCCCGCTGCGGGGGGGGCAGTTGGGAGCCCCCCCAATTTAACAGAATAGATGCTGTGAGCATGCGCACAGCGTCTATTCCCGGCCGAAAACGGGGACGTGGCTTATTTGCATAAGCCGCACCCCTCATTTACATAAGCCGCGCCCTATTTCTGCAGCTACAAAGTTGGGAGGTATGTATATGTAGATATATTTTTATATTTTTTTAAAACACACAAGTACATCTGGCTAAAAAACAGTGCTTGTGAAAGGCACTGCCATTCGGCAAAAAACAAAAAGTTTGTCCGGCTTTTTGCCATCTGGTCAAACCTGGAGTGTGTGAAATAGCCTGCAAGGCCTCTGAACTCAGACAGCATTACATCCTGCCCTTTGTCTCTGCTCTTCTGTACTCTTGGAGGTAGAGTCTGGTCAGTAAATGTGGATAAGCTGCAAGTCAGAAACAGAAACAATGAAACGGAGAGACAAGGAGTTACTGAAGATAGAGGGCCAAATTCATACTTGGATGTTGGCCTGACTGTCTTTTGGTTCTATAATGATCATGTGCAGATACTGCAGGGTACATTCTTAATTGACCCATTTAACTAGGTAAGTGACATATGCATAAGCATATCCATTTTATTAAGGGGTGCACCATCGTGTCTATCACCGCCTACTGGGCGTGCTGCAACACTTTACACTATAATGCCCATTACACATAATGCCACACACCATAATGCCCATTACACAGAATGCCACACACCATAATGCCCATTACACATAATATTATAATCACAATATACAAGAATATACTGATACAGAAAATGATAGATAGATAGATAGATAGATAGATAGATAGATAGATAGATAGATAGATAGATAGATAGATAGGATTGATTAATGGAGAGATACTCACATTTATTTTATTTTTCCACCTAAATTAAATTAAACTATAGTCCAATTTATAGATTATTAGAAGGGTTAACATGATTTACAGGTCAATACTACAAGTTTTAAACTCTATCACATTAAGGGGGCATTAAATGCATGACTATATTTAGACAGTCAAAAATATTGTCACTTTTCAACAAGAACAGGTCGAGTTTACATTCAACCTATTAAATCTATCAGCCAGTCGGATCCGACTGTCGGAAATGTTCTGATGGTCGGAAAGCCCACAAATAGGCGAAAACAGCTGCAGATTGCCATTTTCTACAATGCAGATTCGACTGCAAATGTTGAATTTCCATGGGGGGACAATGCTGCGAACATGGCCGCATTTAATAGGTTTGTGCCGATATTTGGGATATATATGTGTACACATTGAATACACATATAATAGAACTACCATATCTTCATAGCATAAAAGCTATGGAGCAACTGATATTTCTGCAGGCCACAGTGAAAAAGGCACATATGTTTAGAAAAAGGGTCATGTGACTTTACAGCGTAATGCATTCACAATGTGACTATTAGAATTACGACTAAGACATTTCTATTTAGCTCTTTTCACTATTGTATCAAATGTTTTCTGTATTACAAAAAGAAATAAAATCAGGTTTACAGTGTTTTACTTCTATTGACTTGGTATCATTTGGTAATTTGCCCTTCAGGCACAATGTGTTAACATCTTGCAGCACTTTCATCAGTACAGATGTCTTTACCTGTCATTTATGTTTATTAGCATTCTTATAAAAAATGGAAAGTGCTGACTGTTCCTTAACTCGCGGGGAAAATATGGTGTTTGCAGGAAAGATAAAATAAATGGTTTCTGTACAGATCAGATAGAGGGGAAAGAGAAAAGCTGAATAAAATAATAAATACTTCACTGAATTCTTTAATAGCATTTCCAGTGTTACTGACACACGCACATGAACCCATGTCTGTACGCACGTACATACGCACCCACGTGTTTTTACAAATAGTTTTTACATCTTTTGGGAAAATCATCTATAGATATGTCTAGTGTCCTTTTGTGTGACTCCGAAACACTGCCATCTGTTGGCAGCAAGTGAAACTACATCTATTTCTCTCTCACACATGGACAAACACAGAGGCAACCACAAGGTAGCAGACCAGCTTTTGAAGCATTTGCTTTGAGTGAGCTTACTAGTATTAAATAGCAATCAACAGGGGGCGTGGCCTGGAGTAGCTCGGAGTAGGCAGCATTTCTCAGCTCTCCCGCATCCATCCTGTTAAAAATCCTGTTTTTTGGAGGAAATTCCTGCTCTACTGCAGATATACTTAGAGCCTGCGCTCCGCGGACCCTTCTGATTGAAACTACCTAATTCCCATCTAGCTGCCTGTGCACTTACAAGCCGAAGTTCACCACTGCCTGGTCCGGAGTCCGTGACAGCCTCTCTGTGCGGAGCGCGGCTCTTGCTGTCTTCACACCCTGCTGGTTTGCCCCGGCTTTTCTTTTCTTTGGTGGCTTCTCCCGACCGCAGGCTGCATTGTCTGGTGAGCTGATCCCCAGTGTCTAATATCCGCTCTGCTGCTTTTACTGGTGTGATCACCAAGAACCGCCATCTTGGAATTGCACTGCCGCGTGAAGGAGGTGAGCTCTGGCGGTGTGCTAGCTGCTGCCATCTTGCTGCTCTGCCGTGGTTAGCAGACTTGCCTACAGTGGGACACTCGTCTTGTACTATGGAGAGTCCTATACAACAACTCCTCTGTGCTATAGCTGCTTCTACTGAGAGGCTTCTTCGTATATTTGATGCAGCGCCGGGGGACACCGCTTCTCCATGTTCGTATGGACAGGTCTATGTTAGAGAGGTGCAGGAGTCTGTTCCACAGCCTTGCTCTATACAGTTTACAACCTCTGTGACTAAGTGTGCACTGGAATATGCAATGTACCAGTCTGCGCCTAAAGCTGACTCCATCCACTGCATCATTGCTAAATGTCCTGCTCTGACCACTGTCCTTCCTAAGAAAAATCCTATAACCCTAACAATGACTGAGCTAAATCCCCACAACTTGCTTGTTATCGGAGAGGGAGGCTTTTCTGTTTACTACTGTGCACGATGGGACAAGGCTGTTTCTGAGAGTCTGTACCCTCAGGTCGTGAAATACTGGCCGGACTAATAATTAAGTTCAAGTATACCTCTCTACTTTGATTACCGTTCCTGCCATCCTTTTGCCTTAAACTGTTTCTAATATATGCACTTTTGCTAAGTACTGTTTATAACCACTGTGCGTTACCTATTGTGTTTGAAGTGTGAGGTCAGAACTAATCTATCCTGTTTAGAGTCACAGTGATATATGTAGTTTTCTACAATACCATTGGTACACACTACAGTATATGACATTTACTCGATCTACATGTTGGCTGGGTAGAGCTGATTCTCGTACAGCTTAGGCCTCCAAGCTTACTAAGATTTGCATATTCTTATAGTATAATATGATGGAGTATTTATATGTCGGAACGGAGGTTAGATGCTATGTGTAATTTTGCTCTACATCCTTGTATAGCGGGAGAGCTGGGTTTATCCCTGCTAAGGTCATTAATCTATTGCCCCTGTTGGTTATACTTTTATTTTACTGGAAATGGGTGGGCGGGGGGAGAGGGGGGGGGGGGGTAGTTAGCATAGGTTAGTTAATGGGTATAAGGTATTAATGTTAGGGAATCCAAGTATGCCTGGGGGTAGGTTATACAGGGTGAGGGGTTATGTGGTGGTTTGATTTGGGTAGTTTTGTTTTATTTACTTTATACATTTCTTTAAGCATACAGACAATGCAATCTTATCTTGCTCGCAGTTTGGAGAAACATGACAATATATTATATAATATATTATGTTTTCGAATATACTGTACATCCTGATACTGTCCATTTTATATGTCCTTTATGAGTAATATTCTACTTTATATTTTATATCACCCTTGTATGTCGGTGCCCGAGTGGCGCCTTTGGGCACTGATGTGCTACAAAATCATTTGTTGATATTCTATTAAGGGCTACCATGATTACCCTGCATTTCTATTATTGCACTGATTTTATTGTCGCTAGATGTATACACATCCTACTACATATCTACTACGTATGTTTTTAGGGTCATTTTTTTTTCCTACTTATATTACTGTTTATAGCAAAAAATCAATAAAAATCATTGAATAAAAAAAAAAATAGCAATCAACAGATTTCTTATAGAATACAAAGAGGAGTGTATCTCGCACAAGACACGTACAGACTGACGGAAAATTTGAAGAACTAGCAATGTTAGTAATTATAGTCTTATCATTACTGTATGTATAATGGGGATTAGAGGTGCCCCCAGAAATCAAATATTTAAGTATTCAAAACACAAGTGGGTGGTTGCAGAGAGCAGACTTCCACTATATTATTAATGAGTTATGATATGTTGGTAATTTTAAAACGTAGCTTGTAATAGTTTCCTTATTAAGATAGTTTTGAATAATTCTTACTTACATAGTTACATAGCAGGTAAGGCTGAAAAAAGACTTGCGTCCATCTAGTTCAACCTGGTATAGATATCCATTGCTGATTTGGTAGGTTCTGATATTTTACAGACAGATTATATTTCTTATTTGTACCCATGGATGTTTTTATCCAGTAAATGCTTGTCCAACTTTGCCTTGAACGCATTTAATGAGCCAGCCGTTACCACCTCTCTGGGAAGAGAGCACATGTCCCCCCGTAAACGTCTCTTTTCCAATGTAAATAGTCCCAAATTGCTTAATCTCTCCCCGTAGCTTAAATTATCTATTCCCCTAATAAGCTTTGTTGCTTGCCTTTGGATTTTTTCTAATTCTATGATGTCCTTTTTATAGTGTGGGGCCCAGAACTGCACTCCGTACTCGAGGTGAGGTCTCACCAATGCTTTATACAGTGGCATAATTACCCTTGAGTCCCTAGTTTCCATTCCCCTTCAGATAATATTTATGCAAATATAAATATACATTAAAGCAATTATTTGCATATGGGCACCATAAAAGCAGTACTGGATATACTGTGCAAAGCATAGAATCTTAGGTAACTATGCAGATTAGCTAAATAATAAATATGTCTTCATAGTCAATGACTCTAATTTGGCAGTGGTGTGTTCCAACAAATCTTGAATAATATATCATTTATAATGGCTTTTTCAATGCTTGGCAAGATTATAGTGAGGCTACAAGACAGAAACCCTCTACAGGGGCATTCAGATTTTTTTTTATGAACATTAACAAATTGATAAAAGGACCTTATTCCTAAACCCATCAAACAGCAATGTAATGTTCATATGCAGTGTTTCCATAACATGAATATAAATGTACAGTAAATAGGCCAATGTTCTATTGCTGTTGTTTGGCAGATTTCTAAGGAAAATAAAAATAAAAAACATAGAAAATGAGAGAGAACGCCAATAAAAAAAAAATATATAAAACAAATTGCAGATATGTTACCAAAGCTACAGATAGGATGCTCACACTATGGGGTCAACTTGGTAATAAATAAATAAATAAACTTATGAAGATGTGAACTAATTCCAACCAGCAGAGCCAATTTGATACCCTAGGCAAAAATGTGTCTTGTGCCCCCTACCACCAGCACTACAGTAGTTCCACCTTTGATCCAGCAGCCCTCTCCCAACAACACAGATCAAAAAAACTTCCATCAACAGCCATTACCGCCTTACCTGTATTAATTCTAATTTTAGTTATCTATGCAAGCAAGAGTATTAGTGGCCACACAATACTTTACAAATCAAATTAGACCACACACTAATTCAACATTATTCACATTATATCACACTAGTGTCCCTTATTCACATTACACCTCACCTTACTTCTCCTTATTTACATCACAACACACCATATTGCCCCTTTTAACACCACAAACCACCGTACTGCCCCTTACCTACATAATACCACACCATATTGCTCCTTATTCACATTTCACTGCACCACATAGCTCATTATTCACATTACAATACACCGTACTGCTCCGTATTCACATCACACAACATTGTATTGCACCATATTCACATCAGCCACACCATATTGCCCTTTATTTACATCACAATGCAGTGTACTACTCCCTATTCATATTGCACCACACCGTACTGCTCCTTATTCAAATCTCACTGTGTTGCCCCTTATTTACATCACACCACACTGAACTGTACATTTAAGCATTAGGGGGCACTTAGGGTTAGGGAGGGGTAGATTAGGCAATATAAAGGGGGAAAATAGGGTTAGACTGCAGAGAGAAGAGGGTTAGGCACAAACAGGATCGATAAGGTTAGGTGGGGGTTTTAGGCACTGAAAAGGGGGTAGGGTTAGGGTTATGTTTCAGATAGAGGAGGGTTAGAGTTAGGCACCAATGGAGAGGGATAGGGTTAAGGAGGGGGAATTAGGATGAAGGACACCATCATGCTTATTGGGTGAAACAATCTAGGGGTATTACCACCTAACACCATTATGTGTTGTGCTGATGTAGTCAGCCTTTACACATGTATCCCTCATGCAGAATGTATGAAAGCTGTTGGTGACCTGATAGAGGCTAGTGCTGCATACACAGGCACTCCTATTCCATTATTTTTACAGCTGTTCAGTTTGGTGTTGAATAGAAATTATTTTTACTTTGACGATACTATGTACCGCCAATGGCTTGGTTGTGTGATGGGGTCCAATGTGGCCCCGTCTTATGCCAATGCCTTCATGGATGTGGTTGATCAGGATTTGTTTTTATTCATTGCTCTTACTCTAGCAAAGTATTGCTGTATTTGAGATATATTCATGATCTCTTGGTATTCTGGACTGGCACAGAGGAGGAACTAGTCTATATTTTTGAAGCTCATAATTGTACCAACAGTTCAGTGAAGTTTACATTCACAATGAGCAGGAGTGTAATGAATGTCCTATATGTGAAGATCAAGTAATTGATCAGAGGATCTCTATCTATATTAAAGAAACATATCGTAATACTATTCTGTGGCATGAAAGCTGTCATCCTATTCTGCTGTGCAAGGGCCTCCCTTATTCTCAAATGTTGAGGTTCAGGAAAATAACTAGTGACCCAACACAAACCAAGATTGATTCAGACCTTATACAAAATAAATTTATGGAGAGAGGCTACAATATATATAGAAAATATTTGATGGCAGCTAAGAATAGAGTGTTACGAACATCTAGAGATATTGCTCTGAATCCTCCTCCTAGAGATGTTAGTCCATTTGACAGAATTCCTTGGCTTACTCAATATGCAACTGGTAGCCCTGAGGTCACTAAACAGGTTAAGCAGCTCTGGCTTCTTATCACAATGGATAAGGAACTATGGAGTTTAAAGAACACATGCATTATTTCTGCTTATAGGCATGGAAGGAACCTGAGAGATATGCTGGTCAAGATTGATGTGACCCACCTTACAAAAAGTGTTGCACCCTCACATTTTTTGACTTGTCTGGCTGGATGTTTTGGTTGTGTGGGGTGCATCACCTGTAGATCAATGCTTACAGGTAAGTTTGTTAGTCACCCTCATACCGTTCATAAACGGCCCATCAGATATCCACTAACGTGTTCTAGTAATTTTGTGGTCTATATTCTATCTTGCCCATATTCTGTCTTGCCCATGTGGCTTTTACTATGTAGTGAAGGCAGAATGTCAGTTTAAAGTGTGAATGGCCAATCATTGCTCGGCCATTAGACATGTACTGACCTCTGGAACAAGTAATCAGCCTGTTGCATGGCAATGTGCACTGATGGGGCACAGTACAGCAAGCATTTGATCTAAAATAATCTACCACCCCCTATATCTTTGAGAGGGGGCAATAGGAGCAATATCCAGATGGATATTGCTATTGGATACCATTCCCCCTAGGGGACTGAATGAACAGATGGGGTTACACCATTTTTTTATGAGGTTCCCCATTTGTTCATCCCCTAGCTCTAGTACGATTGTTTAAATCCTGATAGTTGCTGTTATTCACGATTAACTGCATATATTTAAATTTACCTAATTTTGTTATTTGCACTATTGTATTTTCATAAAAAAGTAATAATGCCACTGCTATGCATATAACAGTTTTTAACCTTATTTTATTTATTCATGTATTATTCTTTTGTTTTTAGTATTATGCTTTTTTTTATGCTTATCTATGGCAACGCCTGTGTCCAGGAAGTCCCGCATCATATCTCCTGAGCCGTTTGATGATGCCAAATGCAGCGCCGGGCCAAAGGGCAACACCAGCGCTCCCACAGATGTTGTCATTTTAGAAGCGGATACTGCACTCTGAGCGGCACAGGTGATGCCTTATTTCTACACATGGCTTTGTATTTTTTCATTACGACCAAATATCGATGTGCTTTCATGTATTTAGTCCTGGCTTGTGGGGATTCACTGCGGTTGCTGGGGACGCACCGCCAGCCTTGCTGCGTTGCTATGCAGCAGGCGGGGTGACATCAGCGGTGCGCGCTCCTGCCTCAGTGACAGGGGGTGTGCGCGCCGCACCCGGCTGCCGGTCTGTTTCACATGGAGTCAGTAAGTGTTTCCTATGTTATATATCTGTGGTCCCGCCGCCGTGCGGGCATATACCTGTGAGTTGCATGTTGTCTTGATAACGATACCGCCGTGTATCGAAACGTTGACCATTATCATGTAACTTTGTGCTATTTTTGATCTATAAACCTCTTTGAAAAAGTCCCCTGGAGTGACACGTCTATTTTTTAACATACTTCACTCCTACTCATTGGCACCCGGGGCAGCTGAATATTGGATACTTGAGTGCCGGTTCGTTTGTTTCCTTTGTACACCGGTTTTGGATATTTTCCTCAACCACCCGGAACAAGGCACCAGTCAGAATTATACCTGACTCCTACCCGCTGGACACCATGAATGCTAATCCCATCGATGGCTGTCGTACTATGCCCTCCACAAAAGGGGTGCTATACAGCATAAATGACATTGAAGCGCAGAAGATTCTATTTGATGCGAATGAAGATGCAACCACTGCCGAGGTATCCCTGGACGACATATACCACCAATTGCTACAACTGAAAAAGAGAGAGACCGATTACTATCTACACGGCTCCTCTTTGTCAAAATACTAAAGACAACAGCTTATCCCTCGAGGCTTCAGGGTTAGGAACACCCCCACCATCGGGCGCTTTAACCCCGAGTTCTGCATGAAATGGGTGGGAGTGCTCAATAAATGCAGTAACGACCTGATGCTTCTCGTAATTGAGGAATCTGCAAGGGAGCTTGATACAGTGCGACAAAAGATCAGCACCTTGGAGACCGTCCATGATATCCCCCTAATCAGGACCTCTAACCCTGAGTGGGCACAACAACTGAGCATGAAGATTGAAACCTACAAAAAAGACCTCCTCAAATTCAAAGCTAACAAATTTGAAATTGTATCTCGTGACTATGAGGACAACTGTGTTTACAGGTGGCTCATGGGCGGCGATACCCGAGCACCCAATTACAGCAGAGGTGGCCAACAACAGCATCGTCGTCGATGTGAACGACAAGTGAGAGAAGTCCACACATCGAATTCTGATAGTGACTTCCACATCAGAGATTCTGACGATCCCTCCGCAGCCAGTGATGTCCCTTTAGACCCCCCAAACTCTCAGACAAGACGAGGACTACCAACCGTCGCTCCCGTCAAAACCAGAGGATCAAGAGAGCTGAGGGCCCTCATGAGGAGCTGATTTATAATTTATCCAATCACCATCTCACCCCCGCTGAAACCTCTGTCCTGAACAAAGGCTTATCATTCATACCCACCAATCCCCACAGTGATATCCAATGGGAAGTCGACAAGCATCGATTTGCACGCAACCTGAGGCTCAAGGAACACTTCCAGCATCATGCCGACACTAATTACGACCAAAATAACATCCAAAAATTCATCCGTACCCGTATCAAGTCGTCCTTCGACCCTGTGTCGACAAACAAATCAGTACCGACATTCACGAGATTGGTTGACGAGGCAGTGGTAAAATACAATGCAGCAGCACCCAGGGCACACTATAACTTATCCAAAGCAGAACAGCTCGTCCTCAAACAATTATCCATATACCGTCACATCATTATCCGTCCGGCGGACAAAGGGGGCGCGATAGTCATTCAAGACCTATCTGACTACAAGGCTGAATTGTACTCCCAACTTGCCGATAATAAAACCTACGTCAAACTTCCAGGTGACCCTACAACACAATATAAGCATGAATTGGATGCCCATTCTCCATGAAGCGGTCCAGAGCAATACTCTGGACTCTAAACTGTCTCAAGCCCTCAAACAGAATTACCCAGTCATCCCCCTCATTTACACGGTACCCAAGATACACAAAAACGTCACCCACCCCCCTGGACGCCCTATCATATCTGCCAATAACTCACTTTATCAACCTGTTTCTAAAATCCTGGATATCATTCTTCAACCCCATATACAAACCCAATCATCGTTTATTAAAGACACCACTGCGTTACTACTACGTCTGCAAGAATTTGAGTCCGTTCAAGAAGACACCAAATTAGTTACTCTGGACGTCAGCAGCCTTTACACCTCCATCCCCCAACAGGCAGGGGTGGCTGCTGTGGCATCATTCCTAAGAAACAATAACATCAGTGACATGGACCATTCCCTGTTCATCAAATTGCTCACCTTGACCCTTGAAAGAAATTATTTATTTTTCGATGGCTGCTTCTACCAACAGACTAGCGGGTGTGCTATGTGGAGCCCCGTGGCGCCTAGCCTGGCGAATATCTTCATGTTTAAGGAAGAAGATGATGAATTCCTAAACAATCATCACCTAAGATATCACATCCTCATGTACGTCAGATTCATCGACGATCTGTTCCTAATGTGGACAGGACCGACAGATCTACTTACGGAACATATGAATAACATCAACTTAAGTTCGTCCCCCATCAAGTATACCATTAACATACAGCCACAGTCAATCAGCTTTCTGGATGTCAAGGTCAGCCTATGCTCTTCCAAAATCGTCACCGAGGTGTTCAGCAAACCCACTGACCATAACAATCTCCTGTTGTCTTCAAGCCATCATCCCAAAAGCCTCAAGCGTGGTCTCCTTTAAGTCGCAATTGATGTGAGTGGCTAGAATATCTAGCACACCTGAAGCGGCACGTGTCAGCACCGACTTGGTCGTCGACAGATTCGTCCATTGCGGATATGACCTTCAACACCTCAAAGCCACACAATCCGAAATACTTAACACACCCCGCTCTGATCTGCTGAAATCCACTCATCGTACCAACAAAGACACCTTACCCTGGAAACAATGTTACACCACTTCCAGCCCGGTGGTCCAACGTGCCACTACAGCTTTGTGGCCAATTGTCAAATCCGACAGATCATTACCGTGCTTCAGAACCACTCGCCCCATGGCCTGTTATACGCGTGGCAAGAATATTAAAGACAAAGTAATGCATGCTGACATCACCAGATTTGACACTGTTCCCCCTAATCCCCACTTTTTACAAAAACCACCAGGCTGCTATAGATGTCTTAAATGCACCACCTGCCACAATATGGTGGTATGCAAAACTTTTCAACATCCACATTCTGACTACTCATTCCCTATCTGTCACGTCCTGACTTGTCTCACCACGCATGTAATATACTTTCTATTCTGCCCATGCCGACAATACTATGTCGGCAAAACCATCAGGACAATTCGGGAACGGATGGCACTCCACCGCTCCGCCATCAACAATGCCATCTCCACCAAGAAAGCGGACCAACCGGTGGCCAGACACTGCCTTGATGCTGGACACACAGTGGCAGATATCAAATTTGTGTTGATCGACCACATACCCGTGCTGTCTAGAGGGGGTGACCATGATGGCCTCCTGCTGAGGCTTGAGGCTAAATGGATATACAAACTTAATACTGTTAAACCATACGGCTTAAATGACCGACTCAACTGGAACTTGTTTTTCTAAACCTTGTGTCGTTTTGAACATATGTCGACTCTGATGTCGACGTTGACGCCATGTAGCTGCTTTCGCCTCCACCCCATTGTGCCTACTTGAGCCAGTGACCGTCTAGACTTCAGTCGCTACAGCAGCCTCTATCCTCCAGTGGAAACATTCACTTGTCAGCCTATGGTCTGCAGTGCGACTCAGCTTTGCCCCTTCATAGCCCCCCTCTTCAGCATCATCATGGACTCAGGCGCTCTTCATAGCATAGCTTTGTATTTTTTCATTACAGCCACATATCGATGTGCTTTCATGTATTTAGTCCTGGCTTGTGGGGATTCAGCAGGCGGGGTGACGTCGGGGTGACGTCAGCGGTGCGCGCTCCTGCCTCAGTGACAGGGGGTGTGCGCGCCGCACCCGGCTGCCGGTCTGTTATATCTGTGGTCCCGCCGCCGTGCGGGCATATACCTGTGAGCTGCATGTTGTCTTGATAACGATACCGCCGTGTATCGAAACGTTGACCATTATCATGTAACTTTGTGCTATTTTTGATCTATAAACCTCTTTGAAAAAGTCCCCTGGAGTGACACGTCTATTTTTTAATGTACTTCACTCCTACTCGTTGGCACCCAGGGCAGCTGAATATTGGATACTTGAGTGCCGGTTCGTTTGTTTCCTTTATATATATATATATATATATATATAATTTCCATGTGTCGGCACTCAAATTGAAATGCAGGCTTTTACTCGCCAGGTGCCTCCCGTATGCTCCGATTAAGACACTGGGGCACTTCACACTCTTCTTGACGGTGGCACTCTGGACTTCCAAAGAATAACGACAGACCACTTGGTTTCTGCAACGTTTCAACGCTTTATTTCGTTTAAAAACGCAATAAAGCGTTGAAACGTTGCAGAAACCAAGTGGTCTGTCGTTATTCTTTGGAAGTCCAGAGTGCCACCGTCAAGAAGAGTATATATATATATATATATATATATATATATATATATATATATATATATATGCAGTTTGGACTCTGAGGAAAACACATGCACAACTTCACCAGGAGCAGCCGGTGTTCCTGCTCAGACTCATAAACTCACTAAAGGGCTAAATGGTTTCCTTTTAAGGACCTATAGGAAATTATATGGTTTCCCGCTTGAGTAATTTGAATGGAAAAGTCTTGTGTATTATCACGGCACCCATGATGTTCATCTTAGTACATCGTATGCATTATATATATATATATATATATATATATATATATATATATATATATATATATATATATATATATATATATATGCAGATAGGGAATCCCAACAAGCAGGACCCCAAACACGGCACTGGTAGGTCTTTGTAAACAAATGGACTTTTATTTTCTCAACGTTTCACGTGATTTAACCGCGTCGTCAGGAGAAACAAGCAAGACAATGATACATACTCACTACTCACCTTATGTAGAGACCAGCACGCTGCATCCCCCGCCCACACACCGCCAATCACGGAGACCGTTCACACCTGTAAGTGGCGCACAGAATGACATCATGCAGCCACAACAGTTCTGGGTTGCATAGCAACCAACGTATCTCCGAGATCAACAGAGCCGGCCGGCGTTAGCAGAACAATGCAAGTCCCCACATAGGTTTTAAAATATACAATTGGACAATACACAAAAAAAATATATATTACAATAAGAATAAATAAAAAGACAAAAATACATATAGATACAGTTAAGAATGACATTTAGTAAAATGTCACAACATACACATAAAAGAAATTAAGAACCAACAGTCAAATAGTTTCAATATTTCAATTAAACACAGTGCTGTGTGTCAAGTGCATCTAGCAGATAATAGATCTACATCAAAGTATTCCAAGCGATACGCTCATTAAGGCCCCTTGGAGACACAGTATCCAATCTGTATATCCAAGATGCCTCCAAGCGTAACAGTTTTTTATTGCGATCACTCCCCCTAATATTCTCTGGTACATGATCAATTATTAAGTATTTGAGAGAACAAAGCTGATGACCATGCATTTTGAAATGCACAGCCACCAGCTGATCACACGGTTTCCCCATCAAAGCTGCTTTAATGGCAGATCTATGTAAAGCCATTCTTTCTTTAAATTTCCTGGCGGTTTTGCCTACATAATAAAAGCCACACGGGCAAATAATAATGTAAGCCACGAATCGGGATTCACATGACAACACATGGCGTATTTTATATTTGAAGGCATTATGAGGATGCCTAAAAGTGCCACCCGTGATTAAATAACTGCAGGTTACACAATTAGGACACCTATAACATCCAGGTTTTTTAGCAGAAAAAGTGTTAAGTATTTTATGATCACTTATATCGGTATGTACCAATAGATCACGGAGGTTTTTACCTCGACGGTAACAGGACAGGGGTCTAGTATTTTTAAAGCATTCCAACTTTTTATCAGAAGCTACAATTGGCCAAAGGGATCGGGTTGCAATTGGCAGTACAGGACTGGACGTGTCAAAGGTAGTAACTAATGTGAAAATTGCTTCTTTGGATTTTAACACAGGTTTTAGAAGATCTTTACGATGTAAGCCTAAAGCTTTACTTTTGGACATTTGTAGCTGCTTAAGGGGGTACCCACGTTCACGGAACTTATCAATAACTTTATCCAACTCAGATGAGAGGGATGACCTGTCACTACTGATCCTCGCCACCCTCACCATCTGTGAGTACGGAAGCCCTTTTTTCAGGGGGGGTGGGTGATGACTACTAGCTACCAATAGGGTGTTCCTATCAGTCTGCTTGGAAAAAACTGATGTCTTAATTTGTCCATTAGTAATGCTTACAAGAACATCCAGGAATGCAATTTCCAAGTTACTACATTTAAAAGTAAATTTGATAGGAGAATCTAATTCTTTTATTTCCTGCATTATGGCCAGGAAGGTGCTCTCACCACCACCCCATACCATGAACACGTCATCAATATATCTACAGAACATCTGGATGTGCGGTCTATGGCGGTGTTCAAAAAATACACTCTGTTCAAAACCGAACATGTATATATTTGCATATGATGGTGAGACCGCCGCCCCCATCGCACATCCAGATGTCTGCAGATACATTTTACCATCAAAAACAAAATAATTGCGGGTAAGGATAAGTTCCAATAATGTCAGATATAGTGTAACATCAAACCCGAAATTTTCAACCTTATGACACAAAAAATCCTTAACTGCCCTCAATCCTTCTCCATGCGGAATTGAGGTATATAGGCTTGTGACATCCATAACACATAACAGTGTATCCGGTGCCACAGTGCCCAATTCCTCCAATTTGTTTAGGAAACAGATAGTATCCTTAAGATACGTGGGTTGGATGGAGATGTGTGGTTGCACCAGCATATCCAAAAGTTGGACGTAGGTTGAAATAAACTCCCCCTGGCCGATATAATCGGTCGACCAGGGGGGTTTGTCGCATTTTTATGGATTTTGGGTAATGTATATAATGCTGGTGCAACCGGGTGATGTACCTTTAAAGCAGAGCAACATTGTCATCAATTAAACCTTCCATTTTTGACTTGTCAAGCAGGTCAAAAAGTTCTTTCTGATAACAAATTGTGGGGTCTCCACGCAATTTACAATACACTGTCGTATCGCTTAATTGGCGAAGCGCTTCCAAACGATAATCATTGATGTTTTGTATCACTATCCCACCCCCCTTATCGGCAGGGCGGATAGTGATAGTTTTATCTTTACTTAAACAATTCAAAGCACGTTGTTCTTCAGCCGATAAATTGCAATGTGAAATTTTATTAACAGCAGTGTACTTATGCATAGATTCACCCAACAGTCTGTCAAACGTTTTCAACGAGGCATTATGGCTAATGGGATCATAAGTGGACAACTTTTGTTTTTTGACAAAGTCCTGCACAACAGATGTAGACACATTGACTTTGTTGACTTTGTTGACTCTGATGACGCAAGTACATCTAAGCGTCCCCCTTTAGGCGCAATCACCCATGGCAGGGGTGGAAAAGCCAAAGGACAAGAAGAGGGGGCCAATGCGAAAGGGAATACAAAAGCACGCACAAAGTCCCGGAGCTAATTTATAATTTGTCACATCGAGTTCTAACGCAGGCTGAAAAATCGGTACTGAACAAAGGACTATCGTTCATACCGACTAATCGACATAATGACTTTAACTGGCAATTGGACAGACACAAAATAGCGCGCAATATGCGCCTTAAGGAACATTTCCAAGGGTCGACACAAAATGTGTCTACATCTGTTGTGCAGGACTTTGTCAAAAAACAAAAGTTGTCCACTTATGATCCCATTAGCCATAATGCCTCGTTGAAAAGTTCGAGAGACTGTTGGGTGAATCTATGCATAAGTACACTGCTGTTAATAAAATTTCACATTGCAATTTATCGGCTGAAGAACAACGTGCTTTGAATTGTTTAAGTAAAGATAAAACTATCACTATCCGCCCTGCCGATAAGGGGGGTGGGATAGTGATACAAAACATCAATGATTATCGTTTGGAAGCGCTTCACCAATTAAGCGATACAACAGTGTATTGTAAATTGCGTGGAGACCCCACAATTTGTTATCAGAAAGAACTTTTTGACCTGCTTGACAAGTCAAAAATGGAAGGTTTAATTGATGACAAATGTTGCTCTTCTTTAAAGGTACATCACCCGGTTGCACCAGCATTATATATGTTACCCAAAATCCATAAAAATGCGACAAACCCCCCTGGTCGACCGATTATATCGGCCAGGGGGAGTTTATTTCAACCTACGTCCCAACTTTTGGATATGCTGGTGCAACCACACATCTCCATCCAACCCACGTATCTTAAGGATACTACCTGTTTCCTAAACAAATTGGAAGAATTGGGCACTGTGGCACCGGATACACTGTTATGGGTTATGGATGTCACAAGCCTATATACCTCAATTCCGCATGGAGATGGATTGAGGGCAGTTAAGGATTTTTTGTGTCATAAGGTTGAAAATTTCGGGTTTGATGTTACACTATATCTGACATTATTGGAACTTATCCTTACCCGCAATTATTTTGTTTTTGATGGTAAAATGTATCTGCAGACATCTGGATGTGCGATGGGGGCGGCGGTCTCACCATCATATGCAAATATATACATGTTCGGTTTTGAACAGAGTGTATTTTTTGCACACCGCCATAGACCGCACATCCAGATGTTCTGTAGATATATTGATGACGTGTTCATGGTATGGGGTGGTGGTGAGAGCACCTTCCTGGCCATGATGCAGGAAATAAATGAATTAGATTCTCCCATCAAATTTACTTTTAAATGTAGTAACTCAGATTTTGCATTCCTGGATGTTCTTGTAAGCATTACTAATGGACAAATTAAGACATCAGTTTTTTCCAAGCAGACTGATAGGAACACCCTATTGGTAGCTAGTAGTCATCACCCACCCCCCCTGAAAAAAGGGCTTCCGTACTCACAGATGGTGAGGGTGGCGAGGATCAGTAGTGACAGGTCATCCCTCTCATCTGAGTTGGATAAAGTTATTGATAAGTTCCGTGAACGTGGGTACCCCCTTAAGCAGCTACAAATGTCCAAAAGTAAAGCTTTAGGCTTACATCGTAAAGATCTTCTAAAACCTGTGTTAAAATCCAAAGAAGCAATTTTCACATTAGTTACTACCTTTGACACGTCCAGTCCTGTACTGCCAATTGCAACCCGATCCCTTTGGCCAATTGTAGCTTCTGATAAAAAGTTGGAATGCTTTAAAAATACTAGACCCCTGTCCTGTTACCGTCGAGGTAAAAACCTCCGTGATCTATTGGTACATACCGATATAAGTGATCATAAAATACTTAACACTTTTTCTGCTAAAAAACCTGGATGTTATAGGTGTCCTAATTGTGTAACCTGCGGTTATTTAATCACGGGTGGCACTTTTAGGCATCCTCATAATGCCTTCAAATATAAAATACGCCATGTGTTGTCATGTGAATCCCGATTCGTGGTTTACATTATTATTTGCCCATGTGGCTTTTATTATGTAGGCAAAACCGCCAGGAAATTTAAAGAAAGAATGGCTTTACATAGATCTGCCATTAAAGCAGCTTTGATGGGGAAACCGTGTGATCAGCCGGTGGCTGTGCATTTCAAAATGCATGGTCATCAGCTTTGTTCTCTCAAATACTTAATAATTGATCATGTACCAGAGAATATTAGGGGGGGTGATCGCAATAAAAAACTGTTACGCTTGGAGGCATCTTGGATATACAGATTGGATACTGTGTCTCCAAGGGGCCTTAATGAGCGTATCGCTTGGAATACTTTGATGTAGATCTATTATCTGCTAGATGCACTTGACACACAGCACTGTGTTTAATTGAAATATTGAAACTATTTGACTATTGGTTCTTAATTTCTTTTATGTGTATGTTGTGACATTTTACTAAATGTCATTCTTAACTGTATCTATATGTATTTTTGTCTTTTTATTTATTCTTATTGTAATATATATTTTTTTTGTGTATTGTCCAATTGTATATTTTAAAACCTATGTGGGGACTTGCATTGTTCTGCTAACTCCGGCCGGCTCTGTTGATCTCGGAGATACGTTGGTTTCTATGCAACCCAGAACTGTTGTGGCTGCATGATGTCATTCTGTGCGCCACTTACAGGTGTGAACGGTCTCCGTGATTGGCGGTGTGTGGGCGGGGGATGCAGCGTGCTGGTCTCTACATAAGGTGAGTAGTGAGTAGGTATCATTGTCTTGCTTGTTTCTCCTGACGACGCGGTTAAATCCCGCGAAACGTTGAGAAAATAAAAGTCCATTTGTTTACAAAGACCTTCCAGTGCCGTGTTTGGGGTCCTGCTTGTTGGGATTCCCTATCTGCCTACACAATTTCTACAAGGGCACGGAGGCTATGGATTATTGAGGAGAGAGTGCCAGTCCGAGTCGTGGATAGATATATATATATATATATATATATATATATATATATATATATATTTAATGCATAACATAAAAAAAAAAAGATTTAAAACAACCAGTCTTATTTTCAGTAATACACAGATAAAGAGCGGGAGCTTCCATCTTCCTCCCTTATCCACAGCATAGGCTACACGCCATAGTCGACTCACTCTTTCCTTGGCAGGGATACCACTTTTTTCCCTGAAGCCTGTTCACAAACCAATCAGCATGCCACAGACTGCACTGTCAAATTTCATTTTCATTGTCAGTGCTGTCAATAGGGGGCGCAGCAGCGTGGATCGGATCCGTAATAGAGATCAGATCTGCAGTGTGGTGGGGGGGGGGGTCTTTTTAGAGCGAAAGACCTGGGGTTACTTAACAATATTTAATCGGATGTGATTTTTTGGGATGAATTCAATGATTTAATGAGATTTAAATTTGCAGCAAAAAAAATGCGATACGGTGCAATTTTTAGTCATGAAAATGTGCGAATTTGAGGACATTTGCGATTTGGGAGACATGGTAATTTTTTTGTGCGTTCTTGTGTAAAAAAACAAAACCAAAAAAACCCGGCGTGGAGTCCCCCCTCCTAAGCATAATCAGCCCCGGGCTCATTGAGCTGGACCTGGTTCCAAAAATACAGGAAACAAAAAGCATAGGGTCCCCCATATTTCTGAAACCAGCCCCAGACTCTTGGGCCGGTCCCGGTTCCAAAAATACGGGGGACAATAAACTGGGGGTCCACCATATTTTGGAACCTACATCGGGCTCCAAAAGCTAGCGGTGTCATGCCACAGCCGTGGGGACAATTTTTACATTAGGTCCCCAGGCCGTACCATGCACATCATGGCTGGTCAGCCCTGGATGTGGTACCTGGGGAGTGGGGATCCCCCAAAATAAAGGGGTCACACCCAGGCTTCACCCGTCCAGGGCTGAAGCCTGGGGCTGTCCCTGGCTAGTGGATGCCTGGCTGATACTCATAAACTAAAATAAAAACACATGTGAACTACAAGTCCCAGCAGGCCTCTCCCTACTCCCCCTGTCGCAGCACAATACAAACAATCAGCCATGGTTGGCTGTATATGTCTCCAAGCCAGACCCAAGCCGGCTTCGAAACTCAAGCTGGACTGATCCCGGCTCAGATCATGAAGTTTGGGCTGGGGGTTCCGTAACTCTGAGGTCCGAACCGCTCATACCTATGCAAGCTCTGATTAGCTCATCAGCCTGTGCTGCATTTTAATTGGCCACCAACATCCACAGTTGAAGAATCCTGCGCTCCGGACCTCCGGGCTGCAGCTCAGCGGACGAGGAGATGGGGGAGCAGGAGCGAGGTTATGGTAGGTCAAGTGCGGAGAGGGGGGGGGGCAGACTGGAAATGAGTCCCGGGCCTCAAAATACCTGCAGAGAATTTATAATGTGCAAATGCATGTTAGTTCCAATAAAATGTGATTCCTTAATGATGCATATAAGTACCCAATCCAATGTCAAATTCTTTGTGTAAATCAAAGGCAATTAAACAAAAAAAAGTTTTTAAAAAATCACCATTAAAGTTACTGTATCTTGAAATAAAAATGTACAGTAGCGCTCTTTGTTATTCAGTTGTTAGCAAAGCTTAAATAATTCCATCCCAAGAAAAGTACATGACAAATAACATATTACCTAGCACAGTATGTCATATAAAAAGTTCATAGAAATCAGAGATTGACAGTGCATTCACAATAATGTTTCTAAAGGTATTTAAAAGTAGAAATATGTATTGTCTGCAAATACAAGCAATAAAAAAATATAAAGCTTCAGTCAATGCAGTAAACAAAGAAATACTCAGCAAATACTTTAGGTACAGTTTATTCAAGTATTGTGAGTCATACCGATGAAATAACTTTGTTTTTATATATATATATATATATATATATATATATATATATATATATATATATACACAGTGCGTGAAGGTGCGGCACTCGATCGTCTTTAACTGTACTCAAATAACCACTCAGCAAGCAGGTTGCAGGTCAACGTTTCAAATGTATTACATTTGTCATCAGGATCATTGCACTGTATCATTCCTTTTGTGAAAACGTTTTAAAACATGTATTTCGGAAACACACATAAAAGTAACAATGCGGGCAAGAATCACGTACCCACGGTGGCGTTACTAAACACTGCAGATAATTCGCAGAAAGTGCAGTAGCGCACGCATGGGGGGTTTCTGAGTACCCAGAACCCCCCCCCAGGAGTCTAAGATGAAAGCTGAGGGTCCCCTCTTTCCATGGGTATAAGAATTGTAGAAATCGGCCCTTGGGAACCGGAGATATCTGACTTCAAAGCAGTGGTCCCCATCCAAGCCTGTTAATTGTTATTCTCAGTCAGATATTTCAGGTTCTTTCTGACTTAGAGTTTTTCTGAGGGTATATTCCAAAATATGGGACTCTCCCCCTTTGAGGGACACTAGTAGCTTGTCTCTACTGTTCCCAGAACCAGAGATATCAGCCTTCCAGCAGCTGGTTACTGCTCCAGCTCTACACACCTGGTATGTAGTATTATATTCTCGTGGGCAGATTGCTCTGCCTCCTGAACTCTGATCCCCTAGTCCCCAATACCATTTGGTAGGTGGGATTCTCTAGTTTTGAATTCCCTTCAAATCTAAGAAATCTATTTCCGGGAACTGGAGATATCTGCAGTCAAGCAAGCTGTCCTCCCACCAGAAAATTATGAATAATGAGCCCACTCCACTATACACCCCTCTCTGCATATTAAACATCCTCTACCACCCTGGAAGTTATGTATCAGGGCCCCTTCATTCAGCCCAATGCCCCTTTCTCCCACTCCATCTCCCACCATCGGTGCAGTAAAGGGGTAATTAGTGGAAATTACTGATCCAGGCCCTACATGCTGAGCGGTTGATATAATACCCCCTACCACCCGCAGGACATCAAAGCTTCCCCCACCCCTACCGCTGGGGGATCGGTAGGGGCCCCAATACATTGCTATGCCCAGGGGTCTACACCCGTATGTATGTATGTATATATAAAAATTTTTTTTATTATTATTATTATTTATATACATTTGGTCTATCTATAATAATTTAACTGACCCGGGATATATTGGGTCACCTAAGTGTCCATCTCCGTGCTTTGCTCCGCCCCTCTGGAAACCCCCTTCTGAAAATCCTGCGTTTGCCACTGAAGTGCTACACGCACAATTGTGGGAACGGTTACACTCAGCGATAGCCGTTGGTGGTACAGCCGGTTACACTTAGCGTCAGTGCTAAAGCTGGTTCCACTTGGCCGTGAGGATCGGTAGCAGCGAGGTAGTCACCCAAAATTAGGGTTGGAGACGACGCTAGGCCACATCCAAATGTGTTTCGTCATCGACTTCGTATAGAGGGCTGGCCTAGCGTCAGTCTCCTGCCCTTAAATCACACACATGGAAGGAGGCAATCTCAGCAGCAGCTGAACCATTAACTCTATAAAGACCTGTATCTGATATGTGCTTAGAACAAATAGCTTAGAGTGGTTAAATATACCACATAAAATAATTAAAGGGCCATATAACTTATAATAGTGCCTGATTGCCTCATCTTCTTAAAATAATTATAAACAGCAATTATAAGAATACTTATTAAAAATACTAATACATAAAAGCAAGTGGTACAGTTATTAAATGCAATGGTACAATGGTACAGAAATATATTTAAAATGGTACAATGGAAACAATTAATTTTAAATGCCGACTATTATCATATTTATAATTGTTGCCGATACTACATAATTATCCATATTAATAAATACTAGCCTTTTGTATGCAGTATGAATACATAGATGTTCCTATACAAAAGAAACATGAAACTTTAAAACACTACAAAGGTATATAAAGACAAAAAATGCCGGTACTTGTGTATTATCACGGCGCCCAGATTTTCTACGTACGGAAGCATAGTGAAATCGCATCGCAGTGCATCGCATGTATACAATACAATGCGATGGGATGCGATTTTATATCGCACCCTATCTTTTTAATGGTCTATACCACTAAATGACATAAAAATGCCATTTAGGGTGGCCTCCCACTATCCACTTCCCCCCACTGTCCACGTCCCCGCCCCCACTATCCACGTAATACCGAAGCGTGGCGAGGGGCGGCGGAACGCGTCCTCTGACTTTTTTCATACCCTCACTATCCACGTCGGCGTGGAGCTGATTTTATATAGTGTGGAGAGCGCAGCGGATTACTTCACAGGTATACTGCGTTTGCTCGCCACGCTTCGGGCTCACTATATAAAATCAACTCCACGCCAACGTGGATAGTGGGGGTATGAAAAAATTCATAGGACGTGTTCCGCCGCCGCTCACCACGCTTCGGGATTACGTGGATTGTGGGGGGGAAATGGATATTGGTGGTGGAAGTGGATAAATGGCATTTTTATGTCATTCCGTGGTATGCAATGTGATGAGTGCTTGTACAATTTTTTTATCTCATCGCATCGCATCCTGTATACAATGCTGTAGAATGATGTACAATGCTGTACAATGCGACACAATTTTTAATCGCATCGCATTGTACACATCGCACAGCATTGTACACGGCATGAGATGCGATGCGACACGATTTCACTACGCAGAATAGCCCTCTACGCTAATAGAGCAGTGGGCGCCGTGATAATACACAAGTACCAAAATGCCTATAAAATACAGAGATTATAACAGTACAATTTCATTTCAAGGGGGGTCATAGAGTGTCACGGCTGCTGCTAAGACGCGCCACTCACCTGTTCATCTCTGGCGGTGGGGCCTGCGGGCCATCCGTCCGGGTGCAGGACGGGGAGCGCGGCGTTTGGGTCTCCCGGCCGCGACCATCTCCCTGGGGCCTGTAGCGTGCACATCCAGTATGAGAACCAACCAAAGTTGTTTGTCTCCAGTCCGGGCACCGCCATCTTGTGGTAGCCAACCAATGGCCCGGATCCCCAGTTCTGCTCCTCCAATCAAGATCTGCCCTGGGGGATAAAGCAGAGCCCTCTGGGGCATGCAATCGCCAGTGCTTTGTTGTCAATCCCATGGGAGGAAGCTTCTGCCTGTGCTCCTGCCCTTGCTCGGTGAAATCCTTGATTCCAGTGTTCCCTGTCTGCAGTCCACACCTGTATCCTATATTCATTATCTTCTAATCAGCAGCTGTTACCTGGATCCCTGCATTTGCATTCTGCCTCCAGTCCTTACAGTTCAACACCTGTTTCCTGGACATCGCAATTGCATCCTGCTTCCAGCTCTCTCAGGTTTGCTCCAGTCGTCTCCACTCCTGCTGTCGACCAGCTGCACCTGCTGCCAGCCCTCCGTGCTTGTTGACACTTCTCCACTCCTGCTGTCGACCAGCTGCACCTGCTGCCAGTCCTCCGTGCCTGTTGACACTTCTCCACTCCTGCTGTCGACCAGCTGCACCTACTGCCAGTCCTCCGTGCCTGTTGACACTTCTCCACTCCTGCTGTCGACCCGCTGCACCTGCTGCCAGCCCTCCGTGCCTGTTGACACTTCTCCACTCCTGCTGTCGACCAGCTGCACCTGCTGCCAGTCCTTGGTGCCTGTTGACACTTCTCCACTCCTGCTGTCGACCCGCTGCACCTGCTGCCAGCCCTCCGTGCCTGTTGACACTTCTCCACTCCTGCTATGGACCAGCTGCACCTGCTACCAGCCCTCTGTGCCTGTTGACACTTCTCCACTCCTGCTGTCGACCAGCTGCACCTGCTGCCAATCCTCCGTGCCTGTTGACACTTCTCCACTCCTGCTGTCGACCAGCTGCACCTACTGCCAGTCCTCCGTGCCTGTTGACACTTCTCCACTCCTGCTGTCGACCAGCTGCACCTACTGCCAGTCCTCCGTGCCTGTTGACACTTCTCCACTCCTGCTTTCGACCAGCTGCACCTGCTGCCAGCCCTCCGTGCCTGTTGACACTTCTCCACTCCTGCTGTCGACCAGCTGCACCTGCTGCCAGTCCTCCGTGCCTGTTGACACTTCTCCACTCCTGCTGTCAACCCGCTGCACCTGCTGCCAGCCTTCTGTGCCTGTTGACACTTCTCCACTCCTGCTGTGGACCAGCTGCACCTGCTGCCAGTTCCCCGTGCCTGTTGACACTTCCTCACTCCTGCTGTCGACCAGCTGCACCTGCTACCAGTCATCCGTGCCTGCTGACGCCTCTCCATCCCAGCTGTCGGCCATCTGCACTTGCTGCCAGTCATCCGTGCCTGCTGACGCCTCTCCACTCTAGCTGTCGGCCATCTGCACTTGCTGCCAGTCATCGGTGTCCGTCGACACTCAACCACCGCTGCTATCTGCCGTCCGCACCCGCGGTCAGTCGTCAGTGTCCCTCTCGGCACTCTGACAGAGACTCTTGGACATTCCTTGTTATGGTGGACATTCCCTTGTTGCCCAAGTATCCACTGGGTTCTTTGTCCTGTAGTTTCCCTAAATGGTCTTACCTTCCAGTGTTGGTACTACAATAAAGCGTTATATTAAACCTGCTGTTAAACCCCTGACCTCCAGGTCTCGGACAGATCCACAAGGTACCCCTAGCATGACAGTAAGCACTGGCCCAATGGATCCATCCGCCAGCCAGGAGTTCTTTCAAAATGTGGTTGCTCGGCTGCAAGCACTGGCAGAATCCCAGCAACAAGTCACTCAAGCACTCCAAGGTATTTCTCAACGGCAAGCTTCAAATCCTTCTCAACAGACTGTTTCCTCTTCGTTACAGTTGTCTGCCCCTTCCAAGTATAATGGTACACCCCGTGCCTGTCGGGGGTTCATCAACCAATGTGAAGTGCATTTTTCCCTGCAACCAATGAACTTTCCTTCTGATCGTGTTAAAGTGGCCTATATTGTCTCCTTATTGTCGGACTCTGCATTGGATTGGGTCTCCCCACTCTGGGAGAGAAATGATCCTTTGCTCTCCAAGTACTCTGACTTTATTTCACAGTTCCGGAAAATTTTTGACGAACCTGGATGAGTATCCTCTGCAGCATCAGAAATCCTGCGGATTCGTCAGGGCTCCCACTCCGTGTCTCAATACGTCATCCATTTTCAAACTGTGGCATCTGAATTGAAATGGAATGAGGAGGCTCTCATTTCCACCTTCTTGGCAGGGTTGTCTGAACGCATGAAGGATGAATTAGCCACCAGAGATCTTCCCACCTCATTGGGTGAAGTCATATCTCTCTGCAATAGGTTGGACCTTCGTTTTCGGGAGCGTCAACTAGAGAAATCTCGGCAAGAGCGAGGCAAGTCTATCCCTGTTCCGCCTCGTCCATGTCCTTCTCCTCCTTCAAATTCTTCTGAGGAACCTATGCAGATTAACTACACTCGTTTAACTCCTGAAGAACGTCAGAGAAGACGGCGACAGAACTTATGCTTGTATTGTGGGGAATCCGGTCATCTTTTAGCCAAATGCACTCGTCGTCTGTTAAACTTCCGGTCCTAGTTGGTTGTGGAGAAGCCAATCTAGGACAAGGGGAAACTTCTCCAATCAAATCTGACTCTTTGCTCTCAATACAAATTGCGTTACCTAATTGTTCACTCTCAGTATCTGCTTTACTGGACTCTGGGGCAGCTGCCAACTTCATCTCTGCCCAGTTCGTGTCCCGTCATCATCTGGGCTCTCAGGAACTTTCGCAGCCACTCCAGTTATCTGCTGTAGATGGGAGTCTTATCCCTCAAGCCTCCATCACTCGCTGAACTCTGCCCATCAAGATACAAGTTGGGGCTTTGCATCAGGAAGAATTATCTTTCTTCATTTATTCCTAAAGCTAATCATGCGGTGGTGTTGGGGTTTCCTTGGCTCCAGCAACACTCTCCAAACATTAACTGGGGTACCATGGAGGTTCTATCCTGGGGTACGAATTGTCGCCATGCCTGCTTTCCCAAGTTGTTGCATATCCAGTCCACTTCATCCACGTCTCCTGATCTTCTTCCTCAAGTTTATCAAGCCTTCTCTGATGTCTTCTGTAAAGGATCAGCTGACAAGTTACGTCCACATCAGCGCTTGGACTATCCCATCGAGCTCATCCCAGGTAAAATGCCTCCAAAGGGGCAATCTTATCCTCTCTCTCTTCCAGAGACCGAAGCCATGTCCCAGTATATCAAAGAGAACTTATTGAAAGGTTTTATTCGGCCTTCTACGTCACCAGCAGGAGCGGGATTCTTTTTTGTTAAAAAGAAGGATGGAGGTCTGAGGCCCTGTATTGACTACAGGGGATTGAATAACATCACCATCAAAAATAAGTATCCGTTGCCCTTAGTGACTGAGTTATTTGACCGAATTAAAGGGGCTAAAGTGTTCACCAAATTTGACCTCAGAGGGGCTTATAACCTTATCCGTATCAGAGCTGGCGATGAATATTTAATACTAGGGACGGCCATTACGAGTACCTTGTCATGCCATTTGGACTCAGTAATGCACCAGTAGTATTCCAAGAATTCATGAATGAATTATTCCGTGACTTACTGTATTATTCTGTGGTTGTCTATCTCGATGACATTCTCATCTTTTCCCAGAACATTCCAGAACACTGTCTGCATGTGAGAGAGGTGCTACAGCTATTGCGATCCAACCAACTATACTGCAAGTTAGAGAAATGTGAGTTTGAGAGACCTTCAGTTCCCTTCCTTGGGTACATCATCTCAGGAACCGGACTAAGCATGGATCCCTCTAAAGTTCAAGCAGTCCTTGATTGGCCACAACCTAATACACTAAAAGCTGTTCAACGCTTCATCGGTTTTTCCAATTATTATAGGATAATTCATCAAAAATTTTTCCCATCACAACTTTGACTCACAAAGGAGCCAATTCTGCCAAGTGGCCTTCCGAAGCAGTAACAGCATTCCAGCAATTAAAACGCGTATTTACTTCAGCTCCAATTCTTCTGCAACCTGATTGTTCACGTCCATTTATCCTGGAGGTAGAGGCCTCTTCCGTTGGGGTTGGAGCTGTACTTTCACAGAAGTCTGAGGACGGTCAACTACACCCATGTGGGTTCTTCTCCAGGAAGTTTCTGCCAGCCGAGATGAACTGGAATTGGTGAACAGGAATTGCTAGCCATTAAATTGGCCTTTGAAGAATGGCGTTACCTGTTGGAGGGGGCTAAGTTTCCTATATCCGTTATTACCGATCATAAGAACTTGTTATACCTACAGAATGCCCAGTGTCTGAACCCCAGACTTGCCCGATGGGCCTTATTTTTTACGAGGTTCGAGTTTGTTTTGTCTTTTCGTCCTGGATCTCAAAATGGCAAAGTGGACGCACTCTCCAGGTCATTTACATCCTCCTCAGAAAATCGTACCATAAGTCCAGTCCTAAGTCCTACAGTGTTTGCAAAGACTTCTGTATTGCCCATTCCTAGAGGGAAGACTTTCGTTGATACTGGTCTCAGACCATCCTTGTTACAGTGGGCTCACTCTTCTAGTTTTTCAGGTCACTGTGGAATAAAGAATACCTTAGAATTTGTTAAAAGGACATACTGGTGGCCTTCCATGAGAAAAGATGTCACTGACTTTATAGCATCCTGTACTCAGTGTTCTCATCACAAATCTTCTCGTCAATCACCAGCTGGCTTCCTTCAACCTTTATCCATACCCGAGTCACCTTGGTCACACATATCAATGGACTTTGTCACTGATCTGCCTCTCTCACAAGGGTTCAACACAGTCTGGGTCGTCATTGACCGCTTCTCCAAGATGGCTCATTTTGTTCCACTTAAAGGCCTTCCGTCTGCTCCTAAACTGGCTCAGATATTCATAGCTGAAATATTCCGGTTACATGGCCTTCCAAGAGAGATTGTATACGACAGAGGGGTACAATTTGTATCGAAGTTTTGGAGAGCGTTGTGTAGTGCTTTACAGGTAAAGCTGAATTTTTCTTCGTCCTACCACCCACAATCCAATGGCCAAAAAGAGAGAGTAAATCAAGACTTGGAGGCCTTTCTACGTTTGTATCTTTCCTCTTCGCAAGATAATTGGAAAGAGCTTCTGCCTTGGGCCGAATTTGCACATAATAACTCTTACCACTCCTCCACTGAAAAGACTCCCTTCTTTATTGTGTATGGCCGTAATCCACGTGTTCCAGAATTCCAAAATCTTCCTGTCTGTGATATACCGGCAGTTAACTCGTCTGTCCGTTTTATTTTCAAACATCTGGAAGAATGTTCATGCTTCATTACAGAAAGCCTCTTAACGTTACAAAAATTTTTCTGAACGGCACAGACGGGCAGCTCCGAAACTCAAGGTGGGGGATAGAGTTTGGCTCTCCACCAAAAATATTAGACTCCGAGTCCCGTCTATGAAGTTTGCCCTTCGATTCATTGGGCCATATACAGTTACTACTGTGATCTCTCCTTTGGCTTACAAGTTACAATTGCCTCGTTCTTTGAAAATTTCAAATACATTCCATATTTCGTTATTAAGACCATTGATATTAAATCGATTCCAGAATAAAGTACCAAAGTCTCCTCAGCCTCAAGCTCATCATGATGTTGCTTTTGAAATTAAAAAAGTGGTGGACTCAAGAATTCATTCGGGGCAAGTTCAATATCTGGTAGATTGGAAAGGTTACGGTCCAGAAGAACGATCCTGGGTAGATGCTGCTTGCGTCGATGCTCCCACTCTGGTCCGAAAGTTTCATCAACAGTATCCAAGAAAACCATGGAAGTGTCCGGAGTCCACTTCAAAAGGGGGGGGGGATGCTGTCACGGCCGCTGCTAAGACGCACCACTCACCTGTTCATCTCCGGCGGCGGGGCCTGCGGGCCATCCGTCCTGGTGCAGGACGGGGAGCGCGGCGTTTGGGTCTCCCGGCCGCGAACATCTCTCTGGGGCCTGTAGCGTGCACATCCAGTATGAGAACCAGCCAAAGTTGTTGGTCTCCAGTCCGGGCGCCGCCATCTTGTGGTAGCCATCCAATGGCCCGGATCCCCAGTTCTGCTCCTCCAATCAAGATCTGCCCTGGGGGATAAAGCAGAGCCCTCTGGGGCATGCAATCTCCAGTGCTTTGTTGTCAATCCCTTGGGAGGAAGCTTCTGCCTGTGCTCCTGCCCTTGCTCTGTGAAATCCTTGATTCCAGTGTTCCCTGTCTGCAGTCCACACCTGTATCCTGTATTCATTATCTTCTAATCAGCAGCTGTTACCTGGATCCCTGCATTTGCATTCTGCCTCCAGTCCTTACAGTTCAACACCTGTTTCCTGGACATCGCAATTGCATCCTGCTTCCAGCTCTCTCAGGTTTGCTCCAGTCGTCTCCACTCCTGCTGTCGACCAGCTGCACCTGCTGCCAGCCCTCCGTGCCTGTTGACACTTCTCCACTCCTGCTGTCAACCAGCTGCACCTACTGCCAGCCCTCCGTGCCTGTTGACACTTCTCCACTCCTGCTGTCGACCCGCTACACCTGCTGCCAGTCCTCCGTGCCTGTTGACACTTCTCCACTCCTGCTGTCGACCCGCTGCACCTGCTGCCAGCCCTCCGTGCCTGTTGACACTTCTCCACTCCTGCTGTCGACCAGCTGCACCTGCTTCCAGTTCCCCGTGCCTGTTGACACTTCCTCACTCCTGCTGTCGACCAGCTGCACCTGCTGCCAGTCATCCGTGCCTGCTGACGCCTCTCCATCCCAGCTGTCGGCCATCTGCACTTGCTGCCAGTCATCCGTGCCTGCTTACGCCTCTCCATCTCCGCTGTCGGCCATCTGCACTTGCTGCCAGTCATCCGTGCCTGCTGACGCCTCTCCACTCTAGCTGTCGGCCATCTGCACTTGCTGCCAGTCATCCATGTCCGTCGACACTCAACCACCTCTGCTATCTGCCGTCCGCACTCTCGGTCAGTCATCAGTGTCCCTCTCGGCACTCTGACAGAGACTCTTGGACATTCCTTGTTATGGTGGTCATTCCTTGTTATTGTGGACATTTCCTTGTTGCCCAAGTATCCACTGGGTTCTTTGTCCTGCAGTTTCCCTAAATGGTCTTACCTCTTCCAGTGTTGGTACTACAATAAAGTGTTATATTAAACCTGCTGTTCTCCAGTCTCCTTCAAGCCGTGAACCCCTGACCTCCAGGTCTCAGACAGATCCACAAGGTACCCCTAGCGTGACATAGAAATCATAGCAATATATTTTCATTTCATAAAGGGGGTCATTATCCAATAAAGGGGGTAATTTCTATCCCTTCATTTAACCCCTCTGGGTATAATGTTACCAAATGGTACATCCAAAAGGATTCTATTCGCAAAAGTAATCTGTCTCTATTACCGCCTCTAATATTTGTAGTGATGGCTTCTATACCAATGAATTTCATACCCTTCGGGTCCCTATTTGACATGATGAGAAATGTTGTGGTACAGTATGATTAGTTATATGATTTTTAATATTTCAAGATATGTATTTTTAAAGCTCTTTTTGTCTGTCCTACTTATCTCATACCGCAGGCGCATATCAAAAGATAAACCACATACGTAGTATTACAATTGATAATCCCCTTAATTTTCCATTTTCTATCACCTTATCCTATAATCTTTTGAGACTATGTTGACACATTTTACATCTTTTACAGCAAAAAAACCTGTAGGGGATGGTGTTTGCAAAATAGTAGGTCTAATGGCTGTCTTCACTTCAACTGGCAAAAGACTAGGTGCTAATCTCATATGTAAGGTTTTTGCTCTTCTAAAAACCAAATCTGGGGAGGGTCCCAGGGTATCCCCTAGAATGGGATCCATTGTAAGAACAGCCAAATGTTTTGTAACAATCTTTCTAATTTCTGAATTATGAGTATTGAACCAGGATTTTTTGGCCTTTTTTCTTTATATTGAATGAGTCTATCCAAACTCCTTGCTTTTGGTAAAGCGTTATTTATGAGGGTCTTTGGATATCCTTTCTCTTCAAATCGAGCTATATATGTTAGGGCTTGTTGTTCAAACATCTCCACAGTACTGCAATTACGCCGCAGTCTTAATAATTAATATTAATTAATATGGAAGATTGGTCTTCCACTTTTTAAAGTGGCAGCTATCATATTGCAAAGAGTTATTACTATTTTTTTTTTTTTTAAAGGTTTGGGTTTCTATACTTGCTTGGTCCATATGTCAAGGTTAATTCTAGAAATTCTATGGACTTATTGTTAAAATTCTAAGTGAAGCCCAGATTGTGCTAACCAGTGTTCTCTGGTTAGAATACTAGTAATCTGATTAGAACTTGACTACAAGTTCTAGTCAGGTGATGGTGTTGTACAAGACCATGCATTGCCATCACTACAGGTCATACACACAGAGCAATCTATGCTAAATTTCTAAGCAATCTAGATAGATCGGTTAGAAAATAGGGCTAACCTTGCCCCGTGTGTATGTGATGTTAATGTATGGAGGCTACTGACATCATTACTATGGGCAGTACGGATGGTTAGCATTACTGCCTCACAGCTCCGATGTCATGGCATCGATTCCCACCATGGCCCTAACTTGTGTGGGTTTTTGCCAGGTACTCTGGTTTCCTCCCACAATCCAATCCAATATACTAGTAGGTTAATTGGCTCCTAACAAAAATGAACCCTAGAATGTCTGTGTGCATGTACATGTGGTAAGCAATATACATTGTAAGCTCCACTGGGGCAGGGGCTGATGTGAATGTTCGACTATACTCTGTAAAGCGCTGCGGAATATGTGTGCGCTATATAAGAAACTGTTATTATGGGTTTTCATATACCTGGCAGAGTATAAACTACCGGGCTGTGTCAATAAAATAGTAGCTGCTTTATCAATTTCAATTAAATGAGCAGCATTTTATATTGCTGTTTAGTATTCAATGAACTATAAGAACAGAATGGTTTCTGCATTGGCCTGCCTAAACCAATGCCGTATTCACATGGCATTGATTGCTATAGCCCAGCTCCTTCTTACGAAGCGCATGTGTTGTTATATACTAGCCTTGTTACCGGGGCCGGTGCGAGGCACCGGAGTGCCCCAGGCATGGGGGATGCCCCGGCGCTCACCTGATCCACGGGGGGGTGGGGCATGTGATGGGTGCTGCGGTGTAGGAGGGACCTGGGCTCTGTCGTGGCGCTCCACGGATGATGGATGGGCGGGTTTTTTGGGCGATGTGGAGAGCTGCGGAACAAGTACCCAATCCATTTGGGGGTAGGTGGTGTGCCAGGTGATGGGTGCTGCGGTGCTCCACAGGTAGGAGGGGGCAGGCGGGTTTTGCTGGGAGCAGGAACTTACCCCTGCTGCCGGCATCCCTGCTACTGCTCCGATCCTCTCTGCTGACGAAAGGGGGGGGGGGGGTGCATGGCTGATGCTCCGGTGGGGGGAGAGAGTTGTGCATGGAGCTGACCTCTATCCAGGGGGGGAGGGGGTGGCTCCAAACTGCTGCCCTCCAGTGGCTGCTTAGTGATGGCACCGGCCCTGCTTGTTACACATAACAGCTGCCAAAGTATACAATTGTTTTGTGGGATGTTTGCATACTGGAGTAAAACAGTCATGTTGCTAAGCTAAACGGGATACATGTTTATTAACTCAGTGCATTAATTGCTGTATGTAAGAAATGTTACAATATCTCCAGATCAAATAAGATGAAATAACTCCTTTACAGCAAGGAATCCAGGAAAAACCAATTACATACTGTATATGGAGTTATGGCATATTTTTCTTTCTAAAAAACGAAAGGTTACTTTTGCAAATGAAGGGGCTAATTGAGCAGGCGATGCGAAAACTGCTATTAGGCGATTTTCACTATTCTGTGCATGTGGGCACGTTTGCGGTTGTAATATGGAAAATCGCACAGTAAGTGCCGGCGTGGTAGCGGCGATGTGGCATTGGGTGGGCTTGGTCTGGACAATGAAGGCATGTCAGAACCATTTTCAGGGCAGTTCACGGAGGCTGCGTGATGTCACACACAGCCACTGCGAGCCAAATTATGGTGGCCCTGTGTCTGCACAGGTAGGAGCTACCGTAGAAATAAACTACTAGTTTTTCCACCTCTGATTACAGTATATCATACATGACACTCAGCTTGATAAACATTCATTTTACTGCAATTTTACAGTATTTGAGGAATACATATTCTGTAGGATTTGCAAACAAATTCAACTTAACATTGAATTGCAAGAAAAAGGTTTTGATGAAAGTAGGAGCTAAGATATTATGCTAGAGGCAAACAGATTTCCATTAGTAATGACAACCACTGACAACTGTCTTTTTGTTTTGTATGAAATGGGGAATAACATTTTCTCCATTGCACAGTTTGCCTCTTACAATTTGCAGAATCAAACCAGAACAAAATTGATGTAAATTTGCATCCTTGCGAGTCAACCAGAACCCGCCCTGCAAATGGTTTACAGAACCTTTACACAAAATAACACAATACCGTAGATGAAAACTATGAAAAAATGTACCCAAACAATTTGAAACATTAACATTAGTGTGGTGTGCTGCTATGCCCACTACGTACTGATTTGGGTACGCCACTCAATGTACGAACACTGTGGCGTGGCGGTGTAACTGGTGAGGCATAAGCAGGTGTACTACATTGGCTGCTAACTGTAGAGGGGCCTGGAATAGTAGTAGCTGCACTCTGTGAAGCTAGGTGTGTGTAAATATACACCAATGCAGTTGTTTGGGCATTAATGGCATCTGTTTATGCTGTTAGTGCCTGAGATATTTATCCTAGGCGAATATCTAAATTTGCGGCCATCCTAATACAGGAACCCTCAGCAACGCAGATACTATTTGTCACCTTACAATTCATGGTATTCATGATGCACCAAAATGATGCATTCTGATTCTCAGTGAATCTTGTATGGACATTTGTTTACGATAATACATTTTTTACAGTTTCAGCAGTTCTAAGTTGGTAAGAAAATATAATTTAGATTTTTCCACCTCGTAAAATTGTCTATTGCCCAGAATACTTTATGTATAGCAGTAATCTCCTCTAATCTCTTCACGTGGTGACCCAATTGGTATCCCAGTCCATGGACCTTGGGGAATACCTACAATGTAGTTCCATCATTTGGACCCACTAAAATAACTTAGACTGTGATACTGATTTTGTCAATAAGACTTTTTGTTATTTCTTTGTATTTTTTGCATGTGACAAACATATATGTTGAGACTCTGGAATGACTTCCCTAGGAGGAATCCTAACAGAGGAACGCTATATCCTTTTGATTGTATTGTATTTGTGGTTATAGACTTTGATAACATCTATTCTGGATAGCAGCTGTCTCCCCTTCTTGCGCTAAGGTTGCATTCTTGCATATTCATACACTTTGGCCCTTATTCTGGTTCACTCACAAAGGCAAATTCCTTCTCAAATGGACAAAACCATTCTGATTTGTTGTTCATAGCAACATCCCATGTGAAATAGAACTCCCATCTTAGTTCATTTACCCCTACAACTGATTTATTTTATTTTGTAACTAGTATCGGAGGAAGGGGCAATGGTCAGTAAATTGTAGTAATCGGCGCAAGGGTGAAGATGATGCTGCTTTGGCAGTTAGGAGGCCCCAACATAAAGGGTCCATTGACATGATGGGGAATGACTGATGATGTTGTGCTTAGGGGTCGCCTGACACCGAATTACAAACACAGGGCAAACACACTTGCCGATGCTGGGAGTGACGTAGTGTACACCATGTTTTGCAACATGTCGCTCACCTGCGATGTCCTATGCCATACTGCATATACAGATGACATAGGATCTCCCTGAATACATGCGGGATTACACATCCTCAGCAATACAGAGCATAAATACTAACTACACGGTAAGAACATTTTGTTGTCCAGACCCGCCAGAATAGGTAAAATCATACATATTACCATCTAGTATGTACCCAGTTTAAAAGTTTAATGAAGATCTACTGTACTGCAGTTATTATGAGGATTGAAGATAAATACTTAGTTGGTCTACATATAGGAATAAACAACATAAACTTTAACTGTTATAAAATATAGTTTTTTTTGTCACTTTAATTGCATAAAAAGTAAACATTATACATTATTGAAATACATATTTTCCATTATTATTTTTTTGAATAAACAAAGCTGATTTAAAAATGTGATACCTGTTCAATATTCCATTATCATTAATACTAATTTATACTAATTTGCATTTCATTTGACTTCCTATAGAGAAATAACCAGCTTGTTTATAACATTGTTATTCATTGTTTATACAAGTAATTAGCTAATGTCGGACTTTACATTCTGCATATATAATTTTGCAGAACTGCTGCATCTGTTTAAAAGATGGGAATTATATGTAAGAACTTTTTGCAAATTATGGCAGATGTTTAACATGTAAAATAGGCAACTATTGCAAATATAACTACAGTAAATCTAGCATTGTTATAATCTACTACTTCTGCACCAACCTAAACGACACAAATTATTTTATTTCTTTGAACGTAAGCAGCCCATACACGGAGTGAAAATTCTGTGCATTTTGAACTAGATTGTATTGCATCTATTTCAAAACATATGAAATGGGTTAAAGCACCATGCATTTCAAACTAGATGCAATGTAATCTAGTTCAAAAAGATAGATTGTGCTGTGAGATGGGATGTACACAGGCAGATTGTCGTTTGCGTTGCGAGAGCGGGCTAGATGAGCCTGGCTCTATATGTATTTAACTCCAATATGAATATCCCAAAAACTCAGTAAACAATAAATTCTGATTGAATAAAGGCTACATTATTAGTGACAACAACATGCTTTAACAACATATTTAAATGAACTATTAATTATGGCTTGAAGAGGGTGGGACATTGCAACAGTAAATAATGTACAGTACAGCAGGGGTGGCCAAACCTGTCCTTAAGATCTACCAACGGTGCATGTTTTCCAGGCAACCTGTGGATCTATAGTAGGAATGAATGCAGCATGTTTTAAAATGTGACAGTTAGTAATGACTACAGCTGTGCAGCAGCTAGATTACCTGGAAAACATGGACCATTGGTAGATCTCGATAACCAGTTTGGCCACCCCTGATGTACAGTATAAAAGATTCTGACTTTCTACCATTGCATTATAATTAAATCTTAATACATCTTGTACATCAAAGATATGCATCTAAGTCATGTGCTTCTTTATATATGTTGTGCAGATGCACAGCATTGATCAGGCGCTGGGGGGGGATGGGATAGAAAAACAACAGGGGACAGACCGTGAGACAATTATGGTGGGGATTAGTTTCTGGGATTGGGACGAAAAGGTAGAGATAAAGAGAAGTAATAATGTAATTCAATGAGAAGGGTTATAAATAAAGCTAAATAGAAAAAATAAAAAAATAAAAATAATTAAATAAAAATAAAAATAAAAATAATAAAAATAATAATAATAAAAATAAAATAAAATAAAAGTTGACCAAATTTGTTTACACTCTTTATGTGAGTAGGTAGAAGCAGTCCAGGTTTTAGGGAGGTTGAGTAAGCTAGCCCAGCACTATTCTGACGGCTGTGCCACTTGCTGCGGCTTTGCAAACTTACGGGACTCCGGAGCGTACAGCTGGTGACGTCACCTGCCGGCTTCTTCGTTTGCGGCTCTGCGGTATCGTCTGGCAGGGGGTTGCTTCTCCTCTTCTGCTGGGGGGCTTCATGTGCTTTAATCCAACGCGTTTCACACGCAAGGTGCTTTATCAAGGATGTTTGCAGCTTGTTTTTTTTCCTTTAAATAGGGTAAACTTTATTGAAAAAACGGAAGTATAAAAACGGAAGTTGTCATAACAACTGGTGGGAACCTCATGTCTTTGGGTTTTTAAAAAAACACTGGCACATTCTCCTACTTGATGAAGACCTTAAACAAATATTTCCCCCAAAACCGAAAATCGTCTACCGAAAAGCTTAAGACAAAAACTGACAAAAAGCTATTTGCCACCACCAGAAACTAACAACAAAAAAATGAGTACTGGCTTCTTCTACTGCACGAAATGTAAAGGCTGTAAAAACCAAAGTGCTGGAACAAAACCCACAAAAACTTTTATCTCTAATCAAAACAGAAAAAGTTTCAGAATAAAAGAACACATTTCCTGCGAAACAGAGGGAGCAGTGTACCTCTTGGAATGCCAATGTGGATACCAATACGTGGGACAAACAAAAAGGAAAATTAAGATAAGAATCGCGGAACATCTATACAATATAAAAAGAGGACTGCAAACCCACAGTGTATCATCACACTTTCTGAAAGAGCATAACAAAGATCCAAAAGGCCTCACCTTCATGGGTATACAACATGTAGAACCACATTGGAGAGGAGGAGATCTGGTATCAAACCTCAAAAAAACCGAGACTAGATGGATATATGCTCTGGACACCCTGGAACCGAAAGGGTTGAATATAGACATTGAGCTAAAAGCCTTCCTCTGATGTCCACGCTAAAATAATCGTGACCCCCCCCTTCCTGATGCTGATCCTTACTAATCCTGACCCCCTTTTCCCCTTTTGTTCAAAATTCCCACTCATTCTAAGTATCCCTCTTATTTTATTTTATATCTATTTTTTCATTTATTTTATATTCATTTTTATTTTTTTATTTTTTATTATTTTTTTTTTTTTTATGTTTCATTTATTATTATATATATTTTTTCCCCAATTTATTTTTTCTTATTTTCATCTATTTTCTATATATTTCTATATTCATTTTCACCTTTCTTCCTTTCATTGCACTTCATTTTTGTTTTGTTTTGTTTTTAAGGCTATTTTTTTTAAGAACAATTGACCATTGTTTATTTTAAAAAAAACAAAGACCCAAAGACATGAGGTTCCCACCAGTTGTTATGACAACTTCCGTTTTTATACTTCCGTTTTTTCAATAAAGTTTACCCTATTTAAAGGAAAAAAAAACAAGCTGCAAACATCCTTGATAAAGCACCTTGCGTGTGAAACGCGTTGGTGTAAAGCACAAGAAGCCCCCCAGCAGAAGAGGAGAAGCAACCCCCTGCCAGACGATACCGCAGAGCCGCAAACGAAGAAGCCGGCAGGTGACGTCACCAGCTGTACGCTCCGGAGTCCCGTAAGTTTGCAAAGCCGCAGCAAGCGGCACAGCCGTCAGAATAGTGCAGGGCTAGCTTACTCAACCTCCCTAAAACCTGGACTGCTTCTACCTACTCACATAAAGAGTGTAAACAAATTTGGTCAACTTTTATTTTATTTTTATTATTATTATTTTTATTTTTATTTAATTATTTTTATTTTTTTATTTTTTCATTTTTTCTATTTAGCTTTATTTATAACCCTTCTCATTGAATTACATTATTACTTCTCTTTATCTCTACCTTTTCGTCCCAATCCCAGAAACTAATCCCCACCATAATTGTCTCACGGTCTGTCCCCTGCTGTTTTTCTATCCCATCCCCCCCCAGCGCCTGATCAATGCTGTGCATCTGCACAACATATATACTCTACTAAAAACCTCCTAATCAGGCTGCTCCTACCCTTGAGCGCAAACCCTATAAAAAGGATTTTATCCTTTTTACAAACCCAATGTGCTTCTTTATATCATACTTTTTTCATTTCTTAAGCAGACAATAAAAAAATGCCAAAATGAGGAGCAAGTGGGATATTGAATAATAATATATAGATGCAATCTGCCTAGATGGCAAGCTGCAGTAGCAAAGAATTATTAGCCGGCTGCACCTCTAATATACAGTATTTGGAAATGACAGCTCTGTCTCCTCAACCAGCTGTGCACTGTATTGCTGTCCAATTACTCTATGCACATGCTCATTGTGTGTAGGAAAACTAATGATCCTCAGAGCTTTTCTGCACTCTCAAGCTAACATGTATTGGTGAAGTGGCCATATTATTAATCACAATCATAAAATATGTAATGCTTTGCAGATTAGAAAAATCTGAAAAGTCTTGCAATACAGTATACCCAAAATAATAACAAACATTGGGGTTCTGCTTAGTTAAATGGATAATCCGCAAAATTCATAGAATTGGAAATAATATGCAGTATACTGTATTAATAGGATCTCAATATGAATCATTTAATAAAATAATCCCAGAACAACATGTGCTACACCATATGAGAACTAATGTATTTCTACAGGTTATTTCTTTTTCCTCTAACATACAGTAGTGCCTAGCTCATGTTTGTATGCAATATCCATGTTTTCGAAATGGAACCATTATCAGTAGACTGAGCATGCACTGTGATTGCATTGTGCACATGCAAAGGTATTTTTCGATCCAACTTACAGTGAGATTTAGGATGCCGAGTGACTGACAGGAAGGGACCGTGTTCATTTCAGGAAGTTAATGGAGAGTTGCGGCAAAAAAGCAGACATGGCATGGCTGTTTTCAGGGCATGTACATGCTGTAAGCTGAGATCATGTAAGTACAAAAACATGGCCTAGGCATTCCCAACTGCATATGTAAGTAAGTAGAAACATGAATTACAGTAGGCTGATAGTACTAAGCGATTTTATTAAGGGTGATGTACTGTAAGCAAATAACATACAGTACAATAACAAGAAATGGAAGGTAAACATAACCATCTAAATTGAGGGAAATACTTATGTAGGAGAAAACACTTGTAGCGCTAAAGCCCCATAAACAGAGTGAGACTGCTTAAGCTAAATGCTTAGCAATGTAGGCTAGGCGACTCCCTTTAAGCTTCCGTGTGGCTGAGATCGCCAATACACACCTAGGGATGTGTGTATGGGCTATCTGTGCTAACTTAGTGTTCTTTATGCACATGCAAGCGATCTGTCTTAGGGGGCGATGGTGATGCAGGAGACCGTGCATCCCCATCACTATCAGGCAAACACACCTATTTAAAAACATTAAATAGGGGAAAATTACACCATGTGTATGGGCTTTTACTGTATTCATTTCAGTAAGTGGTTTGGAGATTTGAAATGAGATTTTTAGGAGTTTATTTACTAAGATGGGAGTTCTGGTGCAGATAATAAATAAAAGCCTGTTGGGGGAGGATACAAGGACCATTTCACAAAAAAGTGATGTGTCTTTTGCAGCAGAGATGTGTAGGCATTTGGAGTGATCTTAGAGTTACACAGCTAGCCAATTTTCATGCAGATGATTGGATACTGCATCTTCAGATATGGTAGCAGATCAGAGAAGCTGTTAGGAGGCGTCTTATTACACAATTCGTGCAGCATTTGCATAATGATGCCCAGCTGCTGTGTATGAAAAGCCAGTGGAAGCAAGTATATCATCCACCTTTATTCAGCCCTCGATTTTTCTTTTGTAAATGTGTAATAATAAAAAGCCAAGGATGACAAATAACTACGAGTGGTGATGAAGGGGATGTTGAGTCTTGGCGACAGAAAGCCTAGATTTACTCTAAGGGACATATAGCGTAATATTTTGGCATAGTAGACACAGCACTACAGTAGCTTTTGCTAGGCATGCAGATGTGGAATGGTCCCCCAAAAAACCCACTTGGGCCAGCTACCTGTAGAGTAAATCAAAGCTGGCTAAGCCTGAAGATATATGAGTTGTGTTTAATTGGATGTACCGGATGGACTCCCTTTTTCCTAACGGTCTAAACGAAGCTGTGGAACTTAATAGTGTCATCTAAACCATATTGTTTTAGCTTACTGGTTCTTTTCCCTTTCTTTTCCCACGCCATACCCTCTTCAAAATGGACTCCTATCTAATTTTTAAGATTTGTTTACCTATCTATTTAGCCATGCCCCTCTTGGATAACATACTGTATATATATATATATATATATATACGTGATTTCATCATAATTAGATCATATATACATATTAGTAATAAGTGGTTAAAACACTGTACTTTCATGTGATTAATATAAGCAGTATAATAATTCTTACCATTGGGTTTTGTCTTCTGCATTTCATTCATATTTTTTATTATTATTTTTTATGTATTTTATTTTATATATATACTTTTTATTATTATTATTATTATTATTATTATTATTTTTTCATATTTATATTTATTTCTATTTCTATTCATTATTTTATTCATTATTATATTGTATATATATTCCCTATATGGATATCTACCCTATATATTCCATATTGACGAAGTATGGGTCACATACTAATAACCCTGTCAAACATCAGAGGCTCGTATTGTTTATCAGAACCATGGCGGTTGCCATGACAACACACATTGTGATCCCACTAGGTGGCTCAAGCAATCAATGAGCCGCACAGAATACATATAAATGATATAGTGATGAGATAGAAATATATACCGTCATGTACACTAATAAGATTGTCGAGATTCTTTCTATATGAATTTAACTTACTTTACGCTATATTTCATGAACATCCACATATAGGTTTTCACTGATGTTCCGTCCGTGCATCTGATAGGAGTGAGGTTTGACACGCAAACGTCACAACACACAGTTCCATAACGAGGCGTGCACCTCACGCCGGCTACTGCTATTTCCGGCCAGACTCACAGATGGATGACACAACATCACATGACCGGACAGTCCGGACATACTATTGGACGGGCTGTCGGTTACTATGACCACCATAAACAATCCCTCTATTGCCTCTGGCCGATTGGCTGCTTTTCTTCCTCAGTCAAAAATGAGATATGTTTATAATAGTCTTTCTAACACTCGTTTTCTTAATCTTTCTAACACAATAAATGTTAAATAATAAGTAATGTCCTTTGCCTTCTGTTGATTACATTCATATGTATATTGAATGTTTTTAAGAATACCACAGGTGCTAATCATGAATCATTAACCAGTGATGTATGGGTATATATACCCCACGGTGATCAATACAGACTCCACCTTTGATAAAGCTGCATTCTCACAAGCAGCGAAACGCGTCAGTAGCATATTGTGGACCGGACCTGCCACTACACCATTTGACCATCTCCATTCGACCCTTTCCTTTGAACCAGTATGGATGCCTATTCATCACAGCCAGAGGACACCATCTAATTCATCCCCAAAGCCATTGGGCTACCACCTTACCCCTGTATTCACCCACGCCATCAGCAGGAATCAAGGTACTCTGTTCTTCCAATCTGAACACCTGGTCATATAGACCTGACACACCTTGAGGACACCTGTCTGACCCACCTTCAGGAGAGTGCCACCTCTAGCGACACCAGTGACCCAAGGGTACATCAACATCAAGCCCACCATCCTCATGGGTCCCCACCAAAGTAGGCCAACAGTCGCACAATTTTGAGGACTTCTCCGCTACCACCAATATCGGGATTGGACATTGCCACATATCATCAGTGGTAACTATAAGCCCACAGGGCCATCACTTTCTACATTTGCTGTGCCCCCCATTCCATTCACCATTTGCATCCATATGGTTCTAGTCAATGCAGTTTCCGGCTCCTATACATTTTAAAACTATCATCACTCTATGATTTTTTTATTGATTTCATTTATTGCATTATGTATGTCATGTTTTTAATTTATTATTAAATATTGTTATATGATCTTTCATCATACAGCGCCACTTCCTTTCTTTCCTTTGTACTTGAACCTTTGGGACTGACAACCCCATTACCAAGTGGCAGCTCTTGACAAAACACCCCTGGTAAGCGCCTGTCTGTGCACCCTAGGTAGCACACCCAACCTTTTTTGTGTTTAATTGGTAATTGACTGAGTGTGACAGTCCTGTTACCAGGTAGATTATGAATATTCTTTAAAGTTTTAGTTATTGTTAAGGCTATTAGGATTATTTAGGAGACAGCAGTATATAGGGTTTGTGGAAGTTGCACAGCCTCTTTGCCAGTAAGTGCCCTACTCAAAAACTTGCTCTTATTATGTTTTTGTTTGTCATCCTAATTGGCAATTTCTAAATTATTCTATAGTAGAAATGCAGTATGGTGGCAAGGCGCTCCATCTCAGCTGTCAACTGTGGAGCAAGCAGTAATCAGGGCCGCCAACAGGGGGTGCAATGGGTACAACTGTCTTGGGCCCAGCTGCTTTGACAGAGGGTAGGGCCCTGGCAGCAGCCCGCCAAACCCCCATTCACTGCAGCCATCCCTCGCCCATGGGTCAGCTGGCCGCCACCCCCCACTTCACAGCGGTGGGCCGCGGGTCCTCCGCAGCCTGCTGCACATACACCGCATTCCCCAGGCCTGGCCGGATCCTCCTGCTGCCCGGGGACATACACAGCAAGGCAGTGCAGGGAGCAGGAGGAATGCTGGGCACCCACACTGTAAGCCGTTCATATTCCATAGTGCAAGTCTGTCACAGGTTGGGACATTTTAGTGATCCACAATTTTGTTACAACTGGCAACAGCTGAGATCTGTAGCACTTTCTTTTCCACATTTCTTTGATAACACCAATACATTAGTAAAAGTGTTACCTTTTTAACCAAACTGTGGGGTATGTGTCCTTATTTAATTGATTAAGTTAAGGGATGTTTAAAAAGAAATAAACAGACATCAGATTTTGCTTATTGTTACTAAGAACAATCTAATTTATGAATACAAATGTAAACAAGCTGAAGGGGTTGATGAGACACAAGCACCCTTGTAGTATTAGATCCCTCTCATTTCTATTTTGTTTTCATATGCAACACTGTCTTTAGTGGTTTGACAACGTTAACATTACAGCTTTGCAGGACAATCAGCTTCTTTGTGTTTCTATAGCAACTGTCTTTTTTCTGCTCATTGCTGAAAACTGCTGGTGTTGCTCATTGTTGCTCATTGTTCCTCTTCAACATTTTTGGCAGGACTATCAGATATTTAGTGAAATATCTCCATGGTAACCAGTGAAGAGGATTTATAAGCAATAGATATGATTGACGGTTTTTAGGTAGAGGACATAATGTCCTTTTAATAAGCTGCAAAACAGTGGATTATCTCTTATGATACACAGTATTTAATAAAAAGAACAGAATAATGATGCCACAGACAGAGAAATAAATATATATATATATATATATATATATATATATATATATATATATATATATATATATATAAAGAAAGATGAATACTAACAAACAGATGGAAAGTTGGTTCTACAAACTACTTAAAGCCCAGTTACGATTCATAAGAAACACATGGAAATGAATGCAAATATTTAATCAGGGATAAAATGGCAGGATAACTGCTGTTATGCTGGATGCTGGTTGGCTGTTGATCTCAATTAATTTACATTGTACAGTAAATACTGGTCTGTTTACTTTATGTATTTACTGTATAATTTTGCTGCGTTAAATGAAGATTACTGTGGTTGAGAAGGAGACACTGTGACTCCATACCCTCCAACATGACCCATTCCATTAGGTACAAAATGCTCTGTTCCTGGACTTCCCTGCCAGTGGCAGTTACAGAGGTTGGACTCCAGCATAGTCCAATATTCAAAGAGGGAGGTCACATCAACTGCCAGTGAGTCCAGGACCGTGATGTTTGGGGTGGCATTAGGTGTGGCTCCCCTTTTTAAATATTGGACTGTGCTACAGGCTAACATCTGTAACTGCCACTGGCAGGGAAGTCCAGGAACAGAGCATTTTGTACCTAATGGAATGGGTCATGTTGGAGGGTATGTGACTCACGTCACTCGTAGTCTCCTCTGCTACAGTGCACGCTACTCAATGGGCTGTCAGTGTGGGTGAGCAGTGGGATAGACTACACAACACTGGAAGCAGGTAAATGTGTGAGAGTGTGATTACAGTGTAAAAGGCATGTAAATAAACTTTTACATTTCATGGTGTCTGTATCTTTATTTCCACATTCTTTTTACAGGTGACCTACAAGACCCAGCAGACATATTAATGCCCCATATTCTGGGTATTGTAGTTGTCCTGTAAAAAGCAATGTGTTTTAATCTAATCTTCAAACACATCAGTCTGGTGTCCACCACCCTGGGACAACCCCAAGTTTCAGCCCTGGACAGGTGAAGCCTGGGGGGATCCCTTCATTGAGGTGGTCCCCACTTCTTCAGGTACCCCGTTCAGGGTGGACCGGCCACGTTGCTCTTGTGACAGCCAGGGGACCTTGTTTAAAAAGTGTCCCCCAGCTGTGGAATGACACTGCTGGCTGTTGGAACCCGGTGATACTTCTAAGATACAGGGGGACCCCTATTTTTCATCCCCTGTATTTTTGGAACCAGGACTGGATCGATGAGCCCGGGGATGGTTTTGCTCAGGAGGGGGGACCCCATCCCATTACTTTTATGTTTTTACAAAATACTGCACACTTCCATGTCTAAAAAATCGAACATTATCATTACTAAAAACTGCACATGTCTAAACAAAATCACACATTTACTTAAAAATTGCACTACATCATATGCAGATGAAAATGTGACATGTGCGATATGGTGCGATTTTTATAGACATCTTAAACAATTGCACAAGATTTTGCCCTATATATGGATACATGTACACTATGCAACATAAACAACCAGCTGTCTCTACCTTAGACTGCCAATTTACAAAATGTATTATGTTACCCTGCTTTTAGCAACAGCACCAGGATGATACTACTCTCCATGTAACCTTCACATAAAGTGCATGTGGCTATGGCCACAAAACAATAATGAACTACATAGTGAATAGATTGTACTGTTGTACTGTTGGTCTGATTGAAAGATGTCTCTTTTCTCTGATGGTGGTACTCCTGCAGATGGGTAGAACTCGTTCTGTATATGTACCTTCTTGAGGGGAAGTGAACCCCAAACTGACAGTTGCCCTTCCTGAAAGCATTCCAGAGGTTCACTACAATATCATCTCCGAGACTTTGTAGGTTATTAGTTCTTAGGCATAACTTGTGGATACGGATTGCCCAGCCTAAAATGAGGATGCTGACTGGTTAGTACTACCATCAGGTTTATCATGAAAATCATTTGGATGCGATCAATTTAACAACGCCTCTGTTAGGATTAACCCCTGTTCTATAGGGATAGAACAAGGAACTATAGCTGATAAGGTAACTGGAGCAGTTGCTGGATGATAAGGATAAACAAATGGCATAAACTAAACTAAATATGGGACATAGGATAGACAAGAGTAACTGACAATAACCAGGAGCATAGAGGTGAGGATGGGCCACAATCTCAACCCTGACTCTGCTAATCCCTCCAGAGCTTATAGGCACAGGCCTTGCAGGGAGACAAGGTGCCCAACACCTCCAGAGCAGACAAGAGGAAGACTAACTTAAACCCGTAAATCTGAAAAACAAAAAAAATGTGGCACAGCTGTCCTCCACAGGAAGGAATCTTCCAGCAGTCTAATACTGTATACACAAATGCTAGGAGGTGACCCCTAAGCAGGAAGGTAGTGAAATAGGAAATAATGTTGCAGTTTCCTACCAAACTACCATAAATGCAACAATGCATGAAGTGGTTAATCACAACAGGACTGGTGCTTTCATACTGCAGCTTTATCCATTTTAAAAGGCTAAAAAATCGGCAAATTACCAGTGAAGAGCTGCAGTGTGAAAGGGTTATTACACTGCAGATCATAAATGGTAAATTGCCATTTTTTTTAGCCTTTTAAAACAGGTAGAGCTGCAGTGTGAGAGCTCCAGGGTGCTTTAACCGTTTAACAAATACTAGTATTTGTTAAATAGTTAAAAAGCAGTGTCCTACCTTTTTCAGAGGCCTTTTTTGGCAGTGTGAACGACTCTATTTCTATGGCTTGAAATGTGTTACTTGGGCATTAAACGGGTTGAATGTGTCAATGGTATTACATGCTATTTAAAACGGTTTGCACCTGCAATGTGAAAGGGGTTTAGTGGCTCAGACCCGTTTGAAATACTGTTTTGAAATACCAGGTCTTAAACGTTTAGTCAATGCGAAAGCAGCATTTTAGAGCTAGACCCATAAATACAACAATACAAGAAGATATCAATAAGAGAAAACTACCTATGCAATGCAAAATATAGTAAACAAAGGAAAAGTGAACAATGAATGGAAGTGGCGCCGTGCTGCCTTATAAGAGGATCTTCCTGGGTGACACCAGCACCCGAAGTATTGAGCCAAAGAAGAAATTTTGAAGAAACTCCTCACGGGGCGCACGTTTTAAAATACAAAATAAAACCTTTTTAAGTTGATTGAGTCCAAAGTCAATACGTGAATCAGAATGTGTTCTTTCCCTTTAGAAAGTTTCCGTGTAGTGTTGTTTCTCAAAAGTGTTGAAATAGTGAAATAAATAAATAAATAACAAGTGTAATCATGAGTGCAACTAGTGGTAAAGAGGGGGCGTACCCAACTCACTCTGACAGCGTGGGTTTTCAAACCTATAAAGGTTTCTTTATTCCCTTGATGGAATGCTGTTTTCTTCTCCAAACCAGGAGATACAGAGACTGTCCAATTAAGGGTATGCTCCGATGATATGGAAAGATAAATACAGACAGCAATGTGTAGATCCTTTTATAATGTAACAAAATTTTGCATGGGTATGTTACCTTTAGTAGCGTACCTCACTCACCAGCTAGGGTGCAGTGGGACATGTATCAAGGTATCTTTTGAAAAAAAGTCGAATTACTTCTTAAAATAAATGGGGGGGGGGGGGGCGTAACCGGAACTCTCAGGAGGTGTATAAGATGACTCCTTGGAAAAGTCACTTTGGCAGCACCAGTATGTTCCAGACATAGGTGTGCGCAGCACCTTTTCTTAGGGGGTGCACCATTGGAGGGGCATGTCTATCACCGCCTACTGAGCATGCCTATCACCTCGTACTGGGTGTGTCTATAACTGCCTACTGGACATCAGTGCAAACTAAATAGGTTATTTATGTACAGTGTGTGGGCTTCAGCATTAATCATTACACACACACACACTAGAAATAGGGACAGTGCACGCTGAAGGCAAAATTTTACTGTAGTGGCCAATACACATAATGCCCCACACCATAATGCCCATTACACATAATGCCACCCACCGCAATGCCCATTACAAATTATTCACACAATGTAATGCCTATTACACATTATACTAAATAGCGTAATGCCTATTACATATAGTTCCACATAGGTGAAGTTTACCTACATTATTATTATCATTTATTTATATGGCACCACATGGGTTCTGCAGCAATATATAGATGAGCAATATAAAAAGTAACAATTTACAGTACAAATGCAAATTAGGACAAGTACATGGTAAATAAAAGATAGACTCTGAGGCAATGCTCATTGTCAGGGGGGAAATTACATGCTCATTGTTAGAGGGAGCTACATGCTCATTTCTAGAGGGAGATATATGCTCCTTGGTAAGGGTAGTTACATGCTCATTGCTAAAGAGGGTATGGGGGGTTACATGCTGGTTGCCAGGGGGAGTTATATATTCTTTGCCAGGGAGGAGTTATATACTTATTGTTAGGCAGAGCAGTTGCATGCTCATTGCCAAGGGGATTGCATGCTCCTTGCCAAGGGTACTTACATGCTCACTGCCTGGGTGGGGAGGGAATACATGCTTCTTGTCCAGGGAATTACTAACATCACACTGCACTCCTCTGATTGCCGCGTCTGGCCTCCAACTCACAGTGAGCTGCACTCATATTTTAATGGCGACGGCCCCATAAAAAAAATGGCCACCACCTGGTTGGACCTCTAGTGTTTGTCTCCTTTAAGATGGCAGCCATTTTTGTAGAGGCTGCCGCCATCAAAATGTGCATGCGGCCCGCTATGGGTTTGAGGCCAGATGTGGCAACGAGAGGGTGTGGGTATGTTGGGCATTAGGAGGTTTCTGGGCACCAAGTCTTTATAGCAGTGTGGGCTCCTGGGCAAAGCAATACACTGGGGTTCTTACCCATTCTCCCCTATTATACAGCTTTGATGTCCCACGGGTGGTAGGGGGTGCTCTATCTTCCATTCAACATGTAGGACCTGGAGCAGTAACTTCTGCTAATTACTCCTTTACTGCACAGGTAGGTGGTGGGAGGGTGAACACTAATGTGTGGAAGGGGGCACTGAGCTGAATGAAGGGTCCCTTGTAAATGACTTCCAGGGAGGTAGGGGGTGTTTTATATGCAGGGGAGGGTTGGATAATGGAGTGGGCTTAATATTCGTCATTTTCCGGTGGAAGGGCAGCTTGTTTGACTGCAGATATCACCATTATGTGGAAATAGATTTCGTAGCCTTCAATAGTATAAAAATCTAGAGTCCCAACTTTCAGGAGGTGCTGGGAACTTGGGGTCATAGATCAGGAGCCAGAGCAATCCATTGACAAAAATGGATTCTCAAGATCTTGAGAAAGACCCACAGAGGTAGAAACACATAGATTAGCAGCTGGAGATTGGAGCTCGCACAAGAGTAATAGCCGCCAGACACAAGGGAGCAGTACCGGGGTGAATACCATCTACCCCGAGAGGCTCACAGACACTTAAGTGAACCTTGGAAAGGTATCCGGACAACATTGGAGCCCCACAGCAAAAATTTAAAGATCAGCGTCTCTGTGACCCGCCAGACTGCGAGCGCAGGCAGGCACTGGCCGGTGAGAGCAACACAGGCTGTGTTCTTTGCTCTAAGGATTACCGTTCCTGTCTCCTACACACCAGGGAATACTTCATCCAGACACAGGGAAAACCCGAAGGGTCACCACAGTGGCAGTGTGGTGCCTGAAGGGAAGAGTACCAGTGAAGGAGCAGCACTTGTCCTGCTAAAAGAAATCCCACTGAGAAACATCTAAAGTGATAGGAGATTCTGCCCCCGAGAGGTCCGGTGAGCCTATTTAAAACTTTTTTCTGCAAGAAACGGTATTTTGTATTGCATTTGCTGCATTTTTTATATTTTTGTACAACTTTTTTTCATATTTTTGGCAATCTCTTTTGCATATATTGACTTCACAAATAAAAGGTTATTTTTAAGAAAAAGAAGAAAATTCTGGAATAACTTTTTTCTGAAACCCTGCAAATCCCATATAGATTACATATTTACCCAGCGCTGCAGATAATCCCTACTTTGCACAAAAATTGTTTATTGAAGTAATCCCAGATTGAATATTTCCACTTGGGATCCAGCAGCTGCAGGGGGAGAGCGCTTGAGACTGTGTGGACTGACCCGTTTAAAGAAATATTGTGGGTGACTCAGCCTGATTGCACCTAATCACCGATGCGTTTCGCTGTATAAACAGCTTTTTCAAGGTGTGTTTTTATTGTTTAAGTGCAGCATACCACCTCTTTTTGTCCTCCATCTCCTACTCTGAGCCAACTAACAAACCAGGTTTAGCTCAATCTGCAGGCACACATGAATGCCTCACCTTTTTCCTAGTTAAAGTGCAGGTCTCTGTCTCTCACTAACAGGTACCTCACAGCTCTCCCTCTTAAACACAGGGCAGTCTTCCAGCCCCCGCGAGCTTCCGGCTACAGCCAGGGATGCGTGCGCGATGCTCATGCACCCCGTGGCAACGGAGCCTGCTGCCGGTCTCCGCCACCTCCCTTGCTATCGTCGCCGGTCCCCCTCGCCGCCCGACTCCCCCTGAACTGGGCAGCATCTCCCTGAATCGGAAACGTGCAGGGATACGCTGCCCAGCCACCGAGTTAATGAGATGTGCATGCGCATGAGACGCATGTGCGTCCCAGTCCCTATCGCCGGTGCTCACCAGTGAAAGGGATCTGGCGGGCAAAGACCAAGGATAAAGCCTGCTACATATGTATATAGCATCCAACAACTAAGTCTGCTGCCATCAATGAAATCTGACATACAGTGTCACCAACATACCAGAATATATATAAACATTAAAAAAAAGATAGCCATACAGTACACTACATTTAGTTAATATATTTACTGTTATTTAACATAGGATATGAGATTGGAATACATGCATTTTAACTAGGGGTTATATAAGGTCAAATTGTATTGTTTTATTTAAGCTTTGTACAGATATACAAGCTAATTGCTGCTAACTTATGCAATCACTTTTCAACATAGGAATAGTTGTTTGCCTATTAATACTTGCAGCCAATCAGTGCTAAGAGAATTTTGTCAAAATGAGTCCTGATTTGCAAATTAATCCTTAGATTTAATATATCTTTATTGATTTCAACTTCATACATTTCAATCCACTCACCACTATTGACAAAATCCTCACGGATGATCAAATAAAATTGACTCCACTTCTGCTAGAGATATGGAAAACATTTAAAACTCTTCAGTGGTTATTGATTAGAAGCCACATGTGTATCTATGCCAAGGAAGAAAAATGGCAGAGAAACCTTGTGCATTTCTTGTACATATCAGTAATGCTAAAGATTACTAAATAAACATTACATCCCTATATAAAAAAATACAACATGTACACACTGTACTTTTCAAAGTTTTTTATTACCTTACAATTTTTGGTGGATCAAATAGCAAATCCAATGTAATGAAATATTCAAAACTATTTTCATAAACTTACATTATCCGACAGATAGTTCAGTTGAGTAATTTTTTTTAAGATGGTGCGCCTGTCAACCAGCCTAAACTATTGCCAGATCTCCTGACAGGAGCTCCACCTGAAGGGGATGCACATCCCTGTTAGCACGGCGGCTGGGAGACGGGCAGACCGAGTGGGGGTGCGGGCAGCTACAGGGGAGGACGGGGGAGCTGGCGGTGGCGGACCACCGCCAGAACAGGCAAATTGCAAATGGCGATAGAATCGCAAGAACCAGCTCCAATGTGAGCTGCTCCATCTATATACTACAACTGGCTATAGTAAACCTAGATTTTCTGTCCAACCAATCAACCAATCCATTCGCTGTTTGGAACAAAAATGTGGTCAATTATAGGAGCAAAGGAAACTATTTTTCCATTGTGCAGTATTTTGCAGCTAATGGTTGTTATTTGCTCTCATATATTTACTAAACTTTCATTCCATCCAGTGATTTGGGAGTTGTTGATATAGCTGCATATTATTATCATCATACATTTTAACATATATTTTAATCACAATAGAATAAGAGAGCAAAATGTCAAAAATATTATTAATAACATAAGGTAGTGAAATCAATATGTTCATGTAATATTGGAGTCATAGACAGGTGAATGGGCAGGATACAGTACTTTTAAATATTAGTACTATTTAGGGGTGTACTACAGACAGGGGTCCTAACGATGGAGTTGAAAGTCAGAATTTGAATTTGCTGTAGAAAAAAAGGGATACTCAACCTGTAAATATAAACAATCATCTGACATTTACAGGAGAGAGATGGATCATCTTATCTGTCCATTTATAAAGGAACACATTATTACAGTGGTTAAGACAACATTTGTATCTCTACCTGAAATTGCATAAGCATAGTTAAACCAGAAGGTCGAACGAGTGGGGCCCCTTTAAGCATGTTGGTTTCCTTCCCTTTTAAATTCAAATGTATTTTTGTAGTAATGGGTATTAGACAATAGTGTTTTGTGTGCGTGTTTAGAAGGTTATTTAGATACTGCTATCTGGTAGTTTTTTCCCCTTGTTTACTTGAACAACAATGTTTAAGTTTGGCTGTATAATGGTGTTGACTTATTTTGTCAATTCCTGTTTGCCACCATACTAACTTTAATCAATTTGAATAAATATAAATGTAATGTCACATCAAAATTGAACTCTTTTGACTGCAAACTCCTGTTGTCCTGTGTTTTTATTTATTATTTATTGTGGTAATAATTTGCATGGAGTTACAGTATGCTAATCTTTTGTTCTGTTGCTTTATCACTTTATAAATAGACCCATAAGTGTTATTTGTTGCTATAGAAATTATTAGGGTCCAAAAAAACTAGGGACAACTGAACAATTAACCCTTTGAGTGCCAAGTGAATTTGTCAAAATAGGTATGAAAATTGCAAAGCAAACATTTGCATTCATCTTAATGACCTGCAATGTTTACCTTATGTAGGAAATATATTTTTTTTACACAACATTTTTATTTGAACTTATGTAACATGTGAGCGACGTTGGCATTTTTAGAGGATATTTTGAACATCTCTCACAGAGATGTTGGCACTCAAAGGGTTAAAGGAAGGTACAGTATTACAACAACAAGGTCTAAACTCTGCACAACTAAAAATCCATGTCTTGACAGTACCCCAACCATTTATGATGACTTCCTCATTGTGTACCATGGAAAATTACTGTAGCTTTATTTTTGCTAAAATGACAATTAATCTATCTTGGCTAAAAGGTTCTAGGAGGCTATTCAGACTTGTTCACAGGGCTGTGAAATCACAGGTTGAGCAATTATCGTTACACTGCGCATGTATATGGATCATATATGTGAGGCCATCCGGTGATATTTTTCTTTGATTGTTGGCTATTTTTAAGTTATTTGACAGGAAGCTGGCATTTGGGGGTGTCAATTTTATGGGAGTGTTGGGGAAATATAGACATGCCCAGTCATTTGAGGGGAAAGCGTGTGATGTCAGCTCTAGCTGTTGGGGTTATGCACAGACTGCACACACTTAAAAATCTTTCGATAATGAGTGACTTGCAAATGGATTTGTAGCAAAACCTTAAACCAGCTAATTTTCGTAAGCCTTGCTAAGCAATTTGTGGCTTGCACAGGTGGGATTTCACTCAGACTGGGCAGCAGCTTTCTAATCGCAGGCTGATTGCAGGGTGCTGCTAAGTCACACGGTCTGAATTACCCCTTATGTCCTATGGAAACTATTGTAAGTAAGTTTTATTTATATAGCGCACTTTCTCCAACAGGACTCAAGGCGCTTTACAGACATTAAACATAATGCACATACTGTTATACAAAGGGTTATCAGTACGAGCAACAATGGCAGTACAGAAATACATCCCACATACAGATATGCACTAGACACATTCTAATGAGGGACACGGACATGGGGAACATATTTACCGGGCTGTTCAGCAGCCATTCAGCGGTGCCACATGGTGGTTGCACCAGCCAGATAGGTAGAAAGGTAAAACAGTACAGATATAGGACACGTACAGATATTTACTAGATGTACTCTATTGAGCAACACAGACATGGGGAACATACAGTATATTTACTGAGCTGTACAGCACCCAGGCAGCCATTCAGCGGTGCCAAATATTGATTGCACCAGCCAGATAGGTAGACGAGTAAAACAGTACAGATATAGGACACGTACCCATATATACTAGATGCATTCTAATAAGGGACACGGACATGGGGAACATATAATTACTGAGCTGTACAGCACCCAGGCAGCCATTCAGTGGTGCCACATGGTGATTGCACCAGCCAGATAGGTAGACAAGTAAAACAGTACAGATATAGGACACGTACCGATATATACTAGATGTACTCTATTGAGCGACACGGACATGGGGGACATATATTTACTGAGCTGTGCAGCACCCAGGCAGCCATTCAGCGGCGCCACTTGGTGATTGCACCAGCCAGATCGGTAGCAAGTAAAACCTGTACAGATATAGGACCCTACGGGTCTGACACGGGGTACATATTTGGCTAGCAGCACAGATACTAGGCAGCCACTAGAACAGTACAGGGTACACAGAATAAGACATAACTAGACATAACAGCAATAGAAGAACAAAAACAGAGCACAATTAACAGTACAATTCTTAGTACACAATACAGCTGAGATATAGGGAGGTGAGTGAGACGAGATGCAGGTATAGATTGTAGGTGAGTAAGAGAGCTGTAGTTGAATGCACAAAGAGTGCTGTGAGAACAGGAGGGAAGAGGGCCCTGCTCCAAGGAGCTTACAAACTAGAGGGAGGGGGGAGACAGACAGGTGACACAAGGTGCAGTAAGGAGACCTAAAGGCAGGGAGTGAGCAGATAAATAGACCTGAAGGAAAGAACTGAGCATGGCAGGGATGGTCAGGAAAAAAGGCATCAGGTAGAGAGAATGGGCAAATTAGTCCACTCCCTCCTCCACCTGCACCCTTGACACCTAACAGCCCTGCACTGTGGCCCAACGCCAGTGCGCCCCGAGGACCAAGGCCATGAATGCCCCACCACACATGAACATAGGCGTGCGCAGCCCATTTTCTTTGGGGGTGCACCATTGAAGGGGCGTGTCCATCACCGCCTACTGGATGTGTCCATCGCTGCCTATTGGCCATTAATGCAAACTAAATAGAAGGGGACTTATTTATGTATAAGCACTTCACACTGAAATCATTACCCCCACACACATACCGGAAACAGAGACAGTGCGCGGCGAAGGCGCACTGCAAAAATTTACACTGTAATGTCCATTACACATAACGCCACACATAGTAATGCCCATCACACAAAATGCCATGCACCATGGGGCTCACACAGGAGGCCATATTTAGACAGATTCTGGGGCTGGTGCAAGTTTCAATTGGTCAGCTGAAATTGTGTCTATAGATGCACCAATTAGTACTTCAGCTCCTGTAGTCAATGCAAGTGGGTGTCTCAGCCCTTACATATAAACATACAGGTACAGTATGTATGTGTGTGTGTGTGTGTGTGTGTGTGTGTGATATCTATCTATAGATCACACACACACACATTGATAAGTCAACACACTCTCTTCACTGTAATTGCTGCACCCCCTCCCCCATATTACACCCTGTACAGTACATAAAGCACATTGCACAAAACACTATAGTATATTACATGCAGATTCCCCCATATTACCATATACACAGCACCCCCTCCCCCATATTACACCCTGCACAGTACACACAGCACATTGCACAAAACACTATAGTATATTACATGCAGATTCCCCCATATTACACATATTTACATATACACAGCACCCCCCTCCCCCATATTACACCCTGTATAGTACACACAGCACATTGCACAAAACACTATACAAAACACTATAGTATTTTACATGCAGATTCCCCCCCCATATTACCATATATACAGCACCCCCTCCCCCATATTACACCCTGCACAGTACACACAGCACATTGTACAAAACACTATAGTATATAACATGCAGATTCCCCCCCATATTACACGTATTTACATATACACAGCACCCCCTCCCCCATATTACACCATAATACATTACACACAGCTAATACATGCAGCACATTGCACACAACATATTCAATTATACATAGCTGCCCCATATTACACGCAGTACACACACATGATACACCAGCCCCCATTTCCTCAGTGCACACAGCACTCACCTGGCTGAGGGCTCATGTCAGGGACTTGCAGGGAACCAGCCATGTGGTGAGGGAGGGAGGCGGAGAGGCAGGAAGAGCTGCTGGTCTGTGTAACACGGAGCTGAGTGTGGGGGCGGGCCCAGCCTCAGGGAAGCCCCGACTGCAGTGCCAGATGAATGCTGCCTCGGCTAGGATCGTGGGAGGAAGGGTGACTACCTATGCGCTCTGCACTGCTGGCTGCTCCTGATCTCAACTCAGGCAAGCAGATCTGGCTCTGCCTGGCTGTAATCGTGCGGGGGGTGCCCGTAATTAGGAGGTGCCTGTGCACCCCCGGCACCCCCTGTGCGCACGCCTATGCACATGAACATATTAATACGTGGTGCAACCTGCCAAAGGAGAAGCCATTCATGCAGCCATCTGAGTGAGGCACACAGTGTAGGTTGCTGCTTGATGGCAGTGCATAGTAGAGGTGTAGCATCCGGTGTGGGGTAACAGTAAGAAAATGTAAGAGAATACTGCAGTTGCAGAAAAGGGAGTATTAAGACAGTGGTAAGTTCAATAAAAAGTAATGGAATTAGATTTCACATGTTTGTCACGCCACTCAAAACTTATTGGGCCTTATTCAGACCTGATTGCAGGACCATTTTGATCTCAAAATGGGCAAAACCATGTGCACTGCAGCTGGGGCAAATATGTGATGTCAGAGCTGGCCTAGATCAGTCTGTCTCTCTCACAGAGTTGTGATGAATGTGGAAGGATCCGCACAGACTAAAGAAGCATAGTGTTGATTATGAAACCAATATGAAGAACTACTTAGTGACTAATTTAAGTAGTTATTTATTAGTGGTGCACCCCGCATTCAGTAAATGTGAATGAATATCTTGGGGTTGGTCTGAGGAGATGAAAAATACTTTTTGGGTGCACTCTTAATAGAAGGTATATGAAATTAATTTAAAACTTATCTTTTAATATAGATTAATTGGAATAATTGACAAGAGCTAGTGTAGAATTTAAATATATATATATATAAAGAGGAAAATGGACCCCAACCGCGCACACCTATATGGTTGCGGCACCTCTGAAGGCCCCCTGTTAGACAGGACCCGAATTGGTTTAGAGATGAAGTAGAGTGTGGTACAGAGTGCGCTACCAAGATTTAATCCACAATTGTTAAAAATATGATAAAATTTTATGACACAATGCCTACAATAGGCAGCATAAAATACATATAGACTTTTTTACAGCATGTATTTGTCAATATGGGGGAAATTTACTAAAGGAAATTTGTAAAAAATAGGTGTATTTGTATCCAGAAATACACTTATTTTTGACATTTACTCTCCCAAAAATACGGCAATTCGTATTCGTATTGATAGCACATCAATACGAATACGAATTGCCGTATTTTCGGGATAGTAAATGTCAAAAATGAGTGTATTTCTGGATACAAATACACCTATTTTTTACAAATTTCCTTTAGTAAATTTCCCCCTATATCTGATTCAGGTTATATCTGTGATGAAAACAAAGGCCCAACGCGTTTCGTCAGATAGTTGACTTCATCAGGGGCTTACAAGCAGGGTTTGACAATCCAAATGACACTTCCAAAACATTAGTTTTATACACACTTTCAAATCGGCATCAATAATTCATGTACGGTATAGCATAAAAACCAAATGTAAAAACAGCCAAAAAGCTTTTTTTGGGCTGGTAACAATGAAAGGACAGTTTTTTAGACTCAGTACATGGGGGTTGGTGTCCACCCCAAAAAGCAAATGTGACCGCAGTCCAATTTTCCTCCAATAGTATAGGCTTATATAAGTCTGGACTACCGGATATGCACTCTTTGGAATCCAGATATTACATAAGTACCCAAACTTTCTCTGTGATGTCAGAAATCACAGATACCACAGCTGTGAGCCAGTGGCGTAGCTAAGTTTTGGGCGCCCCCCTCCCGCCGCCACCCCGCCAAGCACCCGCTGCCCCGCCACCCATGCAAAACAATCCCCCCCCAATCCCCCGCAGCCTCCTATCGCGCTGGTCCCGGCGGCTCCGTTCTTCTGCTGAGGACCACCACAAAATGGCCGCCCCCATACAGCAGACAGTTTCAGAGAACTGTCTGCTATATGGGGGCGGCCATTTTGTGGTGGTCCTCAGCAGAAGAACGGAGCAGCCAGGACCAGCGAGATAGGTAAGTCTGTGGGGGATTGGCGGGGGTATAACTATAGCACCGCAGCCCCCGGGGGATTGGGGGGGTGTAACTATAGCACCACATACTATACACCAAAAGATAAACTATAAAAACCTAGGTTGAACTAGACGGACGCAAGTCTTTATTACTATGTAACTATGGGGGTTATTCTGTTTGGTACGGTGAAACGTACGTACGGTCCGTCACACCGTATGTTTTCCATACGCTGACAGTGAGGGTAAGTCCACCCACAGAATAGCCACACACAGACGGTCACAAACACCGACAATGGGGAGTGGCGTACACTTGAGCGTACGCCACCGTGTATGGACAGATCTCCCTCTTAGCCACCGATACCTGGCGTACATCAGAGCATACGCCAAAGTGCACGGACGGATCTCGTCCGTTTTTCCACCGACACCTTCCGTATATCTGAGCGTATTCCACATTGCAAGTAGAAATTGAGTCCAAAAACATTGTTGCTCTTAGACGTGGTTTATGTGTCTTTTCCATAATAAAAAACTAATATGTTTGTGTTACAGTGAAAAAGTTGACACATGTCGATTCCTGTGAATTGAGTGTCCTGCTTTTTAAAGTAGAAAAAAACACTTTCTGGGTGTAGATGGTTATAAAATAACTACCTTGACATATATAACCAGGTCTTAGAATGAATATTACCTAAAATTAAACCAACCTTTACATGTTGAGAAGTGTAGAAAGATAAGCTTCCAATGTGTTTGAGGGCTGTGTGTGGCTTGCAGGTAGTGAAATAATATTTTCACTTAATAGCCTGCAGCATTGCTTATTACATTCAGGTGTATGTGTTTGAGTAGTAATCAGCGTTAATTAGCAGACCCAGGCGTCCACTCTCATGCGGTAGCTCTAAGGGTGGCCTGTTGGCATCCGCCTGTTTTTGGACCAAAATAAACGGTGCATTCGCTGATCGAGGCGGTTGTGGCACCGTTCATTTTGTGTGCACACCCCCGTGTACGCCCATGTTTACGCCCAGTTTTCCTCATTATTCCGGCCGCTCCCATAAATACGCCCACATGCCGCCCACAATGACCGTACTCTTGCGGACAGGTTTTTTTCGCACGGAGAGACCCATCCGTGAGCGGTGTGAGGTCGCCACACATGCGCATTGCGAAAGCTACGCATGCGCAGATGAAAAAAAGCCTGATCCGCCCATATACGGTCCCACCGTACCAAACAGAATAAACCCCTATGTAACTATAGAGTGACATTTAATAGGATGCACTAGTTGAATTTGTGCGATATTTAGGCAACAAATTGGAATTTTCGCACTTTTGGCGAAATCGCTTGCTTAATAGGGTGCGCTAAGTCACGTAAATCGCACATTTTGTGTGATAATTCACACTTTTTCACTTGCCAGTTTAAATTCGCATTTTTATCTCGTCGTGATGTTTTCGCATAGAAAAGTATACAAATCGCTGATTTAATGGAATACGCAAACGGAATTCACATTTCAAATGTGTCTAAAAATCACCATTGATGCAGACCAGGTTCTGATGGGCGAATTGACCCAAAAGCAACTTTGGTCAAATGCAGAAATGGTTAATTTTCACACAGGTGTCCACAATTTTATTCATAGACTCCCCTACATATACCCAAACATCATTAAGGACACCTGTGAGGGTTTGAGAGATGGAGATTGTGTAGAGAAGGCTGTTTCTGACTTTGATCATTTGGAGGAGCTGCGCAGGAGGAGAGAGCAAGCTGTGCGCCAGATCCAGGTACCCCGATTACTGCGTGCTTGTCCTAGGTATCGTGCTAGGCTTTACCTGGACTCCCTCTCTGATCAACAGGTTATGGGGATGTTTTCGGCTGAACCGCAATAACCTTTTGAACTTATATGAGCAGGTGAGAGATGATTTGGACTCTTATGGGGGTGCCAACTGTGCAGTGTCTGGGCTGCAGAAATTAATGTGTGCCCTCTATTTCTTGGCCACAGGCTCCACTCAGTCTGTGACCTCATGGTTGTTGGGGGGTCTCACAAGCCACTTTCTCAAAGCATTTCACTCAAGTTTTACTTGCTTTCAAGAAGTTGTGGCGCACATATATCAGATTCCCACGTTGTGAGTCCGAGTGGCAGGACCTTAAGGTGGCTTTCTATTGGCTCTCAGCATTCCCAAATGTGCTGGGAGCCATAGATTGCAGTCACATTGGGCTTCGGGCACCGCACGTGAGGGGAAACATCTACGTAAATCGCTGTGGGAGTCACTTTCTGAACGTGCAGGTGGTTTGTGATGCCAACCTAAAAATACTCAGTGTGGTTGCAGGCTACCCAGGGAACTGCCATGATGCCTATATTCTGCGTCATTCAGCCCTCTGGGACAGATTCCAGGACCACCAAATGCCAGAGGGCTGGATACTTGGTAAGTACATTTTAATATATATATATATATATATATATATATATATATATATATATATATATATATATATATATATATATATATATATATATATATATATATATATATTAGGGCGGAGTGAAAAAACTGAAATTTAGAAATTCAAAATCGGCTAGTGTGGAAAAGTTGTGACTTGACTTGAATAAGAAACGTGCAAAAGCATTTTGATCTGAGTCAACATCTTCTGTTCTGGCAAGAGGCCTGAAGTTTCTCTTTTTTGGTGAAAATGACGAAAACTATGAAGATGCTCCGATCTAGTTAAAATTATGTCAGGATGTCTTAGAGTGGTTCATTAATATACTTTAGCATAGTAAAAGAGAGTACGAGATTGTCCTAGTGCAAAGTGAATGACTTTGGTGGGAGAAAAAATACCTAATAATTGACCCATTTTCATGGTCACAATTGTGAATATTGTGTTTTCTCCTGAACGTGTTTATAATAGAAGAAGCACAAATACTCTAAATGGAATTCCGGTGACACTGTGTGAAATATAACACTGCATAATAGCCCTTAATCAGAGCTGATCCCAGTACAAATTTGTTCTCAAAATGGGCAAAACAAATGCTGCATTGCAGGTGGGGCAGATGTAACGTGCTGAGAGAGTTAAATTTGGGTGGGGTGTGTTGAAACTGAAATCTAAATTACAGTGTAAAAATAATGCAGCCGGTATTTACCTTGCACAGAAACAAAATAACTCACACAAATCTAAAGGTGGCCATACATCTACAGATCGATTGTCAGATTGGGCCGGTTGGAACAAACAGCTGGTAATATCTGAATGACAGTTTTTCAGCATTTCAAAGCAAATGGTCAACTGTCATTTGCTCTCATCTTTTACCGGGATTTTGTTCCAACCATACAGATCGGACAATAAATCTGTAGATGTATGGCCACCTTAAATCTCTCTGCACATGTTACATCTGCCCCACCTGCAGTCCAGCATTTGTTTGCCCATTTTGAGAACAAATTTGTACTGCGATCAGGTCTGATTAAGGGCCACCATGCAGTGTTATATTTCACACAGTGTCACTGAACTACATGAAATTGGATTTATGCTGCTCTCTTAGCAGTGCATATACAAAGATAGACAATCCTGTGTACATAAATAAGAATTAACTGTTGCAGTCTGTTATTGAAAAACAGTAACTGTTACAATAAGTTTTACAAGTAACAGTGTAAACTGTCTAATGTATCATTTTACATATCACTTCTGTTTATTGACAGAAAAACAATGTTGCATCCCCTATACTGGGAACATGAAAGGGCTGCATTACAGCATATAATTATGCCAAAGATAAGCCAATATATTAACTGTTAAATACGTTGAAGTGTATTATGATGTAATAAATTGTAAGCTTGCAGCAGGGCCCTCTAACCCCCAAGTCTGTCTGTCATTACCCAGTTTGTTTTATCACTGTCTACTATTGTAAAGCGCAACAGAATCTGCTGAGCTATATAATAAACTGTAAATAAATAAATAAACAAATACATTGATTCAAAAAATAACAGGTTAATCATTCTATGAGTGGTGTCCAGCAGTACATATATGCCAATCACTGTGTTCATTTCTAGGCAGCAGGGCCGTCTTAACAGCAGTGTGGGCACCTGGGCAAAGCAATGCACTGGGGCCCTTACCCATTCTCCCCTCCTAGGGGTGGGGGGTGGTATCAGCAGCAGCTTTGATGTCCCACAGGTGGGAGGGGTGCTCTATCTTCCATTCAACATGTAGGATCTGGAGCAGTAACTTCTGCTAATTACTCCTTTACTGCACAGGTGGTGGGAGGGAGAACACTAACGTGTGGAAGGGGGCACTGAGCTGAATGAAGGGTCCCTTGTAAATGACTTCCAGGGAGGTAGGGGGTGTTTTATACACAGGGGACGGTTGGATAATGGAGTGGGCTTAATATTTGTCATTTTCCGGTGGAAGGGCAGCTTGTTTGACTGCAGATATCGCCATTATCTGGAAATAGATTTCTTAGCCTAATATAAAACCCTAGAGTCCCAACTTTCAGGAGGTGCTGGGAACTTGGGTATCAGAGATCAGGAGCCAGAGCAATCCATTGACAAAAATATAAAACTACACCAGACGTTTGGAGCTGGAGCAGGGACCGGCTGCTGGAAGGCTGATATCTCTGGTTCTGGGCAAGATAGAGACAAGCCTCTAGTGTCAGAGAGAACCAGAGAAATATGACTGGAAATTGTAATTAACAGGTCGGATGTGGACTGCTGCTTTGAAGTTGGATATCTGCAGTTCCCCAGGGCCGATTTTCAAAATTCTGGTATCCCTGGAAAAAGGGGATCCTCAGCTATCAACATAGAGCCCTTATACACCTGGGGCCCCTGGGCAAGTGCCCATTAAGCCCATACAAAAAGACGGCCCTGCTAGGCAGGATTGATCAGCAATACTTATTACAGCATAATGCACTTTAATGTATTTAACAGTTAATATATTGGCTTATCTTTGGCATAATTATATGCTGTAATGCAGCTGCAGGTGGGGCAGATGTAACATGTGCAGAGGGAGTTAATGTGGCCATACATCTACAGATTTATTGTCCGATCTGTCTGTTTGGAACAAAATACTGGTAATGGATGCTTTGAAATGCTGATACTTTGCTTTGAAATGCTGGAAAACTGCCAAAAACTGTCATTCAGATATTACCAGGTATTTGTTCCAACCAGCCAGATCTCACAATCGATCTGTAGATGTATGGCCACCTTTAGATTTGTGTTGAGTTATTTTGTTTCTGTGCAGGGTAAATACCTGCTGCATTATTTTTACACTGCAATTTAGATTTCAGTTTCAACACACCCCAACCAAATTTAACTCTCTCCGCACGTTACATCTGCCCCACCTGCAAAGCAGCATTTGTTTTGCCCATTTTGAAAAAAAAATTGTACTGCGATCAGGTCTGATTAAGGGCCATTATGCAGTGTTATATTTCACCCAGTGTCACTGAAATTCCATTTAGAGTATTTGTGCTTCTTCTATTATAAACACGTTCAGGAGAAAACACACAATATTCACAATTGTGACCATGAAAATGGGTCAATTATTAGGGATTTTTTTCTCCCGCCAGTCAGTCACTTTGCACTAGGACAAGCTCGTACTGTTTTTTACTATGCTAAAGTATATTAATGAACCACTCTAAGACATCCTGACATAATTATAACTAGATTGGAGCATCATCATAGGTTTCGTTATTTTCACCTAAAAAGTGAAACTTTAGGCCTCTTGCCAGAACAGAAGATGTTGACTCAGATCAAAATGCTTTTGCACGTTTCTTATTCAGGTCAAGTCACAACTTTCCCACACTAGCCGATTTTGAATTTCTCAATTTCAGTTTTTTCACTCCGCCCTAATATATATATATATATATATATATATATATATATTAAAATGTACTTACCAAGTATCCAGCCCTCTGGCATTTGGTGGTCCTGGAATCTGTCCCAGGCTGAAACTACTCAACCTACAGTAGTTGGGCATACTTGCCTACTTTTGAAAAGCAGTTTGAGGCAGATTTTAGATCGAACCAAAATGCAGCGTCACGCACCATTGAAGGGGGCATGTAGGTGTCATGTTTCACCTATATCTATTTCCACACTATCTATCTATCTATCTATATAGATATATATATATATATATATATATATATATATATATCTTGAAGTTCACCTTGTAGGAATACTTTTTTTAAATCCTTAACAGAAACAGTACACAGGCAGACAGATTATTAGGCATGCCACATGTCCATGACAGGGCAGGATGTGACAGGAACCTGAGGAGTGGAGAAGGCATTGGGTGCCAGTCAGGGCTCTGGTGTTGGTTACACTTACAGTCCTACACTGCCGCACTCGTGCTCCCGCTGCCCAGCTCTCCTGGTCCCGCTCACTGACACTGCTGCTGCTGCTGCACCTCCGTTCAACTTCTCCCTCTCAGCTGCCTCTTCTACTCCGGGGCCGGGCACTCCCGCTCACGCTGCCGCTCATACTCCTGCTCCTTTTCCTGCTGCCGCAGCCGTACCTCGTAAAGTCTGCTCTCCCACGGCCACCGCTACCCAAGCAGCGGGATTTAAATATCATGACGGACATAAAGACGTCATGATGTTGCGCATGCAGGCCCCGCCCCCCGTAACATTACATTTGCGCATGCGCAGTCAGTTTTTTTGCTCTAACCGGACCAAAAACTGGGAGAAACCGAGGGGTTTGCGGGGAACGGGATAATGGGTGAAAAAAACAGGAGCCTCCCGCTAAATGCGGGAGGGTAGGCAACCCTGAATTAGGGTACGCGGACAGGGATCTGATGCGTAGGGAGATCATAAGGCGCTATTTCTCAGGTAATTGTATTTCTAAACTATACTACCATGTACCTTTTGTGTAAGTGTATTTACATACCATAATCATTTGCCATACATTGAGCCTTATCCTAGGTTACACTTTCTGACAAAATCCTTCTTAGATGGACAAAACCATGTGCACTGCAGGTGGGGCAGATGTAATTTGTGCAGAGAGAATTAGATTATTTCCATATCTTGGTCAATAATTTCTGCTGTTTCTGTTGGTTGCATCAGTACTTGTGATGATCCTGTTGAGAATGAGAAATGGGCAAGTATTCCACCCTAATTGTGCAGTACTGTATGTGTCATTTTGCTTTTAAGGTGTCTTGTGGGCAGGTGCGGATTTAGGGATGAGGGCGCCCCTAGGCACAACAATAATGTTTACTAAGTAGGACAGTTACAGGGGCAGTATCTGCATGTCCCATACATTTACACTCTATTTAAGATGAAATATAGTACAGTACAGTGGGTATTTTGCTGTTATTGGTACATTTTGGGCTGACAGTACTATCACAGGCATCCAAGTGCCGCCCCCAAACATGTGCCGCCCCTAGGCACGTGCCTCACGTGCCTAATGGGAAATTCGGCTCTGCTTGTGGGTTATGCCACATAACAATGGGTACTGTTCAGTAACACATGTACACATGGAAAAAAAATGTATGATATGATTTTTAATTTGTCTGATGGCTGTTTCACATGAAAATAATATCTGTTGGTATGTACAGTAGTGGGTCTCAATGAGTCCATGGCATGGCCAGCATATCTGGCAGCACTTTAATGTGCAATTTTTTTTGCCATTATCCAATATGTCATTGGTTCAATGAGCATGTATTAATATTTAAACATGCTGCATAAAGTTGTTTAAACAATGTCGTTTACATTGAACCTATATATGGTTTACAGTAGGGTGCTGGAGTAGATTGTAGTGTAGCCTATTGTGCATGGTACATGGATATGTGTACTGTATGTGTAATGGTGCTGCATTCCTTTTGCTTACCTGCAGCCTCTGCATCCAAACATATGCATCGGTCTGTGTGTGTGGTGCGTGAGCACTTTGGGATTGATGATCTGCAAACAAAAAATGGTGGACAGCCGTTACAAATAGTGCATGGACAGCATTTCTTACCAGCATGCATCATAACATGGTTTTTTTTTTTTGTACCCCTGGGGCACACATGGGTCATGTTGACCAATTATTTGTGGTCAATATCTTGTTGTTTTAGAAAATATATAAAATAAATATATATATATATATATATATATATATATATATATATATATATATATATATATATATATATATATATATGTGGAAAAAATGGCTGCAATAATGCTGTATGGAGGCGTTTCAGCTATTACACAATTACAATTATGTTTGGGGCCTGAGCAATGTAAACCTGTAACATAATTTGCTATACATTTGACCAATACCAGCTGGTGTGGAACTACATGAGCCAGCATCACCAACAATTGCAATTTACATAAGTTAACCTTGCTGGGATATGTAGTTCCACAGCAGCACTATTGTTATGCAAACATTACAAGAGAGCATTACAGTTATAAAACATTGTAATGGTTGATGTACATGAAAATATGTGAACACTTACCAGCTTGGGGTGGCGTTGCTGGCCTATCCATGTCCACCATATGGAGGCCAGGAAGGACCTCTGGTGGGATTATTCTTGGCTTTGAGTAGCCTTTTTATGACATTAAAGCGCTTCTTGACATTTATTACACTTCTTTTGTGGCTGCTAACTGTGTTGACTGCGCCAGTGACAGACTCCCACATGGCCCTCTTCCACTGCGCAGTGGTCCTGTTGTTATGCTTCCACAGCAGCCTGTCAAATACGAGGACTATGGCGTTGACAAGAGCCACATTTTCCTCATAGGAAAAATGCACCTTACAGCCACTTTGGGTGCGCCCACTTTCTGCCTCTTCCTCCACCTCCTTTGCGGCCATGTCCCCCTCCTCCTTCAGGGCAGTATCACCCTACTCCTCCTCACCTCCATCTTCCTCCACCTCAGGCCAGTCGACCTCAGAGATGTGGCCCTCCTGCAGCTCCTTCTCGGACTGTGTGCTGAACAGGTCCTCCTGTGTAAGTGGATGAGATGGGGAGGCAAGAGGGTCCTCCACCTCCTCCTGCTGTGCCTGCTCCCCTGGGGTCCAGCCTGGCCCAGGCCTTGATGTGGCCATGCTGGCTGGCAAAGTGCTGCCTCTCCCTCTCACACTGCTGCCTCTTAGTGTGCCCCTGTTGCCTCTCCCCCTTGCTCCTCTGGCGCTGTTGATGCCTGTAACTGGCCCACTGCTGCCTCTGCCACCTGCACTTACTGACACTCCTCTCCCAGACATTGCTCCTCTCCATGCTCCTTACTACCTTTCAAAGGTCAAAATGGCACCTTTATATAGGTGGTGTGATGCATATTGTAGGGGACTTAGGTGTGTCAATAGGTTAAGGGGTTATTTGGCATGCAGAGGCAGTTTTGTAATTTGCATTCTGGTTGGTCAGAAAATCGCACATGACCAGCGTTGAAAATCGCACATTACTGTGTCATAAAGTCGCACCACATCGCATCTCTTCGCAGTTCTCCACACTTTTTGGGCACATTAGCGCATCCCATTGAATAATCAGTTTTGGAGGAAAAAATACGAATTGAAAAAGTGTGATATGGTGCGATAAGGTGCGATTTTGAAATGTTACTAAAAATCGCATCCTATTAAATGTCACCCTTAGGCTCTGCCTGTGAGAGCTGCCACTGCCTCTCCCCTGTTTGAGGAGTGAAATTACCTGGATGAGCACAACATGGGCAGAGCTGGCCTTAGGCATAGGCAAACTAGGCAATTGCCTAGGGCATTTGCCTATGCCTAGGGGCATCCTGAACTGGAGGCATCCGATGGTAAGTGTCGCTGCTGACAGCTCATAACAACTACCCGTGGTAAGGCCTGACCAGGTGCAGCACTGCTGGTCCTGCACTGTACCGGGTATCTCAGAGAGGGGGAATGGGACTGCTTACAGCCCCTAAAAAGTATAACCACTGTGGTTGCTCCAGAAGGAGGGCTGCTATGCATGGCCAGTGGCAGCAGCTCCTCCTCCAATGGGAAGAATTATTGCACAGGGCATAGCCCCACTGGAATGGAACCACAGCCCTCGGCTGGCCCCCATAGACCCTCCTCATGCTGGTCTCCGGAAGCCTCTGCTGATAAAGCTTGTGGGCACTTCCTGGTTCTGCTAGCTGGGATCTGTAGAAGACATCTGTAGTGTAGCCAGAGAGCTGCTGGGGGAGAGGACAGAGGTTGGCGGTGAGCATAGCCTCCACTCCTGTGTGCTGCAGCATGCCTGAGAGGAGGAGAGAATATCTGTTAAGTGCCCGGAACTTCCCATGGACCGTCTGTTGGGGAGTCATGCCGCTGAGAATTAGTGTAGGGTATAGAGGGGTCAGTATTGTAGTGGTGGGTATAGAGGGGTCCATAATGTAGTGGTGGGCATGTAGTGGTCAGTAATGTAGTGGCAGGTATGGAGGGGTCAGTAGTGTAGTGGCAGGTATAGAGGGGTCAGTAGTGTAGTGTAGGGTATGTAGAAATCAGTAGTGAAGGGTATAGAGGGGTCACTGATTTAGTGGTGGGTATGTAGTGGTCAGTAATGTAGTGGTGGGTATGGAGGGGTCAGTAATGTAGTGGCGGGTATGGAGTGGTCAGTAATGTAATGGCGAGCATAGAGGTGTCAGTAATATAGTGGCGAGTATAGAAGTAGTATTAGAAGTAGTATTAGCGCCGGTGCTCGTGGACACCAACCAAAATCTTGCCTATGGTATCAAATAGGCTAGGACCGGCTCTGAACATGGGTGTCCCTCAGCTGCCATCATATGACCATTTACTGTAAAAACCTGTAACACTGTGAACCAACATGTGCAATCATCCACTGGACTGAATAATTGTACCCACTAATCATTTATTTATTTATGTATTTATTTATTTATGTATTTATTTATGTATCCATTATTGTGAAAACAACTATATGTGCTGATCATTTACTTATCTACAGATGGAGCGGGGGATATCTTTGGCCGGCGCTCGCCAGATCTCTTGCACTGGCGAGCACCGGCGATAGAGACTGGGATGCGCATGCGTCTCACACGCACGTGCGTCCCAGGATGGGAACCCTTTCTGTCTCCACTTCATGGAGATGGACAGGGTTAGGGGAGGATGCGGCAAGGCGGCGAGGACCCGGGGCGACGTCGTGAGGCGGCGGGACCCGTGCGCATCCCCTTACGGCGGCTGGTGGGAGATGGCGGATGGCAACTCTTCCGCCATCCCCTGCAAAGATGTCTCCCGCTCCATCTGTATTATTGTGCAAAGAATCCATCCAAACAGCAATTGGCATCTTTGCACATAACCACAGTTGCACCAGCAACAACTTGCACAACTGGCTGACAGTTGCCAAACACCAATCAGAAGTGAGGACACAACGCAGCAGGACCCAACCCTATCCAATAAAGACTGATCCCCAACAGAACATCTGTAAAATCCCAAGAAGGCCAGAAGGCCGAAACACGTGGGAGCACCATATCAACCCACACCTGCAATCAAGGACCACCCATGACACAGTGCTGAAAGCCAGAGCAACCCTCCCAACTTTTCCGACCACCACCAGCGGAGTGCAGCCAGCAGTGGAGAGGAGAGCACACAAGGGGAGTGACGCTGCAGTCGGAGGAAGCATGCACCTAGACACGCTATGGAAGGAGACAGAGACGTTGCAAGATGTTCCAGATGGAGGAAGGGTAGGTGAGTGTAAGCAGGTCCATCGGCAAGTCCGGTTGGGTGGCTAACAGCGGTAAAAGGCTTCACCCACAAGCAACCCCTGCCAGATGCGACATGTCACCCCCACCCTTGGCAGAGGGCACTGTGGGAAGCAGGCTCCAAGACCAGCGGCCCACCCTTCCCACACACCCATGAGGGAAGACACACGGCACACCCAGACCTGCGGACACTACCACCCACTCCCAACTCATCAGCACAATCGACCCACCGAAGAGTGGGGTCAACACCACCGCCGACCAGCCGACACACCTTCCGACCCAAGGGAGACGGATCATCCCGGAACCTCCCATTGGACCAACCAGCAGCATCCCACATCCCTCACACCATCGCCCACTCTGACCAAGAATGTCACACGTGCCACGCACACGCCAGGCACTAATGGCAGCACCCATAAGAAACAGTCAGGTACAGGCGGGACACGCAGCCTTACCCACAGGTGGGAACATCTGACCCAATGGGTCATAGGAACACTCCAAAAGGAACTCTGAACTATGCTGGCAACAACCCCAGCCCCCCGCACATATATTAACCCACTCCACACCCAAACGGAGTATCATCACCTTTATTATTGCTATCAATGTATCGTTGTGTCAAACTTTAATTATCTGTATACAGTAGGAGCAAGTTTCATCGTTGCTCCTTTGGTCATGGCTAGCCATGGCTAGCCATGGCTATTCTATTGTTCTCAGCTGCAATACGTATTGTATTGCAGCTGAGAACAATAGAATAGCCATGGCTAGCCATGGCTAGCCATGACCAAAGGAGCAAAGATGAAACTTGCTCCTACTGTATGTGATTATTTATATATTCATGTATTGTTGTTTTGTATCAATTTATATGTTGACATTTATGTAGATGCTAAAAAGCGTGCACTCCACACTAAGTAAAAAATTAGCACACAATATACAAGTCCATACTCATCATTGCGTCACAATCATAGGAGCAGAGTGCACAACCAACAACCGCCACATTCATTTGCTTAACCAACCCGGGACAGTCTCCGGGCAAGTGCAGCAGCTAGTTCCGTACAAGGGATCAGAGATAACCCAGTGCGCAGGTCCCACCAAAAGTACTACACTATATACAGTAAAGCTGCCCTATTCTTATGAAAACCAATGAGTAGGAATACTGCAATATAGTATACTAGAGGCGGATTAAGACCTTATTTGACCCTAGGCAAGAAACCAATTTGGGGCCCTCCTTGCTTAAACAATCCATAGCACTATCATTTTGCTGCTGATTGCAGCTGGCATCGATAGATTACCTTACCTGGCACAATCTACTGATAAATGTCAGCTGTGAGAACATCAGTATTGCGTACAAATATAAATCAGGCTCTAGGTCCCTTGGAAGTACAGTAGGTTTAATACCTGTGTCACATTTAAAGTAACCTGACTGCAAACAAATAGTGGATGAGACCATTTTGTCTGTCCAAATAGTTTTTATCCTATAAAAAAACATTAAAGGGACTGTGGGCAGGTCTATGAGATGTCATGATGTCACGCTATAGTCAAGTAATGGTCCTATGAGAAGGTTTTGGATGGCGGGTTATCTTTACCTACCATAGGTTGCCTTGTGGAAAATCTGCTTCTGTACTGTACATCTATAAAAGAAAAGATAAACATCCCTGGTCATCTAGAATTGCAAAGTTGCAGTAAATGTTCCGGAGAAACAGCTAATATACTGGCAGGGGCTGGCGATAGAATCGCCAGTCGCTGCCAGCCGCCAGGCCCTTCCAGCTGACGGAAGGCGACTCGCGCGCACGAGATGCTTGCACACCCCATTCCAACAGAGCTCCCTGCTGCAGTCCACCGCCTCTGGGGTCCCCATCACTGGTCCCTAATGCCTCCCCAAACACCCCCTAACCCTCTCCTAACCCTGCCTGTCTCCCAGAACCAGAGATGGGCAAGGTCCTGCCACCCAGCCGTCGACTGACTGGGACACCCAAGCATTTGAGAGGCTCGAGCGTCGCAGTCAGATGGAGTCCGTTTCCGCCAGTGGGGACGTTCTGGCGAGCGCTGGCATTGAAAGACAGGGGCTCCATCTGTACTTCATATTTTAAAATATGTTTATAAGATCATCCTTGTGTATGTTTCATAAAACATTGCATTTTGTGTTCCTGATTACCCATTTGATGTATTTTGCAATCTCGTTAAATCTTATTCCCTATTTATTCAAATATTGCTCAAATGGTCTCTGCATATAGTAAGATGGCAAATTCATGTTTATTGTCAATGTTTAATATTTGCTGATTTGTGGGAAAAAAACGTGTTGATTCTTTCTAAATATTTAGGTTATTCTTTTATAACACTGATTAAAATAAACATGCGTTTAATTATCAAATTGGCAGCTTTCTTACAATGTCTGCCTTCCACTAATTGCCAGACTTACAGTATCTATAAAAAAAAAACTTACAGTAAGATAATCTTAAAATGAAATGATAAAAACTTATATGCAATACAAACCCTTTACCACAAGAGGGCAATATTGAATAACACATGTGTATTTCTATTTTCCTTTCAAACTGTTTAACGTTTGCAGTTATTGCAATTTTTCTCATGCACCATGTATATGCACCATATATAAAATACACTTTGATATATATATATATATATATATATATATATATATATATATATATATATATATATATATATATATATATATATGAGTAAATGAGCATATGTCAAAATAATAAAAATAATAAAATCTGCTTATTTTACTATTTTCAATGAATAGCTGACTCATTATGCCCAGTTCAATATCTTTAGAGATGTAATTGACCTTAATGGTGCCCCCACCACCACCACTATAATCAATACCTGTGATAGGTTAAGGCATTACTTTTACTGACTCCTGGAACTCCTTATGTAGTCGATGGTAATGTTGAACAGTATGTGTTCCATTGTTACTGTATTTGTAATATATTTTTTTCCTTTTGTATTTGCAATTGAGTTAAAAACATATATTTTATAGTATGCAAAGCATTGTGGTATGTAAACTAAAATGTAGGCACAGTAGAGGTAGTTAGAAACAATAAAGGACTTCCATAACGCTTCATGGGTATAATGGGGGACTCAGAAGCCGCTAGGCCGCAACCCGGCCAATAGCGCTATTCGGTGGGGCGGAGCCAATGGCCGGCACCTCCACTAGGCAGCTTTAGGCATTTGCCTAGGGTGCCAGCCACTGGAGGGCGGTACAGAGCTGCCTGCAGCCACCCGTCATGCGAGCAGGAAGGAAAGTACCAGGCCAGCAGATAGCAGGTGAGCATCCCCCCCCCCATGGAGCCCACCCGTGGATCAGAGTTAATCTGCGGGTGGCCCCCACCCTACTTGGTTGTCAGTGCTGGTCATCTGCGGCCACAGCCTCCCACCCGTGGATATGTTCGGTGGGTGGCGGTGTCCCCCCCCGGTCAGAGGCAACCTGCGTGTTGCATCCGCACCCCCCCTGGAGCGTGGAGCCTGCTGCCTGTCTGCCCCCCGGTCGGCAGCAGCTCCTGTTCAGTGGGTATCGCCCCCCCGGTCAGCGGTAATGGACGGCTGGCGCATGCTGTCCCCTGCTGGTCAAATGCAGCGGCAATCTGCAGGTAGCACCCGCAACCCCCCCCCCCCCTTCCCTGGAGCGTGGTGCCCACTTTCTGCCGCCCCCCCCCCCCCACCTGCTGGTCAAATTGAATCTGCCCCATACCACAATAAGTTATGATTTAGGGGTGGGGTGCGCCTTTGGTTTTGTTTGCCTTGGGTGCCTAGAATTCTTGCACCGACCCTGTGCGGAGCCGCACAATGTGAACAAAGACATTGTGCGGCTCCTGCTCAGTCCGGCTTGGTTCGCGTAGTGGCAGTTTATTTTTTCGCCAAGACCCGGGGATGCTAATTGGAAAGAAGATGACGTGATCTTCGCCGGACACTTGTAAGTATAATTTCCTTCCACAGGTACCCCTATGAATTTCATTGGACACCGGAATCGGACCCCTGGACACCGGACCCCAGAGCCCCAAGACACCAGACCTGGACCAGGGGACCTACTGTACCTACGGGCTCAAGATAGGTAAGTATCAGTATGCATGGGCTTTGGATGAAATAACATTTTATTTTCAGTGTGTCAGTGTGTTTATTTTACTATTTTTAATACTGTGCCAGCGGGCCCTTTAATGCCCCACATGCTGGGACCTGTGGTTCCCCAAGTCCCAACATGCGGGGAAGGCTTGCTGGGACTCATAGTTCCACAGTACTAGACAATAGGCCACCGCTCCAGGGCCACCGGGGACAGCACCAGGCTTCAGGCCAGGCTACCTGGCCAGGTAAGTCCTGGAAAGGGGGACCCCTTTATTGGGGAGGTCCCCACTCCCCCAGGACCCCTGACCAGACTGGTCGGTAGGGTGAATGCTTTGGCCGGGGGACTTGTATAAAAAGCCCCCCCCCCCCCCCCCCCCCCCCGGCTGTGGCATTACTCTGCTGCTGGTTGGGCCTGTGGCTGGTTCTAAAAATATGGGGGACCCCCAGACATTTTGTCCCCCGTTTTGTCCCCCGTATTTTGGTGTACCACATCCTGTCGCAGATAGGATGACTTGTGCTGCTACTACTGCACTCTGCCAAAAAGTTTCAACAAAACTCACACTTGCTGTACAATACTTATGGTACAAAGAAAGATTTGAATTTTGAATTTGGGAACTTATGTTGATCGGATGAGTGGTGACTACAGATCTTTTTTCAAGGTAATTTTTTGCAAGTAATGATATATTAATCAAACACCATACAGTAGCTTGGGCAGGGTTGGACTGGCCCACTGGGGTACAGGAGAAAGATCCAGCAGGCTCAATTGCTTTGGGGCCTTTCTCCTATGGCATATATTCTACAGTGCATTGCCATTATTAACCTGCTACAATATCATGCATGCATGCATTAGCAGTATTTATTATGGGACCCTGACCATGCTCTCCCTAAAGATTAGCCAAACCTCAGTTGCAGCTGCCCACAGCTCCTCTAGAGATTAGCCACAACCCAAAACAAGACCTCTATGACTGCATTCACCTGGGGGCCCTGTATGTTCTAGTCTTATACTTAGCTGGGTATATTCTTACTCTTGGAAGCAGATCATCACGCTTTTTCATTCCACATTGAATTTATTGCAGTCAGGGGCAGAACTACTGCCATTACAGCCGATACAGTGCACCAGGGCCCAAGCAGTTAATGGGGTCCGCTGCCAGCATGCTGCGGTTGTTGTTTATTTTTTTTAAATGCATCAGGGAGTTACTGCTTACCGCCAGCAGCTCTGTTCCCCCCTCTGCCCATATGGGCTAGCTCCTTGATCATTCCCCATCCTTCCGGCAGCGGGAGCTCTATCCCCCTTGCCCGGCTACAGGAGCTGTGTTCCCCCTCCACCTGGCTGCGGGAGCTCCGTGAGCGCACCCCTCCACCCGTGGCAGCTCCATCCCCCCTCCGCCCAGCCAATGGAGCTCCATTATCACCCTCCCTCAGCCCGGCTGTGGGAGCTCCGTCCCCACTCCACCCAGCCGATACAGGGGTATAATGGATGTGGCACTATGGGGGGGTATTTTGGATATGGCACTATGGGGGGGGGGGGTGCATTATGTATTCGCCACTATGGGGAGCATTATTTTGTGGCACTATTGGGGACATTATGGATTTTGGCACTATGGGTAGAATTATGTGTGTGGCACTAAGGGGGCATTATGGATTTGATACTATGGGGGGAATTATGTGTTTACCACTATGGGGGGCATTATGTGTGTGGCACTATGGGGGGCACTATGGATTTGGTGCTATGGAAGGCATTATGGATTTGGCACTGCAGGGGGCATTATGTGCATGCCACTATGGGGGGCATCATATGTGTAGCACTACTGGGGGCACTGTGTGTTGAAGCAGTGCTTCTACTGCAGGCTTTATATGCAGGTGTTGCTGCTACTGTGGGCATTATATGTGTACAGAGCCAGTGGAACTCAGTAAGCGTGGTGGGGTGTTGGTAAGCCAGGGAGACGCTCCCCCTCTGACAGATATCCCCTGCTGGTTCCCTGGCCATCCAGCGATTGACGTTTAAATTAAACAAATGAACCAGAAGCCGGTATAAGCACAAAAACAGGTAGTGGGGCCCCAGGGGCTCAGAGTCTTTGTCCACGTGGAGAACATGTGCCCCTCATAAAATGGCTGCCTAGAGGAGACAGATGCTAGAGGCCTTCCTGCACCTATAGCTTCAGTCAGGGCACCCAGCACTACTCGTAAGTGTGGATTCTGGAACCGCTGCATAATGTGCGCCTGCATCCGGTAATGAGCATGTTATCCCACCTGGACAACGACCATATTATCCCACCTGGGTAACGATCATGTAATCCCCCAGGCAATGAGCATGTAATCCCCCTGGGTAATGAGCATGTAATCCCCCCTGAGAACATGTATGTAATCCCCCAGGCAATGAGCATGTAATTACACTGGGCAACAAGCATGTAACCCCCTGTGACAAGCAGCATGTTACCCCCGTGACAAAGAGCATGTAAACCCCTGGCAAGCAGCATGTAAACCCAGGCATCAAGCTTGTAACAGCTGGCAACAAGCAGGTAGGTAAGCGCACTTATGTGGCATAATATGTAATCAGCATTATGCTGTGTGATATAAAGTTTAATGAGCAGTACAGTGTGGGGTATAATATGTAATGAATATTACGGTGTGTGGTGTAATGGGTATTTTGGTGTGTGGCATAATGTGTAATGGACATTACACTGTGCAGCATAATGTGTAATGGAGAATACAGTGTGTGGCATAATATGTATTGGGCTTTAAATTTTAAATAAACAAAACAAAAAGACACAGGCATTTTTTTGTGTGCATTTGGGGAGGCCCAAACCATATATTTGCACCTGGGCCCACAACTCGCTTGGGTACTTATGTAATATCTGGGCTCCCGTTTTTCTTATGAGACCACGTCCCCTCGCGGAGCTCGCTGCGCTCACCACGCTTCGGGCACGGTGGCTCGCTGCGCTCGCCACACTATATAAAATCAACTCCATGCGTAGTTGGATAGTATGGGTATGAAAAAATGGGGTGCATTTAACATGGGAGCCCAGATAATACATAAGTACCCTCGCTTGTTTCGCCTCTGATTGCAGTGGAAGATGGAATGTTATTTTTATGTTGGAATTTCTTATCTATTATGTGCTATTTATGTTTTTTTTTTCTTATTAATTATTTTTTAAGTCAAATATGTAACCACATGTTAAAATGCTAAAGGGAAAATGCATATTCTCCATATCACAGACCTAGATGAGTTTAAACATGCATATCGTGCTTACATCAAATAAGAATAAGAATTATATATATATATATATATATATATATATATATATATATATATATATATATATATATATATATATATATATAATTGTCTTTCATAGCATAAACTGATTCAGCAGGGGTTACCAATAATAATATAAATCAGATGAAGACATTGCTTTACCATTCAAAACATTACATGCAAGTGATAAGTGTATTCATAAAATTTTAGGTTGCTCAACTGGAGTGATAAAGATCAATAACCCAGCAGCATAGACATTGAATGATGGAAAGAGCTTACATTATACAAAAACAGAGTAAACATGTTGTAAGCCCACATGCAATTTTCCTGTATTAAAAAATAAACATTAATATAATAGATTAATGCGCATTAAGCAGATTAGACACACGTAATATAAATAGTGGCACACAAAGAGCATACCCCATGCATAAAGTGTTTCTTGGAAATGAACAAGGATTAAATACAATTATTTGCAAAACGAGTGCAGTTTTACTTAAATTTTACTGCCTTTAACATAAATTATATAAAATATAGAAACATAGAAGCATAGAATTTGACGGCAGATAAGAACCACTTGGCCCATCTAGTCTGCCCCTTTTTTTAAACATGTTACCTCAAACCATATTTGATCCTTATTTTTTAGTAAGGATATCAATATGCTTATCCCAAGCATGTTTAAATTTTACTACTGAATTTGCATCTACCACCTCTGATGGTGGGCTATTCCACTTATCTACTACTCTTTCTGTGAAAAAATTCTTCCTCACATTTTCCCTGAATCTTCCTCCCTCTAGTTGCTGTGCATGTCCTCGTGTTCTGTTGCTCCTCTTCCTGTGAATAATGTCTCCCACCTGTACCTTGTTAAAACCCTTGACATATTTGAAAGTTTCTATCATGTCCCCCCTTTCCCTTCTCTGCTCTAAAGTATACATATTAAGATCTTTTAGTCTTTCCTGGTATGTTTTGTGATGTAGGCCATGCACCATTTTAGTTGCTCTTCTTTGTACAGTCTCTAATGTATTTATATCCTTTTGGAGATATGGCCTCCAGAACTGAACACAATACTCTAGGTGAGGTCGTACCAATGACCTATACAGTGGCATTATTACTTCTTTCTTTCTACTGCTGATACCTCTCCCTATGCAACCAAGCATCTGACTTGCCTTCTTCATTGCTTTGTTACATTGCCTACCTGCTTTTAAGTCCCCTGAAATAGTGACACCTAGATCCCTCTCTTCCTCAGTAGTTTCCATTATAGTGCCATTTATACTATATTGAGTCTTTGGATTTCTGAGACCCAAGTGCATGATTTTGCATTTTTTGGCATTAAACTGTAGTTGCCATTCTCTTGACCATTTCTCTAATCTACCTATATCCTCAATCATTTGTTTTACCCCTCCTGGTGTGTCTACCCTGTTGCATACCTTTGTGTCATCTGCAAAAAGGCACATTTTACCCTCAATTCCATTTGCAATATCACCAATAAAGATATTAAAAAGCACCGGTCCAAGTACAGATCCCTGGGGTACTCCACTTGCAACCTTTCCCTCCTTTGACTGTACTCCGTTTACTACAACTCTCTGTTTTCTGTCCTGCAACCACGCTCTTATCCATTCAACTATCTTAGAATCCAATCCCAAGCTTTCAAGTTTATTTAACAGTCTGCGATGTGGGACACTGTCAAAAGCTTTAGTAAAGTCTAGATAAGCTACATCTACAGCCCCACCTTGATCTATTACTTTAGTCACCCAGTCAAAAAAGTAAATAAGATTTGTTTGACATGATCTTCCCCCAGTAAACCCATGCTGTTTTGGATCCTGTAAATTGCTGGTTTTGAGATATTCTACAACTCTTTGTTTTAAGAGTGTTTCCATCAATTTCCCTACTACTGATGTAAGGTTCACTGGTTGATAGTTGCTTACCTCTTCCTTGCTTCCACTTTTGTGCAGTGGGACTACATTTGCTGTTTTCCCGTCCTTTGGAATTACTCCAGTAGCTAGTGACTGGTTGAATAATTCTGTTATTGGTTTTACCAGCTCCCCTTTAAGCTCTTTTAGTATCCTTGGATGTATTCCATCTGGCCCCATTGATTTATCCACTTTCAGTTTTGAGAGTTCTGTGAGGACTTTCTCCTCTGTTATTATTATTATTATAATTTTATTTATAAGGCGCCACAAGTGTTTCGCAGTGCCGTACAAAGGAACAATACAGGGAGACAAAGCTTGGCATAACATTGAATAAATAACAAAAATACAGTACAAATAAAGAGCGCCACAGATCAATACACATTACAGCTTAAATGTAAGTAGTGAGGACTCAATCAACATACAACTAGAGGCTAGATGCCAATGATGGAGATGAGTATGCGGACAAAGATGGTCACTGAGTGTTGGAGTATAGGAGAGCTGTGAGTGAAATGTGAAGAGAAGTGGGCTTTGACAACAGGAGGGAAGAGGGCCCTGCTCAGCTGAGCTTACAATCTAGTAGGAAGGGAAGACAGACAGATTACAAGAGGTGCACGCGAGTGGGTGGTGGTTAGATAGCAGGATGTAAACAGGTAAGGGGTCGAAGAACCAGCTGGTTTTTGCAGTGGAAGGGTATGCTTTGATGAATAGGTGAGTTTTCAGTGCCCGTTTGAAGCTTTGGAAGGTCGGGGAGAGTCTAATGGAGCGAGGGAGTATGTTCCACTGAAGGGGTGCAGCACGGGCAAAGTCCTGTACTCTAGCATGGGAAGCAGTGATCAGGGTGGAGGAGAGACAACAGTCGTCAGCCGACCGTAGAGGGCGGGAGGGTGTATGAATGGAGATGAGGTTAGAGATATATGGAGCAATGGCATTAGAGATGGCCCTGTATGTGAGTGTGAGGTGTTTGAAGAGGATTCTGTAGGGCAGTGATTTTCAACCTTTTTCAAGCCGCGGCACACCAGACAAGACTTTAAAATTGCCAAGGCACACCAACAGTTTTTAATCAAATATAAGACAAGTAATAACAAATATTGACATATATATATATATATATATATATATATATATATATTATGTTGATATCTGTTATTATTTCCTTTAAAATTAGTTTATTATAGTACATAGTACATTATACATATGCCCCACACCGTAATGCCCATTATACATATGCCCCACACTGTACCGCTTATTATACATATGCCGCACACAGAGATGCCCATTATACATATGCCACACACCGAGATGCCCATTATACATAAGGCCCACACAGAAATGCCCATTATACATATGCCCCATACCGACATGCCCATTATACATAAGGCCCACACAGAAATGCCCATTATACATATGCCCCACACCGACATGCCCATTATACATAAGGCCCACACAGAAATGTCCATTATACATATGCCCCACACCGACATGCCCATTATACATAAGGCCCACACAGATATGCCCATTATACAAATGCCCCACACCGACTTGCCCATTATACATATGCCCCACACTGTACCTCTTATTATACATATGCCACACACAGAGATGCCCATTATACATAAGGCCCACACAGAAATGCCCATTATACATAATGCCCACACAGAGGTGCCCAATATACATAAGGCCAACACAGAGATGCCCATTATACATATGCCCCACACCGACATGCCCATTATACATAAGGCCCACACAGAAATGCCCATTATACATAATGCCCACACAGAGGTGCCCAATATACATAAGGCCAACACAGAGATGCCCATTATACATAAGGCCAACACAAGGATGCCCATTATACATAAGGCCCACACAGAGGTGCCCATTATACATAAGGCCCACACAGAAATGCCCATTATACATATGCCCCACACCGACATGCCCATTATACATAAGGCCCACACAGAAATGCCCATTATACATAATGCCCACACAGAGGTGCCCAATATACATAAGGCCAACACAGAGATGCCCATTATACATAAGGCCAACACAGAGATGCCCATTATACATAAGGCCCACACAGAGATGCCCATGTAGCCCACACAGAGATGCCCGTCAAACATATGGCCCACACCAAGATGCCCATACCTGGAGCTGCTCGCCTGAGAGATCTCCAATAGGCAGGCAGGCGGAGGGAGGAGACAGAGAGTGGATCCTGGGGGTGCTTGCCGCGCTTCAGACAGGAGGGCGCCGCGGCCTGGGTGGGAAATAGGATGATGCTGGAGCCGTCCAGAGTGTGCCTCGGCGGGTGGGGGGGCGGGCACCATGGATGATGCGCGCGGGCACCATGGATGATGTGCGCTGACACTGACGTCAGGTGCACACATCCATTGGAGTAGAGAGGGCGGGCGGCGTGAGTCTCGGCGGGTGGGGGGGCGGGCACCATGGATGATGCGCGCTGACACTGACGTCTGGCGCGCACATCCATTGGAGTAGGGCGGGCGGCTGCGGGAGGACCTGGGTGTGTCGCCGTGATCAGCTGTCGCGCGGCACACCTGAGGGTTGGCCGCGGCACACTAGTGTGCCGCGGCACACCGGTTGAAAAACCCTGCTGTAGGGGAATGGAAGCCAGTGCAGATTTTGTTGAAGGGGAGTGGCAGAATTAGAGCAGCGGGAGAGGAAGATAAGCCTGGCTGCAGCATTGAGGACAGATTGGAGAGGAGCCAGTTGGGATTGAGCGAGGCCAGTGAGGAGAACATTGCAGTAGTCGAGCCGTGAGATGACCAGTGAGTGGATGATCAGCTTAGTTGCACTCTGTGAGAGAAAGGGCCTGATGCGAGCAATGTTGCGTAACTGGAACCGAATGGGCCAGGGCTTGGATGTGGGGTGCAAAGGAGAGGGAGGAGTCAAGAGTGACACCCAGGCAGCGGAGTTGGGGAACAGGGGAGATGATGGTGTTGTTAACAGTGATAGAGATATTAGTAGGGGGCATAGCTCTGGGTGGGGGAAAGATAATAAGTTCGGTTTTGTCCATATTCAGCTTCAGAAATCGCTCAGACATCCAGGTGGAGTTGGCAGAGAGGCAGTTGGAAACTTGAGAGAAAACAGTAGGGGACAGATCAGGAGAGGAGAGATAGATTTGGGTGTCATCCGCATAGAGGTGATATTGGAAGCCAAAGGAGTTAATGAGTGCACCCAGAGAGGAGGTGTACAGAGAGAATAGAAGGGGGCCAAGGACGGAACCCTGAGGGACCCCGACAGGAAGGATGGAAGGTGGTGAGGTGGAGCCAGAGGCAGAGACTGAGAAGGAACGGTTGAAGAGGTAAGAGGAAAACCAGTTGAAGACTGTGCCAGAGAGGCCAATGTTTTGGAGTGTGTGGAGGAGGAGAGGGTGATCCACAGTGTCAAAGGCAGCAGATAGGTCCAAAAGGATAAGCAGGGAGAAGTGACCCTTGGATTTGGCTGACAGCAGGTCATTGGTGACTTTCACTTGGGCAGTCTCAGTGGAATGAAGTGGGCGAAAGCCAGATTGAAGGGGATCAAGGATGGAGTGGTCAGACAACTAGCTGGTGAGACGCCTGTAAACCAGCCGTTCTAGTATTTTAGAGGCAAATGGGAGAAGAGAGATAGGGCGGTAGCTTGTGTAAGATAAAGGGTCCAGGTTTGGTTTTTTAAGAATAGGAGAGACCAGGGCATGTTTGAAGGGTGAGGGAAAGATGCCAGTAGAAAAAGATAGGTTAAAGAGGTGAGCAAGGTGGGAGCAGCCAGTGGGGGAGAGGGAACTGAGGAGACAGGAGGGGAGAGGGTCCAAGGGACAGGTAGAGGGGAGAGAGGATGAGATGAGGGAGCGGACTTCCTCAGCTGTAGTAGGGCAAAAGGATGACAGAGTGGGGTAGTTGGGAGGGGAGGATGATTGGGGTGGGTGGGCAGCAGAGGGGGTATGGGAGTAGATATCATGTCGGATTATCTCAATTTTATAGAGGAAGAAGGAGGCAAAGTCAGTGGCAGTGAGGGATGAAGGGAGGAGGGGTGGTGCAGGGCGAAGTAGAGTGTTGAAAGTTTCAAAGAGGCGTCGGGGATTGGAGGAATGGAAAGAGATGAGAGATTTGAAGAAAGATTGTTTGGCAGAGGAGAGAGCAGCGCTGTAGGAGGAGAGAATAAACTTGAAATGGAGGAAGTCTGCCAGAGAGTGAGATTTCCTCCAGAGGCGTTCAGCAGAGTGTGCACATTTTTACAAGAATCATGTTATTTTGTTGTGCCAGGGTTGGGTTTTAGAGCATCGGAGGGGGACAGTGTGGAGGGGGGCTACAGAGTCGAGAGCAGAGGTGAGAGAAGAGTAATAGAAAGAGGCAGCCTGGTTGGGGCAAGCCATGGTTGAAAGAGGAGAGAGGAAAGTCTCCAGGGAAGACAGGACAGTAGGGTCAAGAGACCCGAGGTTACGTCTGGTGACGGTGGGTCTGGGCAATGAGTGGAGAGGGGAGGATGAGAGGGTGAAAGAGAGCAGATTGTGGTCAGAGAGTGGGAAGGAAGAATTAGAGAAATCAGAGAGATTACAATGGTGAGTGAAGACTAGGTCAAGGGAGTGTCCGAGATTATGAGTGGGGGTGGAGGTCCATTGAGAAAGTCCAAAGGAGGTGGTAAGGTCAAGCAGATTAGAGGAGGCAGCATTATTGATGTCAATAGGAATGTTAAAGTCACCGAGGATGATAGAGGGGAGGTCAGAGGCAAGAAAGTGTGGAAGCCACGCAGCAAAGTTATCAAGGAAAGGGGAGCAGGGGCCAGGGGGGTGGTAGATTACAGCCAAAAGGAGGTGAATAGGGTAGAAGAGGCGGATAGTGTGTACCTCAAAGGTGGAGAATGTGAGGGAGGGCTCAGGTGGGATGGCGCGGAAGGTGCAGTTGGGAGAGAGGAGGATGCCCACTCCTCCACCCTGGCGGTCATCAGGTCTGACCGAGTGTGTGAAGGAGAGGCCTCCATAAGAGAGGGCAGCAGGGGAGGTAGTGTCAGAGGAGGAGAGCCAGGTTTCAGTGATGGCGAGAAGGTTAAAAAAGTGGGAGATAAAGAGGTCGTGGATAGTTGGGAGCTTGTTGCAGACTGATCTAGCATTCCAGAGAGCACAGGAGAAAGGAAGGGAGGGGACAGGTGAGATAGTAATTAGGTTGTGTGGGTTGTGGTTGCGTGTGAGAGGTGTGGAAGTTGAGAGGGGGTGAGACCTGACAGTGAGGACTGGTATGGGACTGGATCGAGGAGCCATATTTCTGTGTAAAGTTGTTCAGAGTAGTGATATAGAATGAGGTTGGAGTTGCCTAGAATTAGTAGTGAGAAGATGATGTACTGGAAGCGTGGAGAGCCTACATTAAGTATAGTTTGTGTATAAGTGAGACAGAAGCAGTGTGTGACAGCACTTAATTCAGTGTGGAGATCAGTGTCCAGGTTGTTCAGACTGTAGGTGATGTTGAGTCAGGTAAATCACTGCAGTATGTTGATTGCTGGGGTTGCAGATGGAGGATGAAGTGTTCTTTGTCCTCCTGTTTCCCTACTGTTCATCTCCGGTATATCTCCGATGTTATATTACTATAGTCTGCATACTTGACACTAGAAGACTTCACAGCTAGAAGATTACACAGCCAGAAGGCCTCACAGCCTAGCATATAGTGAATAAATAGCAGTACAGGTCCTAAAGATCCCCACCCTCTAACTCCACCCACACCTAATTGATTTATCAAAGGTGTGATCAAAGTCAGACCACTTCCCACACTAATACAGACATTTCTTGTTTACTATATATTCCAAAGGGAATAATAAAACAAAGGTTTGAGATATTGTCATTACCTAACAGAATTTAGTAGTCATGGGGAGCATAAAGTGGAGAGAGATACAATTGTGCAGCAGATTAAAGCCCATAACTAACAGAATTTAGTAGTCATGGGGAGCATAAAGTGGAGAGAGATACAATTGTGCAGCAGATTAAAGCCCATACCTAACAGAATTTAGTAGTCATGGGGAGCATAAAGTGGAGAGAGATACAATTGTGCAGCAGATTAAAGCCCATACCTAACAGAATTTAGTAGTCATGGGGAGCATAAAGTGGAGAGAGATACAATTGTGCAGCAGATTAAAGCCCATACCTATCATAATTTAGTAGTCATGGGGAGCATACAGTGGAGAGAGATACAATTGTGCAGCAGATTAAAGCCCATACCTATCATAATTTAGTAGTCATGGGGAGCATACAGTGGAGAGAGATACAATTGTGCAGCAGATTAAAGCCCATACCTAACAGAATTTAGTAGTCATCGGGAGCATAAAGTGGAGAGAGATACAATTGTGCAGCAGATTAAAGCCCATACCTAACAGAATTTAGTAGTCATGGGGAGCATAAAGTGGAGAGAGATACAATTGTGCAGCAGATTAAAGCCCATACCTAACAGAATTTAGTAGTCATGGGGAGCATAAAGTGGAGAGAGATACAATTGTGCAGCAGATTAAAGCCCATACCTAACAGAATTTAGTAGTCATGGGGAGCATAAAGTGGAGAGAGATACAATTGTGCAGCAGATTAAAGCCCATACCTAACAGAATTTAGTAGTCATGGAGAGCATAAAGTGGAGAGAGATACAATTGTGCAGCAGATTAAAGCCCATACCTGGGAAGAGAGAGAGAGAAGAAGGGGTCGCATCAGCTGAAGCATCTCCTGTATATCTCCAATGTTATATTACTATAGTCTGCATACTTGACACTAGAATACTTCATAGCTAGAAGATTACACAGCCAGAAGGCCTCACAGCCTAGTATATAGTGCTCTGTAAATGTACTTGTCTCTCCCTCAGTTTTCTGACTATACTTGCAACTTAACTGTGGCCCCAGTGGCGTAAGTTCGTCCCAATTGCCCGGAGGCAAGTTAAGTGTTGGTGCCCCTCCCCCTCCAGCTTATACAGACACATACACACCTCTGTCACTCAATAAAAACAGACACTTCTGTACAGGGGTGGATTCAGAACAAAACAACAGGGGGACCATGACAGGGAGAGGGGTTATTTGTGTGTGCCCATAAAACAACGGGTGTGGCCTCACAACAATTTCTGGCTCCCAAAAGCAGTGGTGAAAACTGAAAAGGTGATGGGGTGGAGAAGGAAGGGAGGCAGTGATGGAGTGGGGAGTGAGAGGTACAGTAAAAGGGGAGAGTGACAAGGAAAGGGGGAGTGAGTGAGAACGGCGGAAGGGGTGGAGTTTTGGACAGAGAGAGTGGGGGAGTGAGAGAGAGGAGGAAGTGTGGAGTTTTGGACAGAGAGAGTGGGGGAGTGTGAGAGAGGGGAGAAAAGGTGAAAGTGAGTGTGAGAAGTGGGGGGCTGAGAGTGTGAGAGGGGGGAGAGAGATAGAGAGGGTTCTAGAGGGAGAGGGCTGAGCGTAGAAAGGGGGTGAAAGAGGGAGGGTGAGAGGGGGTGAGGGTGAGAGAGGGTGAAGAGACAGAGTTGAGAGAAAGGGGGGAGAGACTGTCAGTGGGAAGCAAGACAGAGGGGGTTAAAGAGAGAGGAGATGGGTGAGAGGGTGAAGAGGAGAAAGAGTTTGAGAGAGAGGAGTGAGAAAGGGGGATGAGAGAGGAAGAGTGAGTATGCGAGAGGGGGAGAAGAAAGAGGGATGAGAGGGAAGAGACCGATATTGAGAGAAGTGAGAGAGGGGAGTGAAAAAGGTAGAAAAGAGAGATAGGGGTGAGAAAAGGAGTGAGTGGGAGAGAAGGGTGACAGTAAAGGAGGGGGGGAGTAAGTGTGAGAGAGGGGGAGAATAGAGGGGAGGTTGAGGGGAGAATGAGTGTGAGAAACAGGGAGAAAAGAGAGGGGTGGGAGTGTGAAAAAAAGGTAGAAAGATAGAGGGGGAGAGGGAGTGTGCGAAAGAGGGAGAGAAGAGAGAGAGAGCATTGATTTAAGTGTGAAGGGAGCAGCACACAGATCAACATTACCTTCTCTGTGTCACTGGATCCCCGTAAGAATGGTAGTGCTCATGCGGGGGGCGGGGGCGCCCCATGTCCCACGGAGGTGTTGCAGCTCCCAGTATGCGTCCTGGCTCCCTCGAAGAGTGGTATACGAGTCGGCCTGCTTCTGTGTGAGGTGACATGTGGGTCGTCCAGCTTCTGTGATATGCGGGTCGGCTGTTTAATACGTAAAAAAAAATCACATAAACGACACGGGTTGTATGCTCACGTACCTTGGTGGCCCTCCGAAATCTGCCACTTTCTCTGTCACTTAAAACACACCTGTTTCACTGAAAACACACATGCAGCACACCTCTTGAATAACATACACTTCTGTCACTAAAGAAATACACACATACACTTCATTCACTTATAAACATCCATGCACACAGACTGCTCACTTATTAAACGCCTCATGGCACATCTCACATTATTTGCATAAATGTACCCATTTATTTGGGCTGCAGATAAAGAAAAAAATAACCCATACTCACACATATACCTCCATAAAGGGGGTCATTCTAATTTGTTCGCATCCAACGTGCGTTCGCACGGGGAACCTATGTTGTGCGTATGCGCTGGCACATGTGTATCGCCACACTATTCGCCAAGCGCAGGCACCCATGGGAATGCCCAGCATTTTATGGGTGTTCCCATGGTAATCGGCCCGTGACGTGGGTGCCAGGGGTGGACAGCTGACATCACCGGATGTTAGCTGGATGCCAAGTTCCTCTCCAGCGTGTACGCATATCTAAATGAACTGAGAGTCACTTAGATATGCGTGCATGTTCCACATTATTCGATAGTCGGTGATCATCGAATCATGTGGGTGTTTCCATGTAGCCTGCAAATGGATGTTTATGTTAAACATCCACTTGCAGCCCATGAGAACGAACAGGGCATGCAGGGGGGAAATCGGACTGACATTTGGAGGGCGGCGTATCACACACCTATACACATGCATATATAGTCACACATATATACACATACTGTCACACACTTATACATACCTACACTTATGCATACATATATTCACACACCTATTCACCCATGCACACATTCAAAAAGTATAATAATTACACACAGATAAATACATACACACACACACAGATAAATACATACTGTATATAATACTCACACACACACAGAGATAAATAAACACACAGATAAATACATACTGTATATAATACTCACACACACACACACACACACAGAGATAAATAAACACAGAGATAAATACATACTGTACATAATAGTTACACACACACACACACACAGATAAATACATACTGTACATAATAATTACACACACACACACACAGATAAATACATACTGTATATAATACACACACACACACACACAGATAAATACACACACAGATAAATACATACTGCATATAATACTCACACACACACAGAGATAAATACATACTGTATATAATAGTTAAGCACACATACTGTCACACTCACCATGCTACTGCTAAAGGGCCTGGGATGGCTGGCAATGACTGTGTGTACAGTCTCCAGTCCAGTGACGTGTAGCCACGCCCCCTTTTCGGACTGCTCCTCCGGAGCAACTCGCTCCCTCTTATCTGGCTGCAAAGTGTTGCAGAAACTGAAAGTAAAGCTCCCAGCAGCCCTGAGCTTCCTGCAGCAAGGTCTGCTAGGAGCTGTAGTTTATTTTCATTTTCTCTAATGCTGGCTGTCACAGCATTGTTGTGTGCACTATGCTCCTGAGCTCCTCACTCTGTGCCCCCCCTAGTGGCTAACGCCCGGCGGCCAATGTCTCCATTGCCTCCGGGAGTTACGCCACTGTGTGGCCCCTTCCCCTCTCTTTCAGCAGTGAATACTGAGCAGAAATAATTATTAATATTATTATCTGCTATTACATTGTCCACCTCAAGAAAACTGCCACTCTCTGGCATGTATTCAATGCTTTTTGCGAGTCAGGCTCACTGTTCGCTCCTGCATGTCACCGTGACCTCGCTGAAGCACTCACCACTTTTAATCATCTCCTCCTTTCTGTCTGTCTCCTTATTCAACGCTTCTGCAGCTCACCATCCCTTTTTGCGAACTCTGCATAATTATGCGAGGGGAAAAGGGTGAGCTGTAGCAGGAGAGATCAGGTTTCTCCTGCTCTCCATGTGAGGTGTGCAGACTGGGACTAAGTAAAAACCGGACCCGGATAAGACACCGGAACGCCGGACCAGACATCAAACTCTGCATTCCGGAGCTTATAGTGTCTGGTCCGAGGGGTATCCCATGCGGGGGGTGTCTTGTCCGGGGGGATGCCTGTGATTGCTCACACCAGGGACATGGGGAAGGGGAGATTACAGCCTCCCCGTGTGGTCTGGACCGTTCCAGTTTTTATTACACCCCCGGACCATGCGGTGAGGCTGTATTCTCCCCCCTCTCCTCTCCCAGGTGACAGGTGCGAGAGCAGCCTCATCAGATGGAGCACCCCCGGACAGGACACCCCCGGACCGGATACTACAAGCTCCGGAATGCAGAGTTTGATGTCCAGTCCGGCATTCCGGTGTCTTATCCGATTCCGGATTTTACCCATACCCGTGCAGACTTGTGTTTGAGCAGTGTGTTCGGGGGATCTGTGGATTTTGGCTTCTGAACAGGTTTAAGGTTAGTGTTTTGTGCATTGTTTTTATTACAACACATGGCTGTGTGACAATTTTAATTGGGTTTGTGGCTGCAGACTGGTGCTGTGTATTTTGTCCTCATTTATTCTTATTATTGTGTTGTGCTTTGGCCTTTCAGTGCCCTGAGTTTTTATTTTATTTATTTTGTAATTGTTAGCGTTTTTAAATGCCTTTTTGGGGGCTTTGGTTTAGTTTTTTTTTAATACACCCCTAAATTGTGGTTTTATGTTAGGTGGGGTCTCCCTGAGCTTCCCTGCCTGCTGCATGCTGTTTTATGTTAGGGGGGGTCTAACTAGGAGCATTACTGATTTCTTATTGGATACCATTAAAATAACTTATTAAATTCCAAATAAATTAATATAGAAGTACAGCATTATGGCACTTGCAATAAATACATTAGAGTACATTTTTTTTAATTTATAAACCATAAAAAACAAAAAAAATAACAACTTTAACAAAGATAGCCCTACAGTTCACCTAAAAAAGATGCCGAGGGAAAAATGGAGAACTGCTCTAAAAAAAGAAACCAACAGGACTCGCAATTTGTGCATTGAATACACTTTTGGAGAGAGACACTAAAATCCCCATTGAACAGAAATGGTGAGAAGTGCAGGGTGAACTGAGTTAGCTTCGCAAAATATTTTTGGAGAAGCAACAGAGCTGAATAGAGGGAAGCACAAAATAGGAGAGAAAAGTTCACCACTCTCCAAAAAACATGCACTCTCACCGTTTTTTACGGCGACATAGGAGCATTGAATACATGCCTCTGTCTTCAGTCTAATTATTCCACTTTTTATTTTTCTCCTTTCACTTATATTCCTAAAAAAAGTTTTCCCCCCTTTACCCACTGACTGGGCCATTTTCTCTTCAGCCTGTTCTTTTGCACATCTGATTACCTTCTTAGCCTCCTTCTGTCTAACAAGATACACCTCTTTGTCCTCATTCTTCTGCGTCTGCTTAAATTTCTTAAAGGCCAACTTTTTTGCTTTCACAATACTTGCTACTTCTTTTGCAAACCACAATGGCTTTCTTTTTCTTGTGTTTTTCCTAACTCTTTTGACACAAAGTTCTGTTGCTTTTAAAATATGGAAGAGTTATTCAGACCTGATTGCAGGATTGCTAAAAATATCAGACAGCAGTCGCCCTGCCAGTGTGAAATCCCACCCCATGCAAGCCTGAGAATGGGCTGTGGAAATATTGCAGCCCTTGGAATTAGTTGAAGACTATAGGCCACCATCAATTTTTTTTTTTTTTGTGTGTGTAGAGACTGTGGGTAGCCCAGGACCTACTCAGTGGCTGTGACAGAGACATGCTCTTCGGGAACAGAGCTGATGTCAGAGGCCATCCCTGAAAATGCCTAGGCACACCTACATATCCCATATCATACAGTTGCGCAAGTATAAGTAACCAATATCTCTCAATTCTATGATCATGTGGTGTTCAAGATTGGTTACTAATACCATTCATTGAGCTAGGGGAAACAATGTATGTTTTACTTATTTGTTATTAACCCCTCCCTCTCATGCACCTGAGTGGTATTACACAAATAATTGAACATCTACCACTATCCATATTGCTCCCGCCAGGACCATGGGACCATTTGCGGGTAGCAGCTGCAAGCTATGAGTTGGGGGTATGAGGATGGGATGGCCTAGACCCCTAGGATTTTGGGGCCCTTGGGAAAGTGCCCATTAAGCCCAATAGAAAAAACAGCCCCGCTCCTCCCCCTTAGTTTCAACCACAATGGTGAAGATACAATATTTTTTGGGCGAGCTCTTTGCCTCATCCACCTATGTACATAATACAGTGGCCCTATAAGGAGAGAAGGGTGACAGTAAAGGAGGGGGGAGTAAGTGTGAGAGAGGGGGAGAATAGAGGGGAGGTTGAGGGGAGAATGAGTGTGAGAAACAGGGAGAAAAGAGAGGGGTGGGAGTGTGAAAAAAAGGTAGAAAGATAGAGGGGGAGAGGGAGTGTGCGAAAGAGGGAGAGAAGAGAGAGAGAGCATTGATTTAAGTGTGAAGGGAGCAGCACACAGATCAACATTACCTTCTCTGTGTCACTGGATCCCCGTAAGAATGGTAGTGCTCATGCGGGGGGCGGGGGCGCCCCATGTCCCACGGAGGTGTTGCAGCTCCCAGTATGCGTCCTGGCTCCCTCGAAGAGTGGTATACGAGTCGGCCTGCTTCTGTGTGAGGTGACATGTGGGTCGTCCAGCTTCTGTGATATGCGGGTCGGCTGTTTAATACGTAAAAAAAAATCACATAAACGACACGGGTTGTATGCTCACGTACCTTGGTGGCCCTCCGAAATCTGCCACTTTCTCTGTCACTTAAAACACACCTGTTTCACTGAAAACACACATGCAGCACACCTCTTGAATAACATACACTTCTGTCACTAAAGAAATACACACATACACTTCATTCACTTATAAACATCCATGCACACAGACTGCTCACTTATTAAACGCCTCATGGCACATCTCACATTATTTGCATAAATGTACCCATTTATTTGGGCTGCAGATAAAGAAAAAAATAACCCATACTCACACATATACCTCCATAAAGGGGGTCATTCTAATTTGTTCGCATCCAACGTGCGTTCGCACGGGGAACCTATGTTGTGCGTATGCGCTGGCACATGTGTATCGCCACACTATTCGCCAAGCGCAGGCACCCATGGGAATGCCCAGCATTTTATGGGTGTTCCCATGGTAATCGGCCCGTGACGTGGGTGCCAGGGGTGGACAGCTGACATCACCGGATGTTAGCTGGATGCCAAGTTCCTCTCCAGCGTGTACGCATATCTAAATGAACTGAGAGTCACTTAGATATGCGTGCATGTTCCACATTATTCGATAGTCGGTGATCATCGAATCATGTGGGTGTTTCCATGTAGCCTGCAAATGGATGTTTATGTTAAACATCCACTTGCAGCCCATGAGAACGAACAGGGCATGCAGGGGGGAAATCGGACTGACATTTGGAGGGCGGCGTATCACACACCTATACACATGCATATATAGTCACACATATATACACATACTGTCACACACTTATACATACCTACACTTATGCATACATATATTCACACACCTATTCACCCATGCACACATTCAAAAAGTATAATAATTACACACAGATAAATACATACACACACACACAGATAAATACATACTGTATATAATACTCACACACACACAGAGATAAATAAACACACAGATAAATACATACTGTATATAATACTCACACACACACACACACACACAGAGATAAATAAACACAGAGATAAATACATACTGTACATAATAGTTACACACACACACACACACACAGATAAATACATACTGTACATAATAATTACACACACACAGATAAATACATACTGTATATAATACTCACACACACACACACACAGATAAATACACACACAGATAAATACATACTGCATATAATACTCACACACACACAGAGATAAATACATACTGTATATAATAGTTAAGCACACATACTGTCACACTCACCATGCTACTGCTAAAGGGCCTGGGATGGCTGGCAATGACTGTGTGTACAGTCTCCAGTCCAGTGACGTGTAGCCACGCCCCCTTTTCGGACTGCTCCTCCGGAGCAACTCGCTCCCTCTTATCTGGCTGCAAAGTGTTGCAGAAACTGAAAGTAAAGCTCCCAGCAGCCCTGAGCTTCCTGCAGCAAGGTCTGCTAGGAGCTGTAGTTTATTTTCATTTTCTCTAATGCTGGCTGTCACAGCATTGTTGTGTGCACTATGCTCCTGAGCTCCTCACTCTGTGCCCCCCCTAGTGGCTAACGCCCGGCGGCCAATGTCTCCATTGCCTCCGGGAGTTACGCCACTGTGTGGCCCCTTCCCCTCTCTTTCAGCAGTGAATACTGAGCAGAAATAATTATTAATATTATTATCTGCTATTACATTGTCCACCTCAAGAAAACTGCCACTCTCTGGCATGTATTCAATGCTTTTTGCGAGTCAGGCTCACTGTTCGCTCCTGCATGTCACCGTGACCTCGCTGAAGCACTCACCACTTTTAATCATCTCCTCCTTTCTGTCTGTCTCCTTATTCAACGCTTCTGCAGCTCACCATCCCTTTTTGCGAACTCTGCATAATTATGCGAGGGGAAAAGGGTGAGCTGTAGCAGGAGAGATCAGGTTTCTCCTGCTCTCCATGTGAGGTGTGCAGACTGGGACTAAGTAAAAACCGGACCCGGATAAGACACCGGAACGCCGGACCAGACATCAAACTCTGCATTCCGGAGCTTATAGTGTCTGGTCCGAGGGGTATCCCATGCGGGGGGTGTCTTGTCCGGGGGGATGCCTGTGATTGCTCACACCAGGGACATGGGGAAGGGGAGATTACAGCCTCCCCGTGTGGTCTGGACCGTTCCAGTTTTTATTACACCCCCGGACCATGCGGTGAGGCTGTATTCTCCCCCCTCTCCTCTCCCAGGTGACAGGTGCGAGAGCAGCCTCATCAGATGGAGCACCCCCGGACCGGATACTACAAGCTCCGGAATGCAGAGTTTGATGTCCAGTCCGGCATTCCGGTGTCTTATCCGATTCCGGATTTTACCCATACCCGTGCAGACTTGTGTTTGAGCAGTGTGTTCGGGGGATCTGTGGATTTTGGCTTCTGAACAGGTTTAAGGTTAGTGTTTTGTGCATTGTTTTTATTACAACACATGGCTGTGTGACAATTTTAATTGGGTTTGTGGCTGCAGACTGGTGCTGTGTATTTTGTCCTCATTTATTCTTATTATTGTGTTGTGCTTTGGCCTTTCAGTGCCCTGAGTTTTTATTTTATTTATTTTGTAATTGTTAGCGTTTTTAAATGCCTTTTTGGGGGCTTTGGTTTAGTTTTTTTTTAATACACCCCTAAATTGTGGTTTTATGTTAGGTGGGGTCTCCCTGAGCTTCCCTGCCTGCTGCATGCTGTTTTATGTTAGGGGGGGTCTAACTAGGAGCATTACTGATTTCTTATTGGATACCATTAAAATAACTTATTAAATTCCAAATAAATTAATATAGAAGTACAGCATTATGGCACTTGCAATAAATACATTAGAGTACATTTTTTTTAATTTATAAACCATAAAAAACAAAAAAAATAACAACTTTAACAAAGATAGCCCTACAGTTCACCTAAAAAAGATGCCGAGGGAAAAATGGAGAACTGCTCTAAAAAAAGAAACCAACAGGACTCGCAATTTGTGCATTGAATACACTTTTGGAGAGAGACACTAAAATCCCCATTGAACAGAAATGGTGAGAAGTGCAGGGTGAACTGAGTTAGCTTCGCAAAATATTTTTGGAGAAGCAACAGAGCTGAATAGAGGGAAGCACAAAATAGGAGAGAAAAGTTCACCACTCTCCAAAAAACATGCACTCTCACCGTTTTTTACGGCGACATAGGAGCATTGAATACATGCCTCTGTCTTCAGTCTAATTATTCCACTTTTTATTTTTCTCCTTTCACTTATATTCCTAAAAAAAGTTTTCCCCCCTTTACCCACTGACTGGGCCATTTTCTCTTCAGCCTGTTCTTTTGCACATCTAATTACCTTCTTAGCCTCCTTCTGTCTAACAAGATACACCTCTTTGTCCTCATTCTTCTGCGTCTGCTTAAATTTCTTAAAGGCCAACTTTTTTGCTTTCACAATACTTGCTACTTCTTTTGCAAACCACAATGGCTTTCTTTTTCTTGTGTTTTTCCTAACTCTTTTGACACAAAGTTCTGTTGCTTTTAAAATATGGAAGAGTTATTCAGACCTGATTGCAGGATTGCTAAAAATATCAGACAGCAGTCGCCCTGCCAGTGTGAAATCCCACCCCATGCAAGCCTGAGAATGGGCTGTGGAAATATTGCAGCCCTTGGAATTAGTTGAAGACTATAGGCCACCATCAATTTTTTTTTTTTTTGTGTGTGTAGAGACTGTGGGTAGCCCAGGACCTACTCAGTGGCTGTGACAGAGACATGCTCTTCGGGAACAGAGCTGATGTCAGAGGCCATCCCTGAAAATGCCTAGGCACACCTACATATCCCATATCATACAGTTGCGCAAGTATAAGTAACCAATATCTCTCAATTCTATGATCATGTGGTGTTCAAGATTGGTTACTAATACCATTCATTGAGCTAGGGGAAACAATGTATGTTTTACTTATTTGTTATTAACCCCTCCCTCTCATGCACCTGAGTGGTATTACACAAATAATTGAACATCTACCACTATCCATATTGCTCCCGCCAGGACCATGGGACCATTTGCGGGTAGCAGCTGCAAGCTATGAGTTGGGGGTATGAGGATGGGATGGCCTAGACCCCTAGGATTTTGGGGCCCTTGGGAAAGTGCCCATTAAGCCCAATAGAAAAAACAGCCCCGCTCCTCCCCCTTAGTTTCAACCACAATGGTGAAGATACAATATTTTTTGGGCGAGCTCTTTGCCTCATCCACCTATGTACATAATACAGTGGCCCTATAAGGAGAGAAGGGTGACAGTAAAGGAGGGGGGGAGTAAGTGTGAGAGAGGGGGAGAATAGAGGGGAGGTTGAGGGGAGAATGAGTGTGAGAAACAGGGAGAAAAGAGAGGGGTGGGAGTGTGAAAAAAAGGTAGAAAGATAGAGGGGGAGAGGGAGTGTGCGAAAGAGGGAGAGAAGAGAGAGAGAGCATTGATTTAAGTGTGAAGGGAGCAGCACACAGATCAACATTACCTTCTCTGTGTCACTGGATCCCCGTAAGAATGGTAGTGCTCATGCGGGGGGCGGGGGCGCCCCATGTCCCACGGAGGTGTTGCAGCTCCCAGTATGCGTCCTGGCTCCCTCGAAGAGTGGTATACGAGTCGGCCTGCTTCTGTGTGAGGTGACATGTGGGTCGTCCAGCTTCTGTGATATGCGGGTCGGCTGTTTAATACGTAAAAAAAAATCACATAAACGACACGGGTTGTATGCTCACGTACCTTGGTGGCCCTCCGAAATCTGCCACTTTCTCTGTCACTTAAAACACACCTGTTTCACTGAAAACACACATGCAGCACACCTCTTGAATAACATACACTTCTGTCACTAAAGAAATACACACATACACTTCATTCACTTATAAACATCCATGCACACAGACTGCTCACTTATTAAACGCCTCATGGCACATCTCACATTATTTGCATAAATGTACCCATTTATTTGGGCTGCAGATAAAGAAAAAAATAACCCATACTCACACATATACCTCCATAAAGGGGGTCATTCTAATTTGTTCGCATCCAACGTGCGTTCGCACGGGGAACCTATGTTGTGCGTATGCGCTGGCACATGTGTATCGCCACACTATTCGCCAAGCGCAGGCACCCATGGGAATGCCCAGCATTTTATGGGTGTTCCCATGGTAATTGGCCCTTGACGTGGGTGCCAGGGGTGGACAGCTGACATCACCGGATGTTAGCTGGATGCCAAGTTCCTCTCCAGCGTGTACGCATATCTAAGTGAACTGAGAGACACTTAGATATGCGTGCATGTTCCACATTATTCGATAGTCGGTGATCATCGAATCATGTGGGTGTTTCCATGTAGCCTGCAAATGGATGTTTATGTTAAACATCCACTTGCAGCCCATGAGAACGAACGTGGCATGCAGGGGGGAAATCGGACTGACATTTGGAGGGCGGCGTATCACACACCTATACACATGCATATATAGTCACACATATATACACATACTGTCACACACTTATACATACCTACACTTATGCATACATATATTCACACACCTATTCACCCATGCACACATTCAAAAAGTATAATAATTACACACAGATAAATACATACACACACACACAGATAAATACATACTGTATATAATACTCACACACACACACACACACACAGAGATAAATAAACACACAGATAAATACATACTGTATATAATACTCACACACACAGAGATAAATAAACACACAGATAAATACATACTGTATATAATACTCACACACACACACACACACACACACACACACACACACACAGATAAATAAACACAGAGATAAATACATACTGTACATAATAGTTACACACACACACACACACACACACACACACACACAGATAAATACATACTGTACATAATAATTACACACACACACACACAGATAAATACATACTGTATATAATACTCACACACACACACACAGATAAATACACACACAGATAAATACATACTGCATATAATACTCACACACACACACACACACACACACAGATAAATACACACAGAGATAAATACATACTGTATATAATAGTTAAGCACACATACTGTCACACTCACCATGCTACTGCTGAAGGGCCTGGGATGGCTGGCAATGACTGTGTGTACAGTCTCCAGTCCAGTGACGTGTAGCCACGCCCCCTTTTCGGACTGCTCCTCCGGAGCAACTCGCTCCCTCTTATCTGGCTGCAAAGTGTTGCAGAAACTGAAAGTAAAGCTCCCAGCAGCCCTGAGCTTCCTGCAGCAAGGTCTGCTAGGAGCTGTAGTTTATTTTCATTTTCTCTAATGCTGGCTGTCACAGCATTGTTGTGTGCACTATGCTCCTGAGCTCCTCACTCTGTGCCCCCCCTAGTGGCTAACGCCCGGCGGCCAATGTCTCCATTGCCTCCGGGAGTTACGCCACTGTGTGGCCCCTTCCCCTCTCTTTCAGCAGTGAATACTGAGCAGAAATAATTATTAATATTATTATCTGCTATTACATTGTCCACCTCAAGAAAACTGCCACTCTCTGTCTTCAGTCTAATTATTCCACTTTTTATTTTTCTCCTTTCACTTATATTCCTAAAAAAAGTTTTCCCCCCTTTACCCACTGACTGGGCCATTTTCTCTTCAGCCTGTTCTTTTGCACATCTGATTACCTTCTTAGCCTCCTTCTGTCTAACAAGATACACCTCTTTGTCCTCATTCTTCTGCGTCTGCTTAAATTTCTTAAAGGCCAACTTTTTTGCTTTCACAATACTTGCTACTTCTTTTGCAAACCACAATGGCTTTCTTTTTCTTGTGTTTTTCCTAACTCTTTTGACACAAAGTTCTGTTGCTTTTAGAATATGGAAGAGTTATTCAGACCTGATTGCAGGATTGCTAAAAATATCAGACAGCAGTCGCCCTGCCAGTGTGAAATCCCACCCCATGCAAGCCTGAGAATGTGCTGTGGAAATATTGCAGCCCTTGGAATTAGTTGAAGACTATAGGCCACCATCAATTTTTTTTTTTTGTGTGTGTAGAGACTGTGGGTAGCCCAGGACCTACTCAGTGGCTGTGACAGAGACATGCTCTTCGGGAACAGAGCTGATGTCAGAGGCCATCCCTGAAAATGCCTAGGCACACCTACATATCCCATATCATACAGTTGCGCAAGTATAAGTAACCAATATCTCTCAATTCTATGATCATGTGGTGTGTTCAAGATTGGTTACTAATACCATTCATTGAGCTAGGGGAAACAATGTATGTTTTACTTATTTGTTATTAACCCCTCCCTCTCATGCACCTGAGTGGTATTACACAAATAATTGAACATCTACCACTATCCATATTGCTCCTGCCAGGACCATGGGACCATTTGCGGGTAGCAGCTGCAAGCTATGAGTTGGGGGTATGAGGATGGGATGGCCTAGACCCCTAGGATTTTGGGGCCCTTGGGAAAGTGCCCATTAAGCCCAATAGAAAAAACAGCCCTGCTCCTCCCCCTTAGTTTCAACCACCATGGTTAAGATACAATATTTTTTGGGCGAGCTCTTTGCCTCATCCACCTATGTACATAATACAGTGGCCCTATAAGGAGAGAAGGGTGACAGTAAAGGAGGGGGGGAGTAAGTGTGAGAGAGGGGGAGAATAGAGGGGAGGTTGAGGGGAGAATGAGTGTGAGAAACAGGGAGAAAAGAGAGGGGTGGGAGTGTGAAAAAAAGGTAGAAATATAGAGGGGGAGAGGGAGTGTGCGAAAGAGGGAGAGAAGAGAGAGAGAGCATTGATTTAAGTGTGAAGGGAGCAGCATACAGATCAACATTACCTTCTCTGTGTCACTGGATCCCCGTAAGAATGGTAGTGCTCATGCGGGGGGCGGGGGCGCCCCATGTCCCACGGAGGTGTTGCAGCTCCCAGTATGCGTCCTGGCTCCCTCGAAGAGTGGTATACGAGTCGGCCTGCTTCTGTGTGAGGTGACATGTGGGTCGTCCAGCTTCTGTGATATGCGGGTCGGCTGTTTAATACGTAAAAAAAAAATCACATAAACGACACGGGTTGTATGCTCACGTACCTTGGTGGCCCTCCGAAATCTGCCACTTTCTCTGTCACTTAAAACACACCTGTTTCACTGAAAACACACATGCAGCACACCTCTTGAATAACATACACTTCTGTCACTAAAGAAATACACACATACACTTCATTCACTTATAAACATCCATGCACACAGACTGCTCACTTATTAAACGCCTCATGGCACATCTCACATTATTTGCATAAATGTACCCATTTATTTGGGCTGCAGATAAAGAAAAAAATAACCCATACTCACACATATACCTCCATAAAGGGGGTCATTCTAATTTGTTCGCATCCAACGTGCGTTCGCACGGGGAACCTATGTTGTGCGTATGCGCTGGCACATGTGTATCGCCACACTATTCGCCAAGCGCAGGCACCCATGGGAATGCCCAGCATTTTATGGGTGTTCCCATGGTAATCGGCCCGTGACGTGGGTGCCAGGGGTGGACAGCTGACATCACCGGATGTTAGCTGGATGCCAAGTTCCTCTCCAGCGTGTACGCATATCTAAATGAACTGAGAGTCACTTAGATATGCGTGCATGTTCCACATTATTCGATAGTCGGTGATCATCGAATCATGTGGGTGTTTCCATGTAGCCTGCAAATGGATGTTTATGTTAAACATCCACTTGCAGCCCATGAGAACGAACGTGGCATGCAGGGGGGAAATCGGACTGACATTTGGAGGGCGGCGTATCACACACCTATACACATGCATATATAGTCACACATATATACACATACTGTCACACACTTATACATACCTACACTTATGCATACATATATTCACACACCTATTCACCCATGCACACATTCAAAAAGTATAATAATTAAACACAGATAAATACATACACACACACACAGATAAATACATACTGTATATAATACTCACACACACACAGAGATAAATAAACACACAGATAAATACATACTGTATATAATACTCACACACACACACACACACGCACACACACAGATAAATAAACACAGAGATAAATACATACTGTACATAATAGTTACACACACACACACACACACAGATAAATACATACTGTACATAATAATTACACACACACACACAGATAAATACATACTGTATATAATACTCACACACACACACACACACAGATAAATACACACACAGATAAATACATACTGCATATAATACTCAAACACACACACACACACACACACACACACACAGATAAATACACACAGAGATAAATACATACTGTATATAATAGTTAAGCACACATACTGTCACACTCACCATGCTACTGCTGAAGGGCCTGGGATGGCTGGCAATGACTGTGTGTACAGTCTCCAGTCCAGTGACGTGTAGCCACGCCCCCTTTTCGGACTGCTCCTCCGGAGCAACTCGCTCCCTCTTATCTGGCTGCAAAGTGTTGCAGAAACTGAAAGTAAAGCTCCCAGCAGCCCTGAGCTTCCTGCAGCAAGGTCTGCTAGGAGCTGTAGTTTATTTTCATTTTCTCTAATGCTGGCTGTCACAGCATTGTTGTGTGCACTATGCTCCTGAGCTCCTCACTCTGTGCCCCCCCTAGTGGCTAACGCCCGGCGGCCAATGTCTCCATTGCCTCCGGGAGTTACGCCACTGTGTGGCCCCTTCCCCTCTCTTTCAGCAGTGAATACTGAGCAGAAATAATTATTAATATTATTATCTGCTATTACATTGTCCACCTCAAGAAAACTGCCACTCTCTGTCTTCAGTCTAATTATTCCACTTTTTATTTTTCTCCTTTCACTTATATTCCTAAAAAAAGTTTTCCCCCCTTTACCCACTGACTGGGCCATTTTCTCTTCAGCCTGTTCTTTTGCACATCTGATTACCTTCTTAGCCTCCTTCTGTCTAACAAGATACACCTCTTTGTCCTCATTCTTCTGCGTCTGCTTAAATTTCTTAAAGGCCAACTTTTTTGCTTTCACAATACTTGCTACTTCTTTTGCAAACCACAATGGCTTTCTTTTTCTTGTGTTTTTCCTAACTCTTTTGACACAAAGTTCTGTTGCTTTTAGAATATGGAAGAGTTATTCAGACCTGATTGCAGGATTGCTAAAAATATCAGACAGCAGTCGCCCTGCCAGTGTGAAATCCCACCCCATGCAAGCCTGAGAATGTGCTGTGGAAATATTGCAGCCCTTGGAATTAGTTGAAGACTATAGGCCACCATCAATTTTTTTTTTTTTGTGTGTGTAGAGACTGTGGGTAGCCCAGGACCTACTCAGTGGCTGTGACAGAGACATGCTCTTCGGGAACAGAGCTGATGTCAGAGGCCATCCCTGAAAATGCCTAGGCACACCTACATATCCCATATCATACAGTTGCGCAAGTATAAGTAACCAATATCTCTCAATTCTATGATCATGTGGTGTGTTCAAGATTGGTTACTAATACCATTCATTGAGCTAGGGGAAACAATGTATGTTTTACTTATTTGTTATTAACCCCTCCCTCTCATGCACCTGAGTGGTATTACACAAATAATTGAACATCTACCACTATCCATATTGCTCCTGCCAGGACCATGGGACCATTTGCGGGTAGCAGCTGCAAGCTATGAGTTGGGGGTATGAGGATGGGATGGCCTAGACCCCTAGGATTTTGGGGCCCTTGGGAAAGTGCCCATTAAGCCCAATAGAAAAAACAGCCCTGCTCCTCCCCCTTAGTTTCAACCACCATGGTTAAGATACAATATTTTTTGGGCGAGCTCTTTGCCTCATCCACCTATGTACATAATACAGTGGCCCTATAAGGAGAGAAGGGTGACAGTAAAGGAGGGGGGGAGTAAGTGTGAGAGAGGGGGAGAATAGAGGGGAGGTTGAGGGGAGAATGAGTGTGAGAAACAGGGAGAAAAGAGAGGGGTGGGAGTGTGAAAAAAAGGTAGAAATATAGAGGGGGAGAGGGAGTGTGCGAAAGAGGGAGAGAAGAGAGAGAGAGCATTGATTTAAGTGTGAAGGGAGCAGCATACAGATCAACATTACCTTCTCTGTGTCACTGGATCCCCGTAAGAATGGTAGTGCTCATGCGGGGGGCGGGGGTGCCCAATGTCCCACGGAGGTGTTGCAGCTCCCAGTATGCGTCCTGGCTCCCTCGAAGAGTGGTATACGAGTCGGCCTGCTTCTGTGTGAGGTGACATGTGGGTCGTCCAGCTTCTGTGATATGCGGGTCGGCTGTTTAATACGTAAAAAAAAAATCACATAAACGACACGGGTTGTATGCTCACGTACCTTGGTGGCCCTCCGAAATCTGCCACTTTCTCTGTCACTTAAAACACACCTGTTTCACTGAAAACACACATGCAGCACACCTCTTGAATAACATACACTTCTGTCACTAAAGAAATACACACATACACTTCATTCACTTATAAACATCCATGCACACAGACTGCTCACTTATTAAACGCCTCATGGCACATCTCACATTATTTGCATAAATGTACCCATTTATTTGGGCTGCAGATAAAGAAAAAAATAACCCATACTCACACATATACCTCCATAAAGGGGGTCATTCTAATTTGTTCGCATCCAACGTGCGTTCGCACGGGGAACCTATGTTGTGCGTATGCGCTGGCACATGTGTATCGCCACACTATTCGCCAAGCGCAGGCACCCATGGGAATGCCCAGCATTTTATGGGTGTTCCCATGGTAATCGGCCCGTGACGTGGGTGCCAGGGGTGGACAGCTGACATCACCGGATGTTAGCTGGATGCCAAGTTCCTCTCCAGCGTGTACGCATATCTAAATGAACTGAGAGTCACTTAGATATGCGTGCATGTTCCACATTATTCGATAGTCGGTGATCATCGAATCATGTGGGTGTTTCCATGTAGCCTGCAAATGGATGTTTATGTTAAACATCCACTTGCAGCCCATGAGAACGAACGTGGCATGCAGGGGGGAAATCGGACTGACATTTGGAGGGCGGCGTATCACACACCTATACACATGCATATATAGTCACACATATATACACATACTGTCACACACTTATACATACCTACACTTATGCATACATATATTCACACACCTATTCACCCATGCACACATTCAAAAAGTATAATAATTAAACACAGATAAATACATACACACACACACAGATAAATACATACTGTATATAATACTCACACACACACAGAGATAAATAAACACACAGATAAATACATACTGTATATAATACTCACACACACACACACACACGCACACACACAGATAAATAAACACAGAGATAAATACATACTGTACATAATAGTTACACACACACACACACACACACAGATAAATACATACTGTACATAATAATTACACACACACACACAGATAAATACATACTGTATATAATACTCACACACACACACACACACAGATAAATACACACACAGATAAATACATACTGCATATAATACTCAAACACACACACACACACACACACACACACACAGATAAATACACACAGAGATAAATACATACTGTATATAATAGTTAAGCACACATACTGTCACACTCACCATGCTACTGCTGAAGGGCCTGGGATGGCTGGCAATGACTGTGTGTACAGTCTCCAGTCCAGTGACGTGTAGCCACGCCCCCTTTTCGGACTGCTCCTCCGGAGCAACTCGCTCCCTCTTATCTGGCTGCAAAGTGTTGCAGAAACTGAAAGTAAAGCTCCCAGCAGCCCTGAGCTTCCTGCAGCAAGGTCTGCTAGGAGCTGTAGTTTATTTTCATTTTCTCTAATGCTGGCTGTCACAGCATTGTTGTGTGCACTATGCTCCTGAGCTCCTCACTCTGTGCCCCCCCTAGTGGCTAACGCCCGGCGGCCAATGTCTCCATTGCCTCCGGGAGTTACGCCACTGTGTGGCCCCTTCCCCTCTCTTTCAGCAGTGAATACTGAGCAGAAATAATTATTAATATTATTATCTGCTATTACATTGTCCACCTCAAGAAAACTGCCACTCTCTGTCTTCAGTCTAATTATTCCACTTTTTATTTTTCTCCTTTCACTTATATTCCTAAAAAAAGTTTTCCCCCCTTTACCCACTGACTGGGCCATTTTCTCTTCAGCCTGTTCTTTTGCACATCTGATTACCTTCTTAGCCTCCTTCTGTCTAACAAGATACACCTCTTTGTCCTCATTCTTCTGCGTCTGCTTAAATTTCTTAAAGGCCAACTTTTTTGCTTTCACAATACTTGCTACTTCTTTTGCAAACCACAATGGCTTTCTTTTTCTTGTGTTTTTCCTAACTCTTTTGACACAAAGTTCTGTTGCTTTTAGAATATGGAAGAGTTATTCAGACCTGATTGCAGGATTGCTAAAAATATCAGACAGCAGTTGCGCAAGTATAAGTAACCAATATCTCTCAATTCTATGATCATGTGGTGTTCAAGATTGGTTACTAATACCATTCATTGAGCTAGGGGAAACAATGTATGTTTTACTTATTTGTTATTAACCCCTCCCTCTCATGCACCTGAGTGGTATTACACAAATAATTGAACATCTACCACTATCCATATTGCTCCCGCCAGGACCATGGGACCATTTGCGGGTAGCAGCTGCAAGCTATGAGTTGGGGGTATGAGGATGGGATGGCCTAGACCCCTAGGATTTTGGGGCCCTTGGGAAAGTGCCCATTAAGCCCAATAGAAAAAACAGCCCTGCTCCTCCCCCTTAGTTTCAACCACCATGGTGAAGATACAATATTTTTTGGGCGAGCTCTTTGCCTCATCCACCTATGTACATAATACAGTGGCCCTATAAGCAGTGGCGGCTCTTACCTCTGCGGAGGAGGGGGGCTGCCACAATGCAGGGCTCCCAGCTGCTGCCGCCACTATTCCCGGTCCCATGCATGGAGCCAGCACATGTGCAGTAACTTCTTACATGCTGCACATGCGCTGGCCCCAGCAGCCCCCGGAAGCATATTCAGGGTCCCGGGTCAGGCGCATGTGCAGTATCGTCCGCAGTACTACGTATGTGTAGAACCCGTTTTTGGGGCTGCCCCCACAGCTGTGCATAGGGAGAAATCCCGGAGGGAAGGAACATCTCCTAATGGGACTGCCTTGAGTGACTGGAAGGTCGGACTTCCAATAGCAAGTCACTGCCACTCACTGTGATGCCAGCGCAGTCTCACAGACTGTCTATAAGACTACCTGCCTCTTGCACTGCAAGCACAATGCATAACCAGAAAAAAACTTGCTGTTTAAACACTGGTATCTTACCCATGGTTTTCCGCTGTATATAGTGTCCTTGCTCGCATTTTCTACCAATTGTGACAAGGATCACACCAATGGGGACTCAGATAAAGACTTTATTCTTTATTTCTCAATGCAGGTCACAGCATAGAAGATTTATTCCAAAGGCAAGAATTGTTACAGGCAGTAGCATAAAGGTAATCCCAGCATGACAGACTCTTGCAAGGGCCCCACTGGTCTCTACCATAGCACACTCCCTGGCCTATCACTTGGGTGAATAATTCACCATCAAGAGCAAAATTACTCTGCCCTGGAAACCCTTATATCAGGTATCCCAGGTGCTGATGATAACACACTTGGCTTCTCCTGTCACTCAAAACCTGATCTGTAGCCTCCACATTTCTTTCATGTGGAGTGATGCTGTGTATGCCACACTATGTAATACACACCTTCTGTACATACATACATGTACAGAACACCCCCCCCCCCCTCCCACTTCTACCGACACCACCAACAAGACCCCTCTGGACTAAAAGCGTATGGCATGCTCAAAGTCAACCTAGGTATCAGAAGAGGAGACCTAGATAGCGAACTGTTAAGACAGGAAACCAGGCTGATATTCCTGCTAGATGCTATGTTTCCAAATGGATTGAACGAAGAGAACAAATATACAGCGTATCTCTGAAGTCCACCTAATACACAAAAATTTCTTTCCATATCAGTATATCATATTTTTCTTTCCCAGTAGACCAATAATAGTATTATCTTGTTCATACTTACCATTATTACTTACACCTTTCTCTTACATCTCTAATGGTTACCAAATACACTTTATTCTATCTGGTCACAAAAATGTTCTTGATTCACCCGTTTTTCATCAATCTTTGTTTGATTTTGCTTTGTTTGATTTTGTCACACTCACTGTTTTTATGTGTCCAGCACTTGAAACCTTCCACTAACGTATTCACACCATTTATTAACTGTGATATCTGATTTTCTCAGAGACTCACATCACTTGAACTATCATTGTATTCTCACAAGAACAACAGTTAAACTTTGTTTCAATTTCTTTATTCCGATTCCTTAATACATATTTTTTGTCACTTATGACACAATATGTCACCATTTTATTACTGTAATAACGATATTTTTAATACCAAAAATCTATATTTTATCAAATATTTTACAACACCATACAGATATATATTGGATTAATTACCATCAACCACTGCACTATTGTAATAGCCTAAACTCTTTATTCTACTACATATAGATACTACTAACGGATCAACATATATTAATCAGCCCATAATTATGGCTTATATTAACATCAATACTAATACTATTCCCTGTTTTCATAACACAACATAATTGACATTCACAGTTACATATCTTTTGAAAATCTTGAAATCCTGAGTATCTTGCAGCACTATCTTACTGGGCTTGGTTTGCCCCATGTACAACAATGGTTATTAGATCTGATCAAGAAGGAGTTAAATCCTCTTAGTCAACCTTTCTCTCTGCTAGCAAAAATGACACGGGGTACAGACGTACAGTGTGTATCTGTCAATGTCTGATTTGCCCACTCATACACATTGACAGATATGATAAGAATTCATGAGGAACATAGGATAAGCCGCTTTCAGTGGCTAAAGTAAATGTAATATCTGCTCCCCAGAGTAAGTACATAAAAACCGTGAAATGCATAATAAAAACCACTGAAGACTAAGACAGACATAAACATCTTACTGACAGATTAGGGGACCAATGAGCATCGCAGCGCTCGTGGGATGACAGCATGATGGGACGCGGCAACTATCAATCAAGATTAGAATTAACCGCGCCCACTAACCAACCAGCATCGTACCGCTCATGGAGCGACAATGCGGTTGGACGCGGCAACTATCAATCACGCCCAGAACCGCCGCACCTACTGCAGGGAGGGTACTTAAACAGCCTCAGTACGGCCAGTCGGGTGGCCTTGAAAAAGCTGTAGCGAAACGCACACCGGCTAGCGTTGACGCTCTCTGACTCGCACATTGACTAGGATGTATTTTGATCTGCATTTCTCATTTTACAGGAGCCCCACCATTGTGTCTTAGGCGCATGATCTGACAGAGTGAGGAGATCCTCACTGATGTGGTGGGCGCAATTGGTGATACTCTTAAGCCACAGATCATTAACTTACAAGGGGGTTTTGGAGTGCTTTGCTTTAACCCAGCAATACTGCTCCAATCTGGGTACTGCACAATACGCCCATAACATCCCAGAGAGGCGTCATTAGTGCACCTGCCGCACTTAAGTAAAATCCTTATGTGAATTACACACTAACAGTAATTTCAGTGCTGGCTGGTACACCTAGCATCAATCCCCACCCTCCTGCATTACTGAATGTAATATTACCGCAGCAGTCCTAACAATTGTCATCTTTTCTGGACATCTAACTATATGTAACCTGTGGGTTACACACTGATACCCAGATTTACTGAGTTACTGTGAAAAACCACCATAAGGGCTACTCCATAGTTCCTGAGCTTGTATCAATTGGGGCTGACATACTAATCGATACAAACTGACTCTTGTATAATATATATTACAGTTATACCAGTTGACACTGTAATTGAATACATGATTAACATTAGTTACACTAAGACTGTCTCTTGCTAGAAGCAATTTCAGCTACTTATATTAGCATACACGGACAATATTGTGTATGACACAGTTGTTCCATCTTGTATGACACCTGTATCTGCAGATACATGTCATATCTAGAGAAGTCACGCACATTGCTGTAGAGATATTTTAGCAATAGTGCGAATATGACTCCCTCGAATTAAATTAAAGAGACAGAGTGTTAAACTTGCTTGATGGGAATTATTATCAGTCGACATGTATGTTGACAATGATATGTATGCTGTAAAATATATCTCATATCAGACTGTGGAATCATCGGTGACCAATATATATATATATATATATATTTAATTTCATCACTAGTGATAGCCACCGATAAGTCGGATCAACTTAAAGTTGCTGGCCGCCATAGTGGTCGACACTAGTGTCAACTTATCCAATAAGAGTCCTCTTTCCCACACTAGTCTGTGGATTGTTGGTGAACAACATATATATTTGACTTTACCACTAGTGACAGCCACTGACAATTTGGATCATTTAAAATTGTTGGCCGTCATATAGGTCGACACCAGTGTCAACTTACCCAAAAAAGAGTCCTCTTTCTACCTGCAACAACAAGCAGTAGCCCAGGCAGACACTCAAGAAAAATTATCTGGAAACTATTTCTGAATTAATTTGTAGCTTGCACCAAAATATTGTGTTAACCCTATGGATATATAACCACCACACCATTGTCATTTCTATGCGCCCCCGCACAGGGGAATCTAGCCAAAAAAAGACACTACGATATTAAATTTAATAATATAATACTACAAGAAGTGTCGGCTACTTACACCTGTATATAAATATACTTTAACAGTCAAAACGTTGTGTGGAGTCACTGAGCCGCCGTTTTTTAAACACATTGCATACATGTCTTGTTTGTGTGTTTTTATATTTCGCTATCTTAAAAATGATCAATAAAAGTTAATTTTTATTCGTGTGAGTCCCAGTAGGTGCACCACATAAGGACATACTTTTCTCTTTTCGTTATACACACTATGTAATACACACCTTCTGTACATACATACATGTACAGAACACCCCCCCCCCCTCCTAAAGGCCTGCCAAACCATGGGCTGATTGTACGTTCCTTTCACAGTACTTCAGTTTATTAGTACTTACAAGCAATGTCCCAATCATCCGCAATTTGCAAACACAGGACCTAATTAGGGCAGATTACAAATAGACAAAACCATGTGCATTGCAGGTGGGACAGATCAGTGGCAGAACTTGTGGGTTGTGGGCCCAGGTGAAAAAATTTAATCTGGGCCCTCCGCCTGCACTCCAGCCCAAGTTCACAATATGCAGTGTGGGACAGGGAGAGGCATAGGGTTATAAGGAGAGCCACGGAGAGGCAGAGTGTGACAGGGAAAAACTGGGTGACAGGGGCAACAGTTGGCCACTTCATTCCACTGCACCTGTGGCACCAATGGGGCAGATGTAACATTTGCAGAGAGAGTTAGATTTGGGCAAGTTATTTTGTTTCTGTTCTACTGGCTGTATTTTTACACTGTAATATAGAATTCAGTTTGAACACACCTCTAACACTCTTTGCACATATTACATTTGCTCCAACTGCATTGCACACACTATTAGAGAAGATTTGCATTTGTGAACTCTGAATCAGGCCCTTATATGTTTTACTTCACAGTTGCGGAGAGTAGATGGGCGGTCCATGTTCTTGGAGAATTTGAGATGGAAATGACTTGTTTCAGCTCCACCTCTAAGGAGTTGAAGTGTATGTGGACTGCTGGGCCATCCTCTGCTTTCTGACCTGCATGGAGCTCCCCCAGGCTCAGACTGGCCTGCATGGGAACCTGGGGATTACCCGGTGGGCCTCACTGTTTTATGACCCTGCCCACTTTTTAGGCAGGGTGGGGCCTAACGCTACCCATTATAAGAGTTACCTCCACCGGGTCAATCATCTGTTACTAGTATAGCGGAAAGCTATTGACTCACCCGGCAGCAGAGGCGGCAACCCGGAGGCAGAGGGGACAGCTAAGGAACTCTGGCTGAGGGGAAGCTCTGTTCAAACTGCGGGAAGCGGGCAGGCGGACAGACGGACATTACATTACCCACATTGTGCTTACACATGGGCGCTTGATAACATCGGCGGCTCTGCTCATGCTTCTGAGCCGCGCCACCTGCACACAGTAGCATTGGCGGAGCGGGTTTTGCCGCACTGCCTCCCAAATATCGGCCCGCCCACACACTTTCTTCCTGTGTAGCACAAAATGTTTGATGCTACCGCGCAGCGGCGCACCACCAGCACTGCGGAAAGGAGCCGGAGGTTTAGTTGGAAGATGCCTGATTACAGAGGTTAGTTTAACAAGGGAGGGGGAGGGGCATATCATTAAATATATTTTATAAGGTGGGGAAAAAGTGAGTTACACACAAGCATACCTGTATATAGTGCAGGGTTAGACAAATCCTGGGGGTTCGTTCGCTCATATTTCTTTTGCATGGAGGGAGGAAGCAGAATCAGGTTGTAGCCAGATCAATGGTGCCCCCCTGTCTCCCCCTCCCCCATCTCCCCCTCCTGTCAGTCCAGCGGCAGCATGGACAGCGGTGCCCAAACCCCCCCTCAGTAATCGCAAAACACTGTCAGTGAGTGACCCCATTTTTTAAATTGAGCGGGTCCTGAAGCAGCCAACAAAAATCCTCAGTGCTGCCCCAACCAATCACCGCAGGAAGTGACTTGTTCAGTCATTTGCCGCCTGAGACCTCTGCTCTTCCTTCCCTGGCTGCTACATCCTGATGCAGATGCCATACACCGAGTCCCTGCAGGGCCGCCTGTACAGCGTCTACCTACTTCTTATACAGCGGCTTAACAAGCGCCCCCCACCAGCCCCTGCTAGAAGACCCCATCGGGATGCATGTATTTCCCCCAGCCATGCTTCCGCACCTCCACTCGTCCAGGGCACCATTAAGCCCACACCAGTGCTGTCACTCCTTGCTTCAGGACGAGTGGGTGGCTGCACAGCTTCCAGAATGCAACCCCTGGCATCTAGCATGAAACTTCTGGCATTAAGCAAGAAACCCATAGCAATGAGCATGTAGGTGAGCGACACTTGTGGCATAATATGTAATGGCATTATGGCGTGTGGTATTATATGTAATGGGTATTACAGTGTGTTGCATAATGTGTAATGTGCATAATGTGTAATGGGCATTCTGGTGTTTGGTAGAACGTGTAATGGGCACTATGGCATGTGGTATAATATGTAATGGGTATTATGGCATGTGGCATAATGTGTAATGGGCCTTACGGTGTGTGGCATAACGTGTAATGGGAATTATGGCATGTAATGGTTGTGATACATGTGTAATAGGCATTCCGGTGTTGTTGCACGCCTTCAGCTCGCACTGTCCCTATTTTTAATTAGTTTGACTCTTAAGCTGTGTACACACGACGGCGATATATTGCTCATCAGAGATGGTCGCTGATGAAACGGAACCTCTGCCAGGGGAGCCCCAGAGGGAATCAGCTTGTCGCAGGAGCTTGCTCCTGCGACCAGCGATCATAAGGGGGTTAAAAATGGGAGCATGCATGCAAGTTATCGCCAGTGCACACTCCAATCGCTGGCAATATGGTCGCGTGTGTACGCACCTTAACACTTTCATCCTGGCTTCTAGATCTAAAAAAACATTGTCGAGCCCTGATATAGTGTGTGGTGTGAGGGAGGGACATTAAATATTTAAGGTTTGTGTGATCATATGTAAGATGTGGCAGACTAAAGGCCACCATACACTATGCGATTTGGACCTGATTTCATCTGATTCCAGCGGATCGCACAAGAAAACGGTTGAGATCGGTCCAAATATCATGTGTCTGACATCCGTGCTGCACGTTCGATCTCCAGGTTGAACCCCATCCAAGCAGCAGGGAGTGGGGATCACATGCGATACATTGCATGCAGAAGGGCCGCATGCAATGTATCAAAGGGAATTGGATGCGACTTTTCCTGTAGGAGTGAATGGAGGTCTTATGTGGGGATTGGTACGAAATCCCGGTGGTCAAAATCCTGATGCCGGAATCCCGACCGTCGAAATCCTGACAAGGGGGGGGGGGGGGATTTCCACTGCATTCCCTTAAGTGGTGGGGGATCATTAATACATACAGTATGGATTGAATGTGACGAGCTACTGGGGGAAAAGATATGCACACACACACACGTACCCAGGCCAACCGGAGCCTTTTTGGTAAGCAAACATAGATTTTAACTGTGGATATTGCCCTTTCTGAGCAATATTGTGACCAATATCGCCTATTGTGTATGGGGCTATAATATGCATAGAAATGTGATGATTAAAGTTACATGAATGTTTCTAGTTATATAATATGATGTGGAATGCATGGGAGCACGCATCGCATTGCAAAGCAGCATCACAATATTAATCATTACATTATGCTATGCAAATAAGTATTACTGGTGATCTTGCCATATAGTTAATATTGGTTCTTGGAAATTGTTGGTTTTCATTTAAAGTTTAAGTTAATTTGCAGTTTTTTTTTCTTCTTTCCTTTCTACTGCTGCACTATCTTTAGAGGCCAGTACACTTATTACTGTCTGTACAACCTATTTCCCATATGCTTCAGCACAACATTAAGAGTACTCTGGGTGAGGGTTAAATATGGCTTTTTTTTATATACAATTAATTAAATCATCTAAAATTATTTAGTATGTATTGAGACACGCCCAAAAGGCGGCAATAGACACGCCCAGTAGGCGGTGATAGACATGCCCCTTCAATCATGCACCCTCTAATAAAATGGGCTGCGCACGCCTATGCCCAGTGCGCACAGAGCAGATGGTCCGTGGTACACGCTGCCAGATCCGCTTCCCAGCTGCTCCGCTGGACCCGCAGTCCACTGTTGGAGCACAAGCAGGTTTGATAAATGTTGTACACTAGCACCTCTAGTATTTGCACCACTTTTGTGTCAGTGTAATGGCCAAGGCTGATGGAAGAAAGTGGAAAATTAAGGAACAAGAACAAGCCCTGTTACAGTAAATTATTTTCCAGCTTCTTCTTTTAAGGCTCTAGGGAGAATGTATTTCCCTATTACTTTCATTCTAATTTATATGTTTGCAGATCTGTATCTGTTCTGGAGTACAGTTGTTTATGGTACTGTAAACACCTGTACTCCAGCACAGATACAGATCTGCAAAAATATGACAACTATGGCAATCAGTGGCTTGGGATGTTATTGGACATTCATAGAACTATGGCACTGTCCACAAAGCAACTTGAACAGATGGAGTTGCTCTTATCGGAGCAGCTCCCATCGTGGTGCCCACCACCCCGTGATGTAGGAATATGGTGCACGTGCGTCAGTGACGCACACCCCACACCCGGATATGGACACGCGAGTGTGTGAGACACTCGCTTGTCCACAATTGTGCTATTTGCGAGCCGCCAGATCCCAGCGGCTGGCGAACTGCCAGCAATGATGGGGATGGCCCCATTTGTAAATTATTATTGCAGTTGCGTGAAACTGACCTTGTTTGAAAGGCACATTTGGCACCTAAAATGACTAGCCACGCCTCTCTCGTCAGGAAGCCACACCCCTTCAACAAATGACCACACACCTCAGTGGGCCCCTATGAGTGCATTTCCCTGGTGGGACCTTCATGCCTTAGTTCGACACTGAGATCCCCTACCATTTTGTATCTAAGAACCCTCTACATCTGAGAAGAGCATTTTATAGTATATACACGCTTTTAGAAACTAATAGCATTCACTTCATCACCAATCCTCTGCCATAAATCCTTCTTGTTGGACAGGGATGTGCATTAGCCTCTCATGCACTGACTCAATCACATGTACCACTTCAGAAGTTTTACTCCTAGGATAAAAAGAACATTGTTCCCTGTTCTGGTCTTGCTTGGGGTACATACTGCATGCTTTTCCTCTACCTCCTCCACTAGCTTTGTGAGGACCACTACATGTCACCTTGCCCCTCAGCTACACTCTCCTACATCTTCTTTTGTGATATGGAACTGGATTGGTTTTGCAAAAACTACCCTTTCAGGTTTGGTTCTGGTTTTGGATCTGTATTATTGGGGGGGGGGGGGGGGGGGGGGGGGGGGGAGTGGGTGGATTGTATCTATAGTATTATTAACCTCTATATCATTCATTTCCACTGCGGAATATGTGTGTGCTACAGTATATAAGAAACTGTTAGTAAAAATAAATACATTTACACTAATTTCCAGTCTATTCTGAACATTGTTTATAGGCCAAAGGGTTGCACCGAGGTGGCTGAATGACTAAGCTAAGTGACACAAGTGGGTGGCACAAACAGCTTTATAAGTTATGTAAAGAGCAAATAATACAAAGAAAAGAGGTGCTAGATGGAATTATCCTTGGGCCTCCCACCCACCCTCATGATATATACCCAGGACATGCACACTTTAACAAACCAATGATTCAATGACAGGGACTGCCGCACTTGTGGCTGAAATGATTGGTTTGTTTTGGCCCCCACAAAAAATAGGCTGCCAATGATCTCTCCCTACACAAACTGGCTCTACATAGGCAAGATTCCTCACTCAATGTGTGGAATTCTATGACACACTTGGCAGCACCCCTGGAATTATACGGTACAATTTGCAGCACTCCATGACTTTTGCACAATTGGCAGCACTGTTGCAGTAAAATAATACTGTAACTGTATTATATTATTTGAATACTTTTTTTTAAAGGAGCCCAATTAGTAGTCCCCCATAGTAGTAGTCCCCCATAATAGTAATCCTCCATAGTACACATGACAGCACCCCATGAATTATACGGCTCAATCAGATCCCTCTTAAAGGATTTTAGGCCCCAGGCAAAGCAATACATTTGGGGCCACTTCACACCCATTCATGGGGGGGGGGATTGGAAAAAAATTATAACATGCCCTTGCTGTGATCCCATGCCATCTCTCCACTTGCTCCCACACAGTGATTGGCAGTCATTGGTGGATAGTGATTGTGGATAGCTCCAGCCAGTTTGAATCTGGGGCGCGGAAACCCAAAAAGGCCAGCATAAGCCAGTCACCCCAGGGAGTACACAAGTGAAAAAACTAAGCTATAAGTGTGTTAATAAGAAAGTAGCTGAAGCTAGAGGTTAAAATGTGTTGTGATAGAGAAAGTATAATATTAGTGAAAAATAAATAGTGCTAAATAAATGTTAGGGTGTGCCACCCCGAAAGCAACTCGGTTACACCAACCTAAGGGGAGCCACTCCCCAAATCCATCCCCATGACTAGCAATAAGTGTAAATTTTTGGGTCTTACCTTCATTGTGCCTACACTTTGCAGTCTGTGGCTACCAGGGACCAAGCTAGTGAAATAATATTCAGATCAGGTGGGCGGGGTGCTACTCTAAGTTGAAGGAGTCCCAACCTTCAGGTGTACAGGAGTACACAATTTTAGCTTATGGGGGGGGGGGGGGAATCTTAGAATGCACACCCTATATAAATGAGGTGCTGAGACTTGTAGTTCTGCAAAGAAAAACACCTTGTGCAGATGCACACTCCATACTATTAATCAATCAATAATAGATGTTCTTGGTATATCTATTGGCCAAGAAATATTTGGCAGCACCCCATAAATTATGTCCAATTTGACAGCAGCCACTTGTCACACCTTCCCTTGTCACAGCAGCCCCTTGTCAGAGGGATATGGTCACTACTGTAGGTCCAGGGCTGGATTAACAATGGGCCTGATGGAGCTACAGCTCCAGGCCCACTCTCCAAATAGGCATTTTGTAGCTGAGGGCCAGGGCTTTCCAACGAGCCCAGCCCCGCGTCGCTAGCCTCCTGGGAACCGGAGATACCACCAGGCAAAGCTGGAACATTTTCCCCATAGGATAACATGGGACCCGCTAATCCCGACCCCCACCCGGTTCAAATGTTCAATCGAGGTTGATCTCAGTCTAACCCGAATCACTGGGCCTTCAATCTGAAACCAGGCTGGTCCATATGGGTTCATTGGTTCTAGAGAAATTGCAGGTAAACCGATTTTTTTTCATTTCTGAAATGTAATTTCATGGCTGTTCATGTTGTTTGAGGACAGATTTCACTGGAACCAAATAGCCCAGTTTTACAGGACCAAAATCATTTGAAACCAACATGTAAATAGGTCAATTGGTTCCGAAGATATAGCTTTGTTTTTTAAAGGGAAGGGGGGGGGGGGGGTAGTTTTCTCTCCTCACACCAGAAAATGCAGGGACTAGTCTGGTGTAAAAGGAGCCAGCCTGGGTAAATCCCTGCATTTTCTGGTGTGAAAGGGGTATTATTTCAGATAGCCAGGACCTGCATTGCTCTGAATACAGCCGGGCAGTCCCCTGCTCTCTGCCCAACTGTCAATGGCTGTCAATTCTGCCCTGTGATGGCTGTCCCCCAGTTACCGCAAGCATGTATTAACCCTTGGCAATGAGCATGCAATCCCACATGGCAATGAGAATAGAACCCCTGGCAATGAGCATATAGGTAAGCAGCATTTATGTAGCATAATTTTTAAAAGGCATTATGGTGTTTGGCATAATACGTAATGGATATTATGGTATGTGGCTTAACATGCAATGGGCATTATGGTGTAAATTTTTAATGCGCCATTGGTGCGCAATGCCCCTGTTTGTGAAGCATATTGTGCATTATTGCTCAATCTGTTTGGTATAGTATGTATTTTGGCTCAATCCATGTGACAAAATGTGAATTTTAACTTAATCTGTGTGGCATAACGTGAATTTTGACTCAATCCATGTGCCATAGTGTAAATGTTGGCTCATTCTATATGGCATAATTTGTAAGAGGCAAGTACAGTGACCCATACCCTTGTCAGCAGCCCCTTGTCAAAACAGCCCCCACAGCAGACACAGCATGGACACGTCCATGCAGTCTTAAATCCACAGCCAGAATGATGGTGGCGCCAATCACCAGGAATTATAACTGACAGCGGGTATGATGACTTTCGGCCCCGTTCTCTATCTGCATAATGGCAAAAGCAAACACACATGTAATGAACAACAGTTTTGGATTGGCGTGTTTTTCACTGATTTTAGCAGTAATTTACCTCATACCTCCCAACTGTCCCACTTTCCGCGGGAAATCACAATTTTTGGGGACATTCCCACATCCCACCCGGGGCCAGCAGTGTCCTGCAGCACGCGGGGGGGGAGCCCCCACTGCCACCTGCTGGGCAGTGGAGAATAGATGCCTCTATTCCCGTAGGCAGAGGGGCTGCAGTAGCAAAATAGGGGCATGGCCTTGTGTGAGTGACGCGATTTGAAGGCCACGCCCCTTGCCACGAGGTCTGCCCCCAAATTTTGGGGGCGCGCAATTGCGATGTGCACAAAGGTTTTGCCGGTGCTACTAACAATGTTGGGAGGTATGTAACCTGAATGGCACCATATGTGATGGCTATCACATGATGTAAGGCTGGGGTAGCCAACTCCAGTCCTCGAGAGCTACCAACAGTTAATGTTTTCCAGATCTCCTCACAGAATCACAAGTGAAGTAATTAGCTCCACCTGTGGCTCTTTTAATATGTGTGCACCTTTGCAGCAGCTAGGGTGTCTGGAAAATGTGAACTGTTGGTAGCTCTCGAGGACTGGAGTTGGCTACCATTGATATAAGGATTGGAAAAATATGCAGCAGACTCATACCCTCCATAATGACCCATTTCATTAGGTACACAATGCTCTGCTCCTGGACTTCCCTCTTACTGTATGACTGTCATCACCTGTATTGAAACACGCTTTTCATCAATTAACTCATTCAACACAGGTGAGGGTAATCATCATTAAGAGCGAAGTCCATGAAGAGAGCATTTTGTACCTAATGCATACCTCCCAACATGACCCTCTCTAGGAGGGACACAATGCTCTGCTTCTGGACTTTCCTCTTAATGTATGATTGCCATCATCTGTGGTGAAACACCTTTCTTATTAGTTAACCTGTTCAAAACAGGTGACAGCAATCATACATTAAGAGGAAAGTCCAGAAGCAGAGCATTGTGTCCCTCCTGGCATGGGTCATGTTGGGAGGTATGCTAATGAATGGGTCACGTTGGAGGGTATGCAGACTCGCTGCGAGATTTGACAAGAACAAAGTCACAAAACAACTAGGAACCTATTACATTTGCCCCTAGGTCAGAATAAACTTTTACCAGCAACTGTTCACAGGAGAGGGAGTATTTAAAAGCTTAGAAAACCAATAGGAAAGAATCTGAAAGTACAATACCTGAATGCTAAGATCAAACAATTAAGCAGCAACACCTGTGCTGCTGCCTGAAGCAGAATATAAACCATCTCCTAATAACAAGCACAGAAGCCATGATAGCAGCAGTGGAATCAGCAAAATAGCAAAAGCACCTATTACCAGTATTGGCAACTGTAGTGAATGTATGTGTATACACAGATCTTTGTAAATTGTAATTTTATAAATTTTTGGCATTTATTGGAGTTCTACAGTAAATCTGTGGATCTTATTATTTCATGATGTTACATTGTTAACATTTTTGGGATTAAAAAAACATAGTGGTTGTTGTTGCCTGTGTGCATAATACATACCTCCCAAAATGACCCTCTCTAGGAGGGACACATTTTTCTGCTCCTGGGCTTTCTTCTTAATTTTTGATTACCATCACCTGTGGAGAAACACCTTTCTTATTAGTTAACCTGTTCAAAACAGGTGATGGCAATCATACATTAAGAGGAAAATACAGCAGCAGAGTAGTTTGTCCCTCGTGTCATGGGCAGGGTGGGTGCCGGAAGGGGTCCCGACAGGATTCCGACAGTCATTTACCCGATGTCAGGATCTTGACAGTCAAAACCCCGACACACGGGGGGCCTGACGGCCACCGGATATACTCCCTCGTGGGGGGCCACATCCCCCATAGAGGGAGAATAGGTGGCGAGCGTAGTGAGCCACCGTGCCCGCAAGGGGATTTGTTGTGCTCACCATGCTGTCTGGGTCCAGCCAGTCGGGATCCCGATGTCTCGATAATGACTGTCGGGATCTCGACTCTCGGAACCCTATACCACACCCGGGAAGTATCATACCTCCCAACATGACCCATGACCAGGGTTACCTACCTGACCCTCTCCGTCAGGGAGAAAATGCTCTGTTCCTGGAATTTCCTGGTAATATATGATTGCCTGTGGTGAGCTAGGTAATGGATAAGAAAGGTGTTTCACCACAGGTGATGACAATCATACACTACCAGGGATTTCCAGGAACAGAGCATTTTCTCCCTGAATGAGAGGGTCAGGTAGGTAACCCTGGTCATGGGTCATGTTGGGAGGTATGATAATATAAACAGCACTGATCACCTTCATTGACCATGCCTTCCAACTTTCAGGATGGCTGAGGAGGGACGCTCAAGTGCGCCATAGGTGTGTCTGAAATTTCGGGGGCATATCCAAATGGGAAGGGGCCTATACTAGTGACACTCACGTCAGGCCACACCCCGTTTCACCTCTGTGGGGGCATAAATAGACGTAGTGGGCATGTACACAGTGTCTGCTCACAGGTGACAGAGGGGACTCCCAACTGCCACCCCCCCCTTCCGCAGTGGGACACTGGTACATCCCCAAAAAGAGAGACATTCCTGTGGAAAGCGGGACAGTCGGAAGTATGCATTGCCTAATTTATTAAAATAATTTCCAATTGTTAATATGAAAAATATGTTGTTTATCAGTTTTTTTTGTATAGCTGTGTGAAACAGCAGATACAGAACTTGTGTGTATGTGTTTGTGTCAGAGGCGTAACACCATATAATATATACCAGATGTTGAAGTGGGGGTATGGAAAAGTTAAGGCTGTAGTTATGGGCACACCAAAGGCAAGTGCACTCTGGAATAGGGGGTGTGGCCATTTAAAAGGGGGCATGTCCTTAAGTGTAGTGTACCACACCATATACCCCTTATACATATTATGTAACACAATAGTAGACCCCTTGATACATGCCACAGTGGCCTTAGATGCCCTGTCAATCCAGTGGGATTACAGCCTAGTGTACCTATGCCAACCATTTCCTTTGCTACCAAGGCTTCGCAAATGCATAAAACAAAGTCCATTTCAGAGATTCTTGTGGCTCCAGATTGGCTGCAGAGAGCGTGGTACTCAGACCTACATCCCATCCTCGCTGACAAACCATGGCGCCTTCCATTAAGGGAAGATCTTTTACCACAAAGTCCATTTGTGTACCCAGATTTACAGCATCTTCATTTAATGGGATGGCTGTTGAGTCTACCTTGTTGAGCAGGCATTGTATTCCACATTTGGTCATCCCAACGATGTTGAAGGTGAGTAAAAACGTTACTTCAGCCCATTACCACCTCATATGTAAGGCTTATGTTGCCTGGTGTGAATCATACATACAGTATTCTGTTTTCTAGAGAAACGTTTTTCAAAGGGTCTTCCTTTGGGTTCCCTGAAGGTTCAGATTTTGACCTTGTTGGTTTTCTTCTATTGACACCTGGCTTTTATCCCAGAGGTCTAGGCATATTTGAAAGGGGTTCTTTACCTGCAACCACTATTTGTGGCTCATACAGAGCCATGGGATCTGTCTTTAGTTTTATCTTTCCTACAATCTGATATGTTTGAACCTCTTGATTATGTAGTTACGGTTCTTAACATGGAAGACAGTTCTATTAATTACACTAGCTGAAGCTAGAAGGGTCTCGGATCTAGGGGCCCTAACCTATTGATCACCTACACGATATAGAGGACCAGGACTACCTAGATACTGCAAGGAAGTCCCTGGAAGCAGGACACATAACTTTCAGAAACAAACAGATAGAGCTAGAGACAACAAACCACACACCAGACACACAAGAACCAGAACAATGGGATCTGGATTTTTTAGATTTGGAGGCAGGCCTAAGATCCTGCCAAACACAAAACCCATCAACAACCACACACACCCCCCACAAAAGGAAAGCAAGGGAAGAAGCAGAGGATGCAGGGGAGGCAAAAAAAGTAAGACAGCAAGAATAGAGACTGACACAAACCTGGGCATATTCAACCTGAGCAAAACAACACTTACAGACACACACAAAGACGTACTCCGGAAAGGGTTGAAATTCGCCCCGACCAAAAAACTCAACAAATTCGAAACCTACATGGACATAAGAGCATTCACCAGAAAACTGACTTTAAAAAAATTCTTTGCACAAAATCCCATCAGAACGACAGAAACACACACGGACGAATTCAGACACACAACATTAAGACCTAAATCAACTTTCAACCCCACACACGCCAAAGGATACATAATCAAGACATTTGAAGACCTCTTGATACAAGACCTAGAAAGCATGAACACAGACACACGTAAAAGGGGTAACTTCAACAAGCATGAAAGAGAGGCATTAGGGGAATTAAAAGATAACGACAACCTCATCATAAAACCAGCAGACAAGGGAGGCGGGGTGGTACTCCTCGACAAAGAAGCATACATGACAGAAGCATACAAAATACTCAGTGACAACAAAACATACAAAACACTTCGGACAGACCCAACCCAGAATTACAAACAAGATTTACAGAAATTACTCAACGAAGGACTGTCTTTAGGGATAGTGACAAAACACGAATACAACTTCCTCAACCCAGAACACCCAGTAGTCCCAGTCTTCTACTACTTACCTAAGATACACAAACACCAGACACAACCACCAGGCAGACCTATCATCTCAGGCATAAACTCACTCACATCCAACTTATCACAGTACATCGATCATTTCTTACAACCACTAGTTAACAGACAACCTTCCCACTTAAAAGACACCACACACACATTACAAACACTACAGAGTATTGACTGGCAAGAGGACATGTGGCTAGTCACAAGCGACATGACCTCATTATACACTATCATCGAACACACACAAGGAGTAGACAGCGCAGAACACTTTCTCAAAACAGACCACACCATACACCAAGCACAGAGAGATTTCATCATCAAAGCCATCCAATTCATTTTAAATCACAACTACACCTGGTTTGACCACAAGTACTATTTACAATGCACGGGTACCGCCATGGGGACCAAATTCGCCCCAAGTTATGCCAACCTCTTCATGAGTAAGTGGGAGGAGGAACATGTATGGGGTGGGCATGAATTTGGGGCGAATTTGGTCCTATGGAAAAGGTACATAGATGACATCATATTCATATGGAAGGGCACAGAGGAAACACTGAATAATTTCATCACATACCTCAACCACAATAATAGAAACATCATCCTCACAACGACTTACAGTAAAACTAAAGTAGAATTTCTGGACCTCGAAATCTACATTAAAGAACACACCATCGAAACCAAAACCTTTCATAAAAAGGTAGACGTTAACAGCTACATCTCATCTGACAGCGGACATCACCATAACTGGCTGAAAAGCATACCACTTGGACAATTCACAAGACTCAGACGCAACTGTTCAGACTTCAATACTTTCAAATCACAAAGCAAGACCCTTAAAACACAATTTCTAGACAAAAATTACGACACAAAACTGATCGACAAAGCATACCACATAGCGGAACAGAAAGACAGGACCAGACTTCTAGAACATAAACCTAGAAATGCAGACACAGAGAACTCACATAAAGACGTTTACTTCATCACCCAATACAGCAACTCAGCCCAACAGATCAAAACCATAGTCAACAGACATTGGAAAATCCTACTAAAAGACGAAACATTAGCTGACATCCTACCGAAGAACCCCAAAATAGTATACAGGAGAGCCCCTGACATCAAACAGAAATTAGTGACAAACCATATCCCACCCAAACAACTGAAACAGAGCAAACTAGAGGGCACAACAGACACCCATGGCTTTCACAAATGTGGAAACTGTATAGGCTGTAGAACCCAAAGCACCAGAACCAACAAGACAGTCAAGACATTCCAATCTACCAACACCAAAGAGACCTTTACGATCAAAAACGAACTAACATGTCATACCAAGGGGGTCATCTATCTACTCACATGCCCGTGCGGCCTACAATATGTAGGCCGGACCATCAGACCGTTCAAGGTAAGACTGGCAGAGCACATCCGGAACATACGGAAAGGGTATGAACAACACAGTGTGTCCGCTCACTACAAAGACACACACGCACAGAACCCTGATAACATACAATTCACAATAATCTCACAAGTGACACCCAATTGGAGGGGGGGCAATTACAGCAAGACTTTAGACCGGGAAGAACTCAGATGGATTTATACCCTAAAAACCCTAGAACCGAAGGGACTTAATATTGATTTCAACATTGCCTCCATACTGTAAATCACTGCTCAAATTACTACTCAACTTAAATTAACACATCCACCTCCCCAGACTAGGTCCGCACCATACCTACTTGCCCCCACTCGACCCTCCCCCTCAAATCACAACCCCCCCCTTCCCCCTCCCGTCCTTCCACCTCAGTTCCCATCCCTCAGTGTCAGTGAACCATCCCGGGCAATGCCCACCCCCACCCCCACCGCAGGTCCATCCCATGTTCACACCAATTCCCTCACCCACCGAAGCCCAGAACCATGATAACCTTGATCACCACCCCTCACTCCCCCCTCCCAATCATGTCACCAACCCCCCAATCTAACCGTATGTCATCCTCATAATATGCATCCACCCCCAAGCCCTGTCCAATCCTTATGCAACCTTTTATAACTTCACCTCTCTCAGCTTTATCTCCTACTTTACCTCTCCTACTCTATATCTCCTACTTTATCTCTCTTACTTAAACACTGTTCCACCAACAACCTATCCATGCCGTCAGAGCAACACAACAGTCAAAGAATTAACAACAGTAATTAGTGCACACCACTTTATCTCTCCAACTTTAGCAAAAGTAAACCCACACAGTGAGAGTTGAAACATCTCCTGAACAGCAATAATGACACTCAGACCATCATTAATAAAGAAAACATACACTGCAGTCACATATATTGAGCTAGATATATTAATTAATTTAGAGACAGGGATTCTCATACTACACGGAGCTAACTGTACGCCCCACTTCACCATTCACTACGCAATGAAAGCCCAAAGCCAATCAATGAACAGTAACCTCCCACACAGCACAAACGGACCAATGGCTGAAACCGAACTCTAAGCCAATCAGCACAAACATTAGCAAATAAATGAAGTCACCCAGCGAACCAGAGACATCCTTGACAAAGGCTATTGACAGCCGAAACGCGTTGGACCTCAAGCAGCACCACCCGCACAAGAGGGTACATCACTACCAGCAGGACAAGTCTCCTCCGTCGGGAGTCGAGCGCACCATTCTGCAGGTGACGTCACCCGGGAATCGCCGCTGGTCTCGCGAGACCTGATACCCGGAAGTGACGCCGCTGACAGAGTGAGTGGAACCGTCCGTACAGACTGATCACCGGGAGAAGCACGCTGCGGCTGCAGCGTCACCCGGACAACATCACCTAACAAACCGACTTACAAGGGAGTAGGAACGACCGGCTTCCCAGGACTGGGAAAGCCGCATCACCCGCACTGGTGGTCCACCCAAGGGAGGATCAAAGTGTTTGTGCACCGTGAACTTCAGCACAACCCCGCTACGCTGACAGGGTAAGAAGCAGGCCAGTGGGACGCCGCTCCCTGCTTATCCCCAGCACGCACTCAGACTGTAACCAAGCCCCGCAGAAAGTCACACCTGCTGAGAGACATAAGCCCTTTTTGGGCTTATGGTACAAAGGGATCTGTTGATACCCCAATACCCTCAGGGGCTCTCAGTAGTGGTACTCAACGACCCTACCCATTATCCCCACCAAAAAAGCATTGCACCCCATGCAACAGTTTGTATTTATTATATTCACTTATACCATTGTACTATTTGTTATTTACTTAAATAAACATTTTATGCACCAAATACACCCTTCTTCTTCTTTCTTCTACTCACTGTATCTAGTATACCCAGGCAGCGCTTCAGCCCAACCCAATTTCTCTATTGATCACCTTACCTGGTGTTTAATGATGACAGGGCTAAACTGATGACCCATTAGGATAATTTACTTTTGGCCTTTCATATAATTCAGCCAGTCGTGGTCCCGATTTTGACAGGAACCTCGACTACTCTGGATGTTGTTTGTGCTCTAAAAATCTATGTAGATCACACTGCTACATTGAGAAAATCTGATTGTTTGTTCATATTGTATGATGCTGCCAAGAGGGGGTGGCCTGTTGCAATGCAGACTTGAGCCTATTGGATTTGTTTGACCATTCATGAGGCTTAAAAGCAGCCATTCATTGACCATTCAGAGACCTCCAGCAGTCATTTCAGCCCATTCTATGCATTCGGCAGCACCGTCGTGGACAGCAGCTTAGGGCATTTCAATGTGCAAAGCGCAACTTGGTCAGGTAAAAACATTGCTGTAAAGATTTACAAGTTTGACACCTTTGCAGCGTCCACGTCCAAGTTCGGATGCGTGATGTTTCAAGAATCTCAGCACTTTTCTGCCCGTGGGGGTAGCTTTGGGACATCCCCAATTTAGTAAGACCTGCAGTGTCCCTTAGTGGAAGAAGGAAAGAAGATGAATTTGGTACTCATTGTTAATTCTGTTTCTGTAATTCCACAAAGGACACTGTATGCCCTCCCGGCACTTTTCTTCCTGCCTGATGTATGTTGGTCTTGTGTGCTGTGGACATTTGGGGCAAAATTTAATAGGGTTCGAATTCATAGACATCTGCGATGTTTGGTAAAAATCTGCTGAAATCGCACATGTAATAGAGTGCGATTTGCAGTAAAAAAAAATTGCACTTTTTGCCGCATTTTCACACATTTGGAACAGGCGATATTTAGTCACACTTCAAATCACATCCAGATGTTTTCCTATTATAAAGTATCCACCTCGCAAATGTAATAGGGTGTGATTTTTGGTAAACGTTAAAAATAGACCAGGTTCTGACTGGCGAATTTGACCAAACCATGCACAGTTCATTGTGATCTGTGCATCGTTCTGTCCAACAAAAGGGTTAAATGCAAAAAAAGGGGAGCATAACCAGACTTGGGCTCAAAGAGCCGGTCCTTGTTTCATAAAATCACGGATCAAACCAATTAGGGTTCCCCTGGATTTAAAAAAACAAGCACCAGGCTCAAGGGCCGGTCCTGGTTCCCAAAATACGGGGAACATAATCAGCAGGGGTCCCCCGTATTTCAAGAAATAGCACCAGGCCCAACCAACCAGCAGGTTAATCCCACAGCCAGGGGGAGACTTTTTATACAAGTGCCCCCGGCCAAAGAATTCATCCCTCTGACCGGTCTGCATGGACAGGGGTCCTGGGGAAGTGGGGACCCTCCCAAAGAAGGGATCCCCCACCTCCAGAACTTACCTGCTCATGCTGAAGCCCAGGGCTGTCCTCGATGCTCCTGGGCGGTGGGCATCGAGCTGATTAAAGTGTAAAAATTGAAAAAGCTATTGTGTCTTGCTGTGGAACTATGAGTCCCATCGAGCCTGCAACGCATGCAGGGACTTGGAGAACCACAAAATTTTTCCACTTTCATCAGCATGATGCCCACTGCCCAGGGGCATTGAGGACACTCCAGGGCTTCAGCATGGGCAGGTAAATTCTGGAGGGGGGGACATCTTCTTTGGGGGGTCCCCACTTTCCCAGAACCCCTGCCCATGCTGACCGGTCAGAGGGATGAATGCTTTGGCCGGGGGGACTTGTATAAAAAGTCTCCCCCGGGCTGTGGCATTACCCTGCTGGCTGGCTGGGCCCGATGCTGGTTCTTATATAAATACTTGGGACCCCCTACTCATTTTGTCCCCCGTATTTTGGGAACCAGGACCAGCCCTTGAGCCTGGTGCTGGTTTTATAAAACCTAGGGGAACCTTACTCGGTTTGACCCGTTATTTTTATGAAACCTGGTTTGGTTATGCTCAGGAGGGGAAACCCACGCTGTTTTGTTTTGAATTATTGGTACTTGTTTCCTAGCACGGCCACAACGATCATGATCGCGGTCATCGGGGGTAAAATCGGGGCCATCGCGGCCGCTAAAAAATCGGGTGCGATGGGCCAGACGCGATGCCCGCGATTTCCCCATAGAGAACAATGTTAAATGGCTCAATTTACCCGCGATGACCCCGATTTCCCATAGGAAACAATGTGAAATGGATCAATTTACCCAAATTATCATAGGGAACAATGGTAAATGGGCCAAAAACACCCCTGAACATAAAAATGTCCCCCCAAAAGTACTATACGCCACCCCGCGATCAACGTGAACCCGAAGCGTGGCGAGCGCAGCGAGCCCGCGAGGGGCGGCGGTACGCGTCCTCCGACCTTTTCATGCCCTACTATCCACGTCGGCGTGGAGTTGAGAATAGAATAGTGTGGCGAGCGCAGCGAGCCACCGAGCCCAAAGCGTGGCGAGCGGACGCAGATACCTTCACAGTTATACGCGTCCCCTCGCAGGCTTCCCAGGTGTCCATGGCGACGCAGACACCTGGGAAGCCCGCGAAGGGACGCGTTTACCTGTTAAGGTATCCGCTGCGCTCGCCACGCTTCGGGCTCGGTGGCACACTATTCTATTCTCAACTCCACGCCGACGTGGATAGTACGGCATGAAAAGGTCGGAGGACGCGTACTGCCGCCCCTCGCGGGCTCGCTGCGCTCGCCACGCTTCGGGTTCACGTTGATGGCGGGGTGGCGTCAACTACTTTTGGGGGGACATTCCACTGCTCTGTGGTTTTTTGGGGGGTTTCTGGCCCATTTACTTATTCTTCCCTATGCTGATTTGGGTAAATTGATCCATTTAACATTGTTTCCTATGGGAAATCGTGGTCATCGCGGGTAAATTGAGGCATTTAACATTGTTCCCTATGGGGAAATCGGGGGCATCGCGTCTGGACCATTTAAGCATTTTTAGGTGCACACGACGCGACCGACCCGATTTTTCACTGTTTTCAATGCATTTCAATGGAAAAATCGGGGGCATCGCGTCGGTCGCGTCGCAGGCCACTAAAAATTACCCCCGATGGCCGCGATTGTGGCCGTGCTAGGAAACAAGTACCGAATTATTTTTTTACACAACATTGCACGTCTGAAAATGTGCACATTTTCATGACTGAAAATCATACATTTTCATGACTAAAAATTGCACTTTATCGCACCATATCACACTTTTTTGCCGCAAATTCGCATCTCATTACATATGCTAATTTGCTGAAAAAAATTTGATTTAAAAATGTACGATATGGTGCGTTTTTGGGACATGCGATAAAATCACACCCTATTACATTTTGCTCTTGCTTTCTTCTTTTTCTCCTCCTACCTTGGAGATTCCCTGGTCTCTTCTCCTCTCAGACACAGTTTTCTAAGACTGAGGTCTGGGTGGGAATAGAGGGGGAGGAGCCTGCCACATTCAATATTTTTAAAGTACCGATTCCTATCTTACCACTACTCTATCCCCATTGTAAGATACCTGCAGTGTCCTTTGTGGAATCAGAGAAAAAATGGAATGGTACGGATGGTGTAATGGTTAGCATTACTGCCAAACACCACTAAGGTCATGGGTCCAATTCCCATCATGGCCCTAACTGTGCGGCGTTTGTAAATTTTCCCCCGTACTTGCATGGGTTTCCTCCGGGTACACTGGTTTCCTGCCACATTCCAAAAATATACTGGTAGGCTAATTGGCTCCCAACAAATTAAGTACAAAGGAAAAAGGGGGTTCAAACTGTGCTAAGCTGACAAACATGCAACAGGTGTATGAAAGTATCCAATTTATTTGGTAAAAATACTTGGTATTAAAAAGCAATATTCAAAAATAAAAATAAAAGTCAGTATAAAAGGGTACTGCTGTTATTGTGTAGAAACCAGGTTTTGTATAGTCACCCACTGTTCAGTGCAGTTGTCCTGTCGTGTGTCCGTTCCTATTACGCTTCCTTATTGTATCTCAGTGATTTGAGGCAAAAGATGTTTTCTCCAAGCCTGGGGCTCTGTTTGTGGGGAGGCTGCGCTCTCCTGCCGTATTTGTGCTGGCTGTAGGTAGTCCCAATAAAGTTGGCCATTGGAGTGGTGTGGGAGCTGGTCCGGTCACAGATTATCCTTGGTAGACAGGGTGGCAGAAGGTGAAATGGGTATGCTGTAGGTCACCAATGCTTTTCGCTGTGAAGCTTTTTCAAGGAAAACCTTGAAAAAGCTTCACAGCGGCCAACTTTATACAGCCAGCACAAATACGGCAGGAGAGCGCAGCCTCCCCACAAACAGAGCCCCAGACTTGGAGAAAACATCTTTTGACTCAAATCACTGAGATACAATAAGGAAACGTAATAGGAACGGACAAACAACATGACAACTGCACTGAACAGTGGGTGACTATACAAAACCTTTAAAAACATGGTTTCTACACAATGACAGCAGTACCCTTTTATAATGACTTTTATTTTTGAATATTGCTTTTTAAAACCAAGTATTTTTACCAAATAAATTTGATACTTTCATACACCTGTTGCATGTTTGTCAGCTTAGCGCAGTTTGAACCCCCTTTTTCCTTTGTACTGTATTGCTGTCTGGGCTTGACACCCAGACATTCTCTCACTGCCGCTCCAGCAACACAGCTCCCACCTGGGCGCCCCCCTGGGACAAACAGTGCCCCACAACTTCCTCTTTTTCCCAACAAATTAACCCTAGAATGTATGTGTGTGCGTGTACATGTCTTAGGGAATACAGATTGTAAGCTCCACTAGGGCAGGGATGTCAATGTTCAAATATGCTCTGTAAGGTGCTGCGGAATATGTGTGCGCTATATAAGAAACTGTTAATAAATAATTAACGGTGAGTACCAAATTCCTCTTCCATCGCTTTTTGAAGCTTGATTCATCTGGCCCTCAGAGAGAACAACCAATTATTACACATTGGAGTACATAAGTATATAAGCTTTTATCTCTGTGCCTGGATTATAACACCTAAAGCTACATTTACTAAAAGACGGTTCTGGTCGATGTTGATCAATGTCTCAATTTAAAATCGATCTTAATCGATGTTGGGCTTTCAGGGCTAAACACACATTTAGTGACAGATTACTTTTTATATCAATTTTTATATGTTAGTGTATGTGTGTTCCAGCCCAGGAAGTCCAACATTAATCAGTCCAAAAATAGATCATCATCAACAACAGTCAACCTTCTGTAAATATACCACCTAAAATGAATTCCTGATATATTTTGACTCATGTTGTTTGGTTCTGTTAAACAGGGAAGACCTCAAAATGTACATCCATAGTACCTTACAGTACAGTAAAATGCATACAGTATTATACAGTAAATTCAGGGAGCTAGAGCAGATATAGTGGTTAATGAACTTGTATATAGGTAGAATTTAGAAGAAGAAAGAAGTTATTGGGTGAGAGGAGGTGCTAATTGTGCCTTTGGGGAGAGTGACAATATATTATTAGGTAGGAATACATTTAATGAGAAAACTACTGTAGGATGTTGTTGTTTATTTGATATTTTTCATACATTTTTTACAAAGTATTTTTGCAAGGTTGTTTTGCAGCTTATTTTCTCAATCTAAAGATTAAACATCATTAATTACTGTCAAATTGTGTTTACATATCTTACTTTATTATAATTGCTTTTTAAGTGATTTGTTTAACAGTGCTTTAGAACTAATGTTTCATTTGTTTGTCTAATATAGCGATTGAACACTAAACAGATGTTTAGCTAATTTTACATAAGTAGAATTAGTTTATTCTGTTATTTCATGCTCTGGTTTTTATTGCCCTTGTAATACAGGCAAATGCTTTTGAACAAATATCTTATATCCCAAATGCATCAGACGGGTACCGCTTGCCAGGGCATCTCTTGCTGGATCCAAAGTTTTGTCATGTAGAGACTGAGGAGAATTTATGCCTGCTTATTAATTACTGATGTTTCCAGGACATTAGAGCAATTTACGTGCCTTTACATCATTTACATCTGGTAGGTGTAATGCCAAAGAGGGCCTTTTTGGGTCATATGAATGGCTAAATAAAAATGTTTTATTATAAAATGTGAGCATGATAATGGGTTTCAGCTGCAGTTTTGCTAAACAGCAAAACTGCAACTGCAGACTTTCTCATGCTGGGGACTGCCCAGCAAAGGGATCAAGGAGTCTGATTGGTGGAAGAGAGAAGGGAAGGTTTTAGTAATGCTGGAAGGAAGAGGAAGGGTGTGCGGAGGCAACGAGGAGTGAGAAGCAGCAGTGAGGAGAAGAGACATGTGCGTGCCTTGGACAGGAAAGGAGAGCGGTACGCCACCAGCGTGGACCAACGGCAAGACGGACAGCGAGAGACGGAGCAGGGGACGCAGCTATACCAGGAGTGGTGAGTGACAGCTCTGGCCCCGGCACGCGACCGCATCCACCATCTGCAGCGCCGCATTACCTGCCAGTCCCGGCTCCCACTGGTGCCCACAGCAGACCCAGCAGCTCCCACTGAGCATAGCATAACAGCCTGCGTGGGTGCATGGGTGGGTGGGCGGCTCGAGGTTTGGGATTACCATTAGCTAATATGTGTGTGCGGGCAAGGGGGCCTTTCACTACCCAGAATGTACAGTATGTGGGGGTGATGGGAGGCAAAACGGGAAGTGTGTTTGGATATTTTGTTGCATAATATATTATGGGGCATGGTACATTACACGTAAGGCCACACCCCCTTTTATGTGGCCACACCCCCTTTCCTGGAGCACGGCGCGCGCTAAGTTCACTCTTTACTTTTCCATGCCCCCACTTCAAACTTTCCACTTCGACCACTGGTAACACAGGAAAATACATTGTAACATGAGTAAACAAAACGCTACAGAGACTGGTTAGAAAGGCAGAACACTGGATGAAGTAGATGGTTAAGTCTTACAAACCCAATTAATGCATATTGCAATTGACACAAGATAAATTTACTAGTGCATGTTGTTGAATTAACAGAAATGTAATTGTTATCTAAAAGTAATGACTGTATTGTTGATGATATTGATTTTAAGTTAGTTCGCCATTAGTTGTGATCCATTTCTGCACATTTTTTAATGTCACTGTTGAAATGTCATAAACTTTGCATTGTTATAATTATTTACCTAGCTAAGGAAATTAAAAACTACCTATACTTACCATTCCCACAACTGTTCTTGCGGTAAAAGGAGAAAACAGAGTAACCTGGAAAAGGAAAAAAATATATATAAGCATAAAAGTACATTACACAGCCACAGTCTGCGCAGACACTTGGATGGTACAAAAGTCTGTTTTAACAATCGGATTGTGAAAGACATCACACAGCTGCCATAGAAATGATCCAGACATGCCTGTGTTATCCGGACCTCTCCCCACCACTGTCATTCTTTCTAGGATGCGATCACACTTTGACAGATTAAGCACATACACTACGGCTGCTACGCATGCACAGCAAAGCGAAAATCAGTTATTTGCACTTCTGCACCTGAAGCTGAATCAGACCCAGTATTGTATTATTAAAAATGTATTTTCCCATCTGCTTATGAAAAATTATTTGTAGCATATTTTGACTGAATAGAAAAGCACTAATAATTTTTGTATTGGAATCCCTATAAGAAAAGAGATAGCAAGGATCTTTTAATAGAGGAAGCATGGGCTATTCATGCTTATATGCAATGGTCGATATCATACAACAATTATTGTCAAACTGTGCATGTGCCGCAATTGCAATGCACGTGTGCAGCAGCATCACTACCTGGTGTAAATGGGTCAGCAGGATCATGCCTTGAAGCGATATAGACCAGAAGGGTGTGGATGCATTGAGCCCATGCTAGATAGTATGCAGGGTCAAGTCTAAGGGGGTATTCAATGTTGGCCTGTCCCGTTCTCGGTCTCCTCGATCGAGAATTTGCAGGCGGGATTCAATGTCCCGACTTAGAGAGTGTGGTTGGATCCGCACAGACAAGACAACATGGTTTTTGCCGTATTTTAGGGATTCAATGTCCCACCTGTCGCAGACGAGAAGGGCGCGTGGCCGCGAGCTGCAGCCGGTAATTAGCGAGCTGTGGTTGGGAGCTCACTGCTTGTGAAGTCGGGCTCATTCTGCCGAGATGCCCTGTTCAATGCTGTCGGGGAAGACAGCATTGATAGGGCCCCGCAGTCATCTCCCCCTTCCGGAATGGCTGTGGGATGATTGAATATCCCCCTTAAGCAATCCTGATTGCAGACACCTGTGAGTTGGATCAAAAATACTTTCTGAGAATAGAGACTGGGCTCCTGATCCTGGAAAATCAGGCAGATTATAGGCCTGAAAGTGGTGAGTGTTAAGGTTTCTGGAATTTACAGGTCTCTGAAGGAGTTCACACCCTGTTTGTAAAAGACCAAATGAAGCAGTATTTGTAAGCCTTGTGGGTTCAGGTCATGGCCTCCAGGTCAGGGCCTCCTAAGCTGAACTTCCATTGTTTGTCACTGAGGGGTTCAGGCAAGTGTAGGTTGCAGCTGCAGAGTGCCTTAGCTGCAGTGATAGCTCCTACAAAGGGACAGGAGTGGGAGTTCTGCACTTAAACTTACAGTACTGCACCCAGCTTTGGCTACAGAGCAGTCTGCACCCCCTAGTGATGCCAATGCACATATACAAATGTGCCGCTGCAATATCGCTTGTAATGAGGATTATATCACAAAGAAGTGTCCATTAGGACTTGTCTACTGGGTGATTACTGGTAATAGTTGGAAAAATGCAGGCGTGCTATAGCAGTTTTGGGGTCTGGAGTCTACATCACTACTGCTGTGTTCAGTCTGTGCACCCATAGGGCTACCCCTAATCTTGATGTTTCTTATGCTTGTGTATAGGTTGCAAATGTGTATGCAATTGTGATTGTGTCTCTATTTGATAGACGTATGAGGGTGTTTTTTTGGTACTTGTGTAGTTTCACGGTGCCACCGCGCGCACAGTCTGTATTTGAAACTTGGCAGCTTGCCAGACTCTGTGTTTAACTGTGCGCGTGCCGCTCTAGCTGTTCTCAGCGCAGCGCATGCCTGCTTTACATATGTAATCTACGTTATTAGCGTAGCGCTGGCAGGTCACTGTGGTACTTGTAGTTCCACAGTGAAATAGACAGTCCTGAACACCACTGACAACGGGGGCATGTAAACTGGACACCCCGGCACACCGCTAACGTATGGGGCTTCTAAACTAGACACCCCGGCACACGCTAAAATTTAGACGCTAAAGCATCTAATTCCAGACTCCCTGCACCCCGGCACATGCTAAAATTTAGACGCTAAAGCTTCTAAATCCAGACTCCCTAGAAACTGCTAAGAAGGGGGCATCTACATAGGGGTGCACTGTGCAAAACACTCTTAAACCTGTTCACAATGACACTAGTCGACGTAACAGCAGTCGACCTTAATAATTCCACTATCCACGCCACCCCGAAGCATGGCGAGGGGACGCGGTATGCGTCCGACCGACCTTTTCATACCCCCACTATCCACGGTGGCATGGAGTTAATTTTATAAAGTGTTCACCACCCGAGGGGACGCGGATTACTTCACAGGTATATGTGTCAGCTCGCGGGGCTCGCTGCGCTCATCACACTTTAGGAAATCAACTCCACGCCGACGTGGATAGTGGGGGTATGAAAAGGACAGTCGGACGCGTACCGCGTCCCCTCGCCACACTTCGGGGTGGCGTGGATAGTGGAATTAACAAGGTCGACAGCTGTTACGTCGACTAGTGTCATTGTGAACAGGTTTAACAGTGTTTTGCATAGTGCACCCCTATGTAGATGCCCCATTTTTAGCGGTTTCCAGGGAGTCTGGATTTAGACGCTTTAGCGTCTAAATTTTAGCGTGTGCCGGGGTGCAGGGAGTCTGGATTTAGAAGCTAAAGCGTCTAAATTTTAGCGTGTGCCGGGGTCTCTAATTTAGAAGCCCCGTACGTTAGCGGTGTGCTGGGGTGTCCAGTTTACATGCCCCCGTTGTCAGCGGTGTACAGGACTGTCTAGTACCACAGTGACCTGTCAGCGCTGGGCAACGCGCGTTGCTGCTGCCCAGTGCTACGCTGATAACATAGATTACATATGTAAAGCAGGCACGCGCTGCGCTGAGAACAGCTAGAGCGGCACGCGCACAGTAAACACAGAGTCTGGCAAGCTGCCAAGTTTCAAACACAGACTGTGCGCGCGGTGGCGCCGTGAAACTACACAAGTATCGTTATTTTTACCCTAATGGACTTAACTACAGTATATAGGTTTTATTTAATTTTTATTTAATGACATTTGCTATGAAGTTTGTATAGACGTGTCCATGCAGAAAAAAAAAAAAACATACTAATGGTATTTCAAGAATTTCTATTTTGGACACAAGGAGAAATCGTCTTTTATTTTTTTACTACTGACTGATTTTTTGGTTTGTTATCATTTACAGGATTTTACTGTTCATTTTAAAGATTAAGGGGGTATTCAATCTCGTGTCACAACTGTCGATCCGTCCCGACAGCCGTGACCCTGGCTCATTTTCGTTTTGCTCGACCGCATATCGCAAAGCAGGATACAATGTCAGCTTTTAAAGTAGGGCCCATTCTGTCGATCTGCTTCTTCAGTGCTGTCAGGCAAGGCAGCATTGAATAGGTGCCTGCCAAAATTTCCTCCGTCGGAAATAGAGGCAGGGATTGAATACCCCCTACACATATATATAATGAATGCCAAATAATGCTTACATATCTCAATTATAACTACATTTTATCTGATACATACCCTTGCTCCAGGCACCATGTCACCTCGCTACACCTCTGGATTTAGGGTTAAACAGTCAATTTCACACCAAAAATAGTGTACAATTGGCGCTTAATACAACATGAACCAAACAAGAGTCAATTGTAGTGATCAAAAAAATACTTTATGTACTCAATAAATAAAAAAAATTACACAAATAATACAAATAAATAACCTCCCGGGGGTATAATAACTCAATCAAGCATATACTACTAAAAGCATTGTACTTAAAATAAGTGGTACTTGTGTATTTTGGCGGCGCCCCCGATGTCCGTCGTAAGACGGACAGATCGCATTGCATCGCATGCCATGCACCCGATGGCATACAATGCGATGCGACGCGATTTTGACCCCATATACGACCAAAAATCGTATAAGCACCCTAAAGGGTGCTTTTGAGCACCCAAATGGGTGCTTACAATGTTAAATGCACCCCCACGCCACCCCCCCACTATAAACGTGAACCCGAAGCGTGGCGAGCGCAGCGAGCCCCGCGAGGGGCGGCAGTACGCGTCCTACGACCTTTTCACACCCCCACTATCCACGTCGGCGTGGAGTTGAGAATAGAATAGTGTGGCGAGCGCAGCGAGCCACCGAGCCCGAAGCGTGGCGAGCGCAGCGAGCCCCGCGAGGGGACGCGGATACCTTCACAGGTAAACGCGTCCCTTCGCGGGCTTCACAGGTATCCGTGTCCGCTCGCCACGCTTCGGGCTCGGTGGCTCGCTGCGCTCGCCACACTATTCTATTCTCAACTCCACGCCGACGTGGATAGTGGGGGTATGAAAAGGTCGTAGGACGCGTACCGCCGCCCCTCGCGGGCTCGCTGCGCTCGCCACACTTCGGGTTCACGTTTATAGTGGGGGGGTGGCGTGGGGGTGCATTTAACATTGTAAGCACCCAATTGGGTGCTTAACATTATATAAGCACCCATTAGGGTGCTTATACAATGTTTAATCGCATCGCATCGCATCGTATGGCATTGTATGCCATGTACAATGGCATACAATTTCAAAATTGTATGCCATCGTGCACTATCGTACGATATCGCGTTGCATCGCATACCATCGTATACGTTATGGTATGCGATGCGATGGGCGCCGCCAAAATACACAAGTACCAAATAAGTTTACATATACTGTGCTTACTGTGAAGTAGGCTGTGTCCGTATGATCCGGTTCACCAAAAACTGACTGGATTTCACAGAGTCCTTTATCCAAACAGAGTTGCAAATGAAAAGATGTCACAATCAATTGCTTTTCAGATGGATACACTGGTTAATGAGCGCAGGATTACTAAGTATTAGGTTAAATCGATGTCCACTATAAAAGGTCCGTACCCCGGCATCAGCCGTGGGTGTCCTCGCAAATGAACCAAAGTCTGCAGCTCAAATATTTAGACAGAGAGGGATTTAACAGCCTGTACGGCTGGCTGTTCCTTTCTTGCTGGTTCTCCAAGCCTTTTGAGGTTGAGGAACTATAGTAGCTTCATTAACACAACACTTTGTGGAAAATTCTTCACTGCATGTAAATGTGTGTAACGGTGCCCTTACACGGTGCCCTTACACGTTGCGATAAACAGCGTACAATGCGACATGATGCACACTCCAGCAGGCATCGCATCGCACAGTACAAAAAGTATGTACTTTTTGTACTGCCCGCGGATCGCATCGCACGCAAAACGCACACGTGCGATCCACTGCGATGCGATCCGCCCGATGCAATCCGTCGCATTGCACTCTGTTTATCGCAACGTGTATGGGCACCTTAAGGCTTTGGAACTTGTAAGCCAGTGTTGTCTGCAAGGTCCTTTTCTATATTTTCTATAAAGACCCTCTTTGCATATGCTGTTCCACTCTACCAAGTTTTTTTCAGTTCCCTTTACACCCTCTTTTTAAGTATCTACTGTATACGGGGTTGACCTGTTAATATTTTGTATATGCACCAATAAACTGTATTGCTATATTTTAATATAATACTGAGTTTCAGAACAAAAGTGCAGATGGAAAACAACCAGGTAGTACTAGATAGGTAAATGCTACTATCAATCCCACAGATAGATACAAACCTCATAACAATTGTTGGTACTTGTGTATTTTGGCGGCGCCCATCGCATCGCATACCATAACGTATACGATGGTATGCGATGCGACGCGATATCGTACGATAGTGCACGATGGCATACAATTTTGAAATTGTATGCCATTGTACATGGCATACAATGCCATACGATGCGATGCGATGCGATTAAACATTGTATAAGCACCCTAATGGGTGCTTATACAATGTTAAGCACCCAATTGGGTGCTTACAATGTTAAATGCACCCCCACGCCACTCCCCCACTATAAACGTGAACCCGAAGCGTGGCGAGCGCAGCGAGCCCGCGAGGGGCGGCGGTACGCATCCTACGACCTTTTCATACCCCCACTATCCACGTCGGCGTGGAGTTGAGAATAGAATAGTGTGGCGAGCGCAGCGAGCCACCGAGTCCGAAGCGTGGCGAGTGCAGCGGATACCTGTGAAGCCCGCGAAGGGACGCGTTTACCTGTGAAGGTATCCGCGTCCGCTCGCCACGCTTCGGGCTCGGTGGCTCGCTGCGCTCGCCACACTATTCTATTCTCAACTCCACGCCGACGTGGATAGTGGGGGTATGAAAAGGTCGTAGGACGCGTACCGCCGCCCCTCGCGGGCTCGCTGCGCTCGCCACGCTTCGGGTTCACGTTTATAGTGGGGGGGTGGCGTTGGGGTGCATTTAACATTGTAAGCACCCATTTGGGTGCTCAAAAGCACCCTTTAGGGTGCTTATACGATTTTTGGTCGTATAGGGGGTCAAAATCGCATTGCATCGCATCGTATGCCATCGGGTGCATGGCATGCGATGCGATGCGATCTGTCCGTCGTACGACGGACATCGGGGGCGCCGCCAAAATACATAAGTACCCAATTGTTATATTACCACATTATAGATATAGAGATATAGAGATATAGAGCTTTTAAAAATGAAGAGTTGATGTTGCCCATAGCAACCAATCAGATTCTGTCTATCAATTCTCTATTGCATCCTACAAAATGATAGACAGTTTCTGATTGGTTGCTATGGGTAACTATGCCTCTTTTCATTTTCAGAAACTTTAGTAAATTTACACCATGAGAGATTGATCAGAAATCTGAAACCTTTATATTGCCATCCACATTATGGGGGTCATTCTGGTTGGTTTGCTAAGCAGCGAGCCTTCTAACGCTGGCTGCCCAGCAAACATCCCTGTTTGCATACAAACGCCCCCTGCCTTCCTCTATCCCGCTCACCCCCCCCCCCTGTGCTAGTGCCACAGAGAGTATGCAAGTTTACAAAGGTGCCTGCAAGAAGCCCTAAGCGCATTTGCGCATGCGTAGTTTCTCAACATCGGTCATCCATGCGAACACGCTGGGGACCGAGTCGACTAGAATGAGGCTCTATGTTGTTTATTCTGCTTGGTACGGTGTGTTTTTTTAATGCGCATGTGCGGCGACCGCACACCGGTCACGGACGGGTCTCTCTGTGCGAAAAGACCTGTCCGCAAGAGTGCGGTCATTGTGGGTGGCATGTGGGCGTTTTTATGGGAGCGGCCTGAATAATGAGGAAAACTGGGCATAAACATGGGTGTACACGGGGGTGTGCACACAAAATGTACGGTGCCACAACCGCCTTGATTGGCGAACGCACCGTGCATTTTGGACCAAAAATAGGCGGACACCAAAGATAGCTCCAGACCACCCCTAGAGATACCGTATGAAAGCGGACTCCTGGGTCTGCTAATTAACGCTGATTAGTACACCTGAATGTAATAAGCAATGCTGCAGCCTATTAAGTGAAAACCATGATTTCACTACCTGCAAGCCACACACAGCCCTCAAACACGTTGGAAGCATATCTTTCTACACTTCTCTACATGTAAAGGTTGGTTTAATTTTAGGTAAGATTCATTCTAAGACCTTCTTATACTGTATATGTCAAGGTAGTTATTTTATAACCATTTACACCCATTCAGAAAGTGTTTTGGTATACTTTAAATAGCAGGACACTGAATTCACAGAAGTCGACATGTGTCAACTTTTTCACTGTAGCACAAACATACCATGCTCTATATGGAAAAAGACACATAAACCACATCTAAGAGCAACAAGGATGTTTTTGGACTCAATTTCTACTTGCACTGTGACGTACGCTCAGATATACGGAAGGTGTCGGTGTGAAAACGGACAACATCCGTCCGTACACGGTGGTGTACGCTCTGCTTTACGCCAGGTATCGGTGGCTAAGAGGTGTGTTTGTGACCGTCCGTGTGCGGCTGTTCTGTGGGCGGACTTTCGCTCACCACGAGCGTATGGGAAACGGACGGTGAAACGGACCGTACGTCCGTTTCACCGACCTAACCAGAAGAAGGCCCTATATGTATAAAGCCCAAATGTTGCATACCTTATGACATAATGCTTTATTTTTATTGTTAAACAATTTTAGAAATACATGCAACATTCTTTTCCCTTACATGTAAGCCACATTTTCCATCATTCACAGTATTTCCTGCTGCAATGGATCTGAACATCAATTGATATAAACTGTGCTCTTAGTGAAACAACATTTAAAACTCTGTACAATTCTTTTCAATTTCACAGCAGTAGGCTCATTTTATTTATAGACACACAGAGAACTATTTCCTGTGTATATCCTTCTTTTGTAAAAGTGAAAAGATTTTACAGTGCTTTTCATCTTTGTTTCCTTAACATTTTATAATAGAAATCCAGGCTTACTTTCCTTAAAGTGCTTCTCCTTATAGTACAAGCCACTTTTGCAAACTAGAAGTGAGCATAGCAGGGAACCATAAAGACCTAAAGATGTTCACCGAACAAAAATGTAACTAACCATGTAAAGTTGAGAGTAACAGTGCAGAAATGACCCAAAAGACAATGGGGGAAATTTACTAACATTTGAAAATGTTGGGTACTAAGCCATACGACCGGAATCGGAAAATACAATTCGTAAATAGGGCAGATTTCCTAATCTGCCTAATTGACAAAATCATATGTGCCCGATGGTGTAGGCAGACGTATGCTGCCATATTCGTATTTGGCGGCCATATATAGTTGCAGTGTAAAAATAAAAATAATTGAAAAAAATGTGGAGTCCCCCCTTCCCACGGCTGTAACCAGCCCTGGGTTCCCAGAGCCAGCTCTGGTTTAAAAAAATTCACTGAACAAAACATGTAGGGGTTCCCTTGAATTCTTAGTGCCCTAGTTCCGGAATCCTAACTGCCATCTTCTGGCATACAGATTGTAAGAGAGAGAGAGACATTTAGGCACCAGGAGGGGGATGTAGGGCTAGGCTGCAGGGCAAGGGTTTTAGTTTAGGTGGCGAGGTATGAGCGTAAGGGTTAGGCACTAGCAGGGAGAGTTAGGGTTGAGGGAGGGTTAAGCAGCAGCAAGGGTAGGTTAGGCTTAGGCTTTGGGGGGTAGGGTGGGGGGGGGGTAAGAGGGCATAGAGGGAAGGTAAGTTTACTTACCGGACTCCTGTCTGGATTGTCTCCTACATGATTCTGGCATCGATATTCTGAATACGGGCAGTCCCAGCACTGGTCATCGGTGTGTATTCCAAACTTGGATAGAAGCAGAAAGACAGATGTGTGCAAAGATAGAAAAAACGAACATATGGCCTCTCCTGTCACCCTCTCCCTGTCTCCCACTATCTCTTCCACTCACTCATTGCCATACCCCCTGTCTCTCCCCTGCATCACTAATTTAATATCACCTTTTCTCTCCTGTCACCATCTGCCTTCCCGAGAGATCAACCTCTCCAAGTCATACAGCTACAGCATTCCCTTTAAAGAGGTATTTCCCTTTAGCATGGCCACACCCCTTGCTCTGATGCCAGGCCCTTCTTCCGAGACCATACCCATTACGTGCACAAAATAACCATTTCCTCTTCCCATGTCATGGTGCCCACCTGTCATTTTGTTCTGGATACACCTCTAGCTTGTTCCATACTTTCATACACTTTGAAACAAAACTAGATGTCCCAGAAAAATTCCATTAAGTATTTTGTATTGTAAAGAAGTGTTCAAATCAAACTTTATTGAGTTTTATGGTTCAAATACATTTAAATACTTCATATCTGAGTGTTTTCAATGTATGTGCTCATCTTTGTCACAAAATGGAGATCATCAGTACTCTCCAGCAGCAAACTGCATTACCTGCAGCGCTCTGTGAAACGCTGCACGTCATCTGCTGTCCCTGCTGGTGTTCCACTGTTGCCTCTGCGGCATTCTGTCCCAGCGGCCCGGTGTACTGCTGCGCATCCCTGCGGGCCCACCATGCCGGCCTTGGTGCCATTCTCCTCCATTGGCAGCACCATGACACTTTCTGGTTATCTGACCCAGCAAGATCCAGTCAGGACTGACGCTCCTGCTGTTAGCAGCCGGGACACCTGACAGTGCAGGGGTATTAATTACTTATTTATTTACAGTTTCTTATATAGCACAGCATATTCAGTTGGTCTCTACAAATGTTAGTAATCAGCCTGGAGGCTGGGCTGTCTTTTGTCTCCCCATTGGTGAGGCTGACCTTTATCTGGCACTCAGCACTGTTCCTCCCTGCTGGTGATAGCTTCCAGAAGCCTGAACTCCAGCCCCTGGTCTATTTGTCCTGCTGTCTTCCTGGTGTTCCTGCGTCCAGATCTCAGTCAACTTTTCCAGCGTGACCAGTTCTTTTAGTGGTAAACTTTCCAGTTTGCCTTACCAGCCAGATCATCGCTCATTCCAGCACCCTCCTCACCATCGGTAGTGGTGCCATGAGTCCTGCAGTATTGCCGCACATTGCTGTAAGGCCATCTTTTCTATCCTCACTGTTGTTCAATCATACACGATGGTTTTACCGCATGCATTTGTGTGGTGTAAATATTGTCCATTTGTGTGGTGTAATTATTGTACATTGCATGTGGTGTAATTTCTGTACATTGGTGTGGTCTAGTTATTATACTGTGTCAGGGTCAAATTCCACCCTTTGGTGGGTCAGCCTGGGTTGCGATTGCGGCGGAGTCACACATTGTGCATGGCAACAGGGTCGTGCTCTGCAACCGGGTTGAACTACCAAGTGGTGGTTACGACGGAGTCACATGTGTATTTTCTGCGGCAGGGTCTTATTCCGCACCTGGGCGCCAAAGTCTAAGTTGTGGTACAATGGAGTTGTAAGGTAGTTGCAACAGGGTCCTCTGCTACAGTCAGACAAGTCTGCTTTAGTTGCAACAGAGAAGGAGTCGCTGATTGCAGCGAGGCCACACGTATTTGGCCATTTCTGTTTATGCCACAGTGTCGCTTGTAGCTTTATTATTTTATTACGGTACCTAGTTTCAGGGTTTCCACATTAGCCACAGTCAGTTACCCTTTTGTCCATCTCTCAGTTTCGGTTGATGCGTTGTCCTACATAAGACCTGGGTCATTGGGGTTGGAGCGGGTCTAACTCGCTCCTTTGGATGCGGCTGCTATAGGTGAATTTAGCACTGCATGCATCAATCGACCACTGGGAGAGACAACAGAGTTAGCGAGTATAGGTGTCGCTGTGATCCTCACCACTCATGGACATGGCCTCACAGACTGGTCTGGATTGCCACATTACCATCCGTTCTCTCAGGGTCCCAAACCAGAAGACAATACCCGTCCTATCCCCTGGGTTCAGGTCAGGTTCTTATAACACCTGCAGGGAAACACCTTTGACAATCAGCTCACAGTTAGAGGTATAAAGCCCAGCTCAGGGAACAGAACCCTGTCAGTGCTTTGTTGTCTATCAACCTTTAGAGAGCACCTGCTTCTCTGTGCTTCCAAGACAGCACTCCCTGACTCCAGGTGTTCATTAAGGACAGCTTCTACCATTCTCAAGCTCCTTAAAGAGACAGTACAGTTCCATTTGCAGCTTCACCTGGCTTTAAGCAATCCGGCTGTACTGACCTGCTGGCAACCTCAGCTTCAAGCAAGCCTGCTCCCTGCAGTGCTGGTACATACAGCTTCAAGCAACCCTGCTTTCTGCATTTATGGTGTCCCCAGCTTCAAGCACCTCTGCTTCCTGTATTGCTGGTGTCCCCAGCTTCAAGCACCTCTGCTTCCTGTATTGCTGGTGTCCCCAGCTTCAAGCAACACTGCTACCTGTACTGCTGTTGTCCCCAGCTTTGACCATGCCTGCACCCCTGCATTGCTGGTATCCCCAGCTTCAAGCATCTCTGCTTCCTGTATTGCTGATATTCCCACCTTCAAGTAAGCCCATGCTCCTGTACTGCTGGGGTCCCCAGCTTCAAGCAACACTGCTACAGATGGAGTCTCGCCAATCCGACATAGTGCACCTAGTCGCAAGGCAGCACAATAAGAATTACAGCTTGGCGATTGGCAATGGTGTTACCGGATGAATGCAAAACCAGCAATCATCCACCAGATGTCGCTTTTTAAAAATGCATATGTCTAATGCAAGGCTATAGCCTAAGGATCCGGCTTGTGTGTGCATGAAGTGTGCATTGGAATGCAATATAGCGCAAGAACTACTTTACTGTACATTTCTGTACTGTTCAGTATTTTAGATTTTTTCTAAAAATAATATTGCATATACATGCGTCTCATTACGCTATTCATAGTATGCTATGGGGATAAGTGAGTGAGTATAGAAATAGGAAAGTACTCTATGGAGGTGCTAAGCACAGTGTTTTGGCATCCAGGAACTTAGGGACTTATTTTGGTTCACTCTTAGAGTCCTTCTTAGATGGGTAAAACCATGTGCACTGCAGGTGGGGCAGATATAACATGTGCAGATAGAATTAGATTTGGGTGGGGTTTTTCTTCAAAGTGAGATATATATTGCAGTGTAGAAATAAAGCAGCCAGTATTTTCCTGGTTTTGGTGGTCCAATCTGCTCAGAACTGGGTTCATATGGAAGATGAGACGTTTAGCTACCAGGGGATATGAACCCTAAGTTTCTGAAACCCAAAAAAAGTAATTGCATGGATATTGTATGGTGTGCATCCATGCACCTTGGCGAAGGGGAGTGCAAGAAGAAAAGTGGATCACCAAAACCTTCACCATGGCGAGCTGTCGGAAACAATGAGCGATGCCCCATCTGTAGCTGTACTGCTGGTGTCCCCAGCTTCAAGCAAGCCTGCTTTGCTGCATCGCTGGTATCCCCAGCTCCATGCAAGTCTTCACTCCTGCATTCCTGCATCACTGGTTTCCTCAGCTCTACGCAAGCCTGCGCTCCTGCACTACTGCATCGCTGGTGTCTCCAGCTCCACGCAAGCCTGCATCTCTACATTTCCTCATAACTGGTATTCCAGCTCCAAGCAAGCCTGCCTTCTGCATCACTGGTGTCCCCAGTTCTGTGCAAGCCTGCTTCCTAGTATTGCTGGACACCACAGCTCCAAAGAACTTTTAACTTCATATTATTCAGCCATTTTTTTTATTCCCATTCAACCATTGTCCTCATCTCATTCAGTTATTGACTTCCTTCATTCAACCATAGATACATACCTGTAACCATATGCATGAATAAATTTTTACATTAAGGTACTTGTTTCCTAGCACGGCCACACCGATTCTAATCAGGGGCATCGCAGGTAAAAAAATCAAATCGGTCGCATCGCATGCGTGCTAAAAAATCGCATGCGATGGTCCCGACGCGATGCCCCCGATTTCCCATCGAGCCACCGAGCCCGAAGCGTGGCGAGCGGATGCGGATACCTTCACAGTTATACGCGTCCCCTCGCGGGCTTCACAGGTGTCCGTGGCGACGCGGACACCTGTGAAGCCCGCGAGGGGACGCGTTTACCTGTGAAGGTATCCGTGTCCCCTCACGGGGCTCGCTGCGCTCGCCACGCTTCGGGCTCGGTGGCTCGCTGCGCTCGCCACACTATTCTATTCTCAACTCCACGCCGACGTGGATAGTGGGGGTATGAAAAGGTCGGAGGACGCGTACCGCCGCCCCTCGCGGGCTCGCTGCGCTCGCCACGCTTCGGGTTCACGTTGATCGTGGGGTGGCGTTAACTAATTTTGGGGGGCCATTTCACTGTTCTGGGGTGTTTTGGGGGGTTTCTGGACCATTTAACATTGTTCCCTGTTGATTTGGGTAAATTGAGCCATTTAACATTGTTCCCTATGGGAAATCGGGGGCATCGCGTCGGGACCATTTAATGCTTATTTAGCCGCATGCGACGCGACCGACGCAATTTTTTTACTTTTCAATGCATTTCAATGGGAAATCGGGTCCATCGCGTCGGGGGCCATCGCATACCACTATTAAGGGCACAAGATCAATGCGATTGTGGCCGTGCTAGGAAAGAAGTACCCATTAAACCTGACAGCTTTTGTTCTCATGCATCCAGCCAACTGGTCCTCTGCTCTCGTCCGGTTTCACAAACAAACATAGCGCTGACAATCATTTACCTGTATCATTGATTTTTTTTTTTATGTGATACCCACACATACAGGATGTTTGCTTCAATTCTGTTTGTGCAGGCACTGTATGTAACATACATGTGCAACCATTTACAAAAGTCTGAGTTATTATAGCCCTAGTTACACAGATAACCTAAAAATGATTACTTCTTGAACAATACAGATACAATGAGTATCTTAGATGCATTAAGATACTTTTGTTAAGTTATAGACATGTGATTGTCTACTTTCTTGTCTGCTGTACTTGCTAAATACTCTAAATACTTGTAATGTTAAAGGGATTAGGTCATACTTACTGTCGGAACTTCTAATGAAGCAGAGGGGTTCTTTGGTGTCGGGAACCAAGTGGGTGCATAATTAGGCCCCATCCCCATTATGGTAAATCCAGCTAATCATGGATCTTTGAGAAGCAGACTTTGCAGCCAGCAGCAGCCAACCTCCTACTGTACTTTAAGGTAGGAACCGCCACTGGATATGAGTAACCGCATTCAGCACTGCAAGACCTAATAAAGCCTTGGCAAACATATAAATACTTTTTACAAGCAGTGGTACTAATAGTTACAGTAAGCACATTAACCAGAATGTGTGATTGATCCTTTGATTGTGGTGTGTAAAAACTAGAATGAGATTTTCTTTGTGTGTGAGACTGACTTGGCCCATGCTTCGGGGACTTTTCATTCTTCTGGATGAAAACAATAGAAAGTTACATTTGATATCTTTGGGTCTTCTTTGGAATGTACTGGCTATCTAGCTATGTTCCCCTTTTGGCTTTCTGCACCTGTTTGCCACTAGTATTGTTCTGTTAAGGATATATATTTCTGTAGCTTTGCTTCAAAGGCTCCATGAAATGCTATGCCTGGCAGTACAGCAATGGGCAGAAAAGACAACTGACAACTACATTAGTGATCGTGTAGAATTGTGTTACACAATGTCTTCTGCTTTCATTTAAAATAAGTAAAAAAAAAAAAAAAAACATCATAGGGAAGCTTGAGGACGGATAGATCTTGCATGTTTCTGCAGTATATGAGCAAAACTAATAGCACTGACATAACTTTTTTTATTGTTCCTTTTTAACAACTTAAAACAAATGAGTTTCATTACAATGTGCAACTTACTATATGATTAAAAAACACAAATGCTTGAAATCATAAAACTTGTCATCAGTCTTGTTAAATGCATGTTTAGATCTACAAGATCTACAAAGATCTACTAGGAAAAAAAACAGGTATTCCGCAATAGCCAATTCTTTTTATTTATGTTGCGGTGCGTAGTTTTGTGCACAGATGTCACAGCATGTTGTTCAGTTATAAAAAGCTTTGGGTTTATTTGCATAAAATGCTGTATACTGTAGATTTCATTAGTCATTATCATACCCAAATTTACATGTCGTAATTGTAACACATGATTGTTTTGATAGTACAGTATTTGATGTTTGTCATGTCTTCGGTGAGGGCTTTGAACTATGATACAAAACAAGAAATGTGATGTGATCCTCGTAGCGCTCAAAGATGTATAAACACAAAAAGATGGTAAAAAAAAAGTAGTTACGTGCTTATATGCTCCGTATGCCCCAGGTATGGAATATGTACCATCAGATTTTCAAGGGTAATTCGTACATAAAAAAACAGATTAAAAAGAGCACATATAGTGTAATTTGTTTCTCAACAGTTCTTATTGGGACTATCTTCCCCAAAAGGACAAAATGAGGTTTTCCTCTGTACAGTGATGATATTCTTTAACCCCTTCCTGACAGAGCCAGTTTTTGCGTTCCTGACAGAGCCCTTTTTTTCAAATCTGACATGTATCACTTAAGTGGGGTTAACTTTTTTTTGCTTTTACTTATCCCAGTGATTTTGAGATTGTTTTTTCGTGACACATTGTACTTCAAATTAGTGGTAAATTTGGGTCAATACAGTCTGTGTTTTTTTGTGAAAAATACCAAAATGTCGTAAAAAAATGGAAAATTTAGCAATTTGCAAAATGTTAAATTTTCTGCTTGTGAGACAAATAATCATACCACTCAAAATAGTTAATAACTAACATAGACCATATGTCTACTTTATGTTTCCATCATTATTTCAACTTCCTTTTAATTTTTTTGGACACTAGGAGGCTTACAATATGAATAGCAAATTCTCAAATTTTCAAGAAAATTTCAAACACTGATTTTTTTAGGGACCAGTTCAGTTCTGATGTGACTTTGAGGGACTTGTATGTGAGACACCCCCATAAATGATACCATTTCAAAAACTGCACCCCTCACAGTATTCAAAACAGCATTTTGGAAGTTTGTTAACCCTTTAGGTGTTTCACAGGAATTAAAACAAAGTGTAGGTGAAATTTCAAAATTTCATTTTTTTTTGCAGATTTGCAATTTTAAAACATATTTCTAAGGAACACAGTAGATTTTACTAGAGAAATGTGACTAAAAATTGATTCCCCCAATTCTTTTGTTTTCAAAAATAGGTACTTATGTAGTAACTGGGCTGCCGATTTCTAAATCGGGTCGGATCGGGAGATCGCATCGCATCGCATGCGACCATGCGATTCGATGCGATGCGATGCGATGCGATGACCCGATTTTTCCATAGGAATCAATGTTAAAATGGACTGAGTCCATTTTAACATGGAATTCAATGGGAAAAATGGGTCCTTTTCATACCCCTACTATCCAAGTGGGCATGGAGTTGGATATAAACCTGTGGCGAGCGTAGCGAGCCACCGAGCCCGAAGCGTGGCGAGCGAAGCGAGCCCCGCGAGGGGACGAATACCGTCCCCTCGCGGGGCTCGCTTCGCTCGCCACGCTTCGGGCTCGGTGGCTCGCTACGCTCGCCACAGGTTTATATCCAACTCCATGCCCACTTGGATAGTAGGGGTATGAAAAGGACCCATTTTTCCATAGGAATCATTTTAACATTGATTCCTATGGAAAAATCGGGTCATCGCATCCGATATCGGATGCGATATCGGATGCGATGCGATGCGATATCGCATCGCATCGCATCTGATTGTATGCCTTAACTTAAGGCATACAATCAAAAAATCGGCAGCCCAGTTACTACATAAGTACCCAAAAATATCCTATATGTGGCCCTAGTGTGCACGTTCACCAAACCACAGGCTTCATAATAGAAGGAGCACCTACTTGATTTTGGAGCCTCCTTTTTATGAGATTATTTATTAGGCACCATGTAGGTTTCTAGGCACCATAAGATGCTAAAATTTAGGAACCCCCCCACAAGTGACCCCATTTTGCAAACTACACCCCTCAGGGAATTCATCTAGGGGTATAGTGTACATTTCAAACCCCCAGGGGTTTCACCAATTGTGGTACAACTGGGCAGTGAAAATGAAAAATTATTTTTTTTACACAAAAATGCAGTTCTGGCTCCAAATTTTTCATTTTCACAAGGAATGAAGGAGAAAAAGCACCCCAAAATCTGTGCCCCAATTTCTCCCGAGTACGGCAATGCCTCACATGTGACCAAAAAATACCATTTGGGTGCATGGCAGGACTCAGAAGGGAAGGAGTGATTTTTGGATTTTGCAGCTCAGATTCTGGTGGAATGTTGGTGGGTGCTATGTTGAATTAGCAAGACCCCCCAATCACCAATACAGTGGAACCCCCCCACAAGTGACCCCATTTTGCAAACTACACCCCTCAGGGAATTCATCTAGGGGTATAGTGTACATTTCAAACCCCCAGGGGTTTCACCAATTTTGATACAACTGGGCAGTGAAAATGAAAAATTACATTTTTTTACACAAAAATGCAGTTCTGGCTCAAAATTTTTCATTTTCAGAAGGTATGAAGGAGAAAAAGCACCCCAAAATCTGTGCCCCAATTTCTCCCGAGTATGGCAATGCCTCATATGTGACCAAAAAATACCAGTTGGGTGCATGGCAGGACTCAGAAGGGAAGGAGTGATTTTTGGTGGTGGAATGTTGGTGGGTGCTATGTCGCATTAGCAAGACCCCCAAAGCACCAATACAGTGGAACCCCCCCACAAGTGACCCCAATTTGCAAACTACACCCCTTAGGGAATTCATCTAGGGGTATAGTGTACATTTCAAACCCCCAGGGGTTTCACCAATTTTGATACAAGTGGGCAGTGAAAATGAAAAATTACATTTTTTTACACAAAAATGCAGTTCTGGCTCAAAATTTTTCATTTTCAGAAGGTATGAAGGAGAAAAAGCACCCCAAAATCTGTGCCCCAATTTCTCCCGAGTACGGCAATGCCTCACATGTGACCAAAAAATACCATTTGGGTGCATGGCAGGACTCAGAAAGGAAGGAGTGATTTTTGGATTTTGCAGCTCAGATTCTGGTGGAATGTTGGTGGGTGCTATGTTGCATTAGCAAGACCCCCCAAGCACCAATACAGTGGAACCCCCCCACAAGTGACCCCATTTTGCAAACTACACCCCTCAGGGAATTCATCTAGGGGTATAGTGTACATTTCAAACCCCCAGGGGTTTCACCAATTTTGATACAACTGGGCTGTGCAAATGAAAAATTACATTTTTTACACAAAAATGCAGTTCTGGCTCAAAATTTTTCATTTTCACAAGGAATGAAGGAGACAAAGCACCCCAAAATCTGTGCCCCAATTTCTCCCGAGTACGGCAATGCCTCACATGTGACCAAAAAATACCATTTGGGTGCATGGCAGGACTCAGAAAGGAAGGAGTGATTTTTGGATTTTGCAGCTCAGATTCTGGTGGAATTTTGGTGGGTGCTATGTCGCATTAGCAAGACCCCCCAAGCACCAATACAGTGGAACCCCCCCACAAGTGACCCCATTTTGCAAACTACACCCCTCAGGGAATTCATCTAGGGGTATAGTGTACATTTCAAACCCCCAGGGGTTTCACCAATTTTGATACAACTGGGCTGTGCAAATGGAAAATTACATTTTTTTTACACAAAAATGCAGTTCTGGCTCAAAATTTTTCATTTTCACAAGGAATGAAGGAGACAAAGCACCCCAAAATCTGTGCCCCAATTTCTCCCGAGTACGGCAATGCCTCACATGTGACCAAAAAATACCATTTGGGTGCATGGCAGGACTCAGAAGGGAAGGAGGGATTTTTGGATTTTGCAGCTCAGATTCTGGTGGAATTTTGGTGGGTGCTATGTCGCATTAGCAAGACCCCCCAAGCACCAATACAGTGGAACCCCCCCACAAGTGACCCCATTTTGCAAACTACACCCCTCAGGGAATTCATCTAGGGGTATAGTGTACATTTCAAACCCCCAGGGGTTTCACCAATTTTGATACAACTGGGCAGTGAAAATGAAAAATTAAATTTTTTTACACAAAAATGCAGTTCTGGCTCAAAATTTTTCATTTTCATAAGGTATGAAGGAGAAAAAGCCCCAAAATCTGTGCCCCAATTTCTCCCGAGTATGGCAATGCCTCATATGTGACCAAAAAATACCAGTTGGGTGCATGGCAGGACTCAGAAGGGAAGGAGTGATTTTTGGTGGTGGAATGTTGGTGGGTGCTATGTCGCATTAGCAAGACCCCCAGAGCACCAATACAGTGGAACCCCCCCACAAGTGACCCCATTTTGCAAACTACACCCCTTAGGGAATTCATCTAGGGGTATAGTGTACATTTCAAACCCCCAGGGGTTTCACCAATTTTGATACAAGTGGGCAGTGAAAATGAAAAATTAAATTTTTTTACACAAAAATGCAGTTCTGGCTCAAAATTTTTCATTTTCAGAAGGTATGAAGGAGACAAAGCACCCCAAAATCTGTGCCCCAATTTCTCCCGAGTACGGCAATGCCTCATGTGTGACCAAAAAGTGGCAGGACTCAGAAGGGAAGGAGTGATATTTGGATTTTGCAGCACAAATTCTGGTGGAATGATGGTGGGTGCTATGTCGCATTAGCAAGACCCCCAAAGCACCAATACAGTGGAACCCCCCCACAAGTGACCCCATTTTGCAAACTACACCCCTCAGGGAATTCATCTAGGGGTATAGTGTACATTTCAAACCCCCAGGGGTTTCACCAATTTTGATACAAGTGGGCAGTGAAAATGAAAAATTACATTTTTTTACACAAAAATGCAGTTCTGGCTCAAAATTTTTCATTTTCAGAAGGTATGAAGGAGACAAAGCACTCCAAAATCTGTGCCCCAATTTCTCCCGAGTACGGCAATGCCTCATGTGTGACCAAAAAGTGGCAGGACTCAGAAGGGAAGGAGTGATATTTGGATTTTGCAGCACAAATTCTGGTGGAATGATGGTGGGTGCTATGTCGCATTAGCAAGACCCCCAAAGCACCAATACAGTGGAACCCCCCCACAAGTGACCCCATTTTGCAAACTACACCCCTCAGGGAATTCATCTAGGGGTATAGTGTACATTTCAAACCCCCAGGGGTTTCACCAATTTTGATACAAGTGGGCAGTGAAAATGAAAAATTACATTTTTTTACACAAAAATGCAGTTCTGGCTCAAAATTTTTCATTTTCAGAAGGTATGAAGGAGAAAAAGCACCCCAAAATCTGTGCCCCAATTTCTCTCGAGTACGGCAATGCCTCACATGTGACCAAAAAATACCAGTTGGGTGCATGGCAGGACTCAGAAGGGAAGGAGTGATTTTTGGATTTTGCGGCTCAGATTCTGGTGGAATGAATGGTGGGTGCTATGTGGCATTAGCAAGACCCCCGAAGCACGGTGAAATGATGAACCTAATAATCCATAGATGTGTGGTATATTTTAAAACACTCCTTTATACATAGGCCGGGTTTGTCGGGGCAAGTGTCACACTGGAAAATAGTTTGCTTTCTTATTCCCTTTTTATAGCAAACTTTGCACCTTTTTTGTGTCCTGCCCTTTTTTCCAGTGGAGGGGATTTCATCAGGAAAATGCTGCCCTGGTACAATACGGGGGCCAGTACTAGAAGTACTGGGGCCCTCTGCCTGCTGGTTCCCAAATATTAGGCCCTTTATGACTTCCTCTTGAAAGTGCATAAATGTCCCCCTCTGGCCGGTAGAACGGAATAGCACGTAAGCGTTATACAGTGCCATCTGGATGATATACACGGCCAGCTTCTTGTACCAGATTTTTGTTTTCCGCAGGGCACTGTACGGCTTCAGTACCTGATCTGAAAGATCCACTCCGCCCATGTACCTATTGTAATCCAGGATACAATTAGGTTTTGAGGTGTGGGTACTGGTACCTCGTACAGGGACGGAGGTGGTACTGTCTCCGTGAATTGTTGTCAGTATAAGGACATCCCTCTTGTCCTTATATTTGACCAACAACATATTTTCGGTGCATATTCCCCTGCTTTCACCCCTTCTCATTACTTGGGCAATGTGCGTTTTTGGGAGGCCTCTTTGGTTCTTGCGCACAGTACCGCAAGCTGCTGTACCTCTTGAACCAAGGGCCTTAAACAGGGGGATGCTAGTGTAAAAGTTATCCACATAGAGGTGATAACCTTTATCCAGGAAGGGGTGCACTAAATCCCAAACAATTTTTCCACTAACACCTACGAGGGAGGGGGGGCATTCTGGCGGTTCAATTCTTGAATCCTTCCCTTCATATACCCTAAACCTGTGAGTGTACCCTGAGGTGCTTTCACACAGCTTATACATTTTTATGCCATACCTTGCCCTCTTACTGGGAAGGTACTGGCGGAATTTAACCCTTCCTTTAAAATGTATAAGGGACTCGTCTATGCAAATGAATTTATCTGGGATGTACATGTCTTCAAATTTGGCACTGAAATGATCAATGACCGGCCTGACTTTGAATAGCCGGTCAAAGGTGGGATCATCTCTGGGTGGGCACTGTGCATTATCGTTGTAATGCAAAAATTTAAGGATCGTCTCAAATCGAGCCCGGGGCATGGCCATACGGTAAAATGGGGTGCTGTACAGAACATCTGTACTCCAATATTGCCTAATTTCTGGCTTTTTTACTATGCCCATATGAAACACCAGACCCCAAAACGTCATCATCTCTACTGCATCTACAGGGGTCCACCTAGCAAATGATGATGTGGGGTTTTGAGCAATAAACTGCTGGGCATATAAATTAGTTTGGTCCACCATTAAATTTATAAAATCATCAGAGAAAAATAATTTGAAAAAGTCAATTTCTCTGAGACCTGTGGAATCAAATTGGATTCCTGGCATGGCCAAAAACTCAGGAACCTGGGGCTCAAAATTGTCTGGTGGTGGGGTCCATACGAGATCAATTATTGGGGGGGGGTCTCAGCTGCTCTACGGGGGCGTCTTTGAGGGGGTCCCTCATCACCAGAGGAGGAAGAGGTGCTTAAGACGAATCCTTCAAATTCCCCGCTTGCCTCACTGGCTGTGTCAGAGTCAGAGGCAAGCATGGCATATGCCTCCTCCGCTGAATACATTCTTCTGGATGACTGGGATGACATTTGGGATGACATTTGGGATGCCATTTTTATTTTTGTGTTACTGGTAGTGAAATGTTTCAACACGTGTATAGTGTAGGGGGGGGTACAAACTTTATTTCAACCCGGGGGGTATGTAGTGTGTAGTGTGTATGTAGTGCAGAAAAAAAAAATACTTTACACAAAAAAAAAAAATTGAAGGGGTTAAAAAAAAAAATTGAAGGGGTTAAAAAAAAAAAATTGAAGGGGTTAAAAAAAAAAAAAAAAAAGGTCCTGCGCCAAAAATTGAGCACAGATGTTGGTCAGTAACGTCCGTCACTGAACAGCGCTCAAAGGCAACAGGAATTTGATCAAAAAAAAAAAAAAAAATAGATCAACCCTGTGCCGAAAAAGCTGATCAGTGATGTACGTCACTGATCAGCGCACAGTGGCCACAGGACACCCACAAAATCACAGTGTGTGTAAAAAAAAATTAAAAAAAGACCCCACAGCACCCACAAAAAAAAAAAGGTGATCAGTGATGCGACACTGATTACCAGTGAGGGGCAGCAGGTGCACAACCTTTGGTGCAACTGACAGTGCAACTGGCAGCAACTGACAGGTATATATAAAAAAAAAAACCTCTGCACCCCCAAAAAGTTGCTGATCACCTCAGATATAGTGATCAGCACAAAAGGCGGGGGCAGCAGACACAAAATTTAGCACTCTCTATCACTCTCTGTCACTATCTCTCTCTATCTCTCTATCTCTCACTATCTATCACTCTATGACACTGCAGCAGCAGCAGTGACAGGTATATATATATATATAAAAAAAAACCTGCGCCCCCAAAAAGTTGCTGATCAGTTAATTTATACTGATCAGCACAAAAGGGGGGGCAGCAGTCAGTTATATAAAAAATATATAGCACAATCTGTCACTATCTCTATCTCTCGCTCTCTATCTTTCTCTATCTCTCTCTATCTCTCTATCTATAACTATCACACTGCAGCAGCACAAAATTTAGCACTCTCTGTCACTAGGCCTCTCTATCTCTCTCTATCTCTCTCTATCTCTCTCTATCTCTCTATCTATAACTATATCACACTGCAGCAGCACAAAATATAGCACTCTCTGACACTATCTCTCTCTATCTCTATCTCTCTATCTCTCTCTATCTAACGCTATTACACTGCAGCAGCACAAGTTCACAACACAGGAAGTCACAAGTAACAGGATCCAGGAAGCATCCAGCACACTACAAGCAGGATCCAGGAAGCATCCAGCACACTACAAGCAGTGATCAGGCAAGGTATTTGCAAGGATCAGGTAAGTATTTGGCAAGGTTCAGGTCAGTATACTGCGGCAGCTAGGCACGGTGACCGCACTGCACGCAATTCCAGACCGGAATGGCGTCTGCAGTGCAGTCACCGTTAGTTTAAATCCCCCTCCTTTGCTGTGATTGGTCCGTCGGTCCGACGAACCAATCACGGCCTTTGGGGGCGGGCGGGGTGAGGTGGGGTGACACCAGTGTCACCCTTACACCCCGCGGTGATTGGTGCTGTACTTTACAGCACCAATCACCTCCGATCCCGTGTCACCGGCGAACGTTATTCGCCGGTGACACAGGAAAACGCTGTGAATGGCTGTTCACACTGAACAGCCAATTACAGTGATCGCCGACGGGGGGGCGGCATCGCAGCCCCCCCTGGGCATGCACGGACATGTCTGCTGTCAGGGACAGCAGACATGTTGAAACTGTCACCGCGTCTATAGACGCGGTGACAGTTACAAGCCATGACGTACATTTACGCCATGTGTCGGGAAGTACTTCCCGACCATGACGTAAATGTACGTCAATTGTCGGGAAGGGGTTAAAGGTTCACCTCCTGTGTGAGCAGTAGTGAATGATGCTTACAATAAGCTTACATTCAAAAGGGTGGTACAAAGCACATCAAGGTATCTTTCAAATGCTCACTTTATCCTCGTAGTGGATCCTCATGTAGCGGTTTCTTTTTCAATGAAGTAACGTCCAGGCAGAAGTTATTTTAAAAACTTGTAGAAGTTTATTTTAAAATGAAATTATAAAAGGAAGGACTTGTTTGATAACAAATAAAACTCAAACAGTCTCCTCCAACACAATAAAACACCAACGCGTTTCAACAGTGTCTGTCTTTATCAAGGTGCCTTTGAGAAACAAATTACACTATATGTGCTCTTTTTTATCTGTTTTTTTTTTTATGTACGAATTACCCTTGAAAATCTGATGGTACATATTCCATACCTGGGACATACGGAGCATATAAGCACGTAACTACTTGTTTACTATTTTTTTACCATCTTTTTGTGTTTATACTTCTTTGAGCGCTTCGAGGATCACATCACATTTCTTGTTTTGTATCATTTGTGTAGAGGTTCCGAACTATCCCTTATTGTGGTTTGTGATCTTCATTGCTGCTCTAGGCGTAGTTGTTACAGTAGAGAAAAAGGTTTGTGTATATCAGGGCTTTGAACTATGTTTGACTTGTGTTACTTTGCATAGTCATTTATTTCATCCCCAGGGCTAAGGCGAGTATTTAATCCTTGATTCTGATTAACGTCCGTGGATTATCAAGACATGACCGTGAATTCGACCATCCACGGCCATTTCCAACAAAACAGATCCTACTGGTTTGAAAGTCGGATCTGTTTTTTCGAGATCCACCTTCAATGCTGTCAGAAATGGTAGCATTAGGCAGCGAGAGCTACAGTATTTCCACTGTCGGAAATAGCACCCGGGAAGTGATGTATACTTACCTGAACCCTGTTGGGATACCCTCCATTACGATGCTGGCTTTGCTACTCTGACTGCAAGCATCCTGACAGTTATTATCCATATGTATCCCTATGTGATCTGGATGTTTGGTATTGTTCTCATAGAAGCTGACTGTTCATAGGCTGAACTAGTGGTGCTGCATGCGATCAGGATTTCACCTATCTCTGCATACACCTATCTCTGTATATTTCTGTGTACGGACCTTAACGAGGTTAAGGTTAGGCTGCATCTAGATTTTGAAACCATTGTCAATATTGGTGAAAGTTATATTGTGGGATGTGGGATGATCAAAATTGATGTAAATGATTGGAAATGTATTTAATTGATTTTAGTAATACTGAATGTAGCTGTTTAAGTAACATTTAAAGAAATGAAAACCGAAACATATTGAAAACACATGTATTTTGTCAAAAACAAAAAGCACTGGAGCCAAAGCACATCAATAGAGAATAGAAAAATATATTTATCTAATATTATATATGTATTTTTATACTTTTAGACCGATAGGATTTTCAATAGGAAAACGTGAGAAACATAAGTGTTATTGCATAAGATGACTGTGTACACATACTGTATGTGTTCTCTATTCAATAAAAGTCATTTATAGCACAAACCACAAAATATGTAGAACTGGAATGTTTTTCATCTGTGTGTATATACAGTATGCATGCCAAGTGCATTTTGCAGTGCACGGTCACTTCACAGTTTTTGGACACCATAATATCATGAAGCAATGTTTAGATTTGGAGTTGATTGGATGTTCCAAAAATGTACAGTAATAATAACTAACATCAAAGCCCAACATACTATTATTAAGTTATGACCAACCAGTTTATTAATTTTCACTTTGATGTTTTCTCAGAAAGTGCTGCTCGTCCAAACCTCATTTTGTATTAATCATGGGGGTTTGGGGACATGTGTGTTTGAAGCTCTATATGAAAGGAGACTGTAAGGCACATAACACATACCATTATAAATATACTGTAGGTATGAGACTTGGGGGCAAATGTAATAAAATTAGTGCTTGACTTCTATTGCAAAACAATGGACATCACCAGTGGTTTGGCGGTGTAAAATACAGGATGTACTAACCATCGACTTAAGGTGCCCACACACGGAGCATTTGCATTACATCACATACATTTCACATATATCTAGAACAGTTCAAGTTAGTATTTACAGATGGGTCTTGTCCCATCTTGGCAGGGGATGGCGCTGGCGTCGCCAGCCGCCATCCCCCGCCAGCGCCATGGCGATGGTGAGAAGGGGACGCGCGCGCACGAGAGGCGCGCGCGTCCCCTTCCGACGGCGCTTCCATCCGTTCCCCCGGGTCCCCGCCGGCTTGCCGGCGGTAACCCGGGGTCCCCGCCGCCTGCCCGCATCCCCCCCCCTAACCCCCCCTAACCCTGTCCGTCTCCCTGAGGCGGAGACGGACAGGGTTTCCGTCGCGCTGGCAACGGAGACTGAGACGCGCGTGCGCGTGAGACGCACGCACGTCTCAGTGCATTCGCTGGCGTGGCTGCTGGCGGGTCGCCAGCGCAGACGTTCTGGCGACCCGCCAGCAAGGATGGGACCTGACCCATCTGTAGTATTTGGTACGTTCAATACTGTTTAGTTGGTGGGCAGCTATTGGGAATAAGCCTTTAGTAGTTCTTGTCGTCTTTGCTGGGATGGACCTAAAACATCTGCCTGACGGAAGGGGTTCAAACAGGTTGTGGCCAGGGTGTAGCTTGTCCTCCAAGATCTTTCCTGCACGCTTATTGACCCTGGCTAGGTATAGTTCTTGGACAGTGGGGAGCTCCGCCCCAATGATCTCTTCTGCCATCCTCACCACTCTTTGCAACCTTCGTCTGTCATTCTCGTTTGCTCTTCCGAACCAGATTGTGATCGAGGAGCAAAGGACAGACTCTACTATGGCAGTGTAGAAGATGAGCAGAAGCTCCTGCAAACTTCCAGAAATACGAATCAGTTTGTATGTATAAAATAGAATTTTACTTGTCCCTTTACAATAGATTCAGTGCTCAGATGTCTCAATGAGATGAATCACAATGATAATTGATATCAACTGACAATCAGTCTCTTTTCCTATTGGTACACGCAGGCATTTGTCAACTAGTCTTCAGTAAGCCCATATAATAATGTCCCAAAGCATTTAAACTTAGCCTTATGTCAACTGAAGCAAGGATCGTTATGATTGGAGGGCATACAATTAGTTGGCATTAACCCCTTCCCGACATTTGACGTATATATACGTCATGGCCGGGATGTACTTCCCGACACATGACGTATATATACGTCATGACTTCAAAGTGCCACTGCGTCTCGAGACGCAGTGACAGAGGGACGATGTCTGCTGTCCCTGACAGCAGACATGTCCCTGCATGCCCAGGGGGGGCGGCGATGCCGCCCCCCCGTCGGCGATCGCTGTGATTGGCTGTTCAACGTGAACAGCCATTCGCAGCGTTTTCCTGTGTTACCGGCGAATCAGACGCTCTGTAACACAGGTGTCAATCACCGCCGGGTGTGAGGGGGCATGAGGGGGTCATCGGTGACGACGACACCTCACCCCACCTGCCCCCAAGGCTGTGATTGGTCCGTCGGACCGACGGACCAATCACAGCCAAGGCGCGCCATTTAAACTAACGGTGACTGCGCTGCAGACGCCATTCCGGTCTGGAATTGCGTGCAGAGCGGTCACCGGCCACTCTGTCGTGATATACATACCTGAACCTTGCCTGATACTTACCTGATCACCGCTGATCACCGCTGGTAGCGTGCTGCCAGCAGTTGGATGCTTCCTGGATCTTGTGACTTCCTGTGTCCTGCTGCTGCAGTGTTATAGAGTCACAGATCGTGAGAGATAGTGACAGAGAGTGATAGAGAGTGATAGAGAGTGCTATATTTTGTGTCTGCTGCACCCCTTTTGTGCTGATCAGTATATCTGTGCTGATCAGCAACTTTTTTGGGTTTTTTTTTTTTTTTATATATATACCTGTCAGTTGCACCAAAGGTTGTGCTGCCTGTGCAACTGACTGCTGCCCCCCCTTTTGTGCTGATCAGTTTAAATTAATTAACTGATCAGCAACTTTTTGGGGGTCCAGGTTTTTTTTTTATATATATACCCTGTCAGGTTGCACCCACAGTTGTCTGCCTGCTGCCCCTCACTGCTAATCAGTGTCGCATCACTGCATCACTGATCTGCAGTTTTTTTTTGGGGGGGGAATTGCAGTGGGGTTTTGTTTTTACACCCACGTTGCTTTTGTGGGTGCTTTTGTGGGTGTCCTGTGGCCGCTGATCAGTGACATACTTTACTGAACAGCATTTTTGGCACAGGGTTGATATCATTTTTTTTCTGCAGTTTTTTTAAATTGTTTTTTTTTTGGAGAGTGCTGTGGTATTTTTTTTTTTTAAATTGTTTTTACACCTGTTGCCTTTGAGCGCTGTTCAGTGACGGACATTACTGACCAACATCTGTGCTCAATTTTTGGCGCAGGACCTTTTTTTTTTTTTTTAACCCCTTCAATTTTTTTTTTTTTATTGGGATCAAATTCCTGTATAAAGTATTTTTTTTTCTGCACTACATACACACTACACACTACATACCCCCCGTGTTGAAATAAAGTTTGTACCCCCACAACACTATACACGTGTTGAATCATTACACTTACAGAAACACAAAAATAAAAATGGCATCCCAAATGTCATCCCAAATGTCATCCCAGTCATCCAGAAGAATGTATTCAGCGGAGGAGGCATATGCCATGCTTGCCTCTGACTCTGACACAGCCAGTGATGCAAGCAGGGAATTTGCAGGATTCGTCTTAAGCTCCTCTTCCTCCTCTAGTGATGAGGGACCCCCTCAAAGACGCCCCCGTAGAGCAGCTGAGACCCCCCCCCCAAATGATTGATCCCGTATGGACCCCACCACCAGACAATTTTGAGCCCCAGGTTCATGAGTTTTTGGCCATCCCAGGAATCCAATTTGATTCAACAGGTCTCAGAGAAATTGACTTTTTCAAATTATTTTTCTCTGATGATTTTATAAATTTAATGGTGGACCAAAGTAATTTATATGCCCAGCAGTTTATTGCTTAAAACCCCACGTCATCATTTGCTAGGTGGACCCCTGTAGATGCAGTAGAGATGATGACGTTTTGGGGTCTGGTGTTACATATGGGCATAGTAAAAAAGCCAGAAATTAGGCAATATTGGAGTACAGATGTTCTGTACAGCACCCCATTTTACCGTATGGCCATGACTCGGGCTCGTTTTGAGATAATCCTTAAATTTTTACATTACACCGATAATGCACAGTGCCCACCCAGAGATGATCCCACCTTTGACCGGCTATTCAAAGTCAGGCCGGTCATTGATCATTTCAGTACCAAATTTGCAGAGATGTACATCCCTGAAAAATTTATTTGTATCGACGAGTCCCTTATACATTTTAAAGGAAGGGTTAAATTCCGCCAGTACCTTCCCAGTAAGAGGGCAAGGTATGGCATAAAAATGTATAAACTGTGTGAAAGCACCTCAGGGTACACCCACAGGTTTAGGGTATATGAAGGGAAGGATTCAAGAATTGAACCGCCAGAATGCCCCCCCTCCCTCGTAGGTGTTAGTGGAAAAATTGTCTGGGATTTAGTGCACCCCTTCCTGGATAAAGGTTATCACCTCTATGTGGATAACTTTTACACTAGCATCCCCCTGTTTAAGGCCCTTGGTTCAAGAGGTACAGCAGCTTGCGGTACTGTGTGCAAGAACCAAAGAGGCCTCCCAAAAACGCACATTGCCCAAGTACTGAGAACGGGTGAAAGCAGGGCACAATCCACCGAAAATATGTTGTTGGTCAAATATAAGGACAAGAGGGATGTCCTTATACTGACAACAATTCATGGAGACAGTACCACCTCCATCCCTGTACGAGGTACCAGTACCCACACCTCAAAACCTAATTGTATCCTAGATTACAATAAGTACATGGGCGGAGTGGATCTTTCAGATCAGGTACTGAAGCCGTACAGTCCCCTGCGGAAAACAAAAATCTGGTACAAGAAGCTGGCCGTGTATATCATCCAGATGGCACTGTATAACGCTTACGTGCTATTCCATTCTACCAGCCAGAGGGGGACATTTATGCACTTTCAAGAGGAAGTCATAAAGGGCCTAATATTAGGGAACCAGCAGGCAGAGGGCCCCAGTACTTCTAGTACTGGCCCCCGTATTGTACCAGGGCAGCATTTTCCTATCGAAATCCCCTCCACTGCAAGAAAGGGCAGGACACAAAAAAGGTGCAAAGTTTGCTATAAAAAGGGAATAAGAAAGGATACTATTTTCCACTGTGAAACTTGCCCCGACAAACCCGGCCTATGTATAAAGGAGTGTTTTAAAATATACCACACATCTATGGATTATTAGGTTCATCATTTCACCATGCTTCGGGGGTCTTGCTAATGCCACATAGCACCCACCATTTATTCCACCAGAATCTGAGCTGCAAAATCCAAAAATCACTCCTTCCCTTCTGAGTCCTGCCATGCACCCAACTGGTATTTTTTGGTCACATATGAGGCATTGCCATACTCGGGAGAAATTGGGGCACAGATTTTGGGGTGCTTTGTCTCCTTCATTCCTTGTGAAAATGAAAAATTTTGAGCCAGAACTGCATTTTTGTGTAAAAAAATGTAATTTTTCATTTTCACAGCCCAGTTGTACCAAAATTGGTGAAACCCCTGGGGGTTTGAAATGTACACTATACCCCTAGATGAATTCCCTGAGGGGTGTAGTTTGCAAAATGGGGTCACTTGTGGGGGGGTTCCACTGTATTGGTGCTTCGGGGGTCTTGCTAATGCGACATAGCACCCACCAACATTCCACCAGAATCTGTGCTGCAAAATCCAAATATCACTCCTTCCCTTCTGAGTCCTGCCATTTTTTGGTCACACATGAGGCATTGTCGTACTCGGGAGAAATTGGGGCACAGATTTTGGGGTGCTTTGTCTCCTTCATTCCTTGTGAAAATGAAAAATTTTGAGCCAGAACTGCATTTTTGTGTAAAAAATGTAATTTTTCATTTGCACAGCCCAGTTGTATCAAAATTGGTGAAACCCCTGGGGGTTTGAAATGTACACTATACCCCTAGATGAATTCCCTGGGGGTGTAGTTTGCAAAATGGGGTCACTTGTGGGGGGGTTCCACTGTATTGGTGCTTCGGGGGTCTTGCTAATGCGACATAGCACCCACCAACATTCCACCAGAATCTGTGCTGCAAAATCCAAATATCACTCCTTCCCTTCTGAGTCCTGCCATTTTTTGGTCACACATGAGGCATTGTCGTACTCGGGAGAAATTGGGGCACAGATTTTGGGGTGCTTTGTCTCCTTCATTCCTTGTGAAAATGAAAAATTTTGAGCCAGAACTGCATTTTTGTGTAAAAAATGTAATTTTTCATTTGCACAGCCCAGTTGTATCAAAATTGGTGAAACCCCTGGGGGTTTGAAATGTACACTATACCCCTAGATGAATTCCCTGAGGGGTGTAGTTTGCAAAATGGGGTCACTTGTGGGGGGTTCCACTGTATTGGTGCTTCGGGGGTCTTGCTAATGCGACATAGCACCCACCAACATTCCACCAAAATCTGTGCTGCAAAATCCAAATATCACTCCTTCCCTTCTGAGTCCTGCCATTTTTTGGTCACACATGAGGCATTGTCGTACTCGGGAGAAATTGGGGCACAGATTTTGGGGTGCTTTGTCTCCTTCATTCCTTGTGAAAATGAAAAATTTTGAGCCAGAACTGCATTTTTGTGTAAAAAATTTAATTTTTCATTTGCACAGCCCAGTTGTATCAAAATTGGTGAAACCCCTGGGGGTTTGAAATGTACACTATACCCCTAGATGAATTCCCTGAGGGGTGTAGTTTGCAAAATGGGGTCACTTGTGGGGGGGTTCCACTGTATTGGTGCTTCGGGGGTCTTGCTAATGCGACATAGCACCTACCAACATTCCACCAGATTCTGAGCTGCAAAATCCAAAAATCACTCCTTCCCTTCTGAGTCCTGCCATGCACCCAAATGGTATTTTTTGGTCACATGTGAGGCATTGCCGTACTCGGGAGAAATTGGGGCACAGATTTTGGGGTGCTTTGTCTCCTTCATTCCTTGTGAAAATGAAAAATTTGGAGCCAGAACTGCATTTTTGTGTAAAAAATGTAATTTTTCATTTGCACAGCCCAGTTGTATCAAAATTGGTGAAACCCCTGGGGGTTTGAAATGTACACTATACCCCTAGATGAATTCCCTGAGGGGTGTAGTTTGCAAAATGGGGTCACTTGTGGGGGGGTTCCACTGTATTGGTGCTTCGGGGGTCTTGCCAATGCGACATAGCACCCACCAACATTCCACCAGAATCTGTGCTGCAAAATCCAAATATCACTCCTTCCCTTCTGAGTCCTGCCATTTTTTGGTCACACATGAGGCATTGTCGTACTCGGGAGAAATTGGGGCACAGATTTTGGGGTGCTTTGTCTCCTTCATTCCTTGTGAAAAGGAAAAATGTTGAGCCAGAACTGCATTTTTGTGTAAAAAATTTAATTTTTCATTTGCACAGCCCAGTTGTATCAAAATTGGTGAAACCCCTGGGGGTTTGAAATGTACACTATACCCCTAGATGAATTCCCTGAGGGGTGTGGTTTGCAAAATGGGGTCACTTGCGGGGGGGTTCCACTGTATTGGTGCTTCGGGGGTCTTGCTAATGCGACATAGCACCCACCAACATTCCACCAGAATCTGAGCTGCAAAATCCAAAAATCACTCCTTCCCTTCTGAGTCCTGCCATGCACCCAAATGGTATTTTTTGGTCACATGTGAGGCATTGCCGTACTCGGGAGAAATTGGGGCACAGATTTTGGGGTGCTTTGTCTCCTTCATTCCTTGTGAAAATGAAAAATTTTGAGCCAGAACTGCATTTTTGTGTAAAAAATGTAATTTTTCATTTGCACAGCCCAGTTGTATCAAAATTGGTGAAACCCCTGGGGGTTTGAAATGTACACTATACCCCTAGATCAATTCCCTGAGGGGTGTAGTTTGCAAAATGGGGTCACTTGTGGGGGGGTTCCACTGTATTGGTGCTTCGGGGGTCTTGCTAATGCGACATAGCACCCACCAACATTCCACCAGAATCTGTGCTGCAAAATCCAAATATCACTCCTTCCCTTCTGAGTCCTGCCATTTTTTGGTCACACATGAGGCATTGTCGTACTCGGGAGAAATTGGGGCACAGATTTTGGGGTGCTTTGTCTCCTTCATTCCTTGTGAAAATGAAAAATTTTGAGCCAGAACTGCATTTTTGTGTAAAAAATGTAATTTTTCATTTGCACAGCCCAGTTGTATCAAAATTGGTGAAACCCCTGGGGGTTTGAAATGTACACTATACCCCTAGATGAATTCCCTGAGGGGTGTAGTTTGCAAAATGGGGTCACTTGTGGGGGGTTCCACTGTATTGGTGCTTCGGGGGTCTTGCTAATGCGACATAGCACCCACCAACATTCCACCAGAATCTGTGCTGCAAAATCCAAATATCACTCCTTCCCTTCTGAGTCCTGCCATTTTTTGGTCACACATGAGGCATTGTCGTACTCGGGAGAAATTGGGGCACAGATTTTGGGGTGCTTTGTCTCCTTCATTCCTTGTGAAAATGAAAAATTTGGAGCCAGAACTGCATTTTTGTGTAAAAAATTTAATTTTTCATTTGCACAGCCCAGTTGTATAAAAATTGGTGAAACCCCTGGGGGTTTGAAATGTACACTATACCCCTAGATGAATTCCCTGAGGGGTGTAGTTTGCAAAATGGGGTCACTTGTGGGGGGGTTCCACTGTATTGGTGCATCGGGGGTCTTGCTAATGCGACATAGCACCCACCAACATTCCACCAGAATCTGAGCTGCAAAATCCAAAAATCACTCCTTCCCTTCTGAGTCCTGCCATGCACCCAAATGGTATTTTTTGGTCACATGTGAGGCATTGCCGTACTCGGGAGAAATTGGGGCACAGATTTTGGGGTGCTTTGTCTCCTTCATTCCTTGTGAAAATGACAAATTTGGAGCCAGAACTGCATTTTTGTGTAAAAAATGTAATCTTTCATTTGCACAGCCCAGTTGTATCAAAATTGGTGAAACCCCTGGGGGTTTGAAATGTACACTATACCCCTAGATGAATTCCCTAAAGGGGTGTAGTTTGCAAAATGGGGTCACTTGTGGGGGGGTTCCACTGTATTGGTGCTTCGGGGGTCTTGCTAATGCGACATAGCACCCACCAACATTCCACCAGAATCTGAGCTGCAAAATCCAAAAATCACTCCTTCCCTTCTGAGTCCTGCCATGCACCCAAATGGTATTTTTTGGTCACATGTGAGGCATTGTCGTACTCGGGAGAAATTGGGGCACAGATTTTGGGGTGCTTTGTCTCCTTCATTCCTTGTGAAAATGACAAATTTGGAGCCAGAACTGCATTTTTGTGTAAAAAATGTAATTTTTCATTTGCACAGCCCAGTTGTATCAAAATTGGTGAAACCCCTGGGGGTTTGAAATGTACACTATACCCCTAGATGAATTCCCTGAGGGGTGTAGTTTGCAAAATGGGGTCACTTGTGGGGGGGTTCCACTGTATTGGTGCTTCGGGGGTCTTGCTAATGCGACATAGCACCCACCAACATTCCACCAGAATCTGAGCTGCAAAATCCAAAAATCACTCCTTCCCTTCTGAGTCCTCCCATGCACCCAAATGGTATTTTTTGGTCACATGTGAGGCATTGCCGTACTCGGGAGAAATTGGGGCACAGATTTTGGGGTGCTTTGTCTCCTTCATTCCTTGTGAAAATGAAAAATTTGGAGCCAGAACTGCATTTTTGTGTAAAAAAAATAATTTTTCATTTTCACTGCCCAGTTGTACCACAATTGGTGAAACCCCTGGGGGTTTGAAATGTACACTATACCCCTAGATGAATTCCCTGAGGGGTGTAGTTTGCAAAATGGGGTCACTTGTGGGGGGGTTCCTAACTTTTAGCATCTTATGGTGCCTAGAAACCTACATGGTGCCTAAAAAATAATCTCATAAAAAGGAGGCTCCAAAATCAAGTAGGTGCTCCTTCTATTATGAAGCCTGTGGTTTGGTCAACGTGCACACTAGGGCCACATATAGGATATTTATGAAAACAAAAGAATTGGGGGAATCAATTTTTAGTCACATTTCTCTAGTAAAATCTACTGTGTTCCTTAGAAAAATGTATTAAAATTGCAAATCTGCAAAAAAAAATGAAATTTTGAAATTTCACCTACACATTGTTTTAATTCCTGTGAAACACCTAAAGGGTTAACAAACTTCCAAAATGCTGTTTTGAATACTGTGAGGGGTGCAGTTTTTGAAATGGCATCATTTATGGGGGTGTCTCACATACAAGTCCCTCAAAGTCACATCAGAACTGAACTGGTCCCTAAAAAAATCAGTGTTTGAAATTTTCTTGAAAATTTGAGAATTTGCTATTCATATTTTAAGCCTCCTAGTGTCCCAAAAAATTAAAAGGATGTTGAAATAATGATGGAAACATAAAGTAGACATATGGTCTATGTTAGTTATTAACTATTTTGAGTGGTATGATTATTTGTCTCACAAGCAGAAAATTTAACATTTTGAAAATTGCTAAATTTTCCATTTTTTTACGACATTTTGGTATTTTTCACAAAAAAACACAGACTGTATCGACCCAAATTTACCACTAACTTGAAGTACAATGTGTTACGAGAAAACATTCTCAAAATCACTGGGATAAGTAAAAGCAAAAAAAAGTTATCCCCACTTAAGTGATACCTGTCAGATTTGAAAAAAAGGGCTCTGTCAGGAAGGCAAAAACAGGCTGCGGCGGGAAGGGGTTAAATAACAGCAACAGTTCACAAGAGAAGCAGGAAACCTGTCCTGCAGGCCAGGTAACAAGGTCCATTAACAAATACAAAAACTTTATTGTTTCAAACAGAGAAATGGGAAATGTCCGCAAAAATGCAACCGTGTCTGGGTGCATGACTGCGATCTTGTATGCATAAAACATGGTGTGAGGGTTACAACTCCTACTGTATGTTTGTTCTGTGTGGCCATTGAGGCACTCAAAAGTTGTTGTTTTTTTGCAATTGCGTCATGATTGTTAGGAGTAAACAACTGTAATACACAATGCTATAACTTCAGTAAGCATCTCTATTCACTTGTAGGTGGCTGCTATAATTGCAATTCCTCACAGTTATGTCACTATAAAAGGCGACATAGACTATAAAATCTATAGAAAAAATAATGTATAAAATCTATACATGGAGGTTTAGGAATAGGTAGTGTTATCAACAGATCTAGAGGTAGTTTTAGGTTGATCTCCGATGAGCAAAGCCTGGAGATTACAGAACAAACCTTTTAACATATTTGCAGTTCGTTGCTCACCACAGCTGAAGAGTTTTCATCAACTTATACGTCATTGGGGTCCGTCCAGCATTTTATGGGCATGCCTACAAAAACAGTGGGCGTGCCCATAGAAACACTGGGCTGGGCCCATCAGAATGCAGGCATGTCAATGCCTACTTGGGGCGGGCAGCTGACAACACATGATGTCAGCGTCTGCCCCCATATCGGCCACCTACGTCCAGGATGAATGTAAGTATAGACGAAGGGAGGAAAAATCCTCCGATGTTGAACAACCATTAATTGGTTTCTCCTTCTTGCAGCCGCATGCGAGCGGGTGTATAAGTGTACACATTCGCTCACATGCTATTGTGAGGATTTGCTTGGCTGGGCGGCATTTACCTGCTTGCTAAGCAGCGAACATACTAGCCTAGCGAGCAGGTCTGAATCGGGCCCAAAGTCCCAATAATCCTGGACACATGTATAATATTATCTGAAGAAAATTGACCAGTTTGATAAGGCTTAGAAACTCCCAATAGGGCATCCAGGATCACATTTTTAGTGACAAACAAAAATCTTGGAATGATATTGTAAATCACAGGGCCACTCATCCAATGCCCATTTTATTGCCAGCAGTTCATCCTTTAAATCATAAGGATTCTCTGTCCTATGATCTATAGAACTTTGTTGGGAAAGTAGTGCACCTGCCCAAATACCTGATACATGGACTTAAACCTAAGAAATCACTGTAATGCTATTAAGTTGTTGGGTTGTACCCATTCTTGAATGGCTTTCACTTTAATTTGATACATGGAGAATACATCAGCTGACATAATATAACCAAGAAAGGTTACCTTCAAATTCACATTTCTTCAACATGGATTGGATCTGAAAAATAGGAAAAACATCATTTTCCTTGCAGGCTGCATCCTGTGGTCAGCTGGGTTCCTTTCATTTACTGGTTGTGTAGACCAGGAGCAGAAACAGGGCTAGTCAGACTCCCCCTGTGCTCTCTCAGTGCTGACAGATACAGCTTCTAGCATTTGCTCCAATATAGCTCATGCTGTGTGACTTTTACAACATTTTTACAATTATTTCTTAGCTTAAAAATCAAAAATATACTTTGAGCTCTCAAAATAGGTGATGTACTGTACTGTACTGTACAGTACATGTAATTTTTTATTTCCCCTATTCTCTATGCGAATAGGATGCAGACAGATTCTGCTGATTACATTTATATTCAACTTGCCTATTACACTTGTTAATTGTGCCTTTGGGTGGTTTGGTTGTGCTGGCTTAGGGGTGTCTCATGATGATGAGGTTACTCGGACATGGTGGGTAAGCCAAAACTTTGGCCAAGATTATGCAAGATTAATCACAAAAGTAATTGCAAAATGTATTCCAATTCTAATGTTTGAATAGTGCACCTGCGTCCTTTATCTTTCTATTCTCAGCACTAGCAATTATCAGATTTATGCATTATGTTAAACTTATGAAATGGAATACATGACTAGCATTTGAGAATTTGGAAAATATTAAATATGGTAGTGCAGTGGCGTAAGTTCAACCCAATTGCCCAGGAGGCAGGATAAATATTATTGCTCTCCCCCTCCCCCCCCCCCACCCCAAATACCTCAATCAGCAAGGTGTTTGTCACCAATACGACAGGTCATGGGTTCTAATACAGGGTGTGACACTTGAAAAAAATAGATGTATGGGGGGCGGGGGGGGCAGTCAGCCACAGAAGCAATATCAACAGCTTTCAATCAACTGATTCAAACTTGCAGGGGAGGAGAAGTCCCCCTTGGGAGCAAGTGCCTGGTGGCAGATGACTCCATTGCCTCCCAGAGTTATGCCTCTGTTGTTGTGCATAAAAATCTATTTGTTAATTCTTGGATTGGATCTGAATGGATCACCACTCCTCGTTTTACCTGTTCTTCTTCATATGGCGGCACTATAGATTTACTGTCTTCTTACATTGTGTACACACATTATCATTTTGTAAATAGGAGGCACATGGAACTTGCCAACAAAGGATCTTCTAATCTCCCTTTGGCGACCCTCTTCACATAAAGACATAACAGCTAATGCATCATACGATGAAGCTATCTACAGTATTAGGCTAAAGGTTGAGAAAGTGACATTTCTAGAATAGGTAAATTGCCCAGACTGAAGTCTTTGGTGGTGACTTTGATCTACAGCGTTAATTTAAGGAATGCTGTAAATAACTCTGATATTACCCCAATAAATAAACCTTACTGAAACAGATGTTTTTGAATGAGTTACCTTTACTAAACAGACTCCTTACTCATACTTTCACAGAATTAGAAAATAACTAGATTACAGTTAATTAACTCAGTACGGATGGTGAAATGGTTAGCATTACTGCCTCACAGCACTGAGGTCATGGGTTCGATACCCGCCATGGCCCTAACTGTGCAGAGTTTGTATATTCTCCCCGTACTTGCGTGGGTTTCCTCCAGGTACTCTGGTTTTCTCCCACAATCCAAAAATATACTAGTTCCCAACAAAATTAACCTTAGAATCTCTGTGTGTGCATGTACATGTGGTAGGGAATATAGATTGTAAGCTCCTCTGGGGCAGGGACTGATGTGAATGTTCAAATATTTTCTGTACAGCGCTGTGTAATATGTATGCGCTATATAAGAAGCTGTTAATAAATTCATAAACTTAGGATTCCAATGTGGTTGTGACTATGGATACCTTTAAAATTTCTTCCTCTATTACATGGTTTCAATATTCTAGTATTCCTTTATTACATTTGGATGAAACTGCTTTTGTATCTAATTTGTCTTTAGTCATTCATTTTTGGACTTTTTATTTACATGATTTCTCTGAGTGCCTTTTTACTTTAATAAACAATTGATGTCCTCAATATTTTTCCGTATAAAAAGCTCTCCATTTTGTAATCAAATTTATTATCCCTATCATTATACAAAACATATGACTAAGTGCCACTGAACAGGGACATGTTTAAAGATAAACTATTTTATGTCCATAATTAAAGATTGTTTTCTGTCTAATAAACTATTTAAGACTGTATTGAGATAACCCATGTTTATTGAAGCAAAACATTTCCATATACTGTATAATTTAACAATCCATATAAAATATCACAGCAGCCCTTGGATGGCAAATGTCGGCATTTTAAAATAGTTAAACATTCTTCAATTTTAACTATTTATTACACACACTCCGCTCAGCTGTGCAGTTTACTCAGGTGCCCTGTGCATAGATTTGAATAGAAGCTGTAGTTGTTGCCGCGGCACATCAGGAGACTGGTCATCGAGTAAAAAACAGTTTAGTGTAAGAAGTTACATAGATCCCATAGACCAGTGGTCCTGAACTCGGTCCTCATTACCCCACGCAGTGCATGTTTTGCAGGTCTCCTTACAGAATCACAAGTGAAATAATTAACTCCACCAGCGGACATTATAAAATGTGTCTGCGTAATAAGTACACCTGTGCAACTGCTGGGTTACCAAACATGCACTGTGTGGGTTAATGAGGACCGAGTTCCCTGACCACTGCCATATACCAACGTTTCAGGGTCCCATATGCCCTGTTTTCAAGTTGGGAGAACCCACCTTAAAAATGGGGCACACGGGACCCCAAAACATCAGTCTATGGGATCTATGTAACCTCCTGCATTAAGCTTTTTTACTCGATGATCAGTCTCAGTGCCGTGGTAACAACTACAGCTTATATATATATATATATATATATATATATATATATATATATATATATATATATATATATATTCCATTGACAAAAAACCTTACGGTTTCACATGTCCCATTAAGGCTTCTTACACATGATCTGGCATTTCTGAAACCTGTTGTAACTCTTCCACTCAAACGCCAAAAAGCAATGAAATTCCGATCATTAAGGCTGACGCCTTAATGGACGTGTTCCTTGCGCAATACAGATATGGTACGCCATCACAGCCTGTGGGTAAGTGCAGATTCAGCACTCTCACAGAGTGAGATTGCTGTCACTCACACAATGGTGGAGCTGCTAATTCACAGATTTGTGTGCTCATTGGAATACACACATGCAGTCTATGCAACTGAAGGTCTGAGCAGTTATGTGGCGCACTCATCCTAATAAGTACCTGCAATCATCTAAAACGGTCTAGCCCACTGAGTTACTATAGTGTTCATTCTAGCACCCGCCATCTTTGAAAACTCATGCAGTTCCTCTTCCCTGCCTGGGGTGTAGCTGTCTGCTGTAGTGCTTCTAGTGTGATCTGTATATCAGCACTGCAAACCAGACCTGTGCTAGAAACACTACAGCAGACAGCAACACCCCTGACAGGGTAGAGGAACTGCATGGGTTTTCAAAGATGGCGGGTGCTAGAATAAACACTATTACTAGAACTATCCCACTGAGGGTCCAACATCTTTCACACACACTACATATATCCATTTCATTTAGTATTCACATGCAGTTACCAGAAACATCTTTCATAATTGCAAAAACTATAATACTCCCAACTACTATGCATCTACACTTTCTTCTCCTATACGCCTTCATGCTGCTCTGTCTTCCCTGATACCTACTGCTGTGTGTATTCCCTCATCTGCATCAATGTGTCTTTCCCCATCTGCGCTGCCCTGTTTTTCCACACAGATGCCACCATTTCCTTCTACCTGTGCCACTGGCTTCCCCTCTATTAGTGATACTCTGTCTCCCCCTCCATCCATGCTGCTCTGCCCGCCTCATCCATGACACAGTTTCCTTCCATCTGTACTGCTGTCTCCCCTCTCCATCTGTGCTGCTCTGTTTTCCCTTTATCCCCTTTGATCTGAACCCCCTCCTCCTTCAGTGCTGTCTTTCCTCCAACTGCTCCTCTGTTTCCCAGCCAATCGCATCACTGTCTTACCTTCCCCAATCTGTGCCACTGTTTTCCACCGATCAGCTTCGTTAGTCCCCCATCAGTGCTGCTTAGCCTTCCCACTATCTATGCATTTCTATTCCTCCCCATGCGCACCACACTGCCTCCTCCCCCAATCAACACCACTTTTACCCCATCCTCTCAGCTCTGTTTACTGCTCAGACCTTCAGTTGCATAGACTGCATGTGTGTATTCCAATGAGCACACAAATCTGTGAATTAGCAGCTCCACCATTGTGTGAGTGACAGCAATCTCACTCTGTGAGAGTGCTGAATCTGCACTTACCCACAGGCTGTGATGGCGTACCATATCTGTATTGCGCAAGGAACACGTCCATTAAGGCGTCAGCCTTAATGATCGGAATTTCATTGCTTTTTGGCGTTTGAGTGGAAGAGTTACAACAGGTTTCAGAAATGCCAGATCATGTGTAAGAAGCCTTAATGGGACATGTGAAACCGTAAGGTTTTTTGTCAATGGAATTTCATAGCTTTTTTCAATTTATTTTTATTTATTTTAAATTTCAGTGTAAGAATAAAATTAGATTTTTTAAATGTTTAATGATAACACATCCCTGGCAATGAGCATTACCCGTGGCCTCAAGCATTACCAACCCCTGGCATTGAGTATGACACCCATCCCAATGCATGAAACCTCTGTAAACAGGCAAGACATCCATCCCATAAAACCCCTGGCAATGAGCATGACATCCAGCGTGTAGAAGCTTTACTGTAGGGCTGGGGTGTCAAACTCAAATTCATCGGGGGCCGCATCAGCAGTTTGGTCACCCTCAAAGGGCCGGTTGTATCTGTAGGACTATGTGTCCACTCTTTATTATCATAAATTATTGTCACTGCATTCAATTATTGTATACTCAGCAGTAGCATTTCCCTCCTGCTATTGCTGTGAACTGCAGTGCATTAGGGCACACGCTGCCTGCACAGGGGGGCAGCACTCAGTCTTAGGGCATATGTCCTACTTATTATCATGGGACACAGCAATTAATGATGGGCTGCAATGTGCCAGTGCACACACACACATAGGCAGAGAGTTTGACACTTTCCCGCTCTAATGCGTCCACTCCAGTCTGAGCTGCTCCACCACCAAGGACACAGCTGCGCTCTCACACAGGCGCATTTCCTCCTCCCTCCTGTGAGTAGCGCTCCTCGCACTATCTATCCAGGAGTGGGGGGCAGCGTGCTCCCGGTCACTGTGCAGTGCACACTCAGCATTAATTGACCTGGAGCGCACAGCAGCAGCAGCACCATTCACCACGACGGACCTGCTCTTTCCTCTCTCTGGCTCCTATACAGCAGGTGGGAGCGGAGGAGGGGTTGACGACCGGCGGCACTGCGCTAGAGGGCAGACGTTCTCTGGCTTGTAGGCTGCCGCGCATGCGCTGAAGAGGCGGCTTTCTTGTTTAAAAAAAAAAAGAGAATAAAAGGTGAAGGCTGGCGGCTGCGTGGGCCACATGAAGAGGTTTGGCGGGCCGGATTTGGCCTGTGGGCCTTGTGTTTGACACCCCTGCTGTAGGGCATTGAAGGAGGACAATGTACACACGGGGTACACATAGGGGGAACACAGCTTACACACGAGGGGCACTGGGGGGCACAACGTACACACGGGGGGCACTGGGGGGACAGCGTACACATGGAGGGCACTGGGGGGCAGCGTACTCACGGGGGCACGAAGGGGGACAGCGTACTCACGGGGGGCACTGGGGGGGTGGGGACAGCATACACAAATGGGGGGGCACAGCGTACACACGGGGGCACTACAGCGTACACATGGGTGGGCACAGCGTACACACTGGCGCACAGCAGCATACTCACGGGGGCACTGTGGGGGGACAGCAGCGTACACACGGGGGCACTGTGGGGGGGGACAGCAGCAAACAGCACGGGGGCACTGTGGGGGGGACAGCAGCGTACACACGTAGTTCCCGCTAGGCTTATTTCACGGGGCGCTGCGCCCTGCCCCTTTAATAGCTGCCGATTTCCGCCCCCTGCCCGTTTCTGCCCGCCCTGCATAGTTAATAGCCGCTGCCGCGCTAGAAGTCTCTTCCCGCTGACAGTGTAAGCTGGTAGCGCGGCAGCGTGTGGACTAGCCTATTGGAATGCCTAGGGGGCGTACATTCAATGCTTAGGGCCGGGCCAGCTCAGCTCAAGGGTGCACTCCCTCAGGGCACGGGAGTGCTCACTGCACAGTGCCGCGGTCGCCGCTATTACTAGACTCCTGGCTGCTGCGCGCACACTGCACTCAAGTCAGTGTTAGTGAAAGCTCAGTGTAGTGGGAATGGGCAGAAGACCGCAGGCATTGCAGGGATTGCTGTGCGCCCAGAGCCTCCGCCCACCCACCACTCTCAAAGAAAGTTTTTATCTTAAAAAGTGCGCTCAGCGCACAAAAGCGTCGATCCCCTGGAGCCTGGAGTCCCACAGAAGCCAACCACTTGCTGAACCACCAACAGAGGCCCCTAGTCACCCTGCAACTCAGCATCACATCCCCGGGCAGTACGTGCAGAAGACCCGCGAGTATGTTTCTTTATGAAGCTGCCCCGATGCCAGCACTACGCCGCGCAGAGCAGTGTCTAGCAACCTAGAGGTAGGAACAGTGCAGCTTTGCTCCATATCCTTTCACAAGAGAGCTTTGTGGGGGCACTGCAGTAACTGTGGGAGCATTGCACTCACTGTGGGGGCATTGCGGTCACTGTGGGGGCATTGCGGTCACTGTAGGGGAATTTTGGGCACTGTGGGGCATTGCGGTCACTGTGGGGGCATTGCGGTCACTGTGGGGGCATTGCGGTCACTGTGGGGGCATTGCGGTCACTGTGGGGGCATTTCGGTCACTGTGGGGGCATTGCGGGCACTGTGGGGGCATTGCGGGCACTGTGGGGGCATTGCAGGCACTGTGGGGGCATTGCAGGCACTGTGGGGGCATTGCAGTCACTGTGGGGGCATTGCGGTCAAGACAGCAGAGAGAGAGATAAAGACATCAGAGAGAGATAAAGACAGCAGAGAGAGAGATAAAGACAGCAGAGAGAGATAAAGACAGCAGAGAGAGATAAGGACAGCAGAGAGAGATAAGGACAGCAGAGAGGACAGCAGAGAGAGATAAGGACAGCACTACGCTGCGCAGAGCAGTGTCTAGCAACCTAGAGGTAGGAACAGTGCAGCTTTGCTCCATATCCTTTCACAAGAGAGCTTTGTGGGGGCACTGCAGTAACTGTGGGAGCATTGCACTCACTGTGGGGGCATTGCGGTCACTGTGGGGGCATTGCGGTCACTGTGGGGGCATTGCGGTCACTGTGGGGGCATTGCGGTCACTGTGGGGGCATTGCGGTCACTGTGGGGGCATTGCGGTCACTGTGGGGGCATTGCGGTCACTGTGGGGGCATTGCGGTCACTGTGGGGGCATTGCAGGCACTGTAGGGGCATTGCGGTCAAGACAGCAGAGAGAGAGATAAAGACATCAGAGAGAGATAAAGACAGCAGAGAGAGAGAGAGATAAAGACAGCAGAGAGAGATAAAGACAGCAGAGAGAGATAAAGACAGCAGAGAGAGATAAGGACAGCAGAGAGAGATAAGGACAGCAGAGAGAGATAAGGACAGCAGAGAGGACAGCAGAGAGAGATAAGGATAGCAGAGAGAGAGATAAGGACAGCAGAGAGAGATAAGGACAGCAGAGAGAGAGATAAGGACAGCAGAGAGAGATAAAGACAGCAGAGAGAGAGAGATAAAGACAGCAGAGAGAGAGATAAGGACAGCAGAGAGGACAGCAGAGAGAGAGATAAGGACATCAGAGAGAGATAAGGACAGCAGAGAGAGATAAGGACAGCAGAGAGAGATAAAGACAGCAGACAGAGAGAGACATAAAGACAGCAGAGAGAGATAAAGACAGCAGAGAGAGATAAGGACAGCAGAGAGAGATAAGGACAGCAGAGAGGACAGCAGAGAGAGATAAGGACAGCAGAGAGAGAGATAAACACAGCAGAGAGATAAAGACAGCAGAGAGGACAGCAGAGAGAGAGATAAGGACAGCAGAGAGAGAGAGAAAGATAAGGACAGCAGAGAGAGAGAGAGAGATAAGGACAGCAGAGAGAGAGAGAGAGATAAGGACAGCAGAGAGAGAGAGATAAGGACAGCAGAGAGAGAGAGAGAGAGATAAGGACAGCAGAGAGAGAGAGAGAGAGAGAGAGATAAAGACAGCAGAGAGAGAGAGAGAGATAAAGACAGCAGAGAGAGATAAGGACAGCAGAGAGGACAGCAGAGAGAGATAAGGACAGCAGAGAGAGATAAGGACAGCAGAGAGGACAGCAGAGAGAGAGATAAGGAAAGCAGAGAGGACCGCAGAGAGAGAGATAAGGACAGCAGAGAGGACCGCAGAGAGAGATAAAGACAGCAGAGAGGACAGCAGAGAGAGAGAGAGAGATAAGGACAGCAGAGAGAGAGATAAAGACAGCAGAGAGAGAGATAAAGACAGCAGAGATAGAGATAAAGACAGCAGAGAGAGAGATAAAGACAGCAGAGAGAGATAAAGACAGCAGAGAGAGATAAAGACAGCAGAGAGAGAGATAAAGACAGCAGAGAGAGAGAGATAAAGACAGCAGAGAGAGATAAAGACAGCAGAGAGGACAGCAGAGAGATAAGGACAGCAGAGAGAGATAAGGACAGCAGAGAGTACAGCAGAGAGAGAGATAAGGACAGCAGAGAGAGATAAAGACAGCAGAGAGGACAGCAGAGAGAGAGAGAGATAAGGACAGCAGAGATAGAGATAAGGACAGCAGAGAGAGAGAGAGATAAGGACAGCAGAGAGAGAGTTAAGGACAGCAGAGAGAGAGAGAGAGAGATAAGGACAGCAGAGAGAGAGAGAGAGATAAAGGCAGCAGAGAGAGAGAGATAAAGACAGCAGAGAGAGAGATAAAGAAAGCAGAGAGAGAGAGAGAGAGAGAGAAAGACAGCAGAGAGAGATAAAGACAGCAGAGAGAGATAAAGACAGCAGAGAGAGATAAGGACAGCAGAGAGAGATAAGGACAGCAGAGAGGACAGCAGAGAGAGATAAGGACAGCACTACGCTGCGCAGAGCAGTGTCTAGCAACCTAGAGGTAGGAACAGTGCAGCTTTGCTCCATATCCTTTCACAAGAGAGCTTTGTGGGGGCACTGCAGTAACTGTGGGAGCATTGCACTCACTGTGGGGGCATTGCGGTCACTGTGGGGGCATTGCGGTCACTGTGGGGGAATTTTGGGCACTGTGGGGGAATTTTGGGCACTGTGGTGCATTGCAGTCACTGTGGGGGCATTTCGGTCACTGTGGGGGCATTGCGGGCACTGTGGGGGCATTGCAGGCACTGTGGGGGCATTGCAGGCACTGTGGGGGCATTGCAGTAACTGTAGGGGCATTGCAGTAACTGTGGGGGCATTGCAGTCACTGTGGGGGCATTGCGGTCAAGACAGCAGGGAGAGAGATAAAGACAGCAGAGAGAGATAAAGACAGCAGAGAGAGATAAAGACAGCAGAGAGAGAGATAAAGACAGCAGAGAGAGATAAGGACAGCAGAGAGAGATAAGGACAGCAGAGAGAGATAAGGACAGCAGAGAGGACAGCAGAGAGAGATAAGGACAGCAGAGAGAGATAAGGACAGCAGAGAGAGAGATAAAGACAGCAGAGAGAGAGATAAAGACAGCAGAGAGAGAGAGAGAGAGATAAGGACAGCAGAGAGGACAGCAGAGAGAGAGATAAGGACATCAGAGAGAGACAAGGACAGCAGAGAGAGATAAGGACAGCAGAGAGGGAGAAAAGGACAGCAGAGAGGACAGCAGAGAGAGATAAGGACAGCAGAGAGAGAGAGAGAGAGATAAAGACAGCAGAGAGAGATAAAGACAGCAGACAGAGAGAGAGATAAAGACAGCAGAGAGAGATAAAGACAGCAGAGAGAGATACGGACAGCAGAGAGAGATAAGGACAGCAGAGAGAGATAAGGACAGCAGAGAGAGATAAGGACAGCAGAGAGAGATAAGGACAGCAGAGAGGACAGCAGAGAGAGAGATAAGGACAGCAGAGAGAGATAAACACAGCAGAGAGATAAAGACAGCAGAGAGGACAGCAGAGAGAGAGATAAGGACAGCAGAGAGAGAGAAAGATAAGGACAGCAGAGAGAGAGAGAGAGAGAGAGATAAGGACAGCAGAGAGAGAGAGATAAGGACAGCAGAGAGAGAGATAAAGACAGCAGAGAGAGAGAGATAAAGACAGCAGAGAGAGATAAGGACAGCAGAGAGGACAGCAGAGAGAGATAAGGACAGCAGAGAGAGAGATAAGGACAGCAGAGAGGACAGCAGAGAGAGAGATAAGGAAAGCAGAGAGGACCGCAGAGAGAGAGATAAGGACAGCAGAGAGGACCGCAGAGAGAGATAAAGACAGCAGAGAGGACAGCAGAGAGAGAGAGAGAGATAAGGACAGCAGAGAGAGAGATAAAGACAGCAGAGAGAGAGATAAAGACAGCAGAGAGAGATAAAGACCGCAGAGAGAGATAAAGACAGCAGAGAGAGAGATAAAGACAGCAGAGAGAGAGATAAGGACAGCAGAGAGAGATAGACAGCAGAGAGAGATAAAGACAGCAGAGAGGACAGCAGAGAGATAAGGACAGCAGAGAGATAAGGACAGCAGAGAGAGATAAGGACAGCAGAGAGTACAGCAGAGAGAGAGATAAGGACAGCAGAGAGAGATAAAGACAGCAGAGAGGACAGCAGAGAGAGAGAGATAAGGACAGCAGAGAGACAGAGAGAGAGAGATAAGGACAGCACTACGCTGCGCAGAGCAGTGTCTAGCAACCTAGAGGTAGGAACAGTGCAGCTTTGCTCCATATCCTTTCACAAGAGAGCTTTGTGGGGGCACTGCAGTAACTGTGGGAGCATTGCACTCACTGTGGGGGCATTGCGGTCACTGTGGGGGCATTGCGGTCACTGTGGGGGAATTTTGGGCACTGTGGGGGAATTTTGGGCACTGTGGGGCATTGCAGTCACTGTGGGGGCATTTCGGTCACTGTGGGGGCATTGCGGGCACTGTGGGGGCATTGCAGGCACTGTGGGGGCATTGCAGGCACTGTGGGGGCATTGCAGGCACTGTGGGGGCATTGCAGTAACTGTGGGGGCATTGCAGTCACTGTGGGGGCATTGCGGTCAAGACAGCAGAGAGAGAGATAAAGACATCAGAGAGAGATAAAGACAGCAGAGAGAGATAAAGACAGCAGAGAGAGAGATAAAGACAGCAGAGAGAGAGATAAAGACAGCAGAGAGAGATAAGGACAGCAGAGAGAGATAAGGACAGCAGAGAGAGATAAGGACAGCAGAGAGAGATAAGGACAGCAGAGAGAGAGAGATAAAGACAGCAGAGAGAGATAAGGACAGCAGAGAGGACAGCAGAGAGAGATAAGGACCGCAGAGAGAGAGATAAGGACAGCAGAGAGGACAGCAGAGAGAGAGATAAGGAAAGCAGAGAGGACCGCAGAGAGAGAGATAAGGACAGCAGAGAGGACCGCAGAAAGAGATAAAGACAGCAGAGAGGACAGCAGAGAGAGAGAGAGAGAGAGATAAGGACAGCAGAGAGAGAGATAAAGACAGCAGAGAGAGAGAGATAAAGACAGCAGAGAGAGATAAAGACAGCAGAGAGAGAGATAAAGACAGAAGAGAGAGATAAAGACAGCAGAGAGAGAGATAAGGACAGCAGAGAGAGATAGACAGCAGAGAGAGATAAAGACAGCAGAGAGGACAGCAGAGAGATAAGGAAAGCAGAGAGAGATAAGGACAGCAGAGAGTACAGCAGAGAGAGAGATAAGGACAGCAGAGAGAGATAAAGACAGCAGAGAGGACAGCAGAGAGAGAGAGATAAGGACAGCAGAGAGAGAGAGAGAGAGATAAGGACAGCACTACGCTGCGCAGAGCAGTGTCTAGCAACCTAGAGGTAGGAACAGTGCAGCTTTGCTCCATATCCTTTCACAAGAGAGCTTTGTGGGGGCACTGCAGTAACTGTGGGAGCATTGCACTCACTGTGGGGGCATTGCGGTCACTGTGGGGGCATTGCGGTCACTGTGGGGGCATTGCGGTCACTGTGGGGGAATTTTGGGCACTGTGGGGCATTGCGGTCACTGTGGGGGCATTTCGGTCACTGTGGGGGCATTTCGGTCACTGTGGGGGCATTTCGGTCACTGTGGGGGCATTGCGGGCACTGTGGGGGCATTGCAGGCACTGTGGGGGCATTGCAGGCACTGTGGGGGCATTGCAGTAACTGTGGGGGCATTGCAGTCACTGTGGGGGCATTGCGGTCAAGACAGCAGAGAGAGAGATAAAGACATCAGAGAGAGATAAAGACATCAGAGAGAGATAAAGACAGCAGAGAGAGAGATAAAGACAGCAGAGAGAGATAAGGACAGCAGAGAGAGATAAGGACAGCAGAGAGAGATAAGGACAGCAGAGAGAGAGATAAAGACAGCAGAGAGAGATAAGGACAGCAGAGAGAGATAAGGACAGCAGAGAGGACAGCAGAGAGAGATAAGGACAGCAGAGAGAGAGATAAGGACAGCAGAGAGGACAGCAGAGAGAGAGATAAGGAAAGCAGAGAGGACCGCAGAGAGAGAGATAAGGACAGCAGAGAGGACCGCAGAGAGAGATAAAGACAGCAGAGAGGACAGCAGAGAGAGAGAGAGAGAGAGAGAGAGAGATAAGGACAGCAGAGAGAGAGATAAAGACAGCAGAGAGAGAGAGAGATAAAGACAGCAGAGAGAGATAAAGACAGCAGAGAGAGAGATAAAGACAGCAGAGAGAGAGATAAAGACAGCAGAGAGAGAGATAAAGACAGCAGAGAGAGAGATAAGGACAGCAGAGAGAGATAGACAGCAGAGAGAGATAAAGACAGCAGAGAGGACAGCAGAGAGATAAGGACAGCAGAGAGAGATAAGGACAGCAGAGAGTACAGCAGAGAGAGAGATAAGGACAGCAGAGAGAGATAAAGACAGCAGAGAGGACAGCAGAGAGAGAGAGATAAGGACAGCAGAGAGAGAGAGAGAGAGAGAGAGAGATAAGGACAGCACTACGCTGCGCAGAGCAGTGTCTAGCAACCTAGAGGTAGGAACAGTGCAGCTTTGCTCCATATCCTTTCACAAGAGAGCTTTGTGGGGGCACTGCAGTAACTGTGGGAGCATTGCACTCACTGTGGGGGCATTGCGGTCATTGTGGGGGCATTGCGGTCACTGTGGGGGAATTTTGGGCACTGTGGGGGAATTTTGGGCACTGTGGGGCATTGCAGTCACTGTGGGGGCATTGCGGGCACTGTGGGGGCATTGCAGGCACTGTGGGGGCATTGCAGGCACTGTGGGGGCATTGCAGGCACTGTGGGGGCATTGCAGGCACTGTGGGGGCATTGCAGGCACTGTGGGGGCATTGCGGTCAAGACAGCAGAGAGAGAGATAAAGACATCAGAGAGAGATAAAGACAGCAGAGAGATATAAAGACAGCAGAGAGAGAGATAAAGACAGCAGAGAGAGATAAGGACAGCAGAGAGAGATAAGGACAGCAGAGAGAGATAAGGACAGCAGAGAGAGATAAGGACAGCAGAGAGAGATAAGGACAGCAGAGAGGACAGCAGAGAGAGATAAGGACAGCAGAGAGAGATAAGGACAGCAGAGAGAGATAAGGACAGCAGAGAGAGATAAAGACAGCAGAGAGAGAGAGAGATAAAGACAGCAGAGAGAGAGAGATAAGGACAGCAGAGAGGACAGCAGAGAGAGAGATAAGGACATCAGAGAGAGATAAGGACAGCAGAGAGAGATAAGGACAGCAGAGAGGGAGATAAGGACAGCAGAGAGGACAGCAGAGAGAGATAAGGACAGCAGAGAGAGAGAGAGAGAGAGAGATAAAGACAGCAGAGAGAGATAAAGACAGCAGACAGAGAGAGATAAAGACAGCAGAGAGAGATACGGACAGCAGAGAGAGATACGGACAGCAGAGAGATAAGGACAGCAGAGAGATAAGGACAGCAGAGAGAGAGATAAGGACAGCAGAGAGATAAACACAGCAGAGAGATAAAGACAGCAGAGAGGACAGCAGAGAGAGAGATAAGGACAGCAGAGAGAGAGAAAGATAAGGACAGCAGAGAGAGAGAGAGATAAGGACAGCAGAGAGAGAGAGAGAGAGATAAGGACAGCAGAGAGAGAGATAAAGACAGCAGAGAGAGAGAGATAAAGACAGCAGAGAGAGATAAGGACAGCAGAGAGGACAGCAGAGAGAGATAAGGACAGCAGAGAGAGAGATAAGGACAGCAGAGAGGACAGCAGAGAGAGATAAGGAAAGCAGAGAGGACCGCAGAGAGAGAGATAAGGACAGCAGAGAGGACCGCAGAGAGAGATAAAGACAGCAGAGAGGACAGCAGAGAGAGAGAGAGAGAGATAAGGACAGCAGAGAGAGAGATAAAGACAGCAGAGAGAGAGATAAAGACAGCAGAGAGAGAGAGATAAAGACAGCAGAGAGAGATAAAGACAGCAGAGAGAGAGATAAAGACAGCAGAGAGAGAGATAAAGACAGCAGAGAGAGAGATAAGGACAGCAGAGAGAGATAGACAGCAGAGAGAGATAAAGACAGCAGAGAGGACAGCAGAGAGATAAGGACAGCAGAGAGAGATAAGGACAGCAGAGAGTACAGCAGAGAGAGAGATAAGGACAGCAGAGAGAGATAAAGACAGCAGAGAGGACAGCAGAGAGAGAGAGATAAGGACAGCAGAGAGAGAGAGAGAGAGATAAGGACAGCAGAGAGAGATAAGGACAGCAGAGAGAGAGAGAGAGATAAAGACAGCAGAGAGAGAGAGATAAAGACAGCAGAGAGAGAGATAAAGACAGCAGAGAGAGAGATAAAGATAGCAGAGGAAGATAAGGACAGCAGAGAGGACAGCAGAGAGAGATAAGGACAGCAGAGAGGACAGCAGAGAGAGAGATAAGGACAGCAGAGAGAGATAAGGACAGCAGAGAGAGAGATAAGGACAGCAGAGAGGACAGCAGAGAGAGAGATAAGGACAGCAGAGGACCGCAGAGAGAGATAAGGACAGCAGAGAGGACCACAGAGAGAGATAAAGACAGCAGAGAGAGATAAAGACAGCAGAGAGAGATAAAGACAGCAGAGATAGATAAAGACAGCAGAGAGAGAGAGAGAGAGATAAAGACAGCAGAGAGGACAGCAGAGAGAGAAAGAGATAAGGACAGCAGAGAGAGAGAGAGAGATAAGGACAGCAGAGAGGCAGAGAGATAAGGACAGCAGAGAGAGAGAGAGATAAAGACAGCAGAGAGAGAGAGATAAAGACAGCAGAGAGAGAGATAAGGACAGCAGAGAGAGAGATAAAGACAGCAGAGAGAGATAAAGACAGCAGAGAGAGATAAAGACAGCAGAGAGAGAGAGATAAGGACAGCAGAGAGAGATAAAGACAGCAGAGAGAGAGATAAGGACAGCAGAGAGAGAGAGAGAGATAAGGACAGCAGAGAGAGAGAGAGAGAGATAAGGACAGCAGAGAGAGAGAGAGATAAAGACAGCAGAGAGAGAGATAAAGACAGCAGAGAGAGAGATAAAGACAGCAGAGAGAGAGATAAAGACAGCAGAGAGAGATAAAGACAGCAGAGAGAGAGATAAGGACAGCAGAGAGAGAGATAAGGACAGCAGATAGAGATAAAGACAGCAGAGAGATAGACAGCAGGGAGAGAGAGATAAAGACAGCAGAGAGAGATAAAGACATCAGAGAGAGATAAGGACAGCAGAGAGAGATAAGGACAGCAGAGAGAGATAAGGACAGCAGATAGAGATAAAGACAGCAGTGAGAGAGAGATAAGGACAGCAGTGAGACAGAGAGAGATAAGGACAGCAGAGAGAGATAAGGACAGCAGATAGAGATAAAGACAGCAGTGAGAGAGAGATAAGGACAGCAGTGAGAGAGAGATAAGGACAGCAGAGAGAGATAAGGACAGCAGTGAGAGAGATAAGGACAGCAGAGAGAGAGATAAGGACAGCAGAGAGAGAGAGATAAGGACAACAGAGAGAGAGATAAGGACAGCAGAGAGAGAGAGATAAGGACAGCAGAGAGAGAGATAAGGACAGCAGAGAGAGAGAGATAAGGACAGCAGAGAGAGAGATAAGGACAGCAGAGAGAGATAAGGACAGCAGAGAGAGAGATAAGGACAGCAGAGAGAGAGATAAAGACAGCAGAGAGAGATAAAGACAGCAGAGAGAGAGATAAAGACAGTAGAGAGTGAGAGATAAGGACAGCAGAGAGAGAGAGATAAAGACAGCAGAGAGAGAGATAAAGACAGCAGAGAATGAGTAGCAATCACTTTCATTATTTAAGATAAGCAGTGTACCTTGGAGACAGCGTCGGGTTCCATGGAGGCAGCGTTCATGGTCTCGTGGAGGCTGCAGTGCATCACATTAGGGAGTGCAGGGCAGCAGGCGACGGTGGGTCGTGTAGACGGTGGAGGCATCAGCGCTCTGCCTGCGGCCTGTTTCATTCATCGCGCCGGGGCAGTCACTAGAGCGTGACATCAATCAAGCCCCGGCAGCGGCATTAAAGAGTGGACGGGGAGGGTCCGCAAAGGGCTAATTGCCGGGGGAAGGGGGGTTGGTGAGAGGTCGGGTAGGCGGCGCATTGTGAACCGAGAGATGCGTCGCAGCCTACGGGGCGGGCAGCGGCAGGCATTTACATGCTGGTCGCCGGCGCCCACTCAGACTGCGCTGCCAGCCCATCTACCCGCCGCGCGTCAGATGCAAGGGGGCCGCAGAAACAGTCCGGAGCTTATGCTCACAGGGGAGAGACAGAGCGGGACACAGGCAGCGATGCCTGTGTCCCGCTCTGTCTCTCCCCTGGGAGCATAAGCTCCGGACTGTCTCTGCGGCCCCCCTTGCATCCAGTGCCTTGGTCATGTCACTCCCCTCTGTACCCACTCAGGGTGGCTGTTACCCTCACCCCCGCCGGTGCCTAATCTCATTCTGGCTGTTATTCTGTCACCCTCCTCCAGCTGCAAGCCTCAGACGTTTTGGGCACTGCCGCTGTGCAAGATAAGATCTTGCACCAGCACCATATGTCGGGGCTTCACAAACTGAAACCACCACTGCTGCTGAGCTGTTCCCGATGCCCTAGGCAATTGCCTAGGGTCGGCTCTGGCTGCCGCCCATTATAGGTGCCGCACCTAAGCCCGTACACTTCCCCACAAAAAGCACTTTCATATTTGAATTTCCCGGCAGTGCTGGCAGTGCAGTGAATAAATTAGCTGACGTCACTCAGCTTACACCCGTACCTCCGGCACAGAAGTACCTTACTAAACTCAGTCACTAAAACAGTGTCAGTGCAAATAATCACACAGCGCCCCCCACCCCTCCATCCCCACCCCCATGTATAACATAAACACCACTAATTACACTTACACAAAATAATTTCAGTTTGCGAGCAGGAGTCGGCCATCTTGGTACACCAGAGAGAAGCCACTCTGTGTACTCCCCCAGCTGATAACTACTGCGGCTGCGCAACAAGTTGATAACTCCTATCTCTATAATGGGGGACGTTTCACTAAATTATAAAAAAACTGTACCTATCTGAAAATCCTCAACCCCAAAAGGCACTCCACTGGGACAATATCTACCTAATAAAACAAACCCCAAGTCTCAATTGTTCCTCTACCCTGAGTTATGCCTTCCCAAAAAAAACCTCATAGACTAACATGGGTGACAAAGTGTCATTTCGCGAGTGTCAGGAAAAAACTGGCAGTTGGAAGTTTAGATCGCTCCCAATTGGCCATTTTTAAATATTTCGCCCTGAAATTTGGCACGCAGCACCGGTTGACGATTCTACGCGTACATGCCAAATTTCAGCTCAGTACGCCCAGTCACTTTTGAGGTGCAGTCCCTCAAACACCATGCCCCCATCCGAAAAGTTCCCTATGGGAAAAATCCGTTTGTTGGATTCAGCCTTAATATAAGGGCACTACCGTGCCCTTATAATATATATATTGTAGAATAATTCGCGACACTCCAAGGGACTTTGATAATAATTATAATTGAAGAAATGAATGTAATAAATTTACATCATACAGGTCAACGCATACATCATACAGGTCAACGCATATTTCAACACTCTCCGGTGTTTTTGTCAAGACTGCATAACCTGACTAAGACTAGTGTCGCGAATTATTCTACAATATCTGCATCTACATCGAAGGCACCCAGGGCAGTTGCACCAAGAGGAGAGTGCCGGCTCTTATCCCAGAACTTTATATATATATATATATATATATAGGGGAGGGAGGATCGGCACTCCAGCAAAGAACCAGTCCATATATAAATCAAGTGCCCGGGTGCCTATGAGGGGCATAGACTGCCAGTTACAGGAAGGTGAGGACAGAGGCACTCCAGGGTCTTATTAATAAATGAGGCAGACACAGGGGTCCGTGCGACGTTTCGGTCTTTAATGACCTTTTTCAAGCTCAAAAAGGTCATTAAAGACCGAAACGTCGCACGGACCCCTGTGTCTGCCTCATTTATTAATAAGACCCTGGAGTGCCTCTGTTCTCACCTTGAGATATATATATATATATATATATATATATAAACAATGAAGTAGAACGTCACTCCGGGGCTTGCAGATAACAAAAGTTTTAATTCAGCGTTATGTCAACGCGTTTCGGGTATAACCCGTCGTCAGGACATTAACAAGTGAAATGAAAACAGTGCATTAAGTACATACCAGCATGTGGGTGTTCCCCCTCCGTCCGGCGGTCCTCCATTCCGGTCATCGCTCTAACTTCCGGATTGTAGCCCGGAAGTGACGCTACTCCGGCGGTGGAACGCATACCAGCGGCCGGGGGGACACTGTAATACAAACAAATCAAACTTTATTGGTGCTTAACAGTATCATACAGCGCTTATCTAATAGCTGTGGAAGACAGCATTAACACTGTACCGTGTACGTGTGTGTAACCTAAAACACAATAAAGGGACCTTGTGTTAGCATAAATTTATAAACCAACTTAGCTAATGGTCATTCGTGCACTTATTAGTTATTAAGACTCAGTGAATATATAAGCCTCTGTGCTCTACCTCGTTATACTAGTGAGTAAGTATATGCACAGTGGGAGAATAGTGTTTTCCTATGAATGACCAAGATATTATTAAACTGGGCTATAAGATAGTGAATATAATATAGAATGAAAAAAGTAAGACAGGTAATAGAATATACAGGAAAAATAATAAAAAGTGAAAAAGTATATAAAGAGGCCATCTTAGACACCTATATCATAGGGTGAGATTAGATAGTAACCAGTATCGGTGGGACTAGGTCCTACCCGTCCCTGATTTAGTGGGATACATAGAGTGTAGAGTGCCTATGAGAGACAAAACGAATATATAGATATACCTAGTAGAGAAAACCAAAAGTGTGACATATCAGTGCATGTAAAAAATGGAAACGCTGGATATTAAGCAACAGACAACCAGAATTATATTGGAGAGTAACAATTAATTTATAAGAAACAGCTATAATTGATGGCTTCGTTCAAGCCCATGGGGTTGATGGTTTGCAATTTGAAAATCCATTCACACTCACGTCTTAGTAACAATTTGTCCCTATCCCCCCCTCTCACTAAAGGTGGGATGTGGTCTATCATGCTGTATTTAAGACCTGCCAAACTGTGACGTGCATGTGCGAAGTGGCGGGCCACCGCCTGTTCGCTGTTCCCTGTCAAAAGGGCAGCTTTAATGGCCGCCCTATGTTGGGCCATCCTCTCTTTAAATTGTCTTGCTGTCTTGCCCACGTAGTTTAACCCACATGGACAAGACAGCAAGTAAACAACATAGCGTGAGCTGCATGTCAGCGGGAATTTGATTTTAAAGATGGTGCCCTCATGCGGATGTGTGAATTGATCCCCTGTGGTTAAATATCCACAGGTGGCACATCCCGTGCACCTGTAGCACCCCAGTTTTCTAGTTAGAAAATGCTCTGTTTGTTTATTGGGTTTACCACTAATATCCATCTTTACTACCAGGTCCCGGATGTTTGGGCCCCTTTTATAACTCGGCATGAGTTTAGAGAGATGTAAACTTTTAAGTTCGGGGTCTGTATTAATAATGGGCCATAGGGATTTAACCCTATTGACCAGCTCGGGAGTTTGTGTGGAATATTGGGTAACCCACGTAGTGGTTTTGATGTTCTTCGAATTGGGCATTCTATTTTGCAATAGTTCTTGCCGGGATTTGTTGCATGCTTTAGCTCTGGCCTGTTCAAGTTCTTTTTTCGGGTACCCTCTCTGTTCAAATCTAGTGATCATCTCTAACAGTTGTTTATTGCGAGTGTCGATGTTGTTATTAATTCGGCAAACTCGCAGGAACTGGGAGTAGGGAAGCCCAGCTTTAGTATGGATGGGATGGAAGCTATTATAATGCAGTACATTATTTCTGTCAGTGGGTTTGGCATATAGCTGGGTAGAGATTTTATTTTGTTCGATCCGTATTTGTACATCAAGAAAATTGATAACCTTAGTGTCCAATATGTAAGTCAACTTCACTGGACTCGATGATGCATTGTGTGCGTCAAGCAGATCAACGAGGGTCTCCCTCGTGCCGGACCAGAATATTAGTATGTCATCGATGTATCGGAGATAAAGATCGATACATCGATGAATCTCCGGGTCCGCAAAAAAGATTTGCTTTTCAACCTGATACATGTACGAGTTGGCATAGACCGGAGCTGCCGCAGAGCCCATAGCACAACCTTTGCTTTGGTTATAATATTTTTTATCATGCATGAAGTAGTTATGGGTCAGTGTATACCTTAGGATATCAATAAAAAAATCAATATCAGGACCCTTGTAATAGATGTTGTCTGTAATCAAGCATCTGACCGCCTCTAAACCCGCTTGATGCGGGATGCATGTGTATAAACTATTAACATCAATGCATGCCATTATGAGGCCCTCTTTCACCTGTGCAAAGGTCTCAAGTTTCTGCAACAGGTTAGTTGTGTCCTTAAGGTATGTCTCTGTATTTTGTATACATGCCTGTAGATGGAAGTCTATCATGACTGCCAAAGGCTCGCACAGAGACCCCCTGGCCGAGATGATAGGTCTACCAGGAGGCCTCTGTGCGTCCTTATGAATCTTCGGCAATGTATAAAATAATGGGACTTGGGGAGTCGTCTTAAGTAGACGAGTCTTCGTATCCTTGGTGATGACCTGAGTGTCCACAGCATTCTTGAGGATGATATTGAGTTCCTCCAAATATTGCGAAGTGGGATCTCTCGGGAGAGACAGATAGGTGCTAGTATCCGATAATTGTCTATCGCATTCAGCTCGATAATCTGCAATATCCTGGATGACGATAGATCCCCCCTTATCTGCTCCCCTTATAGTGATGTCATCTCTGGCCCCAAGTTGTTTCAAAGCCAGCCTTTCTCTGTTAGTAAGGTTGGAGTAAGTCCTTCTTTCGGTCTTAATGCCTGGGTTGTCCATCATCCGAGAAAAAGACTTGATAGAGGAGTTAAAGGTCTGTGGATCAAAAGTACTAGTTGTTTTTATCTTTTCTGGCAACATGGCCGGAATAGTGGGTGTGATAGTGATCTTCGGTGGTTGTTTATCAAAAAACTCGCGTAAGCGCAGTTTCCTTTGAAACTTGTAATTATCAACCTTTTGTTTAAAGGGGTCATGTTTAGTGGTGGGCGTGAAACTCAACCCTTTACTGAGGACCATGATTTCTGTCTCAGTGAGGGGGGTCTGGGAGAGGTTGAAAATGGGGCTTAGCGTCCCCTCTGGGACCTGTAACGATTGCCCCCTCTTGTTTTGGCCCCCACGTCTGGTCCTTTTGGGGTGCCTCTTCCGCTCGGATTGGGAATCTGTACCCTCGAGCGGGTATCCACGCCTAAAGGGAGGACTGGTCTTCTATTCCTCCTTTTAACCACTATCGGATTTTCGCCGTCACTTGCTGAGGTGCTAGTGTGTCCATCATCTGGGATCTCCTGGCGTCTGTCCCTTCGGTGTTTAGATCCACCAACGTTAGGTTTATTGGTGCCAGCTTGCAGCCACTTATAGACTCTGTGCTGGGAGTAGTCTTGTTGCACCTTGACAAATTTTTCTTTCTTGAACTTCAGGATCTCCCTTCTGTGGGCTTCCACGTCATTGGACAGTTTGGCAAGCCATTCTTTACTGGCATCCTCCTTTAAAGTGACTGTGTGCTCTTGTTCGATGTTAGTGATTTTCTCCCTGATTTCATTGAGTTCCCTTGTGGACTCCTCAATAACTAAGAGTATTAAGTCCATAGAACATTTATTGAGGATACTTATCCAGCGGGAACAAAAAGCCGGGTTAAACCGCCCTATTGTAGGGCTATTGGTAACCCTGAAACCTCGGGGGATTAATTTTTTGCGAAAATAATCAGACAGTGTGATGCCATGCATGAGAAAATCGACCTCCTTCTTTTTCAGCCTGAACAGTTCAGTATATAGGTCCTCGGCTGGGGTCTGTGTCGTCATGTCGAATGCAGATTCTGTGTAGATGATGTTAGTGGCATCACTGTCCGAGTAACTGAAGACATCATTGTTGTCACTTAGAATAAGTTGTAGTGGTTCTTCTCCCACACTAGTTGCCATGTTGCAATAATAAAGTGCGTTTGCTGTGCAAAAAACTTGAAAAGTGCAAAAGTGCAATATATATAAAAGTCTTGTGCAAAATGAGGCTGATGGCTAAAAATTCTCCTGTGCAGATGGAGAAAAGTGCACGTGCAAAGTGCTGGGTGCTAATCACAAGGGAACGGTCGCAGTGTGGACAAGGGTGTCCTGTGGCGAAATCCGTTCACAATGAGGAATAATCCTGTATGCTGGATGCAAAGTGTAATCAAATCCTGTTATTTGGGTGCCTTGGCTGGGAATCCGGTGTCCAGGATGTGGGCGCTCCGGTTACCAATATGCAGCAGTTGTGTAGCCCGGCACTCATGCCAACAGGAGAGGTGGCGATGTTAACTTGCCCGGGTGCCCGCACAGAGAAACATGGGAATCTCAGATATAAACAATGAAGTAGAACGTCACTCCGGGGCTTGCAGATAACAAAAGTTTTAATTCAGCGTTATGTCAACGCGTTTCGGGTATAACCCGTCGTCAGGACATTAACAAGTGAAATGAAAACAGTGCATTAAGTACATACCAGCATGTGGGTGTTCCCCCTCCGTCCGGCGGTCCTCCATTCCGGTCATCGCTCTAACTTCCGGATTGTAGCCCGGAAGTGACGCTACTCCGGCGGTGGAACGCATACCAGCGGCCGGGGGGACACTGTAATACAAACAAATCAAACTTTATTGGTGCTTAACAGTATCATACAGCGCTTATCTAATAGCTGTGGAAGACAGCATTAACACTGTACCGTGTACGTGTGTGTAACCTAAAACACAATAAAGGGACCTTGTGTTAGCATAAATTTATAAACCAACTTAGCTAATGGTCATTCGTGCACTTATTAGTTATTAAGACTCAGTGAATATATAAGCCTCTGTGCTCTACCTCGTTATACTAGTGAGTAAGTATATGCACAGTGGGAGAATAGTGTTTTCCTATGAATGACCAAGATATTATTAAACTGGGCTATAAGATAGTGAATATAATATAGAATGAAAAAAGTAAGACAGGTAATAGAATATACAGGAAAATTAGGATACAAAATACAGGATTTTTCATTCTATATTATATTCACTATCTTATAGCCCAGTTTAATAATATCTTGGTCATTCATAGGAAAACACTATTCTCCCACTGTGCATATACTTACTCACTAGTATAACGAGGTAGAGCACAGAGGCTTATATATTCACTGAGTCTTAATAACTAATAAGTGCACGAATGACCATTAGCTAAGTTGGTTTATAAATTTATGCTAACACAAGGTCCCTTTATTGTGTTTTAGGTTACACACACGTACACGGTACAGTGTTAATGCTGTCTTCCACAGCTATTAGATAAGCGCTGTATGATACTGTTAAGCACCAATAAAGTTTGATTTGTTTGTATTACAGTGTTCCCCCGGCCGCTGGTATGCGTTCCACCGCCGGAGTAGCGTCACTTCCGGGCTACAATCCGGAAGTTAGAGCGATGACCGGAATGGAGGACCGCCGGACGGAGGGGGAACACCCACATGCTGGTATGTACTTAATGCACTGTTTTCATTTCACTTGTTAATGTCCTGACGACGGGTTATACCCGAAACGCGTTGACATAACGCTGAATTAAAACTTTTGTTATCTGCAAGCCCCGGAGTGACGTTCTACTTCATTGTTTATATCTGAGATTCCCATGTTTCTCTGTGCGGGCACCCGGGCAAGTTAACATCGCCACCTCTCCTGTTGGCATGAGTGCCGGGCTACACAACTGCTGCATATTGGTAACCGGAGCGCCCACATCCTGGACACCGGATTCCCAGCCAAGGCACCCAAATAACAGGATTTGATTACACTTTGCATCCAGCATACAGGATTATTCCTCATTGTGAACGGATTTCGCCACAGGACACCCTTGTCCACACTGCGACCGTTCCCTTGTGATTAGCACCCAGCACTTTGCACGTGCACTTTTCTCCATCTGCACAGGAGAATTTTTAGCCATCAGCCTCATTTTGCACAAGACTTTTATATATATTGCACTTTTGCACTTTTCAAGTTTTTTGCACAGCAAACGCACTTTATTATTGCAACATGGCAACTAGTGTGGGAGAAGAACCACTACAACTTATTCTAAGTGACAACAATGATGTCTTCAGTTACTCGGACAGTGATGCCACTAACATCATCTACACAGAATCTGCATTCGACATGACGACACAGACCCCAGCCGAGGACCTATATACTGAACTGTTCAGGCTGAAAAAGAAGGAGGTCAATTTTCTCATGCATGGCATCACACTGTCTGATTATTTTCGCAAAAAATTAATCCCCCGAGGTTTCAGGGTTACCAATAGCCCTACAATAGGGCGGTTTAACCCGGCTTTTTGTTCCCGCTGGATAAGTATCCTCAATAAATGTTCTATGGACTTAATACTCTTAGTTATTGAGGAGTCCACAAGGGAACTCAATGAAATCAGGGAGAAAATCACTAACATCGAACAAGAGCACACAGTCACTTTAAAGGAGGATGCCAGTAAAGAATGGCTTGCCAAACTGTCCAATGACGTGGAAGCCCACAGAAGGGAGATCCTGAAGTTCAAGAAAGAAAAATTTGTCAAGGTGCAACAAGACTACTCCCAGCACAGAGTCTATAAGTGGCTGCAAGCTGGCACCAATAAACCTAACGTTGGTGGATCTAAACACCGAAGGGACAGACGCCAGGAGATCCCAGATGATGGACACACTAGCACCTCAGCAAGTGACGGCGAAAATCCGATAGTGGTTAAAAGGAGGAATAGAAGACCAGTCCTCCCTTTAGGCGTGGATACCCGCTCGAGGGTACAGATTCCCAATCCGAGCGGAAGAGGCACCCCAAAAGGACCAGACGTGGGGGCCAAAACAAGAGGGGGCAATCGTTACAGGTCCCAGAGGGGACGCTAAGCCCCATTTTCAACCTCTCCCAGACCCCCCTCACTGAGACAGAAATCATGGTCCTCAGTAAAGGGTTGAGTTTCACGCCCACCACTAAACATGACCCCTTTAAACAAAAGGTTGATAATTACAAGTTTCAAAGGAAACTGCGCTTACGCGAGTTTTTTGATAAACAACCACCGAAGATCACTATCACACCCACTATTCCGGCCATGTTGCCAGAAAAGATAAAAACAACTAGTACTTTTGATCCACAGACCTTTAACTCCTCTATCAAGTCTTTTTCTCGGATGATGGACAACCCAGGCATTAAGACCGAAAGAAGGACTTACTCCAACCTTACTAACAGAGAAAGGCTGGCTTTGAAACAACTTGGGGCCAGAGATGACATCACTATAAGGGGAGCAGATAAGGGGGGATCTATCGTCATCCAGGATATTGCAGATTATCGAGCTGAATGCGATAGACAATTATCGGATACTAGCACCTATCTGTCTCTCCCGAGAGATCCCACTTCGCAATATTTGGAGGAACTCAATATCATCCTCAAGAATGCTGTGGACACTCAGGTCATCACCAAGGATACGAAGACTCGTCTACTTAAGACGACTCCCCAAGTCCCATTATTTTATACATTGCCGAAGATTCATAAGGACGCACAGAGGCCTCCTGGTAGACCTATCATCTCGGCCAGGGGGTCTCTGTGCGAGCCTTTGGCAGTCATGATAGACTTCCATCTACAGGCATGTATACAAAATACAAAGACATACCTTAAGGACACAACTAACCTGTTGCAGAAACTTGAGACCTTTGCACAGGTGAAAGAGGGCCTCATAATGGCATGCATTGATGTTAATAGTTTATACACATGCATCCCGCATCAAGCGGGTTTAGAGGCGGTCAGATGCTTGATTACAGACAACATCTATTACAAGGGTCCTGATATTGATTTTTTTATTGATATCCTAAGGTATACACTGACCCATAACTACTTCATGCATGATAAAAAATATTATAACCAAAGCAAAGGTTGTGCTATGGGCTCTGCGGCAGCTCCGGTCTATGCCAACTCGTACATGTATCAGGTTGAAAAGCAAATCTTTTTTGCGGACCCGGAGATTCATCGATGTATCGATCTTTATCTCCGATACATCGATGACATACTAATATTCTGGTCCGGCACGAGGGAGACCCTCGTTGATCTGCTTGACGCACACAATGCATCATCCAGTCCAGTGAAGTTGACTTACATATTGGACACTAAGGTTATCAATTTTCTTGATGTACAAATACGGATCGAACAAAATAAAATCTCTACCCAGCTATATGCCAAACCCACTGACAGAAATAATGTACTGCATTATAATAGCTTCCATCCCATCCATACTAAAGCTGGGCTTCCCTACTCCCAGTTCCTGCGAGTTTGCCGAATTAATAACAACATCGACACTCGCAATAAACAACTGTTAGAGATGATCACTAGATTTGAACAGAGAGGGTACCCGAAAAAAGAACTTGAACAGGCCAGAGCTAAAGCATGCAACAAATCCCGGCAAGAACTATTGCAAAATAGAATGCCCAATTCGAAGAACATCAAAACCACTACGTGGGTTACCCAATATTCCACACAAACTCCCGAGCTGGTCAATAGGGTTAAATCCCTATGGCCCATTATTAATACAGACCCCGAACTTAAAAGTTTACATCTCTCTAAACTCATGCCGAGTTATAAAAGGGGCCCAAACATCCGGGACCTGGTAGTAAAGATGGATATTAGTGGTAAACCCAATAAACAAACAGAGCATTTTCTAACTAGAAAACCGGGGTGCTACAGGTGCACGGGATGTGCCACCTGTGGATATTTAACCACAGGGGATCAATTCACACATCCGCATGAGGGCACCATCTTTAAAATCAAATTCCCGCTGACATGCAGCTCACGCTATGTTGTTTACTTGCTGTCTTGTCCATGTGGGTTAAACTACGTGGGCAAGACAGCAAGACAATTTAAAGAGAGGATGGCCCAACATAGGGCGGCCATTAAAGCTGCCCTTTTGACAGGGAACAGCGAACAGGCGGTGGCCCGCCACTTCGCACATGCACGTCACAGTTTGGCAGGTCTTAAATACAGCATGATAGACCACATCCCACCTTTAGTGAGAGGGGGGGATAGGGACAAATTGTTACTAAGACGTGAGTGTGAATGGATTTTCAAATTGCAAACCATCAACCCCATGGGCTTGAACGAAGCCATCAATTATAGCTGTTTCTTATAAATTAATTGTTACTCTCCAATATAATTCTGGTTGTCTGTTGCTTAATATCCAGCGTTTCCATTTTTTACATGCACTGATATGTCACACTTTTGGTTTTCTCTACTAGGTATATCTATATATTCGTTTTGTCTCTCATAGGCACTCTACACTCTATGTATCCCACTAAATCAGGGACGGGTAGGACCTAGTCCCACCGATACTGGTTACTATCTAATCTCACCCTATGATATAGGTGTCTAAGATGGCCTCTTTATATACTTTTTCACTTTTTATTATTTTTCCTGTATATTCTATTACCTGTCTTACTTTTTTCATTCTATATTATATTCACTATCTTATAGCCCAGTTTAATAATATCTTGGTCATTCATAGGAAAACACTATTCTCCCACTGTGCATATACTTACTCACTAGTATAACGAGGTAGAGCACAGAGGCTTATATATTCACTGAGTCTTAATAACTAATAAGTGCACGAATGACCATTAGCTAAGTTGGTTTATAAATTTATGCTAACACAAGGTCCCTTTATTGTGTTTTAGGTTACACACACGTACACGGTACAGTGTTAATGCTGTCTTCCACAGCTATTAGATAAGCGCTGTATGATACTGTTAAGCACCAATAAAGTTTGATTTGTTTGTATTACAGTGTCCCCCCGGCCGCTGGTATGCGTTCCACCGCCGGAGTAGCGTCACTTCCGGGCTACAATCCGGAAGTTAGAGCGATGACCGGAATGGAGGACCGCCGGACGGAGGGGGAACACCCACATGCTGGTATGTACTTAATGCACTGTTTTCATTTCACTTGTTAATGTCCTGACGACGGGTTATACCCGAAACGCGTTGACATAACGCTGAATTAAAACTTTTGTTATCTGCAAGCCCCGGAGTGACGTTCTACTTCATTGTTTATATCTGAGATTCCCATGTTTCTCTGTGCGGGCACCCGGGCAAGTTAACATCGCCACCTCTCCTGTTGGCATGAGTGCCGGGCTACACAACTGCTGTATATATATATATATAAATAACTTCACAACTTCATCAGCAGGACGCACAAAAAGACAAACATGTCAGGTCAACGTTTCGGCCACAGAACGTGGCCTTACTCATGACCACATCAAAGACAGACACATATATATATATATATATATATAGAGAGAGAGAGAGAAAGAGAGAGAGAGAGAGAGTCAACGACCTGGCACTCTGTTAAACTGTAAGGTACAGACCTGGTGCCCTTGCAAACAGTGCAGATATAGATTTGGTAGTGAATCCCTTTCTAGCTGAATCACTGCACAGCATTCCAGGGTTTGTGCTAAGAAAATTGTTTTCTTTGCACAAATCCTGGAGTTCCATGCACTGATCCACCTAACAAGGAACTCGTTACCAAATCTGCAAGGAACTCGCTAACAAATATATATATATATATATATATATATATATATATACACGTGGGGGTTTGACCCTGAATGCGCTTCCAATACTAGATAGCGGCCAACCTCTACAAAATCCCCCCTGTTAGTGGGAGATGAGGGACAAGACACGAGAAAAAGATGTAGAGGGCGCTGTAGGAATTCCCACCACCTTATTGTGTGCTCAAGTTTCAAGCAGATAGGTAGAGTAATAATTCAATCACATTTATTAAAAATACAAATGTATGACATTTACAAATTCATATTCTTGTTAAAGGAAAGGTGCAGGAGAGTTCAGTTGTGTTCACCAAATTCTGGTACACTCCTCCCCCTTTTTTCCAGCGCCCTATTCTGCCAAAAGGGCCCTTATTGAAGGCCTGTCTACATTGGAATTTTACAAAGTCCTTTCCGAACTCTGTTTGATTCTTACAAAGAATTTTAAAAGATTGTTTTTTCAACATACCGCATTCTACCGTGTACCCCTGAGGAAGTCTCTTTGGAGACGAAACGCGTCGGGTCGTTTCCTTGCGGTTCACAAGAATATGAATTTGTAAATGTCATACATTTGTATTTTTAATAAATGTGATTGAATTATTACTCTACCTATCTGCTTGAAACTTGAGCACACAATAAGGTGGTGGGAATTCCTACAGCGCCATCTACATCTTTTTCTCATATATATATATGTACTTTTATGCCGGCACTCCCAATCTCACGTGCAACGGTCCGGTGCACTCCAGTACACACAATACAGAATCCAATAAAGGAGGCACACGGATGGAGATATTCAAACAACGGCTGTATTAGGGCATAGCAACAATCGAGCGCTTTCTGGGAAGCATCCCCGTCATCAGGATAGCTGCCCTTACACCAGGTTATCCACTTTCTTGGTGTAAGGGCAGCTATCCTGATGACAGGGATGCTTCCCCGAAAGCGCTCGATTGTTGCTATGCCCTAATACAGCCGTTGTTTGAATATCTCCATCCGTGTGCCTCCTTTATTGGATTCTATATATATATATATATATATATATATATATATTCCTGACGAAAATCCTAACACGATTGAAACGTTGAAAAACTTTTGCATGTGCAGCGTATTTATTTATTGTTCTACATCTGAGTGCCGCAACTCCTGCAAAAAAATAATAATGAAATGTTCTGTCTATCTGCGAAATGAACATTATTCATATAAAAAGTTAAAATAAGAACTTTCTCTAAACTATTAAATCAATCTGTTCATAGTTGGCAACAGGAAGTTGGCAGATGCTCTGGAAATTAACCAGGCCGCAGCAGTAAAAATATCACATCAAACACCAACTAACTACCAGTTTAGGACTATCTTTTTCTATTATTTCAGCTATCAAGTGTCTTCTAAAATACTGCTTGGTTTTTGTGTTTGACCATTTCCTAGGCATAGACCTAAATGTTCCAGCTGAAATGAGAAAATGTGTCCGATTATAAGTATCTCCAGCTCAAGAATCTTCAAACATCCTGAAGGTTACAAATCATTTTTGTAACCTTCTTTGTGGTCTCGCACGAAGCATAAATCACTGCTATAAATGTGTCTTCTCCACCCCTTAATATCATTAAAATAAAACTATCACATAAAACTGAATCTGTCTTTTACCTAATCCATAGTTATGAGGTAATGTCCTTGAGATGTCTTGCTCCATCAGCCTGAGCAAACCTTTACACCCCATAGACTATACCATATTTGCCTGGAAATCAATGTGTTGTCCTATAGAAGGGCAGGTACAATTATAAAAAGACAATGGCGTGACACTGCTAAAGGTGTAAGGACATAACTGTTTAACATTTTTGCAATTATCATCAACACTTCAATCATAAAACAAGTAGCAATGGGCCAGACTTAGAGGTGCATGATCACTGGGGATTTATTTTACAGCAGACTTGCTAAAATATGCTAATGTCTCACTCACATCAGAGATGCCAGCATCCCCCATCGACCACATATGCTCATAAAATGAAACTTCAGAAATATCACACGTTCATCAGGAACCCCCATGCTGTCTCAGAATGAATGTTTTACCTAAGAACCTTTCCTGCTCTGTTAATATTTGCAATGGCTGAGTATGGTACTCCCAGAAAATGCTCCTGAAACATTTGCATTTTTCTAGCCACTCCACCAATCACCAACTATCTGTCACTCTGGGACTGATTCATGTAAGTTAAGCAAAAAAAGTACTGTAACTTTGGGTGACATTTAATAAAATGAGAGTTTTTCGCAATTTTTTAAATCTCACCATATCACGCACATCGCACTTTTTTTGCATTTTTCCCTTGTAATCCACATATTTAATGAAATGCAAATTCCCGGGGAAAAATTGCCATATGGTGCGATTTGTGGCGATTTTAAGTCATGGAAATGTGCGCATTTTCAGTCATGGAAATGTGCGCATTTTCAGTCATGAAAATGTGCACATTTCAAAACTTGTGATTTTGGGTTAAAAAAAAAAAACCGCCAAAAAAACGGCGTGAGGTCCCCCCTCCTGAGCATAACCAGCCCCGGGCTCATAGAGCTGATCCTGGTTCCATAAAATCACGGGGAAAAACAAATAGGGGTCCCCTGGATTTTATAAAACCAGCACCAGGCTCAAGGGCCGGTCCTGGTTCCCAAAATACGGGGGACAAAATGACTGGGGGTCCCCCGTATTTCAAGAACAAGCACCGGGCCCAACCAACCAGCAGGGTAATGCCACATCTATTTTTTTACACAAAATTAGGGGACAGCCCCGGGCTTCAGCATGGGCAGGTAAGTTCTGGAAGGGGGGTCCCCACTCCCCCAGGATCCCTTCCCATGCTGACCGGTCAGGGGGATAAATGCTTTGGCCGGGGGGACTTGTATAAAATGTTTCCCCCCAGCTGTGACATTACCCTGCTGGCTGGTTGGGCCCGGTGCTGGTTCTTGAAATACGGGGGACCCCTAGACATTTTGTCCCACGTATTTTGGGAACCAGGACCGGCCCTTTAACCTGGTGCTGGTCTTATAAAATCCAGGGGACCCCTAACTGTTTTACCCCATGATTTTATGAAATCAGGACCGGCTCTTTGAGCCCGGGGCTGGTTATGCTCAGGAGGGGGGACCCCATGCCGTTTATTTCACTTTTTTTTTTAAACTCTATTTTAACACCAGAAACATGCACAGATCACAATGATCTGTGCATGTCTCTGACCTATTCGCACATCAGACCCTGGTCTGAAAAAGTGCGATTTATAGACACCTCAAAAGTGCCATTTCAGTTTACGCATCCCATTAAATATGTGTTTTGTATACTTTTCTGTGCGAAAACATCTGGATGCGATACAAATGCGATTTTTTTTTTGCGCACTTTTTTGAAAGTGCAATTTATCGCAAAAAAAAAAAAGAAATAGGGGCCGTTTCGCACCATATTAAATGGATGATTTGGGAAAAATGCCGTAACGCCATTTTGTGGCGAAAATATCGCAAAAAACACAAATCGACCTCTATTAAATGTTACCCTTTGTGTCTGGAACAAGCCATATTGAAATAAAAGGGGAGAAAATACTTTTAATTTTTTCCTGTGCAAGGTAAATAGCTCTTTTCTCATGTAGGCCACAAATGTTAGACACCTTTATTTTTACACTGCAATTTAGATTTAGAGTTGAACACAACCCACTAAAATCTAAATCTCTCTGCACTGGTTACATCCGCCACACCAGCATAGTTTTGTCGAGTGGCTTGTTTATTGCATTACTTACTGTACAAACACGAATTAGGCCCTCAGTTTCCAAAGATATACCCTGTGCATCTAGAATTGCTATTCAATTGCTGTGTTTGCACAGTGTGGCTTTGACTCCTGCACTGACATTGCATGGACACCTGGATAAGGTCCAATGTTGATACAACAACTGTTACTGTCTTACAACAAACATGGGAAAACCAATGGCACCTTAGTTAAAGACAGTAATTTCTATACAATAAAAAGCATAACCGGTTGTGTTATGACTGGTTTTGGCAGGTTGAATAGTTCTGTTAATTATTCATGTTAAATTATGTTCTGTACAAAATGAATTTTAATTTTTATAGACACACCCAAAAATGGTATGAGTAAAATGTGAAATTACCTGAGGCATGGAAACTCTTTCTTTCTAACACTTTTGACTGAACAAAAATATGTTACTAAGGTAAAGAATGTTTTTCAGTTTTTTATGAATATGTTGGTAGTTTTATGTACACGTTTTCCTTTGTTTACAAGGCTGTATTATGTAAGAGTGCTATTGCAAATGTTTCTTACGCAATGTGTAATTGTAAAATGATATATGTACTTCTTCTTGCTGAGACCTGAGATGGCAATAATTGTTTAGTCTTGTTTTTATCTGTCAGATTTGTTATGCAAGCAAAAATATAAATTCCTTTATTTATTTATCACTGACTAGACGTTGTGACCTTTTCATTAGTATTTTTGAAGATCAGAGTACTATTCCTGTCATTTCTCCAACACAACCTATAAAATGACATTTAGGAGCTGTTTAGTACTTCAACACTTCATCTTCTTCTAACCCTTCTTCAACAGCACCTTTGGCCAGGTCTGTATTAAGGAAATGACCTCCTCCAATCACAGTTTTAGTAATTTCATTACATACTCCAGTGTACACTTCTTTCTGACATCCCGTCTCGAAAAGCATGTTTTCTGGAAATATTGTATTTATACCAAATATCTAAACCCTCATGTATTTTTTTCCTCTACAACATAAACCAATAAAAACACATTACATTGCAAGGAGAGAGTAAAATGTCGTTATTAAAAATGTCACTAATCCTAAACTATTAAGACCAAAAATGGAATTGTGTGGAGTTATGTGTTGAACATACAGTAGGACAATTCAGAGTTCTGTTACATCAGTGCAGTAATAGACACTAAGGGGGTATATTTATTAAGATGGGAGTTCTATTGAAGATGTGATGTTGCTCAATCAAATTCTATCTGTTATCTTCTAGAATGTGCTAAATAAATAAGCAGAATCTGATTGGTTGCTAAGGGAAACCACCCTTCTTAAATAGAATTCACATCTTAGTAAATTTACCCTTAAATGGGGTATTTATTAAAGCTTACAGAGAGATAACATTTGTGAAAGATAAAGTACAAACCAATGAGCTCATACCTGTCATTTTTAAAATGTAGGGGGTCATTCTGATTCATTCGGTCCCCGGCGTGTGTACATCAGGGACTGCTGTTTTCTCACTGTGCATGCACTTATTCACACATGAGAATACTCATGTTAATGAAAAGTGATATCTAGTTAAACACAGTTAGTAGACAATGTAAAAGATACCTGCAGATCCTAATCTTACGCCCTGGGGATTTTGTTTTCCCAATGTTTTCCATTAACATTGTCAGCTTTTTGTTGAACAGAAACAGCTGGTAAGCATTGTGTTACATTTCTATAGGTGCACTATTTTTCTGACTGATTGTGCAATGATAAATGCTCAATTATTTAGAAAGGTTTGTCTTTTTTAAAATGAATAATTTACTTCTGCAAACATGTTGCAAAAACAGAACGCCAACATTTTTGTTGTTGTTTTGTTTTTATAAGAAAGGCCATCACATATTTACAAGGGTCTAGAAAAAAACTGCTGCACTAAATCCCCGTGTTCCACACCCAGCGTTTACAAGAACAGTGAGAAGGCAACTCCACAAGTATTCATGGGCGAGCTGCAGTTGCCAAACTACTGGTACAATTGACGAATGCCAGAAAGCGGAGTAAGTGGTGTAAACACTCTTTGACTGCTCGGCAAATTCAGACTGTCATCTGGTTGGATGAATTATCCTGCACCATGTTTCCAAGCACAGGATGAGTTTACATGAGAAGAACAAGGAGCCAAGCTTAAGATCCGCATTAACTGTTGCCAAGAGTGAAGCATTGTGGTGGGGTCTGCGATAATTTGGGCCCGAAATATGATGGCTCCATTATCCCCATGCATGATTTAGTCACACCAAGGACTAAAAGAGGTAGCAACACTCACTGTGGCTACATCGCAGCTGCAGGTGCCCATTTTGCGCACCTAGTTGCATGTGCAAATGAGGTTGACAGGCTACGCAGGGCTGGCAGCCGATAGATTTATAATGGGTCACATGTGTGATTATAAGGCACCCTGCACCATTTACATCACACCCACAGAGCGATGCAGCCATGATAAGTGTGGCAACATCTGTAGGAAAAGTCTTTAGCCCACCATGTCCATCCAATGGTGCAGACATTGTTTCCGGCATGTGATGATTGGTACAAAGATGATCAGGAACAAAACATGTTCTTTTGAGCATTCAGGTGAGGTGTTTCATTTCCCCTGGACACCTCAGTCAATGAACCTCAATATCATAGAGCCCCAGTGGTCAGTTTTGGAGAACACATTTCAGTCATGTTATCCACCTCAACATCACTCCAGGAACTTGAACAAGTTTTGTAGGAAGAAAAGTTTATGATTCCATTGTCAACCATCTAGGACTTATCTTTGTCCATTCCAAGGAGAATTCAGGTTTTCTTGCCAGAGGCGGTCCTACATCTTATTAACAAATAAAATAACTATTTTCCAAGGTGTTTTTAAATTTTTGTATAACTCCTGTATATTGGTCAGGTGCTAGAGTGCTTAGCATCCACTTGCAAAACCAAACTTTTTCCCATACCTTACAAAGGCACATAATGAAAAAAAAGGTTGTATAATGCCCCCAGTAGTAGAGGCACTTATACACATAATGCCCGCAGTAGTAGCGTCGCTTGTATAAGTAATACCTACAGTAGAAGCTTTGCTCACGCATAATACCTCCAGAAGCAGCACTGCTTACACACAATGCCCATGGTATCAGAACCACTTACACATAATGCCCATAGTAGCAGTGCCGCTTACACAGCAGTGTGATCAAATCCAGAGTCAATGTGTGCTTCCACTACAAATCTTTATTTTCACAGTAAGTTTAATAAATCACAACTATACTGTAACATCAACCAAATGAAGCATACTAGCTACACATGCTAGCTTGTAGATCATTGACTTAAACAGATAAGTCATCTGGTTTCTGCATCCTCATACTGTATAAACAGGAAATGACATGTGCAATAATTGGCACTCAGGGGTCACATCTGCTATGTCCAACCCAAAAGACAATCTGACCTTAAGTTCTGGTGGTAATTGCAACTGGTATGATAGGAAACCCATTTCGGACCACCACCATGTCCAGGGATTCCACCAAAATACCCGTACAATCCCACCTTCAATTGAACAACCTTATACCTTTCTCACATATTATCAGTCCCATATTATTTCTATCTTCAGGCACTAAAATCACATCTAATCATGCCACCATCACCAACTGTGTCTCGTGTATGCGTTCTGATATAGTCCATTGTAGCTCCCCTTGCTTTTAATCAATTCCACTTTATGTTTGTCTAATGCATGGGTCTTCAAACTGTGGCCCTCCAGATGTTTTGGAACTACATGTCCCAGCATGCCCTGACAGTTTTGGCATGCTCTTATAGGAAAGAATGAGGCAATGCATGTTGGAACATGTAGTTTCACAACATCTGGAGGGCCGCAGTTTGTAGACCCATGGTCTAATGCAGGGGTGTCCAAACTTTTTGCGACGAGTGCCAGATTTGGTGAAGTGTAAATGTGTGGGGGCCGGCCATTCAGCCTGACATTCTTTGAATCATTAAACCAATCAGAATGGTCCCCCACTCTATGCCCCCATTCACTGTATGTCCCCCAGCCTGCCCCTTCACTGTATTTCCCCCAGCCTGCCCCATTCACTGTATGTACCCCAGCCTGCCCCTCCTTCACTGTATGTCCCCCATTCACTGTATGTTCCCCACTCTATGCCCCCATTCACTGTATGTCCCCCAGCCTGCCCCTTCACTGTATTTCCCCCAGCCTGCCCCATTCACTGTATGTACCCCAGCCTGCCCCTCCTTCACTGTATGTCCCCCATTCACTGTATGTTTCCCACTCTGCACCCATTCACTCTGTCCCCCAGCCTGCCCCCCTTCTCTTAATGTCCATCAGTGCCTCCATTCATTGTATGTCCCCAAGCTTGACCCTCCTTAACTGTATGACTATCATTCACTGTATGACCCCCATTAACTATGTACCCCACTCTTCCCCCATTCACTGTATGTCCCCCAGCCTGCCCCTGCTCCCCCTTGGCCATCACTGCCTCCATTCACTGTATGTCCCCCAGTCTGATCCTCCTTCACTATATGTCCCCCACTCTGCCCTGTATGTTTCCCAGCCCCTTGTGTGAGCCAGAGGAAGGAGAGGCAAAGCAGGCACTGCAAGGACAGGAGATGCTTGGGTTCACGCTGCTGCTCTCCTCCGCTCTGCATGTTATGGGAGCAAGCTTCCCCCTTGCTGCCCCCCTCCCCAAACACTGCTGTCACTGTAAATGTGGAGTAGGGTGATATACGATTGCAGAAGCAGGGGTAGGACGCCAAACACATATGACTGTGGCGGCCAGCACCTCCTCACTGCAGCAGACAGCAAGGTAAAGGCACGCTCGCCAGGGCCCCACCTTTAGTGTCCTGTGTTGTGCTTCACACATGTGATGCTCTGCCCGCTTTCAGAGGCTGCAGGCCGCTTTAAATGACAGCACGGGCCGCAATTGGCCCCCGGGCCTGACTTTGGACATGCCTGGTCTAATGTATGTATGAAATCCACCTAATTTTTTACTATTAGGAGACCTGTGTGTAAAAGTCCACAATGAACACCTTATAACTGTCTGAGCCAATTCCATGTACAGTACAGTATACAGTATCTTATAATAATATATAGTACATAAATGTGGCCCATCATACCCAATGATATGTGTAAAATAATTATTGTACTTTCTCCATTTAGTTTATAAAATTGTGGTTAATTTTCACACAGTAACTACTACACTTTTGGCTTTTGATACTGTTGTGTGTTTTGCTGCAAATAGGAGAAAGTGCGCTTGCCCTTCTGCTTTAAACACACCAATTACCCTGGGCAAGATCTCATCCATATATTTCCCTTTTATCTTTAACTAGTCTATGTTGGAATGCTGTAACCCACTTGCACTTTCACCTTCAGGGGCAGTTTTTTGTCCTACTGTAAAGCTTCATACACACTGGGCGACTTTGCCCAGCGTGTATGGACAGCAATGATGTCAATCACCGCTGCAGGGAAAGCCGCTCAGTGCATACGCACTGAGCGGCTTTCCCCTTGCCCGCCGGAGGGGGGAAGGATGGCGTTGCATAGCACAGAGCACATCCTCAACGCCGCTCATCTGCTGGTATAACCAGCAGATGAACAGCTTTCACAGCGATGATGTGGGATCGCAAATCTCCTGTGCCCAATGACCAACAAGAACTCAGTCCAGGCTTTCCTATGTAGTCATAGCATACCTCCTGGATCCTACAGTATTAGGTGTTTGGAAGGCACAAAGTGATTAAAGGGGACCAATAACAGTGATGGTTTGTTATGCTGCATCACGACATCAAGGCGTATAAATAAAATTTAGACATACTGTATATTGTCACATGCAATGAGGTTATCTCACAGGATTGAGGATTGATTGCATGTTTTTGTGTTTTTTTTTTCAGATTACAGTAGTTTGATACAGTATACTTATTAAGTACCAGATGTAAGGATTGAAAATATATTAATGATGACACCTGCTCATCAGTAATGTAGTGAAGTAATCTTAGTTGTATAGCGTTCCTAAAATAAACCTTTTTTTTTTCATTTAAATTCCCTTTTAAACAGCATTAATGACTATTAATGGCACATTTCCTTTGAGCTGATTTATTTGAATTTTCTTAAAGGCACTCAAAGCACAGATTGTATGTGAGACAATTATATATAAAACACAATAAATAGTTTACACAAACCTAGCTAACTTTAAGATCTGTTGTAAAATAAAGCTTTAGTGCATTACATTACAAATCATTACAATTCTGCTGTTTTGTGACATCATTAAGTAGTAGGTGAATCTACAAACAAAACTGTACTTTAACATGACAATATAAATATTCTGAAAACTGAATATTCACATTGAGAGACTAACGTGACCACATATCTGTAACATTTTTTAGTTGAAACAGACATACAGTATTGGGTGAAATGTAATAGGGTGAGAGAATCAGAAAGTGAGAGACTTGGTAAGAAATCTCCAGGTATTTTTTTACCCTGCAAAGCCAGTTTGATTTTGTAGTGTAAATGATTGCCGCTTTAAAAACTGGAGATTTCTTACCAAATCTCTCACTTTCTGATTCTCTCACCCTATTACATTTCACACTTAGTATTTACAAATGTACTGTATTTACTGTACCTGCATTAAATCACGTACAAAACAAAAGGAGTGTTGGAAATAGATACATCTGTTATCAGTATTAAATATAAATACTTAAAGTCTGTGAAGTGTAATCATGACAAATTATAGGTAAATTAAAACATTGTAATCCTTATATCCATTAGTTTCACGGGATATGGTCAATTTCTCGATCCTATGAAGGTCAACAGGGCTTAGGTCGACAGGGTATGAAGGGAAGGTTGACAGTCAAAAACTTGACATAAGTTTTTCACATTTTTTTTGCCGACGTGTGCCGACAAGCGGTATTTCAAACCCTACCATCAGTGGCGTAACTAAATGGCCGCAGCCCCCGTGGTGGCGGGGAGGCGCCGGGGGTCTTCGGGCGCTGTTGTTTCTTCGTCAGCTCCCCACTACTTGTGGGTGCAGCGGGGAGCTGGCAGGGGGGTCCGTGCGGCGCGGGGGTACCTGTGGTCAGGGACTCGGGAGAGCCTGGAGGTCCTTGCAGCGCTGATTATGAGTTGCCGGGGTCCCTGCAGCGAAGTGGAAATACTGCGCTACTGCCGTGCGGCGGCGCGGGAAGCGCTTCTAACTTTGAAAACACTGGCCGCGGCCGCACACTGATTGGCTGAGATTCAGCCAATCAGCATGCGCCCAGTGTTTTCAGAGTCAGAAGTGCTTCCCGCGCCGCCGCACGGCGGTAGCGCAGTATTTCCACTTCGCTGCAGGGACCCCGGCAACTCATTATCAGAGCTGCAAGGACCTTCAGGCTCTCCCGAGTCCCTGACCACAGGTACCCCCGCGCCGGACGGACCCTCCTGCCAGCTCCCCGGGGGGGGGGGTCCTTGTCTTTTAACGGGGGGGGGGCGACGATATTGTCCCGGCGGGGGGGAGCAAAATTTTCTGTTACACCACTGCCTACCATCCACTATGGCGTGATAGGAGAATATAATAGTGTGTTGAGTGCATTGTGGCATCGTGCCTGAAGCATGGAGAGCACAGAGAGCCATGCAAGGGGATGATGTACACTTAGATGGTGTACATGTCGACATTCAGTACAAAAAATTGTGAAAACTCACGTTGACCTTTTGACTGTCGATCTTCCCATTGTCGACCTATTGCTTGTGCCGACTTTCCGACCCTTTTGACCTATTTCAGGTGCTGACCTAAGCCCGGTCGACCTTCAGTGGTCGACCTAAGATATGTCAACCTTAAATGATTTGACACTATGGTCAATACCCAGTTTCACTGCCACTTATTTCTATATACGTTTTATTTTATTAGAGATTATATTTCGTAACATTTGTAAATTTACTTGACTGATGATTCTCAGTGAGAATTTCATATTGGGTGAATTACGGTAGGTGTAAATAGTTTTAGACATAATCCCTTAAGTAGACATGATCCTCTACAACAGAAATACTCCCTTATTGTTGTATTTTTACATTTTTAATGAGTCACAGACTTTTATTTATTTATTTTAAGAGACAGATTCAATCGCACTGTTTACCACATGGGTTGTGTTCCAAGTTTAATGTCTGCCGCTATTCATTTTATTAGTATATTTATCTGCACAGTAAACCTGATTGGTAACATGCAGTAACCCATAGATTCCATGTTAAGCACTGTACTATGGGTTACTCAAAACATTGGGCCTTATTCTAATTCACTCTTTCTGACAAAATCCTTCTTAGATGGACAAAACCATGTGCACTGCAGGGGGGCAGATGTAAAATGTGCAGAGAGAATTAGATTTGGGTGAGTTCTTTTGTTTCTGTTCAGGGTAAATACTGGCTGCTTTATTCTTACACTGCAATATAGATCTCACTCTCTCTACACAAGTAACATCTGCCCCACCTGCAGTGAACATGGTTTTGTCCATCTAAGAAGGAATTTGTCAGAAAGAGTGAACTAGAATAATCCCCATTACGTCCCATTACGTGCAGATTTTCCATTGCAGGTCCGGAGGATGGAACAAAAAAAATCTGCATTAATTGCACTATTTTTGACAGGCTCAGACTAGCCATCTTGCACTTCTGGCAAATGCCAGAAGGCTGATAATCTGTTGGGCCGGTTTGACCACACAAAGAGCTGGGTTGGCCACACACATAGCAGTCTTCCAGCACTCTAATTGATGTGTCTGTCTGCAAGAATTGATGGGGGCTTCCCATGAGGAAAGGCTCCCCTGACTTGTGGTACAACCCCATGAAAAGTGGCCACGCCCACTGTAATGTTTGCATGAGTAGCTTCAGCTGGAAAGCAACCCAAGTCCGTTCTTGATCTGGGACATAACACAGAGTGGCAGAATAGTGACCCTTAACTGAACAGCTCAGGCTGACAAATTACCCAAGTGGGGTAAATCCCATAACTAATGGAATCTGCCCCTAAATATTGTTTTGTCAGTGATTTTTTTGATTACCACTGGGAGCTTATTACATATTATTTATAAACATCTGCAACTTACAGCTGTCTAGAACTTTTATATAACTGTACACTTCAAAAGCTTAAATACAGTATGAATAATGATTTCAATGATACTGGAACTCTATATACATATATACAACATACACACACACACTGTATGCAACTTGTGAAGTGAAATACAGTAGTCCATGCATAACTCACCAGGTTGCAAAGATGTTGATAAATTATAAAGTTACTCCTAAGACCACAAAGTTAGTAAGTCACAAACATGCCATTATCCAATATCAAACCTTTTGGTAAATTCCCCCATGGCACACTGTCAACTAAGCTAGATGGAGCATGTTTATTGCAAACAAGTGGCTTCATCAGACATTTGTAACACAGTGCTCCAAGCACGCTTGTGAACAACCATACATATTATACTGTACTGAATAAAGCACATGGAGATAATATGTTATGACAAACACATTTTCTCTATGCCAACAGATGTCATATTGCAGTTTATCTGAAATGACCTTGTGATGTCATACATATATTATGGAAGTGTATTATATTCATTTAGTCAATTTCCAATTTACTTTAGTATTTTTATATTAGTTTTTTCTTGTTACAAAATATAAATAATGCTTTAATTCCATTTTTTATCAACATCTTATTTACAACATCTTTATAAAATCCAATCTTTTTTTTTTTTACACGCATAACTTTACAAATGTATATGTCCCTGAGTTTGTCTAGATCATGAGTGCGCTTTTCTTGGTTACTATTAAGACAGTTTAGTGAGGCACTTCATATTACCACAGTATATTATACGTTTGAGTTCCCAATTCAGTTTTTTTCACTGTTTATACTGAGTAATGGTAGCTCACGTCTGTTGTTCTAAAACTTCCAAGTAGTCTGGTTCTGAATGAAGATTGGCTTTGAGCTCAAAATATTCATTTTTGGTTTGTTCAACCAGAACCTTCCTTGACCTACTATACAGAAGGGAGTCCATCAATTTTAACTCTTCATGATTCCCAGGATAATGAACCTCTATACCTGGCTGCAAATGAGCTATGTTTTTTCTCAAATACTCAGCAATTCCAAGCTGTTGAATTTCTTGTTCCTTTTCAATTAGATTTTTATAAAGGTAACTTGCATCCTGAAATGAAATAAATTCTGTTGATGGATCTTTGAATTTTATGTTTGAAGTGGCTTGCAATGAATTATTATCTGTTTCCATGAGTCCTCTACGCATTTTCTTTGAATTGTTGAGCTCCTTGTCTTCCTCGTGGTCATGTTCTGAATGTTTTGGTGTAAATGGAGGCGTTTGGTAAACCTGAACAACAGGATTTGTTATTCGTTGTTCAAATATAGCTGACCCTGGTCTCTCTGTTGTATGGTGCGTAGTTTTATGACCATAGATACTGTATTGAATATGAACAGGACTGTTTTCTCTTATTTGTCCATTTTCTTCTTTCTTTTTATGTTTGCGTCTCCTATGCAAAACAAGAACTATAATTCCAGCAGAACAAAGCACAGCTGTAATTAATACAATCAGAAGACCAAGAATTAAAACAGACAGTGGTATGTAGTCAGAAAGTGATTTTAAAATAGAATCAACTTTATTTGTGGTTGTGATTGTTGGTGTAAGATTGTTGAAATTTGGTTGTGTTGCAAAGTCTTTATAATTTATTAGTTCAGGGCATAAATCTTCACTGTCAAGGGACCTTAGTTCCATTTTTACCAGCTCTCTGGGAGAGTAGCAAAGAATCTCCCCAACAACAACAGTTTTATGCAGTTGGATCCAGTGTTTAAGTCCAATTATACTGCATGTACAATCCCAAGGATTATCCTGAATTTCAAGTTGTGTCACCAAGTTCAATTCTTCTAAAACTGCTTTAATTGGAATATTTACAAACTGGTTAGTTTTAAGATTTAGCTTTGTTAATGGAACTCCTAAAAATATATGTTCTGGTAAGGTTTTTAAAAGGTTATTATTTAAATAAAGAACTTTCAATTTTGGCATCACAGAAAATGTTCCAGATGAAATTTCAATAATTGCATTGTATTCCAAGTACAAATACTCAATATTTGTCAATCCAATGAATATGCCAGGGTTTAAACTTCTTAAATGATTTCCATTCAAATACAACTTCTGTAGTTTAGTCAAATTTTGGAAGGATTGTTCTTCAATTATCTCAATTTGGTTGTTGCCCAAATGAAGCATTTCTAAGCTTCCATATTCTGTAAAATCTGATTTATATATCCTATGAATAATGTTTCCTGCCAAAATTAGTTTTCTTGGATTTAGAGGTGGAGGTTCCAGGTCCGATACACTTTCAATGTTCCGCTCTTGGCAGTGAATCAATGTTCCAGAAAAACTGTAACTAGAACAATGGCATGGAACTGGACAATAAAATCCTGGAAGTAAAGTTGTTGCTTTGGTGAGAACAAATGTTTCCTTGGTTGGTATTTTTTGAAGTGATGTTATCTTTGTTGGTGCTCTACCATCATTTATAGATGCAGTACCCAACAATGACAGCGGCACTGAAGGTTCTTCAAGATCACTGCTGGGAGTTGTGATACAGAACATTTCTTTTTTTAATTTTCGGAGAACTGCACCTTTCAAATCTGGTGGGTTATAGCAAACAACATCACCTATTGTGGATTGTTGAGGCATATTCTCCAGCCAGATTTTCATCTGTAACAAATCACAGTTGCAAACCCATTTATTATCTTCTAACTGAAGTTCTATTATTCTTCCAATGTGTTCTAAAAATCCAACATAGGAAAGAGTTTGCAAATGATTTCCTCTTAAATCCAAGTGAGTAAGGGGTACAAAGCGAAAAATATTTGCTGGTATGAAATCGATTGCATTATCATTGAGAATAAGAACTTTCAATCTGTTAAGTTTACTAAATGTATTTGCTTCAATCGTAGTGATGAAATTATTGTCTGCTTGAAGAAATTCCAGGTTCTCCAGTCCCCAAAAAGTATTTTCTCTTAGAATTTCCAATGAGTTGTGGTTAATATGAAGTTTTTTAAGCATGCGGAGATCATTGAATGCTCCTGGTTCAATCTCCACAATATTATTAAAACCAAGGTGTAAAGATATTAAATTACTGAAATCTAAAAAGTCATTAACATGTAGTTGATATAGTCCATTGTTCAAGAGAGTAAGTTCTAAGTACTGAGATGGGGGTATCTCTATCTCTGCTAATTTTGTTATACCCCTTTCCTCACAATTCACAAATAATGAACCATCCTTTTCCTCACACAAGCACATATTTGTACATGATCCCAGCAATTCAGATGTTGTTCTCCTCGATGAAGCAAGAAATAGGTATAGCAGGACAATTAAGGCATTCATGTTGTCCAAGACTAGCTTCTTCCTAAAAAATAAAAGGAATAATTTAGTAATGAGTCAACTAGAATATATAGATCAAACATAAAAACTTACATAGATTTAAATATAAAAACACGAACTGTACAATATATTTTAATTGCTTTATGAATGCTTACTACATTTAAATTAGAAACTGTTCAAGCTATTTTACAAATGAATAATTCATAGCTTAAAAAACATTCTGTCATTGTATTAGCTATAAGTCATGGATCTCTATTAGTTCCTAATAAATATTAGAATTCAATAGCTTACATGGATCAGAATACTGTCCTACAGTATGTGCAATATATCACAGCTTCCAAATATTTATTTATTTATTTACAGTTTCTTATATAGCACAGCAGATTCCGTTGCGCTTTACAATAGTAGACAGTGATAAAACAAACTGGGTAACAACAGACAGATTTGGATGTAGGAGAGCCCTGCTGCAGGTATAACCAGTAGCAATATTATAATCACTTTTTTTTTGTCTAGAAGATGAGTGACTTAAATAATTGACTTACAGTATTGTCACCTCAACTGACATTAATGTTTGAGCTGTGGGATAAATTAAGACATCTGACACTAGGATGCCACCAAACCCCTCACCCATAATTATCTGCAACAGTTTCACAAAAAACAACCGTACTGTACAGTAGCTTATTATGCAAAATGAAATCCTTGTGGTGTCATGATGGAGAGATTTTTAGGGTAGTTGGAAATGTATTGTCATGACAAGGGGGATAGTACTTACTATAGAAGAAAATATACATCCCGGATGCTAGATCATTATGAGAGCACTTCTACTGGCATACACACACACGCACACACACACACACACACACATATATAATAGTCCAAGAATCCGCACTCACATCCAGTTTTTCTTATAACGAGGGGGTGCTCCACTAGAGAATATGAAATATTCCAAATATATGTGTAGTTCCAGTATGGATAACCAGAGAGGGCACCCACCACTGCATGCAGGTAAAATAACTTTAATTGACAATAGTCAGCATATGATGTCGATGTTTCAACCCTGGTTACTCTTGGTGTCACACTACATTGCTGACCTTGTCTTAAAAACAGCCCTCCGGGGTTGACACATCGACATCATATGCTGGCTATTGTCAATTAAAGAGTAATTTTACCAGAGAGTGCCCTCTCTGGTTATCCATACTGGAACTACACACACACACATTCACACACACACATATATTATACCTTTCTCCCAGAAGGATTTTCATCAACAGTATGTAAGAACTTTTTCTTACTTTAGATTTATATATAACTTACCATAGGTTGATTCCATATATATTTATTGGACACCGGAACGTTCCAATAAATATTATACGTTGGATTTACATTGGTTTTACACCACACCTATTTATACGTTGGATTTACACCATAGATAAAGACTAGGTATGCATTCTGGTCAATAAATCATACCACCTATCGGTTAGAACTCATTCACAATGGTTTCCTAATATACTGTACTCCTAATATGGTGAAATGTGTGCTGGTTTTTCTCCTCTTTCTCCCTCTCTAACCTGTTCCTGCTCATGATTTTTGCTCTGTTTTAATTTTAAAATGTTTTGATGTATCAACTACTTTAAACATTGTACTTACATCACTGTATAGTAATTTATAGTCAATTGGTTTATCTTTGCCCCTGAGGAAGTCATGATAATGACGAAACGCGTTGGTATTCTTACATCAACCGATTAACATCTGTTATCAATTTGCCAAAGGCTATTGTAATATCTATGACTAACATGTTTATGTGAATTGTACCTGCTTTAAAGGGCAAGTTTTATGTTATTTTATATTAAAAAAAATAATACACAGTTGTTGAACAATCTCTTAGTGCCCTCTGAAACTTCTTTCTTCTTTAGCATAACTAAATGCTGGATTATATCTAACAGACAATCCTTCAGAGGTGCTATCTATCTATCTAATAGTTTGCTATATTGTTTTTGGTGATGGAGTATGAGCCACTATTACAGTCTATACATTTTGAATCTGTGACGTTTTGTTAGTCTATTATGTAGTAATATTTGAAGACTGGTGAATGCCCAGTTCCATGGATACTATGTGCTATTAAACTAGTGGATGGATGATGTTCACCTGCATTGTCTGCGGTACTAGTCCAGCAGAGACTAATATGATAATAATAATAATAATAGTAGTAATAATAATAATAATAATAAAAATGTATGTCTAAGATACATAATAACTAGTGAGGTTTTTTAACGATGACTGAGCCTGAGCATTTCATTTCTCGGTAAATTGACATATGCATAAGCAACAGTTTCATTATGAACTGTACAATTTGCTGATGTATTTATGCCCCATAGTCATAGATCACGGGCTGGTACTACCACTAGGCCGCTTTAGGCAGCTACCTTGGGCACTGGCCACTGGAGTGCGCCCCTTATTTATAATTCAAATGAAGCAGCACCACGATTCTCATGTGCAGCTGCCACTTTTCTCCTGGCACCCTTTAAAAAAAAAAAGCAGGAGGGGGGACCCGGTGGAGAGTATGTGAGAGCTGCCCCATATCAGACAGCAGACAGCCACCCACCGACCCTCCCAGCTAGCATTCCCTCACCACACGACCACCTCCACCCATCAATAGAGTCAGCACTTCCCTGCACCTGCCAGAAGCAGAGGCAGGGGCAGAACTATCTGTGTTGCTTCATGGGGTCCACTGCGCTACCACTTGCACCACATGTCGGTGCCGCCATTTATGTTTTTTTTCTTAATCATTACGGCCGGGGCACAGAGCAGCAGCGTGGGTGTGAGGCCAGGAGGTACGCGGACCTGACAGGCCCTGACACTGCATACAGGCTGAAGGATCGCCAGGATTTGCCTCCCTCGGCCTACACAGTGCAGCTGTCTACTGCTCTGTGCTGCTCCAGGGCTGCTGGAGCTGAGCAGAAGAGGAGACCAGCATGGTGCCAGCCACTGGATCGGAAGAAGAGTGGGTCCCAGCGGCAGAAGGTTAGGAAGATCAAGAGGGTGGGATGCAGAGTGGAGGACTTTGAAGAAGGCTGTCGGGAACCTTGAACCAGAGGTCCTCACAGGAACAGCTGCAGTGGGGTGAATCAATCTGGAGTGTCCCCCATATATAGGTATATATCTCCCACCGCACTCTGCCCTGTACTTCTGCCCGCAGTGTGAGATCAGCTCCCTCCTACCCTGCGGTTTGACAGCATGCTCTACTTTCCACCTGCTGCGCTCCCTCCGGCCCTGCACTGTATTCTTGTCTGCAGTCTGATGTGCTAACAGTCTGGTGGGTGCTTAACATTTATCGTGGGTGCTCAGGCACAGGAGCACCCATGGAATCGGTTCCTATGTTCCCGTATGTAGTCCCAAAAAGTGAATGTACAACAAATAATGAAAAATGTACAACAAATAATGAAAAATTACTGCGAAACAGTGAATAAGGCTGATTTGATTATAGTATAGTATTTTACAAATATTCAAACAATAAACATATGAATGAACATTCCCGGGAGTTTTTATTTATTTATATATTTATTTTTGGATAATTTCATTAAACTGGTTTCTATAAGCATATTTCTAGTATGTGTCAGCTGTGCTTATAGTAGCGGCGTCTGTTTTTTTTCTTATATTTAGGTAGATGTATGAAGCAGTGATAAGGGAGGAGAAGTGATAAAGTGCCTGGTACTTTATCACTGCCCAATCAGCTCCTGACTGTTAAGTTACAGGCTGGATTTAAAAAGGGACAAGTAGGCAGTGGTGTAGCTAGGTGCCATGGTACCCAGAGCAAGGGCATGTTTCATGCCCCCCCTTCCCCCCCAATTTGTAATAGGTGGGGCTCTTGCACTATGAAAAAGGGGCACGGCCTAACATTATACCACACACCGTAATGCCCATTGCACATTTTAATGAACTTTGTAATACCCATTGCACATAAAGCCACATGCCATAATGCCAAATAATATTACTTTGAGATTCTTGATAAATTTTTGTTAAATAACAAGGAATTCTTAGACAATCAAATAAATGAGTTTACTATTTATACTAATTGCATGCTATTGCTAGTAAACTTAGGTATCTTACACGCTGGTATCCTTATATATATATAAACGAGTATCCAAATAGTTACACTAAATGAAGACAGGAGGCGGCACTCTCATAAATGGTGAAAACTGTATTCAAATCGTCAAAGTGGGTAACATGTCATTCATGTTTTTAATCTTTTTATTCTTTTCTTCCATTGGAGCACTATGCACTTTAAAACATATGGCACATTCATTGCCGTTAGTTACGATGAACACAGTGCGCCTCTCTTTGTAATTAATGTTGCGCTCTTCTAAAATTGTCCTCACATAGCTCCCGTCTGAGCGCCGGGACAGACGCCGCCGGGTTGCCGTGACTACTGACTGACGTCACGTGTCACGTATACATGCTGCCGGAGCCCCGTCCCGCCGCACAGCAGCTCACTCATGAGTCACGTAAGTGTACTTTACTATTTATATGTGTGTTTTGTATAATTCTGGTCACCCTGCACAGTATTACTTTTGATTGTTTTGTCACGTCAGTTGTCCTGAAGAAGGGGCTTCGGCTCCGAAACTGGTCGACACCATTTTTTGCTGACATGTTACCCACTTTGACGATTTGAATACAGTTTTCACCATTTATGAGAGTGCCGCCTCCTGTCTTCATTTAGTGTAACTATTTGGATACTCGTTTATATATCATTCTTGTGGAAGGCACCTCTACCGCTGTACCCCCATTGTTCCAAGTGCCAGTCCTATGCTCAATATATATATATATATATATATATATATATATATATATATATATATATATATATATATATATATATATATATATATATATATATATTAGCAAGTATTTAAGTAAGTTAAGCTGGCCATACATCTACATATTTATTCTCAGATCTGGCTGGTTGGAACAAAACCTAGTACTGGATGAGAGTAAATGACAGTTGACCATTTGCTTAGAAATGCTGGAAAACTGCCAAATACTGTAATTCAAATATTACCAGGTTTTAATTCCCACCAGCCAGATCTGACAATCAATCTGTAGATGTATTGCCAGCTTAAGGTTATTGACTATATCGGATAATAACCCCCTACCTACCTGCACTTGTGTCTGTGGTTGGTGGTGGTAGTAACACAGAGACATTGGTTTGGGCATGACCTGAATTATTTGCTTGCATTCTCTGATACAGCACCCACCGCAGGAGAAAACACATTTCACTGACATACATGAAATGTGATTATGGGCCTGGCTGCATATATGCACCAGGCTGCGTATACTTGAACAGGTAAGCACCGCCCTGCCAAACACTCGCCCACCCTCCCTGTTGCCGAAACCCGTCACTAGCATGCAAGGGGATGTGTACTCTACCACACATCCCCTGGAATGTTGCTGAAGCGGGAGATAAATCATTTGATGGTCGGTGACTTTTATATCTACGGCTAATCGCCAAATACGGGGCAAGTGCTGACATCATGTGACGTCTGCCACTCACCCCAAGCAGGCAACACTGGGCATTCCCAGGGGAACGTCCAGTGTTTTCATGGGAAAACCCATAACACTCTGGGTGTTCCACCACCCCCAGCCACCTGCCCCCTCTCCGGAGAGAATAGACCAGCGAGTGTGAAACTCACCAAAGCTGTTCACTCCCAGGGTTTGCACATGTGCATAAACACGCAGGCACAAACCTCAAACAGGCAGAAAGCGCTGAATTCAGCCCGCTACAGCGGGTCTGAATCGGCCCTATGATTGATATGATGTGCTAGCGTCACAGGCTTTTTCCTGACACCAGTGTGTTATGTTTCTTATCTGTACTTTATTGTATCAGTTACACTTAGTTTAAAAAAATAGAATTGCATCGTAGAACTGCTACTAACCACGGAAATACATTTAATAAGAGCAGAATTTTATAATTGGTAGCATTCTCTTTCCAGGAGCTGTACTTTTATATAATGACGTACCTCATCCTTTGTGTCTTACACCATTTTAGAAATGGCTAACTGTCGTGTGATATCTGAAACAGAGATCACTCATTTCAATGCTGTCTATATAATGCCCTCCTGCTGTTTCCAAAGTAGCAACAGGGATGCTCAGTTTTAAAAGTGACTGCAAAAAGGACAAAATTTATCATTAAAAAGTGTTAGAAATTTCACACCAGAGGTGAAAAGGTCTTAAAAGATTTTATTTAAAAAAAATAATAATACTGCAGAAAATTGAATTTTAGAAAAGCTTAAGAAAACTATTTTTAAGCTAAAAAAAATTAACAGATTTGGGATTTATAATATAACACCTCTATGGTTTAAGTTCAGAAACTGTGATTAACCAAAAGAATAAAAGAAAACATCTGATACTCCATTGTAGAATGCTACAAAGAGCTTCACAAATTTGCAATATTATTGGCAGCAGAACAGAAAGTGCATGACAGTATTGAAACGAGTAAAACATTTCCTTTTAGGTACAAGATACTTCATAGCTCAAGTAAAAATAACTCACAGGATTTAGCTTCGTTTTGAAGAAATTTGACCATAAATCCCATAATTAGCCATTTGCAATTCTCATCATTCTTGTCTACTCTCCTGGGAGGGCATTCCATACAGTACCTCGCCATTCAGATCTTCCAGAGAGAAGTCCATCAAATAGGTGATTATGACTCTCTATGGCAGAAGATCCCAACTCGGTCCTAAATGCACCACAATAGTCCAGATTTTAAGGATGTGTATGTTTGTGCTCAGGTGACTTCATTAGTACCTTAATCAACTTGAACTACCTATTTGCGCTCATGGATATCTTTAAAACCAGGATTTTGTGGGTGCCTTGAGGACTGAGTTTGGGAACAAGCACAATTACTACAATAATAAAAAGGTAAAATACTTTGGTGTCAAATGTATAATATTATAGAGGTTTTTCTTCATAGTGTTTGTAGTGACCCACTCCAGCTTCACACAACAGCATTTCTGAATAAAAATGTACTACAATCTCTATTTGCATTCCGTTTTGGCAGCGGTAATACAATATATAATCATCACTGCTTAACTCTCTTTTGTCATAGATTAATCATGCTACTTTTGTTCATCAACTACCAGCCTTGGGGAAGGTGCAAAGACACAGTATGAATGGTGAGCAAGGCAGAATTATGATGAGTAGAAGGGAGGAATACATGTGGATAAGGGTAGTCAGATGTACATATGGGGCAGGGAGTGGGGCAGAGGCAAGCTTGTGGGAGATCAGAGGCACATATGCGGAGGGGAGAGAATTGGCACACATGGGAAGGGAGATCAGATGCACAGTTGGGGAGGCAGTGGTCAGGGCATTCTTGAGTATAGAGGGAAGAGGTTCATATGGGAAGTGGAGATGACAGGTGCTCATAGAAAGGTAGACAGTAGAGGCGTGCTTCTGATTAACCAGTAGACAGCTCACATACATAAATAAAACTGATTTTAACAACACCACACAAACATACCTTAATTAGCCTGAAAATGTATATTATGGTAATAATACTCCTGCATTTAAACCATAAGCATGTGCACAAGGTCCCCAATGTGCACTAACATCCCTCTTTGGCAGCCCCAAACTCTACCTAAAGCATGTTCTTCCCATATCTCAGCCAGCTCCAAGGGAAGCTGCAGCCTTGATTTTGAATATGGATAGATCAGTTGCATATTAGCGACTTTGTATATAAAGTTGGCTTCGTCCATGGAAATTGGCCACCCAATGTTGTAGACTATAACCCAGTGGGGGTAACCAAAAGCACAGAGTATTAAAAATGAAGAATATAAAAATGTGGTCTAACTAATGTTTGTACACTATATGTATTCTTCTTAAAATGTGTGCATTAATACTAAGATAGCTAGGGTTATTAACCCTAGCTATCTTAGTATCAATGCACACATTTTTATACTACACAAACTACAAAATCATTACTAGACCTATATTAAAACAGGTTTATTTTGTAGCTCACTGAACAAGCAAAATAATAAACATTCATTTCTATTGTAGTGGTACTCAAATTCGGTCTCGGAACCCCAAACAGTTTACAATTCCCAGGTCACATGGCAGGATAATCTATCAGCAGCTGCCAATCTCAGAGAGTCCTGCCAGCCCCTCTGCTTCCTGGTTCCTTCCCCCAGTGCCTGCCACAAAGCTAAACACTGCTGAGCACCTCTTACACTGTGGTTGCAGAACCGATGGGAAAATGTATAACTAACTGCCCTCCCATTCCATTTTTTCACAAGGCAGACACAGAGAGTAGCAGCCAGTAGCAGTTCTGATCATCATTCGTCAATTTACTGTATCATCCACTATTTAAATTTATGTTTATAAAATATAAATTATTTTAAGAAAACATTTTACATATGTAAACATACATACGTTCTTAACCTAATTCAATTGTAAAAAAAAACACTTGACCACTTCTGTATTAGCCTGGGGTGGCTGGAACTCTTAATGAGGCACTGGGTAGAGCATATTATTTAAATTATGATTCTGTGAGGAGTCCTGGAAAATATACAATTTTTAAGGTTCTAAAGAGGTTCTCGTACATGGTATCAAAATTAAGTGTACCCCTCTACTTGGTCCTTCTTGTTTCTTCGACAACTAGAAATTGCTAGTTGGGATTTATTCAATTACCAACATCAATGCAATGTTCCATTCTGAAACAAAACATTGTACCTGCAGTCTTTGCATGTTTTCTCTTAGACCATGAGGGTACGATGTTGGCAATACCGTAACTGACAGATAAGTGTGCACTTCCCAAAGAATTGAATTACAACAATAAACTATAGGGGGGAAATTTACTAAGAATAATTTTTGTGAGAGTTTCAAAATTTACTCTTTACAAAAACACAAATTTAGTTTTTGTTTCCATAGGTAAATTTTGCATTCATGGTTCAAGTTGCTTGTTGACAAAAAGCACCTGCTGCGTCCTCTGTCCTATTTCTTGATCCTGGGCTTTTTCTGTAAGCTGGTGCAGGCCACATGAAATTACCTTCTTGCTAAAGCAAAACCCAGGGCTGGCGCCACCACTCGGCATATTTAGATTTAGGCAATTGCCTGTGGGCACTGGCCACTTGAGGGTGGCATCCCCCCCTTCCCGTGGAGCAGGGGAGTGGCAGCCGCAGGTCAGTGCCCACATGGAGCAGGTGAGCGGCAGGGAGCTCGAACCTCCCCACCCACCGGTCAGTGCCTGGGGCGCTGAGATGCCTTGAATAGACCATGGTAAAACCTCACAAAAAAAGGCAAAAGTTCGGGATACCCCTTTTTAACCAAATTTTATTTAATTCAATATACATTGAAGTCATGATAAACTTGGATATTGTCCATAAAATATAAATAAAATTACTTATATAATAAACACAATATTAAAACTATTGGATCTTTACTTTATATTATAAGAGGCATGGCAGGCATGCTAAGGGTAAAAAAGCAAAAATTAATAAAAATAAAAAAACATACAATAAAAAAAGATAAAAATATGAAAAATGATTAAGGAAAAATACAAAATTAAGAATGTCAATTCCTGAGTATAGCACACTCCTGAAGGTATTTTGCATTCCCGTACTTGCAACAATATAAATGTAGCAATCTTGGTAACAGCTACAATTTGTAACAGCGAATTTGTATCCACAGATGTCTTCTGGATTCCCCCTGCTGTTATTACGCCTATATAGACAGTTCACATAGACCTGTTATACCACTTTTACACTGCCACAAAAACCTGGGTGTTTCCCTTGTGGACCCGGGTCAGCAGCGGTGTAAAAGGGGTTAACCCGTGTCCCTTTACACAGGACTTCTACCCAGGTCCTGACCAGGGTAGAACATGGACAGGACCTGGGTAGAGGGCAGTGTAAACGGGTATGCCGAGTCATCCAACGCAGCTCCCGTTTGCATCAATGGGGGAAGCCCAATCTCCGGAGCGTAGCATCCGCAGGTTGGACAGGCAGTACAGCCTCTGCTGCTGTCTGCTGTACTGTGCAGACAGCAGCGGAGGCAGTGAAGAGGTGAATGTATGCTGGTGTGCGGCATTCATTCACTTCGTGGACGGGGGCTGGGGGGGTGCATGGTAACCCAGCAGCTTACCTTGTTGTTTTGTGCAAGGGGGTCCAGGTGGGGTGATTGCCAGTCCCGGAGCTTGGAGATGCCAAGCGCTGCCTCCATTTACACTGCGGTAGGCACCGCAGTGTAAACAGTGCAAATCCCAGATCCATGGTCCAAATGCCCGGTCAGACCTGGGATTTGGGTATAAAAGGGTATACCTGTGAGTTTGTCCTGCCACTATGATTCATTCCCACAGTCACAGCTGATTATTACCATATAGGTTTATATTGTGGCTGTTTCACTGATTGTCAGATGTAAATAGTGGGGTCCTAGTGTGCAAGTGGTTCCCAGGCACCCCCTAATTGCCGGCACACTAATACTGCCACCTCCTCCAGCCACTGCCTTCTCCAGGCTCAACCAAAATGTGGATGGCGACAGCCCCTCCAAAAATTGGGCTGTCAAAGGATAACAGCACTACCCAAAGTGCGGATTCAGTAGCACTGGTGCATTGTTCGAAAGGAACCCCCTGTGCAATGGGCATGTACCCTCCCCCCCCCCCCCCTGGCAAAAATATATCACTCTCTTTGACAACAAGCATTTAACACCCCAACCCACCCCACCCTTCTCCCCTCCATCAAAACAATCATGTATTTTCCCATAGCATGTAAATCCCCATGAGCAACGAGCATGTAATCCTCCATGGCAATGATAATGAAAACCCTGGCAATGATCATGAAACCCCTTGCATTGAGCAATATATCTCTGACAATGAGCATGTAGGTAAGTGGCACTTATGTGGTAAAATATGTAATTGGCATTATGGTGTGTGGTATAATATGTAATGGGCATTACGGCATGTGGTATAATGTGTGATGGGCATCATGGTATGTGGCATTATGTTTAATGGACATTACGGTGTGTGGCATGTTTAATGTTTAGTAAGGTGTGTGGTATAATGATTAAAGGGCATTATGGTGTTTTGCATTATTTGTAATGGGCATTACGATGTGTGGAATGTCTAATGGGCATTATGGTGTGTGGCATTATGTGTAATGGGCATTACGGTGTGTGGCATTATGTTTAATGAGCATAATCGTGTGTGGCATTATGTCTAATGGGCATAATGTGTGTGGCATTATGTTTAAGGGGCATAACGTTGTTGGCATTATGTGTAATGAGCATTACGGTGTGTGGCATTACAGTGTACATTTTTGCAGCACGCCTTGTGGGGGAATATTGTATTCTGAAGCCCAAATACATAAATACAGTCACCTTCTATTTAGTTTGCATTGGTGCCCAGGAGGCAGTGATAGACATTCCTAGTACGTGGTGCTAGACACACCCCTGCAGTGGTGAACCCCCTAATGAAATGGTCTGCGTATCCCTATTGCCTCGTATAATATAAAATAAAGATCAAATTGGGTTTTAATATTATTATATATGTTAGACTATTTTTTATATGTTATGGACAATATCCAAGATTATGGCCTAATCATGACTTCATAATAAAATGTTCATGAAGGTTTAATGTGTAATGGATATTGAATTCTATCTGAAACAGCGGCTTCAGGGAGATTGGCAGACTTGGGGGGGCGGTGCGGGGAGGCTACGGTGACCAACGGGGACCAGCAGGGAGGTGTCAGGGACCGACAGGGAGCTCTGTCGGAACGGGGCACGCGAGCGTCTCGTGCGCGCGCACCCCCTTCTGGTGGCTGGTGGTGAAGGCTGGCGACTGGCAATTCAATCACCAGCCCCAGTCTGAATGAGAGGGGCTCCATCTGTATCACCATTTTTTAAGCATCATTTTTATTAGAATTTATATAACAAATGTGAGCGATACTGGAATCTCCCACAGAGATGTTGGCACTCAAATGGTTAAGAAAGAAAACATTTTTTGATAAAGAGTAGATAAATTTAATCCAGTGCTGGAATTTTTTCTCATTGGGTATAAACATCTTGCATACTACCTCCATAGTATGTATAATTCATTTTATTTTTTAGCTAGTAATTTGTTTTCTATCTTGATCTTGGTACTGTAACATTTATTTTGGTACTGTAACATTTTAGACTAGTATATATTTTTCACCTTAAAACCATCCTAGTCACTTTGGTAAACATTTAAAACTTCCATATGTTTAAAATATATATTATTTGCTATTGAGGTCAGTTTTGATGGAATTATTTCTGTTCATGTTTTAACACATGGAAATTGCTCATTAGTGTTAATTGGCTTTTTCAATCTGGCCATTTAGATGGAATATTCTAAACAGCCAAATAAGACTACCACCTTAGGCACACATCATTGTGTAATCTACAGTGTCATTCAAAATTAATGCTGCAAGTATGCACTCAAATCTTAATTCTGGGAAATCATGAAATAATCTAAACCTCCAAAATATCCAAAGGATTAAAGGAAAGCACTAATAACTTAATTGGGGCTTACAAATTGGTTTTACACTCTTAGTGGTTATAAAATACTGTATCGCTGTCTAGATGGGGCATAATTATGAAACATTAAGAATGCAGAATTAAGGATACAAAAGGCCACGATTTGACACAGGTGACTAGCAAGTGAATATTAAAAAGAACTGGAAAATGCTACACTCTTAATTGTATTAAGATATTAGTGAGTCTACAATAAAGGCAACCTATTTATACCCCTTTTACATTGCTGCAAAAACCCGGGTCAGAGGCGGTGTAAATGGGTCATGCCGTGTCCCTTTACATGGGACTTCTACCCAGGTCCTGACCTGGGTAGAACAAGGCTAGGACCTGGGTAGAGGGCGGTGTAAACGGCTATGCCGGGTCATCTGACCGCAGCGTCTGCAGGATAGACGGGGGGCACACACAGCCTCCGCTGCTATCTGCTATACTCTGCAGACAGCAGTGGCGGCAGCGGAGGAAGTGAATGGATGCCTGTGTGCGGCATCCATTTACCGCAAGTACGACAGCTGGGGGGTGCACGGGGGGCTGGGGACAGCCCAGAAGCTTCCCCAGCACAGCGATTGGTGGTCTCAGCGGCGGTGATTGCGGTCCCGGTGCTTGGAGGCGATGTCATCTCCAAGAGCTGCCTCCGTCTACACTGCGGGTCAGATCTGGGGTTTTCGGTGTAAATGGGGTATTATATCAGATGAAGCTTTCATCAGGTTGGTCTGCATGAGTTTTTCTTTTACAGCTGGAACCAAGTTTATGTACTTTGATCTGGATTTTGGTTAGGAGTAGGATTACAATTTTAAGTAACCTAGGTGCAGATTTGGTGGTATGTTCAGGTAATGTTATACAATACTGTACATTCCAACATCTGGGCTAATCCTTCTGGAAGTGGTCAGACTGGTCAGCAGTGAATGGGTTGATGTGAAGCAGAGTAGCAATGTGGTGGTGCAGCAAAGATGACTGGTAATGTGTGTGTGTCGGGGGTAGTTCACTGCTGAGCTGGAGATGTGGGGATGTGATGCTATTATCACATCAACATGGCTCCACCCAAGCTATACAATGCCATTGTTATCATACTGTCCAGTTGGAGGCAGTGTCCAATGACCTTACTTGCTTCTTCAACCCATCTGCGTCACCCTCTTCACTCACACAGATATCCTGGGAGAATCCGCATCCATGGGAAATGTATGTGTCTGTATGCAAATAACAATATTAAACGTAGGATTTTTTATTATTACTATTATTTACACACTTCCCTTTCAAAAATGATACTTTCATAGTTTCTGAGAACACCAGGGGCCTGAGATTCTGCCTCTTAAAATTAGATATTAAGCAGAACTGTAAGTGTTATCCACAATCCTACTGAATCTAATGTGATGCAATTGGCATAACATTGATTAATATTGTTATAGCTGATTAATTCTAAAATTCCACTGGCATTATTGTAAGCAAAAAAACTGTGCAGTGGGAACTTAATGAAATTAATTTCTATGGCCAAGCAGCTGCATGCAAGCATCACATCACTAAGTCCAATGCCACGCATCAGATGGACTGGTGTAAAGCCCACCAATGCTGAAGCAGTGGACATGTGTGGAATGATGAATAAGGGTTTGGCAGATGCCAGGAGAACGTTGCCTGCCTGACTGCATTATGCCTCCTGTGAAGTTTGGTGGAGGAGGGATAATGCAAATTATCCCAAAAAATAATAGGAGGGATAATGCCAATTATCCAAAAAAGTGGCCAATCCCAGGATCAGGACAAATATAAAGTCTATAGCAATATTACTGGTTTTAATGGGTATCCATATACCTGACAGGGTCCTTGATCACCTGCTCAATTTTGGGGACCATTCCCTTGATGACTCATCTCATTTGCGTCTGAAAAATGAAGTCTATATCAAGGACCCTGCCAGGTATATGGATACCCATTAAATCCAGTAATATTGCTATTGACTTTATGTTTGTGGACTGCTAACCAATAGGGCATCTTAATAGGAACAAGAAGGACTGTATTAAACATTTCACTATATATTGTTTTTCCCACAACCATCCATTGTTCTTAATATCTAATAGAGTTTTAATGCATATGACATTTTTTATTTTATTTTTTGCAACACCAAATGTATTGATTTGTACCTGTATTTTTATCCATAATAAATACTGTTATCTTATTGTGATACCCAACTGATCGTTCTACAGCATTTTAATATACAGGTTGAGTATTATCCAAATATCCGTTATCCAAACTATTCGGAAAACATACATTCCAGAAAGTGAAAAAATGATATATATTTTTGCTAAAAACTTACTGGAGACTTTTGTAACAGCGCTACTGAGGACATGATATGTAACTGGCACTACTGGGGACATCTGTAACAGCACTACTGAGGACATGATGTGTAACTGGCACTACTGGGGACATCTGTAACAGCACTACTGAGGACATGATGTGTTACTGGCACTACTGGGGACATCTGTAACATCTGTAACAGCACTACTGAGGACATGATGTGTAACTGGCACTACTGGGGACATCTGTAACAGCACTACTGAGGACATGATGTGTAACTGGCACTAACTATGTGCAAGAAAATGATTGCTTGGCATTCAAATTCAGTACCGGAGATAGTACACAAATTCTGTTTCATGTTTTCAAACCTTGTTTTATGCACAAATAAAATATATTTGTGTGTATTTCATGTGGTTGATGTGTTTATACAGCATAAAAGCAAGATACTTCAAAATACATTATTGATATATAAAAATATTCTGAAATACGGTATAATCCGTTATCCAAAATTCTCAGAGCAATTTGGATAAGGGATACTCAACCTGTATATAATTATATTTACCAATGATTTATTAGTTTAACATTATATTAACGCTCCACCTTTTTTTTTTCTTTGGAAAACGTGGTAGATCTCGAGGACCGGTTTGGGAAGCCCTGCCCTAGAGCCTAAAACTAACCCTCCCCCTGTGGCTTAACCCTAACCTGCCAGGGCATACTTATGATCGGGATGCTGGCAGTCGCGAGTTCAGCATATAGTGATATAGCACTTCTAACCCTTGTAACAGTCTGTGTAATGCAGTCTTTTTTTGAAGTCTTTTAGCACTTTTCTTCCAACTATACTGCCTACGTAACAGGTGGAAACTGTTGATTCTGCTGAAAAAAACATTATTGTTCTGTATCATCTTGAAGGATAATAAACTACAAAAGAGTGAGAAACAGAGCTCTCTCTAGCATAGGCGTGCGCAGCACACTTTATTAGGGGGTGCACCGTCAAAGGGGTGTGCCTAGCACCACATATTGGGCATGCCTAACACCGCCCATTGGGTGTGTCTAACAGTGCCAATCAGTCGTGTCTACCATAATCTATTGGTATTCGCTACAATATATAATGGCTCTAAGTATAATAATACATGCAAATTAAGTAAAAAAAACATATATGGATGAGATGTAGTGATATGACAATGGTCTGGTACAAGTAACAATGCAAAACACACATTCAGTGAATGATTGATGGGTGCTTCTTTGAATGGAATACTGTTCTAAAAAGGAAAAGTCTTTGGTAAAAGGTATTGCTGGTAGGGAGGTGTTCATAAGGGTGGGCACAGCATTAGGGCCTTTGCACCCATAAGACTCAATGTGCGCATACCTATGCTCTCTAGTGTAGCAATTGTGAATCCAAATGTGGATTCTGATGAAGTCCATCCTATATGAAGGGCGTTAGAGAAAAAATGCATAGTGATACTGCACCAGCACTTTGTTTGCACATTGAATGTAAGCTCACTTTATAATGTCACTATAAAAAAAAACTTTTGTTATGTGTTTAACTCTGGGAGAAATAACCTGTTTATACCAACATGGAACAATACTCTATTAGGAGACTGACCATTGGAACATCAGAGTGAATGGAAGGACCTTCACCAACACCATGCAGGTTCAACCTGGTAATTCATTGTTCTGAATGGAGTTCTCCAAAGACCACTATTGATGTGCACATATATTCATCCTCATGGTATGCACATTGGGCCTAATTGAGACTTGATCGCAGGGTAAATTTGTGCTCAAACTAGGAAAAAAAACATTTCCTAGGTGGGGGTAGATGTAACATGTGCAATGTAAAAATGCATATGTACAAATAAAGCAGCCACTATTTACCCTGCACAGAAACAAAATAACTCTCCCAAATCTAACTCTCTCTGCACGTTACATCTACCCAACCTGCAGTGCACATGGTTTTGCCCATTTTGGGAACAAATCTGTCTTGCAATCAGGACTGAATCTGGCCCATAATCCTCTTTTACACATTCAGATTCCCAATTAGAGAGCAATGTTTCACACTCATATATAATATATATATATATATATATATATATATATATTTTTTTTTTAAATTAAAATATAGACAGTATAAAGTAGTGCATGCAAAATAGTCACACTGTTGCGATAAAAATTTTTTTTTGCATTTTATGTTTCGCAAGCTCAATATTAGGGTGGCCAATCCCAGGATCAGGATCGGCGGGATCCCGGGATTTGGCCTAAAAAACTGCAGGATTACGGGATTAGCTGCGCATGTGCTCAGACGCTGTCCTGGAGTTCCCGATCCCCAGCCTGCAGTCTGGAGTGGGTATGGGCAGCCTCAACTGCACAGCAGGTCGCATCGCCCATATGAGCTCCAGAGTGACCCCTCACCTTCCAGACCTGTCTGCTGCTGCAGCTACCACAGCCGACGCCACCCACCGGCTCCTGTTTCAGGATGTCTGCCCTGATCCCGCTGCCCTGCCCTGCAGGATGTCTGCCCTGCTCCCGCTGATGTCTGCCCTGCTCCCGGCCGCCCACCCACAAATGTAAGTAAATCAATGTGCGGGGCGGCCGGAGTGGGGGGGTGGGGCTTGTTTTCTGCACCTGCATACTGTACTGTACCGTTTAGATATGGCAATCCCGGAATACCGGGATTGAGCATTTTTCAATCCCGATTCCCGGGATTGAAAAAATGCCCCGGGATTGGCATCCGTACTCAATATTGATACATACAGTACAGGAAAAAAAAATGTATACTACCAGGTGCCCTCCATAATAGGCATAGCAATCCAATATTTGTGGCGTCGGCACTCACAGTTTAAATGGTGTGCAATTAATACATTAAAAGTTTCGGTTTATTCAGCCGCCATTCCTTCTGAAGGTCGAATAAACCGAAACTGTGAAGCATTTTTCTATGTGTTACCTGAGTTCATATTTACAAAATTTTTTTTTAACACTGAACTACGTGACATGCTTTTTTTTATTCTTACACAGTTCCAGATAAAATACCCCTCCAGTCATTCACTTTAAACAGGTGTTACTGTATATGGCACATAAGCTGTCACCTGTAATAACACTTCAAAAATGCATGACTTTGTAGTAAAGTGACCTGTGACTTTAATTACAGTATTTGCTTAGGAATTAGTAGTATAGTGAAATGCTTTCTGAGCACAATCACATCACGCAATACAGTACTCTATGCAGCAAAGAAAACCTAAATGTCAAGTCAATATTGTATTTGCTACTCTGATCAGTGTAGTATTCTTAGTAAACTTCAACTCTCAAATTTTCCCAGCAGGTCATGTTTTGAGCATTTTTGCATGTGAAAGCATGTAGAATTATCATTAACCTAGCAAACTAGATTAACTCACTAATGCATGATTACAAATACTTTATCCACAAAACATTGGGAGTTCTATCGAAAGACAAGATGTTGCCCACAGCAACCGATGATATTCTACGTCTTAATTACCTAGCACCTTCTAGAAGAATAAATACTGTATAATCTGATTGGTTGCTATAAGCAACATCCCATTTTCAATAGGAATGCCATTTACTCTGACACAGGGCCGGATTAAGGTCTGTGGGGGCCCTGGACAACAAAAATTGTAAAGGCCCCCTCCTCTCACCCCCCCCCCCCCCTGTCCCCGCAGCACTCACCGGAGTAGTTAATTCCGCTGCCTATCGGAGTCGGAGCTGCTTCATGGAGCCAGGGACACGGGGTGATCAGGCATGAGAGTGGGGTAAGTCCCCCTGGAGACAGTGTGACAAGAGAGCAGGTTGTTGACTGTCCAGGCACCGCAGGGACCCCCTGGTTGCCCTGCGCAGGACCCCAGGGACGCTCTGCCCGGATCCCACTACCTGCCACTCACCCACCAGGAGTGTGAGGGCCCCTGATGTGCGGGGGCCCCGGGAGACCGCCCCTAGTTGCCCCTTGGTGAACCCCCCAATGCTCTGACATGTCTGGATGTTGAGGAATGGAGATGAGAACTGCAGCTGAGTCAAATGGAGCTTTGGGACGGGTGCAGTGCTAAAATGATTTTTCGCAGACCCACAAAGAGTGGCATTTGGCAGAAATGGGGCAGGTCTTAATGACATCAGTTTGTCCCTGCTCCCCGAAGTACACGTCAGATTCTCCTCTGCAAGCTTCTACCAGAGGGAAGCAAGTAAAAGTAGGTATGTATGACTAGTATGGTGTCACAATGCCTGGACCTGTGATGGACTGTATTAAACTGTGTCTAGTTTAGTGTCCTTTTCATGCTTAATTGCTGTATGCTGGTAAAGTACAACTGGTGGTGGTATGTCAGATGTACAGTAGGTACACACCAGTGGATGCCTCTAGTCAATGAATAACCCAGTACTTTATCAGTGGGGCGGTTATTTAGCAGTAATGTGACTTGTACATCCATGCTAATACAGACTGTTAGCATGGAGCAGAGCATACAGGTGTATGAATGTTTGTGGGTAGCAGTGCAGGCTGCAAGGGGTACCAGCGTCTCTAGCATTGTGGCTAGTAGTTGAAAGAAACTGTTAAATAAATAAATAGTAGTAACTCATAGCATCTCTCTGAAAAGAAAATTATCCATCTCTCACTGCAGTGCTTTAAAACAGGACAAGATGGCACCACTAATGTGCAGAACAAAGGTTGGTGGCCTGTCTCACAGAAGAAGCCAATATGTAGTATGCACAGTAGCTCTCTCCAGATTCACACTACGAAATCAATCTTGAGTTACACTGCCCTCAAATGGTTCCCAGAAGTATTGTTAAGCTCTATACAGCATGGTTTTTTTTCTATTATTTTTTTATTTATTTTTTAAACTTCACTCCATTCCAGTGGTTCCCAAAGTTTTTTGAATCACAAACCCCTATCAGGGTCGGGTTTTTGGGGGGCGCTACCAAGTCTGCCTATCAAAAAATCAAGGATGTCTCTGAGGATCCTTATTGTACTTAATTCAGGCATCTTCTCTGGAACTTCTAAGAACTCGGCTCCATTCTTTCCCTTGAGGCATACTTCTCTATTGCTGCCCCTTTCTCCTTGCACTCTGTTGTGGGTGGCAAAGGGAGGCCTCCACGGAAAGCTGGGGACTTGCCCACCATTCCTGGGGTGGGGCTGAGAGCACCAACCATTTTTTTGAGCTTCCCTGCCATTCCGAAATGTTAGTCATGTATGCCTTTAGGGGTTGGAAAGTTGTTATTGGTGGCAGTATGGGTGGGGGGTGGGGGGGGGTGCAGTAGGATAAAGTTTTGCGTAGGGTGATGAGAAGCCTTACACCAGCCCTGCCTCCTATAGTATAAGTAAGTCATGGCACCAGTAGGACAAACATGTCTTATTGAGCAATTTAGAAAAAAAAAAAATAAGTAAATTGTGTTTATCTGTCACACTGAGCATCAGTTTTGTGCCTTGGGTCAGTTTGTCCACACTGGTTTTGCCTGTGTTCGTGGACGCCAATCCAGAGCACCCCCAAAGGTGCTTCAAGGCACCCCAGGGTGATATGGCACACAGTTTGGGAATCCCTGCTTTATTCTATTTTATCAATACATATTTATATATATAATCTCATCAACTATGTTCCATTCATGACTTCCTCTTATCAACTCACAAAACACCTACCATGAACGTATGCAAAATATTACTAACACAACATCCAGGAATATACAGCATCATTATTCTGTCTCTCACTACCAAACCCAGCACCTGCATTGTTGATTCGCGTCTGTCAGTGATAAAAGCAGACAATTGTATTTTAGATTTGCATGATTTGCATGCAGCAATGAACTACAGCTCTTTTTGGATTCTCCGTCCCATTGCAGTAAAGAGTATTGTGAAATGAAAATTCCTTATTACTCTTATTAGTTGCCATTATGCTATTACGAAGCATATTAACTCTTAATTGTAAATAAGCATAATGTCAAATTAAAGGTATTGCGACCTAAATTTGTTACACGGGAGGAGAGATTGACATACTCTGCAAATACAGTATGTGGTTAACACAAGTGTTAAATCCTTAGATGTCTTTACGCTAAGTATACGTAGCCTGTTGCAATTTACAATAACAAATGGTTGGATTGTTCTGAAAGAAATAGAAATACTGGGCTTGATATCATGAATAATACATGAGATCTAAGAAGCAAACCATACAGGATGTGTCACCTCTAGGAGTTCAGATTCAGGTTAATCAGACAAACTGGGGTTTATACATCCAACTTAAGCCTTAAGATTCAGATTTGCCTATTTGTATCTGAAAGCAGAGCAAGATGGGATTTTCAAGTTGCCAGTTCTTGTGAGATTTAGTGGCTGAAAATTTCGGTTTCTGACTTTCTAAAAAAGTAGCTTTGCTCACATTATGAAATCAGAAACACAAACACAAGAACCCACGGTATTATAGTGGACAAGTGTCTAGTAATCTGTAGAGATAGACCTTCATTTTGTCAATTGAGATCAGATTTATACAGGATTTCTGATATGTAGCAGAGCCAGTTGTGGTGCAACACACCTGGCATTTAAAGACTGTAGGCAGAATGTGTAGATTTGAGCTAATTATGTTTCTCTTAAATTCCCTAGGGGACACTGGAGGCTTATGGCAGTGGGGTATAGATGGGTAGATAAGTGGAGCTGGCACTTTAAATTAAGAAGTGTGACTGGCTCCTCCCTCTTTATGCCCCCCTTCAGACCAGTTTTAGAAATGTGCCCAAGGGAGCCGGATCACTCTCTGGGGCGTCTCCAGATTTATTGGATTTTTCTTTAGCTTTTATGAAGATTTATGATGATGACAACAGGCAGAACAGCACTTATACTTTTGAGGCATGGACACTGTACAACCTCTATACACTGGGGTTTTGTCAAGGAAGGCCTGACAAAGAGAGAAAAACGCTTTTTGGGCGCACTCCTTTAAAAGGAGTGCGCCCAAAAAGCGTTTTTCTCTCTTTGTCAGGCCTTCCTTGACAAAACCCCAGTGTATAATCATTGACCCTAAACGCTGGGCGCACCGCCAACCCCATAACTACCAGAAAATATATTCTAAAGTAGTTCTCATTTAGTTGGTTTCCTGATTAATATAATAATTATCAGTCTGTGCGGATCTACACCCTCTTTTTTGTACTGTACAACCTCTGAATGTATCCTGTGGTATCTTTTTAAAAAATCCAGGTATCAGCAGAACATTATTTAAGTCCTGTAATTTGTGAGCTGGAACCTCCTTGGCTCAGACTTGTTTTTTCAGCACATCCCACAGATCAGACATAAGGCAGTGGTTCTCCAACTGTGGGTCCTGACCCCAAAGTGGGTCCCGACCTTCTCAGCATGGGGCCGCAACTCCATTTAGCTGACCATCAGGCTGATGACTTTTCTAATCTTAGTCAGTGATTCAAGGAGTCTAAAAAATCTGTTGAATTGTCTGCTATGTTAGACTCCTCCCATCATTTTGTGTCTCCTCAATGCTGCCATGTATTGTGCTGTCTGCTGACTAGACATGTGATGTGATGACCTTCTGCAGTAACTTGCTGGGGTCCTGTAATCATTTTTATTGTTTGATGGGGTCCCAGAGCAAAACAGTTTGAGGTCCCCTGGACTAAGGACTAAGGATACAAAATCAGCACCTTGAACTCTTTGTAATGTTCCTACTGAAAGAGACTACTGTCATCTAGGAATACAGTAGCCAGTAGTGGTCTGCAACAATAGGTAATGTAGGTGGAATATATCAAGTAACATTCAATTAATTGAATGCCAGGACTCATAACAGTACAACAGTTGAACATTGCCCAGTGCATCATACTGCCTCCAGCAGCTTGCCTTCTTCCCATAGTGATTCCTAGAGCAATGCCATCCACATGCACTTTATACACTGTTTATTTGTGTATTATTGATTGAATGACTGTGAGTGCTGGCTATTGAAACTGGACTACTATTGGTATACATACTGTAGCCTGTGCATCTGCTCAAAGGCTCAAAGCATCCTCAGGGTGCACTGGGCAGTGCTGCATTTTATAGTGTTGGCATCCTCCTGTCAACACCATTTCATGGTGTCATTCACTTAGTGCTTAGGAGAGTTTGTACAGGGCACTCCAGTGCCCTGATATGTTGCTGACAATATTTATCTGTTACTATAGGTATTTATATTACATAACATTCTATTTACATTTCTTGGAAATAAATAGTTCACAGAATCACAAGTGAAATAATTAACTCTACCTGTGGATCTCTTAAAATATGTCAGTGAATAATGAGTGCACCTGTGCACCTGCCAGGTATGATATTTGCCCAACTGCAAGGCAACAGAATAACCAAACTAATAATTAATTTTACATTTTCAAATATTCATGAAGGCAACAAAAGAACATTTTCTTGTTTTCAAGACATTTTGTCACCTGGCAATTACAATGATGTTGATGCTGTGCCTAATTGTGAAGAATGCATTGCTTGACCTTTTTATTTGGAGATTCTAGATTCACCCAATGAACTAAGGTAGACATACATGAACCCTTGTCATAGTTACTACACCATTTTTGTGCTGTAGCATAAACCTGAGTACAAATATATATATATTAGTGAGTACTCTACAAGGACAGAGAAGTCAAAGCCCACCTAGTAAGATTCCTGGTAGGCATGAGCACCTGCGAGGTCACCTTTCAGCTAATGCCTTTTTTTTTTAAGATGTGACCCTACCCAGAGTAGTGGCCCTACCATTGCCGGTTCACAAAGCAGAGTAACTGACACTACAACTACTTATCCAAGGTGGGTGCCCATCTATATCCATTGTGACATATGTTAAAGGGACAGGAGTTGGAGCTATTTGGGTGTTAAACAATGTCTGAGGTGTCTCTAGGCTCTAATGGGTGAGGATTGAGAATATCTGTGATATTTGGGGTATTATGGTAATGAGGTGTTTGCCTGTTTGATGGAGGTTTCAGGGTCTATGTTTAGTCTCAATGGGGGTGGTGGGGGGGGGTGGTAGGGTATGAAATATGGAGGTTTGTGGTTTATAATAGCAAGTTAAATATCTGGGGGGACTAGACTGCCAATGAACAACAGCTTTCACACAGGTATAGTTATGTATTAATCCCACAAATGTTGGTGTTGGTGCCGCCTACAATCTGGTGCTTCCTACGTTGGGCCACTTCTAGCCATTTTTCCAGGGCCACTTTAGTTCCCAATCCTCCCCTGGTACTTTTTGTTGACCACAATAATAGCACATAAAGCTGACATGGCTAAAAATATTATACTGACTTGTCATTTCTGCTCAACACAATAAGTTACTGATTAAAATTACACCAATTTAGCAAACTTGTGAAGCATTATGTCTAAAGTGATCACATTAGTTACTTGTGTATTTAGAAAGAGCACTCTATAATGCATCCTACTGTTTATCTTTACCTTATAAGTCAGTTATGGTAGCTTCATTTGGATTTTTTTTTGTAAACCGAATAACACAAACATGATTTTGCAATGTCTGCAATCTATAGTTAACATTTCAGAATTGTTATCAGGTGTATTCTTTTTCCCATAGTAATTAACATTTACTTCATCAATCTAATTGCCAACAAGACTAATCACATGATAAACAAGTTCATACTGTCAACTAGATTTTCTGGTGTGGTGTTGTTACTCCAGAGATTATATAATGCATTTTTCTGCATTTGTCAAAGTCCTGGGGAACTTTCAAAGAGGAGGCGGCCCTTGTGCAGACTCCCAATGGCTCCCCTCTTCCCTGCAGTTACATAGACTCTGGCATCATGCCTGAGTCTACTGCACATATGTAGATCTCAGAAAACATGGCGTCAGCCATGTTCCGGAGTATATATTCACTACTGAACATACACAGTGGCTATTTTGGCAACAATTTTTTTCGAAGATGCGGCAACCCACGCAGGACTCTAGAGAGGCGAGTATTAAAAAATGGGTGCAGTGTTGGGGCCCGTGTGCTCTGCACACAATGTACCCATTATAGAGATGCCAATGTTAAAGCTCAACATTCTTTGTAGCTGATGATTGGCCATATGGTCGCTAGGTGGACACTATAAAGGTTGACATACATTTGGTTGACCTCTAAAGGTTGACGGGGCTTAGGTTGACACATGAAATAGGCTAAGGATCATCAGGGTCGGAAGGACAACCCAGCATTAGGTTGACAATTGGAAGGTCGACAGTCAAAAGGTCACATGAGTTAATCATGTTGTTTTGAGCCAACTTTCACCGACCGGCGGTATTTCATACACTAAGGCATGGAGAGAGAACATAATAGTGCCCGAAGCAGGGCAAGCGCAGCAAGCCATGTGAGGGGATGCAGTACACTGATATGGTGACCATGTCCCTGATATGGTCAACATGGTCACCTGATATGGTGACCATGTTGAGCCGACTTTCACCGACCTGCGGTATTTCATACACTAAGGCATGGAGAGAGAACATAATAGTGCCCGAAGCAGGGCAAGCGCAGCAAGCCATGCGAGGGGATGCAGTACACTGATATGGTGACCATGTCGACTTGCGTCGAAATTAGGGACAAAAAAGCTTGAAAAACTCATGACCTTTTGATTGTCGACCTTCTCATTGTCTACCTAATGATTGTGTCAATCTTCTGACTCTGTCGACATTACCCATGTTGACCTATATCATGGGTCAACCTTAGCCCTGTCGACTTTTAGTGGTTGAGCAAATGTATGTTGACCTTCATACAGTCGACCCTATGACCCATACCCAAAGATTGATTACTTTTAAGGAGGTGGAACTTTGTGGATACAGTCTATGGGACATAGAAATGTTTTTGATGCCTATCATATGTCTGTTGACATGGGATGATGAGTATATATTACTGAATTATTTTGTTTATTGCTTCATCAAATCCACATTTTTATTATCACTGCAAGCCTTACTTTTTTGTTGTACGATGTATTTAGCATTGTATGGTTGTCTGAGCACATTTACCGGTTTTATGTCCCTATCATTCTAATCCTTGCTGTCATTTAATTGTAATTTCTGATGTACTTTTCTGTTTATCACTGCTAGGACCTGACACCTTTCTTTTCTTCCTGTAAGCCGTCATTCTGTATAAAATAACTGACAGTCAATACACGTAGAAGTGAAAAGTTATGAGAGCTTGTTATTTCAAACTCAACTATGTTCTTTAGGCAGAAGAGTACATATGATCCTGCAGAAATTAATCTTTGTTACAGTAGGTACAGGTAATGCTATATAGATTTTGTTAGAGAGTGCAATAGTAGTAATATCCCCCCATATAATAGACCAGGGGTTCTCAAACTCGGTTCACCAAACAGTTCACATTTTCCAGGTCACCCGGCAGGTGCACAGATGCATTCATTACTCATTGACACATTTTAAAAGAGCCACAGGTGCAGGTAATTATTTCACATGTGATTCTGTGAGGAGATCTGCAACATGCACTGTGTGGGGTCCCGAGGACCGAGTTTGAGAACCTGAAGTATAGACCTATTGGATCTGTTAGCTAAATGTTTAACTAAAACGTCCACAAATGTCATCTTACCTTTAAAAAAGTTTTGTTTTTTCTGTCATATAGTTTGCTATATTTTCCACATTGATCTCAGCTTCGTCAATATATACCTTATTTATATAAATGTTTGTTGAATCTACTTTACCGCTGAATAGCATTAAGCTATAGGTGTTGCCTTTCGTTAAGATTGCACCCCAGTAGCAATACTAATCAATGATCATTTCTTGATACTGTATCAAGCCAGCGTTATTATCATTGCCTGTGTGTTTGACGCAAGCTCAGTCTATTGCTGTGATGACCCTCATTTGCCTGCTGTATAAAACTATTCTTTTAGAAGATGATTAATTCAGCATTGTCAAAAACATCCATTTAAGTAATTAGTAGAGCAATTATCTGGCCTATCAGATGACGGTACTCAAATATGTAACAATGATTGGTGAATGTTAGTACCTATCAGAAAATTGATATCATCATTTAGAGAATCCCATAAAAACACAACACAAATTCCAAATTATGCATATTAAAATTTTTTTTAAAAATAGCGGCCATATTGTGCTCATTAACTTTATTAATTTGCCATCAACAACACATTTTTGGCTCAGAGCTCTTCCACATGTAGGATATACATACACAGCTATTTAGAATTCATGTTCTTAATCAGTTTAAACGCCTACCAAACTATGGCATTACAGTTAGTCATACTTACTAAATCCTAAATCTTCTGCACTTTGGATGTTTACTTTAAGTAAGAGCTTTGTAAATCTTGCAGAGAAGACACGACTATTAAGGCAAAATTAGTCAGAGTACAGTACAAAATTCAAAACAGCTGCCAGGAATTAAAAGAGAATTTTTACTGTACTAATTATTAACAGTACATCTTGGGAGGTTGAAATAAAAGTGGTTTATACAATTGGGAACTATGTGTCTGTACAATTTTGGGGGGTATTTCTCAATATCAGAATGGACTTTTCAGTTTAAAAAAAAAAAAGCTATGATTTTAATTAAAGTGCAGCAGATGTTTTACGAAAAAGAGAAAAATAATAAACAAATGTAAAAAACAGAATGACAAAAGTATAAACAACGGTTACAGTATGTATACATAGGATATAGTATGTATAAACACTCTAAATGCATTCTGACCAGTAGGAGTGGTGAAATATTTGTGTCTGCAAAATGTGTATATTAATAAAGACAATATAAAAGTAATCAATAGTAAGTCATAATAGTGAATATTCTATTAATATAGAACACTGCAATTAGCAAAGTCAATTTTCTCTAAAACCTACTCTCTCTCCATATGTTAAAAAGTGCAACAACAAGCCAAAGATTTCCCTTAACTTACCAATTGGTGCAAAAACCACCTTAGTATTACAATAACTGTGTGTGGCTAATACAGTGTACACAACAGTTGAAACCAATATTTACATTTCGCATGGTACTTAAACTCTGTAAACTATAAATATGTGGAGAAACAAGTTTTGAAAATGATTTATTTGGGCAAAATCATCTTGGCTGTACAGTATATTTGCAAACAAATTGTACCCTAATATATAATCCCTACATTAATCATACATTGCTTCAGGTCTATTGCACTTTAGACATTTCTAGCTGCATTAGGAAAATTATGTTGTAACTGGAACAACACGCAACTACTCACCTATTCAGACAGGATCCACAATCCAAAAATGTATTTAAAAGTCAGATACTGTATGTTGTTACACTAGAGGTTTAATGATGAGTATAACACAACATGTGCAGCCTACTGTCTAAAACCAAGCACAATATGAAATGCAGTAATTGCTGCACAACTGCAAATATATACAGTACCATACTCTCATGCATTCATATATACCACTATAGTCAAATGAACTGGGATGCAGTCTTACCTGTGAACAGCTAAAATCAGCAAGATCAGATGTTATACAAGTCCCAACAATCTGACTGGTATTTGCCTTTTTTTTAAATCAGCCCCTTGCACAAGGATAAACACTGACATCTCAGAATTAACTTTGGTGCAAGCTCCAACACATCCACAGCGATCTCTGCTATCAGCTCAAGCTCCCACTAAAGAAGATCCCTCTGTATGGTTTGCAGATTCTAGTATACGGATTCTTTTTCTTAGTTAAAATTCTGAGCAGATACCCAGGCTATCCTGACATTACTTGGAGTTTAACTCTTGCCCAGCTGCCTTGCAGAACATAAATGTTTGTGACACTTGCGCTGAGCTGCAGATGTAGCCTGTGTCAGTTTCTCTATTCTCATTCCACTCTTTCTAGTCTTTCTTGTTAGCTCAGATTACTATTAGTCACATTGCTAGAAGCAGGGAAATGGGCGTACACAAGGAGATTTCTTGGCTTTTGACTCAGTCTTCAAGCCCTTCCCAGTAAGAGAAGGTTTAACGTGTTTAAGTGTCATTTTACATACAACTCCACCTCGTTATCTCTGCAATGCCCCCACCCACCTCTGCTTTCACTGCACATTCCCATTATGCACACATGCATATGAGTTCTGCACCTTCTACTGTATGATCATTTCAACACAGTTCCCTGTTGGATAATTCTAATGGATATTTAGCATGAAAAGAGCATGTATACATTTATGACATATGGAAGAAAGTATGTTTTTTAGATTACAGTATGTGAGGTATCCTAGTGAATAGCTATCTAGATAGATAGATAGATAGATAGATAGATAGATAGATAGATAGATAGATAGATAGATAGATAGATATGTAGATAAAGATTCTGGCCACGCTAGTCCATATAAAGTTCACAGTTTATCCAGCAAATATGGTGCAGCGTTCTCTCTTGAGCTGTTCCCACGGTTTACCAAAGTACATGCAAAAGAATCCGAGAAAAGCTCACAATGAGTTATAATTCAAAATATCTTTATGTAATAAAAAAATCTCACATACATATAGACATAAAATTAACAGCTTGCCAGTAGTAGTAGTCAGCAGTCACACATGGCCCTCCATCAGCCGTCTCAAGCCGCACTGCCTTGCACGCTGTGGTAGGGGCAAGTGGATACTGCACGTCAGAATTCACGTCACCGCTTGGTATATATATATATATCTCCAAAACATCTGCTGGCAGAGAGTGAAACTACATCTCTTTCTCACTCATGCACAAACACAGAAGGTAGCAGACTAGCTTACGAAGCTTTTGCTTCGAACAGGCTTACTATCCGCCAGACGCCATCCCCCGCCAGCCGCCATCTGTATCTGCGAAAGGGGACGCGCGCGCACGAGATGCGCGTGTGTCCCCTTCCGACTGCGCTTCCCCCGGGTCCCCTCCGGCTTGTCGGCGGTCACCTGGGGTCCCCACCGCCTCCCCGCACCCCCCCTAACCCTGTCCGTCTCCCTGAAGCGGAGACGGACAGGTTCCCGTCGCCCCGCCGCCCGGAAACTGAGACGCGCGTGCGCGTGACGCACGTGCGTCTCAGTCAGATGGAGCGCCGGGCTGCTGGCGGATCGCCAGCGGAGACAGTCTGGCGATTCGCCAGCAAGATGGAGCCCGGCTCCATCTGTATATAGAAAGAGTTGTGTCCCTAATGATGCACTTAAAGAAAAAGCAGCACCTATATAGAGCCTCACTGTCAACAAAGGCACAGGGAAAGGAATAGGAAAACAGAATAGAGGTGCGCTATATCACCTATACCAGTTTTTTTTTTTTTTTTTATAAAAAGTGACTCTTAAATTCAATAAAAAACAGTAATTGATAAAAACATTTATTAAGAGTTTTCCAGCAAGTGCAAATTCATCCACATTTTCAAGGTGTCAAATATAAGATCAATTCGCAGCCCAACATGTTTCTAAGACACTGTGCTACTATACGTGTTTTCCCACTGAGAAAAGTATTTGTGATAGGAGCGATTTATAGCCCACCATCGTCTCCCTGAGTATTCTGTAATCATTTGTTAAATAGGTGGTCCAACTACTACCTCTATTATTGCACTAATAATTGCTATAAAGGACATACCATCTCCACTGGATTACTATAAAGGAAATACCATCTCCACTTGTTCAAGAGGATGTACTACTGCTAGAGATTTATTAATTTCCCCCTGACGAAGTCATGAAGGACGAAATGCGTTTGGCTGCAAATTGATCTTATATGTGACACCTTGAAAATGTGGATGAAGTTACACTTGCTGGAAAACTCTTAATAAATGTTTTTATCAATTACTGTTTTTTATTGAATTTAAGAGTCACTTTTTATAAAAAAAAAAAACAGTTACTAATATGTATATATATATATATATATATATATATATATATATATATATCTCACAGTAGCGGCGGCACTCAGGACTTGATGTCAAATAACAACAGGAGGCTGTGTTAGTTCAACGGTTCAGCGCTTGTCGCGCTTTTATCAAGAACTTCATGCTGTTCTTGATAAAAGCGCGACAAGCGCTGAAACGTTGAACTAACACAGCCTCCTGTTGTTATTTGACCACAAGTCCTGAGTGCCGACGCTACTGTGAGATATTGATTCGGCCCCTGTGTAAGCAGTGTGCCCCACGGAAGGCACCAGGCAAGCTGTCCTTTCATCCAGAGTGCCGGGGATCACCGCCCATATATATATATAGATAGCACTCTCCAAATGTATCGACATCTGCCGGGGTGCCATCATCCAGAAAGTCCCAAAGGTTCAGGTACTTCCAAATATGTGTAGAGAAAAATGGAGACACTCACCGGACTTGCTTGAAGCTTAATTTATTCTCACCAGTATATTAGTGCATTATAGTGGGTACAGGTCGACGTTTCGGTCCAATGCAGGACCTTTTTCAAGACCCCCTTCCTGCTCTCTCCAGTGTGTAACTACCCCAAGCCTACAATGGACCTTATATAGCAGCCAGTGACACCTGTTAGCCACTCCCCCTGTAATTAGGGAACATGTGTGGTTAATTAGAATCTATAACATTCATAGAGCTACACATGCAGTATTCAGATCTTACTGATAGATGCCAACATTCCCATTTACATAGAAAACGGAACAGCCACAGATGTCTTACCTCATATCTTAGTCTGTACAGTATCAGCGTGTCCCCGGCGTGCGTTCCACCGGGCGGAAGTGCTGGGACAAAACTGCCCATATACGCGTCACTTTCTCTGCCTTACTAGACTCTGTGGAACACACATCCATCTTCCTCTGCGTTCCACAGTGCGGGCGCTGTATATACATCAAGCTACTCTTTATTCATCCACTTAAGCGCTGGAGCGCACAGCCATTAGTTCCGCGTTCCATAGTAACGGGAACTGTGTATACATAGCAAACTATTCATGTTAATCTAGTGCATTCAAATGTGTCAGTGTGCTGGAGCGCACGGCCATCACTTCCGCGTTCCATACAAGTTATACACATATGAGCCTCAATCCAGCATCAATGTCATTATATCCAGACTATTACAGGGCTACTTAGCCTTTATCTGTTATGAGCCATAAGTAGTATTATTATCACTATATCTAGATACGCCTACACTATGTCAGGACTGATTAGCCTTTAACACTATAGTTCACTGTATGCTATAATAAGGTCCACAATATAGGCACCACCACATCTAAACAAACATATAACATATACAATTAAAAACATCACATAGTGTGTATACCAGACGCAATAATCACACTTTGCATATCATAAATCACAAAAAAACACTCATAGGGTTAACCTCATTAAGCCCTTTAGGGGCAATAGTGTCCAGTCTCATGATCCATTTTGCCTCCTTTCTCAGGAGCAAAAGTCCCCGATTACCCCCTCTCTCCAGGGGGGGCACCCAGTCAATGAGCATATATGTCATGGCCGATACTTGATGTCTCAATTTGAGAAAGTGGGCTGCCACCGGCTTATCCGTTGTGGATGTGGCATAGGCAAGTCGGATTGAGGACCGGTGTTGGTTCATCCTCTCTCTGAAAATCTGTATCGTTTTGCCCACGTATACGAGCCCACATGGACATTTTAAGATATAAACAACATGGTCCATAGTGCAGACCAGATGATGTTCAATTTTAATCTTCATCCCCGAATGTGGGTGGCAAAACGTACTACCTATAATCAGGGCCCTGCAGGTCGTGCATTTCAGGCATCTGAAGCAGCCTGTCTTCTTCTTCAGCCAGTTTTCTCCTCCGCGGGTATACCGCATATTTGGACGCATGAGAATGTCCTTACGGTTTTCGCCCCTTTTCGCCCCTATCAGGGGGGGGGGGGCTCCGGCTATCGCTTTAAAGGCAGGGTCGTTTGCCAATACTGGCCAATGTTTCCTGATAGAACTGGTGACCTTATTGTACCCACTATTGCACTTCATTACCAGCGTCAGGCGTTCTTTATTCGTGCTGGTCTTCTTGGAGGCGCCTGGGTTTCCGTAGATTCACCAGGCTACGATTGATGTCTCCAGTCTTGTAACCTCTCTCCTTGAAGCGATCCTTACATTCTTCTAGTTGTGCACAAAAGAAATTTATACATAGCTTTGTTCAGGCGCTGATTGGTTCAAAATCTTGCAATCCTCCCATCAATTGTATTATGATGGTACCATGTAAAGAAAAAATTCTCAATATAGAGAAGTACAGTATGACAACACTTTAATACATAAAATCACTGATTCACCATCAGTGATTTTATGTATTAAAGTGTTGTCATACTATACTTCACTATATTGAGATTTTTTTTCTTTACATGGTACCATCATAATACAATTGATGGGAGAATTGCAAGATTTTGAACCAATCAGCGCCTGAACAAAGCTATGTATAAATTTCTTTTGTGCACTATTGTCTTGTAAAGGGTTAAGGGAATACCCTATATACATAACTAGGAAGGCTGCTGAGCGCACTGGTGGAGGAACACATTCTTTGTCTTTATTCTTCTAGTTGTGTCTCTGCTTGTGCAGGGTCCGAATTGTTACGAAGTACCCTCAGGAACTGAGAGACTGGCAAATTTGATTTTAGCTTCTCTGGATGGTGACTGCTCGCCCATAACAGGGCATTCCTGTTGGCTTTCTAAAGAGGGTATACTCCAAATGTGAATGTCTGTTAATCACAGTAACGTCCAGAAAGTCTATTTTACAAGAGTCAGCATTAGCGGTGAATCTCACCGGACTTTCCAGCGAATTCAGCTCACCCACCATCTCAAAAAAAGGACTTCTTTGTCCCCCTCCAGATAACAAATAAATCGTCGATAAATCGTTTGTAATGCACTATTCTTTCAGCGTACCTTTGCAAAATGTGGACTTCTTCATATTCCGCCATAAACAGGTTCGCAAACCCTGGCGCTAAATTAGAACCCATCGCAGTACCAGAGGTCTGTATAAAATACTCCCCCTGGTACTGAAAATCATGTCACAAATGAACTCAATGGGCGGTCCTTCATATGGGCCATGCACCAATGCCCGTCGTACAGCCTGTATACCCACATCATGGGTTGGCATCTATCAGTAAGATCTGAATACTGCATGTGTAGCTCTATGAATGTTATAGATTCTAATTAACCACACATGTTCCCTAATTACGGGGGGAGGGGTGGCTAACAGGTGTCACTGGCTGCTATATAAGGTCCATTGTAGGCTTGGGGTAGTTACACACTGGAGAAAGCAGGAAGGGGGTCTTTAAAAAGGTCCTGCATTGGACCGAAACGTCGACCTGTACCCACTATAATGCACTAATATACTGGTGAGAATAAATTAAGCTTCAAGCAAGTCAGGTGAGTTTCTCCATTTTTCTCTACACATATTTGGAAGTAAATGAACCTTTGGGACTTTCTGGATGATGGCACCCCGGCAGATGTCGATACATTTGGAGAGTGCTATCCCCAATATATGGATGTACTAAGGGAATCATTGGATGCTTCTCTGGATTGGCACCCCACCACTAAAAGCAGTTGGATAAATTGCCCAATGTTTGTTTTATGTTTCTTTTTGATTGGTTAATTTCATGATTGCTTTATGCATTTTTTTGGTTTGTGTAGCTATTTGTTTAGTTATATAGACTTATGTTGATATATGTGTGTGTATTTGTGAACCAGACGCAATAACTTAAAAATAGCTGCTTGTTGCAAAACGTGGACTTTGGAGGTATGTCACAATTAGCTGGTTTTCTAGATGAAAATTCCCTTAATGAGGCTGAGAGTATTTTTGTCAGTTTAACTGATGATGAGGCCGATAAGATCCTGTTTGATCAAGTTGATTTTGACAAACTACCGGCTGAAACCACTCTGGATTTGCATCATAAATTGACCCGTTTGAAAAACGTGAAGTGGATCTGATACTTCACGGGCAATTTTTGTCAGAATACTATAGGAAAAAGAGAATCCCGAGGGGTTTCAGAGTGAATAATGCTCCTACAATAGGGTGTAAAAACTCTGCCTTTTGTATTAAATGGTGCGGCATTTTAAATAAGTGCTCTGCAGATCTGTTAATACTTGTGATAGAAGAAGTCGGTAGTGAGCTTAAAAAAGTGAGAGTGGAAATCAAAGATTTTGAGAAAAAGCATAAATCCACCCTCACTAAAGACAAGACGGATGATTGGTTGTCTAAAATTCAAGGATTGGTCGAGAAATACAGGACTGATTTAATTGCGTTTAAACGCAAAAAATGGGAAACAGTGGAATCTGATTACCAACGTCATACAGTATATAGATGTTTGAGGGGTGAAACACAAAATAGCAGGTATAGACAGAGAACCCGTAATTATAGAAGGGAACAGGATTCCACTACTCGACACTCTGACTCTTCTGCCGACTCTGACACCTCAGGGAGCCTACCCCTATTGGGACGTGAATGTCCAACAGGGTCTTTTTTAGGCCCGGACGTCAGGCCCAAAGTTGGGGGGAGAGCAGGCGGCAGAGACCGCACCCGAGGAGGGGGAGGTACGGGAGGCAGAGGTCGAGGAAGGTAGAACAGCTGATTTTTAACTTGTCAGACCATGTACTATCCTCGGCTGAGGAAACATTGTTGATGAAGGGATTAAAGTTTATTCCTACTTGCAAATTTAATAAAACTGAATGGAAGATCAATCAGTATAAAATGGGCCGCAAACTACGTTTAAAAGAGTTCTTCTGTGAGAATAAGAGTGTTCAAAACAGTGGTGGATCAGTGGTTTTTAAAAAACCGAGCACCTTTGACCCCCCATCATCCAATGCTAGCTTAAAAACATTCTTGCGTATGGTGGATCAGGATGTTAATGCTGGATTGTATCACCAGCGCACTTTTGATAACCTATCAGGTGAAGAAAGAGTGGCATTCGAAGGATTGAAAAACAACATGTCAGTGGTAATCAGAAGCGCTGATAAAGGGGGAGCTATAGTGCTTCAGAATGCCACTGATTATGACAAAGAAATTAGAAAGGCAGTTAGCCTGCAGATGCATGTATAATAGATGACATACTGTGAATGTGTATAATCAGGCATCCCACATTGTCGATATATGCATCAAAGCATAACCACTAAACAGTGCTTGCTATAAGGTGCAATAATATATGTGGATTTAAGCCATACTAGCGCAATATTTAAAACCAGCCATACCAGCACAATCAGTGTTTTAAAGTCACATATATATGAAAGCACACCTTATGGTCTGACACAGATACCCTGCATGCACATTGGCAACGCTATCTCTACATCAGTAGCGGAAACAATAGTATTAAACCGTCGTAGCGGTAATTATATATTCATACAGACTCAGCAGGCACACATGTACTGTAGCCCGTTTCTGTAGCCGCAATATTCTTGACGGGGTAATTAATAGCAGTGTTCTCATGAATTGCACAGTAGCTACTGTTACAAGTGTAGAATAATTACTTCGGAAGGCAACAGTGTCCTTTAGCAACAATAATAGTTGCGAATACATATAAACCCACACATTCAGTGACTATATACCCCTGACCATACAAGTACTCACTGGTACAATACCACTGATAGCTATCACCAAACTATCAGAGCAAACCTGATTAAAACAACAGTTTACAGATTTCAATCTTCTTATTTTCTTTTCTTATCTATATTCATTACTTTATTTTAATACTTCGCTATCAATATCCCTGCCACAGGGACTCGTTATACCAGGTCACCAGACAATTAATAAAATTGACCAAATGGAATAATAAATGATGGCCTTTTACCTTTAATTGCATACCAATAAAGAACATGTACTAATTGTTTATGTCCCATGGGACAATGTGGATGAGGAGTGCATCCCAGTGAAAACTGATTTCTTTCCTTCTTTTTCTGGACCCCAACACCTATCTGAAGGTAGAGTACAATCCTATGCCCCGCATAAAAAAAGAGGTTGATAGCTTCCTAACATCAGCACTAGCTAGGGGATGGATTGATGAACAACTGTACAAATTTTTGGTAGTGGAGCACCCAAAATGCCCCCTGATATATACCATACCAAAGATTCATAAAACATTGACAGACCCCCCGGGGAGGCCGATTATCTCGGCGTGTGGCTCAATCTTACAGCCGCTGGCTCAGCTGGTAGATTACTATCTGCAGCCATGCATGCAGGTGGTGGGAAGCTACATCTGTGATACCGGCGACTTCCTTGGGGCCTGCGCGATGTGGTGGGTTCATCAGAAGAATGTCTATTGGCCACGTTCGATGTTTCGTCTGTGTATACGATAATACCCCATGGTGTGGGTATACAGGCTGTACGACGGGCATTGGTGCGTGGCCCATATGAAGGACCGCCCATTGAGTTCATTTGTGACATGATTAATAAAGTACTCACGCTTAACCATTTTCAGTACCAGGGGGAGTACGCTGAAAGAATAGTGCATTACAAAAGATTTATCGACGATTTATTTGTAATCTGGAGGGGGACAAAGGAGTCCTTTTTTGAGATAGTGGGTGAGCTGAATTCGCTGGAAAGTCCGGTGAGATTCACAGCTAATGCTGACTCTTGGAAAATAGACTTCTGGACGTTATTGTGATTAACAGACATTCACATTTGGAGTATACCCTCTTTAGAAAGCCAACAGACAGGAATGCCCTGTTATGGGCGAGCAGTCACCATCCAGAAAAGCTAAAATCAAATTTGCCAGTCTCTCAGTTCCTGACGGTACTTCGTAACAATTCGGACCCTGCACAAGCAGAGACACAACTAAAAGAATGTAAGGATCGCTTCAAGGAGAGAGGTTATAATACTGGAGACATCAATCGTAGCCTGGTGAAAGCCAGAGGAATCTACGCAAACCCAGACACCTCCAAGAAGACCAGCACGAATAAAGAACGCCTGACGCTGGTAATGAAGTGCGATAGTGGGTACAATAAGGTCACCAGTTCTAATAGGAAACATTGGCCAGTATTGACAACCGACCCTGCCTTTAAAGTGATAGCCGGTCCCCCCCCCCCCCCGATAGGGGCGAAAAGGGGCCAGAACCTTAAGGACATTCTTATGCGTCCGAATATGCGGTATACCTGCGGAGGAGAAAACTGGCTGAAGAAGAAGACAGGCTGCTTCAGATGCCTGAAATGCACGACCTGCAGGGCCCTGATTACGGGTAGTACGTTTTGCCACCCACATTTGGGGATGAAGATTAAAATTGAACATCATCTGGTCTGCACTATGGACCATGTTGTTTATATCTTAAAATGTCCATGTGGGCTCGTATACGTGGGCAAAACGATACAGACTTTTAGAGAGAGGATGAACCAACACCGGTCCTCAATCCGACTTGCCTATGCCACATCCACAATGGATAAGCCGGTGGCAGCCCACTTTCTCAAATCAAGTGTCGGCCATGACATATATGCTCATTGACTGGGTGCCCCCCCTGGAGAGAGGGGGTAATCAGGGACTTTTGCTCCTGAGAAAGGAGGCAAAATGGATCATGAGACTGGACACTATTGCCCCTAAAGGGCTTAATGAGGTTAACCCTATGAGTGTTTTTTTGTGATTAAGCGCTATTCTGTAGTGTTATTTATGATATGCAAAGTGTGATTATTGCGTCTGGTATACACACTATGTGATGTTTTTAATTGTATATGTTATATGTTTGTTTAGATGTGGTGGTGCCTATATTGTGGACCTTATTATAGCATACAGTGAACTATAGTGTTAAAGGCTAATCAGTCCTGACATAGTGTAGGCGTATCTAGATATAGTGATAATAATACTACTTATGGCTCATAACAGATAAAGGCTAAGTAGCCCTGTAAATGTCTGGATATAATGACATTGATGCTGGATTGAGGCTCATATGTGTATAACTTGTATGGAACGCAGAAGTGATGGCCGTGCGCTCCAGCACACTGACACATTTGAATGGACTAGATTAACATGAATAGTTTGCTATGCATACACAGTTCCCGTTACTATGGAACGCGGAACTAATGGCTGTGCGCTCCAGCACTTAAGTGGATGAATAAAGAGTAGCTTGATGTATATACAGCGCCCGCACTGTTGAACGCAGAGGAATATGGATGTGTGTTCCACAGAGTCTAGTAAGGCAGAGAAAGTGACGCGTATATGGGCAGTTTTGTCCCAGCACTTCCGCCCGGTGGAACGCACGCCGGGGACACGCTGATACTGTACAGACTAAGATATGAGGTAATACATCTGTGGCTGCTCTGTTTTCTATGTAAATGGAATGTTGGCATCTATCAGTAAGATCTGAATACTGCATGTGTAGCTCTACAAATGTTATAGATTCTAATTAACCACACGTTTCCTAATTACGGGGGGGGGGGGGGTGGCTAACAGGTGTCACTGGCTGCTATATTAGATCCATTGTAGGCTTGGGGTAGTTACACACTGGAGAGAGCAGGAAGGGGGTCTTGAAAAAGGTCCTGCATTGGACCGAAATATTGACCTGTACCCACTATAATGCACTAATATACTGGTGAGAATAAATTAAGCTTCAAGCAAGTCCGGTGAGTGTCTCAATTTTTCTCTACATATATAAATATATATATAGTAAAGTGGGTCCCGGCACTCAAACGTAAGAGCAGACAGCGACTTGGGTTGCCTTTCCAAACCAAAGAATCCAATCCAAAGAAGGATGAATGTAGCAAGCGGGCAGGATGGCACTCCCAAGATTAAACAATAAAGTTTATGAAGAAACAGTCAAACACCAATAACTTGTGTCAACGTTTTTAACCCCTTCCCGACATTTGACGTACATTTACGTCATGGTCGAGATGTACTTCCCGACACATGGCATAAATGTACGTCATGCCATTAAACTGTCACCGCGTCTATAGACGCGGTGACAGAGGGACGATGTCTGCTGTCCCTGACAGCAGACATCTTCCCTCATTGCCCAGGGGGGGCAGCGATGCCCCCACCCATCGGCGATCGCTGTGATTGGCTGTTCAATGTGAACAGCCAATTACAGCGTTTTCTGTGTACCGGCGAATAACGTCGCTCGGTGACACAGGGATCGGTGGTGATTGGTGCTGTTAAGTACAGCACCAATCACCACCGGGTGTAAAGGTGTCACTGGTGGTCACCCCACCTCACCCCACCTGCCCCCAAAGGCTGTGATTTGTCCGTCGGACCGACGGACCAATCACAGCCATTACACCACACAGAAAATAACGGAGACAGCCCTGCAGCCGCCATTCCGGTCAGGAACAGCGTGCAGAGCGGTCTCCGTGCCCATCTGTGCCCTTTTACTGACCTGATCAGCGTTGGTGGCATCCATGCTGCCAATTGCTGGTGCTTCCTAGTTGCTGTGGTTGCTTTTGCTTCCTGGCTGCTTGTGCTGCTGCTGCTGCAGCGTCATTGTGTCAGAGATATATATTGTGTGATATAATTTTGTATCTGCTGCCCCCTGCTGCCCCCGTTTTGTGCTGATAAGTATAAACTAACTGATCAGCAACTTTTTTGGGGTGCAGGTTTTTTTTTTTTTTATATATACCCTGTCAGGTTGCACCCAAATTTGTGTGCCTGCTGCCCCTCACTGCTAATCAGTGTTGCATCACTGATCAGCAGTTTTTTTTTTGAGGGCGCTGTGGGGGTTTGTAAAAAAAAATTTTTTACACCCACGGTGCTTTTGTGGGTGTCCTGTGCCCGCTGAGCGCTGATCAGTGACGGACGTTACTGACCAACATCTGTGCTCAATTTTTGGCGCAGGAGCTTTTTTTTTTCAACTTACACGTTTTTTTTTTAACTTAGCACTACATACACACTACATACCCCCTGTGTTGAAATAAAGTTTGTACCCCCCCCCCCTACACTATACACGTGTTGAAACACTACACTTAAAAATAATAAAAATGTCCCAATCATCGCAAAGACTGTTTTCAGCGGAGGAGGCATATGCCCTTATTGCCTCTGACACTGACACAGCCAGTGAAGTAAGCGATGAATTTGCATTCGTCTTAAGCTCCTCTTCCTCCTCTAGTGATGAGGGACCCCCTCAAAGATGCCCCCGTAGAGCAGCTGAGACTCCCCCCCCAATGATTGATCTCCTATGGACCCCACCACCAGACAATTTTGAGCCCCAGGTTCCTGAGTTTTTGGCCAACCCAGGAATCCAATTTGATACTACAGGCCTCAAAGAAATTGACTTTTTCAAAGTCTTTTTCTCTGATGATTTTATAAATTTAATGGTGGACCAAAGTAATTTATATGCCCAGCAGTTTATTGCCCAAAACCCCACGTCATCATTTGCTAGGTGAAACCCTGTAGATGCAGTAGAGATGATGACGTTTTGGGGTCTGGTGTTACATATGGGCATAGTTAAAAAGCCAGAAATTAGGCAATATTGGAGTACAGATGTTCTGTACAGCACCCCACTTCATCGTATGGCCATGACCCGGACTCGTTTTGAGACGATCCTTAAATTTTTGCATTACAACGATAATGCACAGTGCCCACCCAGAGATGATCCCACCTTTGACCCGCTATTCAAAGTCAGGCCGGTCATTGATCATTTCAGCGCCAAATTTGCTGAGATGTACATCCCCCAAAAATTCATTTGTGTAGACGAGTCACTTATACATTTTAAAGGAAGGGTTAAATTCTGCCAGTACCTTCCCAATAAGAGGGCAAGGTATGGCATAAAAATGTATAAGCTGTGCGAAAGTACCTCAGGGTACACCCACAGGTTTAGGGTATATGAAGGGAAGGACACAAGAATTGAACCGCCAGAATGCCCCCCCTCCCTCGTAGGTGTTAGTGGAAAGATTGTCTGGGATTTAGTGCACCCCTTCCTGGATAAGGGTTATCACCTCTATGTGGATAACTTTTACACCAGCATCCCCCTGTTTAAGGCCCTTGGTTCAAGAGGTACAGCAGCTTGCGGTACTGTGCGCAAGAACCAAAGAGGCCTCTCAAAAACGCAAGTTGCCCAATTACTGAGAAAGGGTGAAAGCAGGGCAATATGCACCGAAAATATGTTGTTGGTCAAATATAAGGACAAGAGGGATGTCCTTATACTGACAACAATTCACGGAGACAGTACCACCTCTGTCCCTGTACGAGGTACCAGTACCCACACCTCAAAACCTATTTGTATCCTAAATTACAATAAGTACATGGGCAGAGTGGATCTTTCAGATCAGGTACTGAAGCCGTACAGTGCCCTGCGGAAAACAAAAATATGGTATAAGAAGCTGGCCGTGTATATCATCCAGATGGCACTGTATAACGCTTACGTACTATTCCGTTCTACCAGCCAGACGGGGACATTTATGCACTTTCAAGAGGAAGTCATAAAGGGCCTAATATTTGGGAACCAGCAGGCAGAGGGCCCCAGTACTTCTAGTACTGGCCCCAGTACTTCTAGTACTGGCCCCCGTATTGTATCAGGGCAGCATTTTCCTAACGAAATCCCCTCCACTGGAAAAAAGGGCAGGACACAAAAAAGGTGCAAAGTTTGCTATAAAAAGGGAATACGAAAGCAAACTATTTTCCACTGTGAAACTTGCCCCGACAAACCCGGCCTATGTATGAAGGAGTGCTTTAAAATATACCACACATCTATGGATTATTAGGTTCATCATTTCACCGTGCTTCGGGGGTCTTGCTAATGCGACATAGCACCCACCATTCATTCCACCAGAATCTGTGCTGCAAAATCCAAATATCACTCCTTCCCTTCTGAGTCCTGCCATGCACCCAAATGGTATTTTTTGGTCACATATGAGGCATTGCCGTACTCGGGAGAAATTGGGGCACAAATTTTGGGGTGCTTTGTCTCCTTCATTCCTTGTGAAAATGAAAAATTTTGAGCCAGATCTGCATTTTTGTGTAAAAAATGTAATTTTTCATTTTCACAGCCCAGTTGTAACACAATTGGTGAAACCCCTGGGGGTTTGAAATGTACACTATACCCCTAGATGAATTCCCTGAGGGGTGTAGTTTGCAAAATGGGGTCACTTGTGGGGGGGTTCCACTGTATTGGTGCTTCGGGGGTCTTGCTAATGCGACATAGCACCCACCATTCATTCCACCAGAATCTGTGCTGCAAATTCCAAATATCACTCCTTCCCTTCTGAGTCCTGCCATTTTTTGGTCACATATGAGGCATTGCCGTACTCGGGAGAAATTGCGGCACAGATTTTGGGGTGCTTTGTCTCCTTCATTCTTTGTGAAAATGAAAAATTTTGAGCCAGAACTGCATTTTTGTGTAAAAAAATGTAATTTTTCATTTTCACAGCCCAGTTGTACCACAATTGGTGAAACCCCTGGGGGTTTGAAATATACACTATACCCCTAGATGAATTCCGTGAGGGGTGTAGTTTGCAAAATGAGGTCACTTGTGGGGGGGTTCCACTGTATTGGTGCTTCGGGGGTCTTGCTAATGCGACATAGCACCCACCATTCATTCCACCAGAATCTGTGCTGCAAAATCCAAATATCACTCCTTCCCTTCTGAGTCCTGCCATGCACCCAAATGGTATTTTTTGGTCACATATGAGGCATTGCCGTACTCGGGAGAAATTGGGGCACAAATTTTGGGGTGCTTTGTCTCCTTAATTCCTTGTGAAAATGAAAAATTTTGAGCCAGAACTGCATTTTTGTGTAAAAAATGTAATTTTTCATTTTCACAGCCCAGTTGTACCACAATTGGTGAAACCCCTGGGGGTTTGAAATGTACACTATACCCCTAGATGAATTCCCTGAGGGGTGTAGTTTGCAAAATGGGGTCACTTGTGGGGGGGTTCCACTGTATTGGTGCTTCCAGGGTCTTGCTAATGCGACATAGCACCCACCATTCATTCCACCAGAATCTGTGCTGCAAATTCCAAATATCACTCCTTCCCTTCTGAGTCCTGCCATTTTTTGGTCACATATGAGGCATTGCCGTACTCGGGAGAAATTGCGGCACAGATTTTGGGGTGCTTTGTCTCCTTCATTCCTTGTGAAAATGAAAAATTTTGAGCCAGAACTGCATTTTTGTGTAAAAAATGTAATTTTTCATTTTCACAGCCCAGTTGTATAACAATTGGTGAAACCCCTGGGGGTTTGAAATGTACACTATACCCCAAGATGAATTCTCTGAGGGGTGTAGTTTGCAAAATGGGGTCACTTGTGGGGGGGTTCCACTGTATTGGTGCTTCAGGGGTCTTGTTAATGCGACATAGCACCCACCATTCATTCCACCAGAATCTGTGCTGCAAAATCCAAATATCACTCCTTCCCTTCTGAGTCCTGCCATGCACCCAGATGGTATTTTTTGGTCACATATGAGGCATTGCCGTACTCGGGAGAAATTGGGGCACAGATTTGGGGTGCTTTGTCTCCTTCATTCCTTGTGAAAATTAAAAATTTTGAGCCAGAACTGCATTTTTGTGTAAAAAATGTAATTTTTCATTTTCACAGCCCAGTTGTACCACAATTGGTGAAACCCCTGGGGGTTTGAAATGTACACTATACCCCTAGATGAATTCCCTGAGGGGTGTAGTTTGCAAAATGGGGTCACTTGTTGGGGGGTTCCACTGTATTGGTGCTTCGGGGGTCTTGCTAATGCGACATAGCACCCACTATTCATTCCACCAGAATGTGTGCTGCAAAATCCAAATATCACTCCTTCCCTTCTGAGTCCTGCCATGCACCCAAATGGTATTTTTTGGTCACATATGAGGCATTGCCGTACTCGGGAGAAATTGGGGCACAGATTTTGGGGTGCTTTGTCTCCTTCATTCCTTGTGAAAATGAAAAATTTTGAGCCAGAACTGCATTTTTGTGTAAAAAATGTAATTTTTCATTTTCACAGCCCAGTTGTACCACAATTGGTGAAACCCCTGGGGGTTTGAAATGTACACTATACCCCTAGATGAATTCCCTGAGGGGTGTAGTTTGCAAAATGGGGTCACTTGTGGGGGGGTTCCACTGTATTGGTGCTTCGGGGGTCTTGCTAATGCGACATAGCACCCACCATTCATTCCACCAGAATCTGTGCTGCAAAATCCAAATATCACTCCTTCCCTTCTGAGTCCTGCCATGCACCCAAATGGTATTTTTTAGTCACATATGAGGCATTGCCGTACTCGGGAGAAATTGGGGCACAGATTTTGGGGTGCTTTGTCTCCTTCATTCCTTGTGAAAATGAAAAATTTTAAACCAGAACTGCATTTTTGTGTAAAAAATGTAATTTTTCATTTTCACAGCCCAGTTGTACCACAATTGGTGAAACCCCTGGGGGTTTGAAATGTACACTATACCCCTAGATGAATTCCCTGAGGGGTGTAGTTTGCAAAATGGGGTCACTTGTGGGGGGGTTCCACTGTATTGGTGCTTCGGGGGTCTTGCTAATGCGACATAGCACCCACCATTCATTCCACCAGAATCTGTGCTGCAAATTCCAAATATCATTCCTTCCCTTCTGAGTCCTGCCATTTTTTGGTCACATATGAGGCATTGCCGTACTCGGGAGAAATTGCGGCACAGATTTTGGGGTGCTTTGTCTCCTTCATTCCTTGTGAAAATGAAAAATTTTGAGCCAGAACTGCATTTTTGTGTAAAAAAATTTAATTTTTCATTTTCACAGCCCAGTTGTACCACAATTGGTGAAACCCCTGGGGGTTTGAAATGTACACTATACCCCTAGATGAATTCCCTGAGGGGTGTAGTTTGCAAAATGAGGTCACTTGTGGGGGGGTTCCACTGTATTGGTGCTTCGGGGGTCTTGCTAATGCGACATAGCACCCACCATTCATTCCACCAGAATCTGTGCTGCAAAATCCAAATATCACTCCTTCCCTTCTGAGTCCTGCCATGCACCTAAATGGTATTTTTTGGTCACATATGAGGCATTGCCGTACTCGGGAGAAATTACGGCACAGATTTTGGTGTGCTTTGTCTCCTTCATTCCTTGTGAAAATGAAAAATTTTGAGCCACAACTGCATTTTTGTGTAAAAAATGTAATTTTTCATTTTCACAGCCCAGTTGTACCACAATTGGTGAAACCCCTGGGGGTTTGAAATGTACACTATACCCCTAGATGAATTCTCTGAGGGGTGTAGTTTGCAAAATGGGGTCACTTGTGGGGGGGTTCCACTGTATTGGTGCTTCGGGGGTCTTGCTAATGCGACATAGCACCCACCATTCATTCCACCAGAATCTGTGCTGCAAAATCCAAATATCACTCCTTCCCTTCTGAGTCCTGCCATGCACCCAGATGGTATTTTTTGGTCACATATGAGGCATTGCCGTACTCGGGAGAAATTGGGGCACAGATTTTGGGGTGCTTTGTCTCCTTCATTCCTTGTGAAAATGAAAAATTTTGAGCCAGAACTGCATTTTTGTGTAAAAAATGTAATTTTTCATTTTCACAGCCCAGTTGTACCACAATTGGTGAAACCCCTGGGGGTTTGAAATGTACACTATACCCCTAGATGAATTCCCTGAGGGGTGTAGTTTGCAAAATGGGGTCACTTGTGGGGGGGTTCCACTGTATTGGTGCTTCGGGGGTCTTGCTAATGCGACATAGCACCCACTATTCATTCCACCAGAATGTGTGCTGCAAAATCCAAATATCACTCCTTCCCTTCTGAGTCCTGCCATGCACCAAAATGGTATTTTTTGGTCACATATGAGGCATTGCCGTACTCGGGAGAAATTGGGGCACAGATTTTGGGGTGCTTTGTCTCCTTCATTCCTTGTGAAAATGAAAAATTTTGAGCCAGAACTGCATTTTTGTGTAAAAAATGTAATTTTTCATTTTCACAGCCCAGTTGTACCACAATTGGTGAAACCCCTGGGGGTTTGAAATGTACACTATACCCCTAGATGAATTCCCTGAGGGGTGTAGTTTGCAAAATGGGGTCAATTGTGGGGGGGGGGGGGGGGTTCCTAACTTTTAGCATCTTATGGTGCCTAGAAACCTACATGGTGCCTAAAAAATAATCTCATAAAAAGGAGGCTCCAAAATCAAGTAGGTGCTCCTTCTATTATGAAGCCTGTGGTTTGGTCAACGTGCACACTAGGGCCACATATAGGATATTTATGAAAACAAAAGAATTGGGGGAACCAATTTTTAGTCACATTTCTCTAGTAAAATCTACTGTGTTCCTTAGAAAAATGTATTAAAATTGAAAATCTGCAAAAAAAATGAAATTTTAAAATTTCACCTACACTTTGTTTTAATTCCTGTGAGACACCTAAAGGGTTAACAAACTTCCAAAATGCTGTTTTGAATACTGTGAGGGGTGCAGTTTTTGAAATGGCATCATTTATGGGGGTGTCTCACATACAAGTCCCTCAAAGTCACATCAGAACTGAACTGGTCCCTAAAAAAATCAGTGTTTGAAATTTTCTTGAAAATTTGAGAATTTGCTATTCATATTTTAAGCCTCCTAGTGTCCAAAAAAATTAAAAGGAGGTTGAAATAATGATGGAAACATAAAGTATACATATGGTCTATGTTAGTTATTAACTATTTTGAGTGGTATGATTATTTGTCTCACAAGCAGAAAATTTAACATTTTGCAAATTGCTAAATTTTCAATTTTTTTACGACATTTTGGTATTTTTCACAAAAAAACACAGACTGTATCGACCAAAATTTACCACTAACTTGAAGTACAATGTGTCACAAGAAAACAATCTCAAAATCACTGGGATAAGTAAAAGCAAAAAAAAGTTATCCCCACTTAAGTGATACATGTCAGATTTGAAAAAAAGGGCTCTGTCAGGAAGGCAAAAACAGGCTGCGGCGGTAAGGGGTTAAAGGGCTCTGCCCGAAACGTTGACACAAGTTATTGGTGTTTGACTGTTTTTTCATAAACTTTATTGTTTAATCTTGGGAGTGCTATCCTGCCCGCTTGCTATATATATATATATATATATATATATATATATATATATATATATATATATATATATATATATGTCACTTGTAGGGAAACGCACACTTTTCAGAATGAAGTGGTGAGTGCCAGGTCATGAAATCAATATAGCCTTATACCAAAGGCACCAATCATAATGCCCATGATAGTTCCAGCACATCCATAAATGGATCAATTCAACGGTTCAATTCAAACACATTTGTTTAGGCAGACATAAAGGCCAGTATACTTATCCACAGGCAGCAGATCAACATGTCCAGCAGCACAGATCAAAGCATCATTTAACCAGCCGTGGAAAAAACGCAGTCCCCTGACAGACCGTTTCGGCGCCTCTGCGCCTTTTTCAAAAGATACCCTTTGAAAAAGGTGCATATATATATACGATACAATTGTTTCATTTAGGTTTTTTCTTCAGGCTTGATTTGACCTTTTACTGTATAATTTGAAGCTGATGTTATAATGTACAGGAGCAGATGAATTGTCTAATTTTGCTTTAATCAAACTGGTTTTGCAGTGTAAATGATTGCCACTTTAAAAAACCTGGAGATTTCTTACCAAATCTCTCACTTTCTAAATCTCTCATCCTATTAAATTTCACCCAATATGTTTAGGTAGCAAGGGCAAATTCTTGTAAGTGATCATTTATATACTACAAATAAAATGGGTTTTAGGCATATCATCATTTATTATGTAGTTAAGCTGTATAAACCATTTTTTTTAAAATGGGTTTAAACTTTATTCAATAGCAGTATATTGTACTATATAGTATGTACATGATCATTAAAATAATAACCTTCATTAGAGTTTGTAAAGTAATATAATAATAAAGGTATTATTCATAATTGCAAACACATAAAATGTATTAATAGTTAAGTAAAAACAAATCAAAATGACTTGGCTGCACTAATTTCCATTGCTTCAAGCTCACGTAATCACCCTTCTCTGCCTAAATTGAACTCCCTGACAAACAGATGATATACGGTCATTGGGTCAACCAACCAAAGGTCGACATGCATTGGGTCGACCACTGAAGGTGGACATGGCTTAGGTCAACTTTTTAAATAGGTCAACATGCTGTAGGTGGACATACAGTAGATGGAGGGTCTCGTGCCCATAGCATGGCAAGATATTGTGTCCATGTTGGCCAAAAAATGAAAAACCCATGTTGACCTTTTGATTGTCAACCTAATGCTTGTGTCAACCTTCCATCCATGACAACCTAAGGCATGTCATCCTATCTGAAGTGGCAACCTAAGCCATGTTGACCTTTAGTGGTTGACCCAATGTATATCGACTATGGCAAACAGAGTGTTGGCCAGGCGCTCGCTCCCACCACTGCGGGCGGGGTGGGGGGTGGCGGCGGGTAGTCACCCCCATGGGAATGCCCAGCGTTTCATGGGTGTTCCTATGAAAACACTGGATGTTCCCATGGTAATGACCCAGTGAAGCGATTGCTGGGGGTGGGCAGCTGACATCACCAGATGTCAGCTGCCCACCATGTTCACCTCCAGAACACACACAAAGCTAAGACACCTGAGAGTATCTTAGTTTTGCACGTACCTTTCACATCATTCGATGGTCGGAAACCATCAAATGACTTGGGTTTGACTCCATAGGCGAGGGGCCACAGAGTGTTTGCCGTGGCTGCTCGCACTCGAAAGAAATGTGCATGCGCAGTAGGGAAACATCGCTCACCGTTGAAAATCTGCAATGGTACGCATGGACCAAAATAAGGTACTGTAGCTGCATAGGTAAGGAAGATAATAGATCAGTAGTGTTCATTCTAGCACCCCAGGCAGGGAAGAGGAACTGCATGGTATTATTAAAGATAGTGGGTGCTAGAATGAACACTAGATCAGCATAGATTACAGCTTCACATGGCACACAGCTACCCATCTCTGTAGCACCTTCTAACCCTGATTTCTTTGTCATTTTATCCTTGAGTGTTTATTCTGTTTATTAGACCACTTTCCCCATCCTATTGTTCTGTGCAAAAAAAAAAAAAAAAAAATTTCTTGCAAAAATACATTGTGGCTTTTAGGCACATTTATTGGGGAATTTGTTTTTCCTGCCTGGGACAGGAAAAACAAAGTCCCCGATAAGCACTGGCATCAGGGGAAATATGTTGACATTCAGGGCTAATAGCATAGTCTCTAGTGAGCCATTAGCTGGAGTAAATTACTGCAGTTTATTAAAAATCCCCACTCACATATCATTTATGATATGGGAACTTGGTCGGTACCCCGACATAGGTGAACGAAAAAGTTAATATGTCGAGACACTAGTTGTTCGATATGCCCAAGGTCGATATAGACATGAAGGTCAATTAAAGCAAAAGATCAACGTGGCAATGGCCAACACATGAGATTTAACTAATGTCTTCTGTAGTAAGTACTAAGTACTAAGCATTACGTATGTGACCACCTTATATAGTACAACTGGAATGATAACAACATGTGCAGATTTTATTGCCAGTCTCAAGGTTTTGGCGATAATTGAAAATCGCTAACATTGGAAAAACATGGGGCTCTGCCTCCCAAGGTCTCATATACTAAGGTCTCATTAAATCCATGAGAGAGACTAGTACAGGTTAGAAGTTAGAAATGTCAGGCGACTGCCCTATCAATTTGCATGAATGTACTTCTAGGTATATACAGTTGGACTACTAAGTATTTTATGTATAATTTCCTATTGAGACTACCATGAAGGAGCAAGATGTTAATGTTCAGTATGTCCACAAAAGGTTTTATAGAGCATAGATTCTCGTGGCTGGGACACAAGTATTGTTGAGGCTAGCACAGTGTTATATTCAACAAGATACTACTGAAAGTGTTAAATGTGCAATGATAATTTCACACACAAAGTTAAAAATGTAACTGTGGTATATAGTTTGCCCTACATAGACTAGGAAGAAGTGGTGTAATCAAGGTCAATGAGGCTAATAACATGACTGAGGGATCATGGGCCTTATTCACTACACAACTCCAATAATTGCAAACAGGCATGTGCAAATCTTCAAAGTGCAATCGCATCCCGGAAGGATGCAAAAGCACTTTGAGTGAAGGTGGTGGATGTCGAGGAATTGGTGACATGGTGTTTGAAAAGAGGGGGGTTTGGACAACACAGGCATGTCCAAAACTTTTTTGGGGGCGACTACGTGATATCACATGCAGCCGCCGTGATTGGAAACATGATGTTGGTGGACCTGCCTTTACGGCCACGCTGTACATGTAGAGATCTACACTATGGCCCTTATTCACATTGGCGCGTTCGCATGCGAATTTGCATGTTTCATCTTGCTGCTCCCATTGCGCATGTGCAGCTAACGCAATGCACATGTGCAAGTTGAGAAAACACTATTCGCAAGCAATCTTCCGAGTAGTTTTAGCCGTCCGAACCAGTGCTTAGGAAGTAGGCGTGCTGTGGGCGTTAGCATGGGCGTTATAATGAGCAAAACTGGGCGTACACATGGGCGTACACATGGGCGTTCACTGTGAGTGGTGGGTTTGCTTTCGCATGAGTGCAAGAGGGATTGTTCCCCACAAACTTAAAAGCTTTCACAAGCTCAAAGCAGGTTTTCAGTTTCGCACACCATACTTTTTGTGAACTGCTCATTCGTACGGTCCAAACACACGCACGGAATGCCTAAATCAATGGCTAAATCAATGGCACCTGCACACCATTGACACCAATACATGGTTGATTTCGGGAGACAATTAACTCAGCACAACTTCTGATTGCATACCAACAGCAATTAAGTGTTAGCAGACACAAACTTCTTATGTTGGTAAGGTGAATTTTAAGAAACCAATGCGATAAAACCAAACAAATTACACCATGTGGGAAAATGTGTGGAAGCGAGCGAACAGTTTTACGTGCGCGCAATGTAAGTCCACTCCCCTTTTGTTATGGTTGCGTGCGAAGGATTTCACAAGCACTATAGGCGTGGCTCCGCCGGATGCGTGCGTGTGTTTGTTTCTTGTATGAGTGCTTGCGAATGTGCATGCGAGCGCATGAACCTGAATAAGGCCCTATGTCCCAACTGTAGTGTTTGATGGAATCGGTGGTGTAGCAGGAGTAATGGAGACAGACGACTTAGGGTTAAAGCTTGCAGGTTTTTATAATTTTTGCTCATAAAGATTACAAGCCAATTGAGAAAGACAAGACCTCTGTGAAAAAAATAAGTCTTTATAACTTGGGACTGAGAATAAGGATAAACACAATGGCGGGAATAAGATTTCATATGTCATGTTGGGCAACCAATCAGAATCTACTTCTTATTTATTTAGCACCCTTTAGAAGATAGTAGACAGGATCTAATTTGCTGCCTATAGCAACATCATTTGTGAAGTCTAATTCACATCTTAGTAAAGTTCCCCCAATATTTTCTTAGACTTCGAATAAAATACTAAGACTTCTTTGAAGAATAACGATGACAACAAACTTCTTAGACTTTGAAATAACAAGAGCAACGACTTCTTAAACTTTGAATAATATGGCAGTCTGTGAAATACTTGGACTTAGAACTATTACCGTGATTGCTTGGACTTAGAAGTAAAAACAAATCTCTGAAATACTTGAACTTTGAAATAACAATGATATCTTGGACTTAGCTGAATAAAGATGCAGGGGGAGGAGCCAAAAAGGACAGAGGTAGCTCTGGGTCGTCCACTTGTGCAGATGATACTAGCACTGACAGGAGTAAAGATGTCATCAGCAGGTTTGCCAGAACTGGACCTGAGTAAAGAAACTGTTGCAGGCTGAACAGAGTGACCAGCATAGGCCTAGGGAAATCTGCAAGATCCAGATAGTGCTCAGATGAATAGACACTTTGGAATGACAGCTCTCTAGTCAGAAAGGCCAGGCTATATACCCAACATTCACCTCCCATAGGCTTAGAGTCAGGAAGCACAGGAAAGGAGTGCAGATTAGGCAATAGCACTTTTGCTCATATCCAAGATTGTGGAGCTGTCCTCCCAGCACCGACCCGAAATCAAACCACACAACTCCTGCAGGCCGCTGCAGCTGGTCCCCCACCGAGACTACTAACCTCCAGCATGATGTCAGACCCCCATCCAGCGCAAGGAGAACAGCTGATGAGCGGGTGATCGTGACACACTAATCGCTGCAATCACAGCGATCGCAGTTATTCCTGTGAAACCTTCGCAATTAGATTGTGATCACATCGTTGGACGGCATTAACACGTGGTGTGGCTACGGTTGCCGCCTCTCCTGGATTTCCTGGATTCTCCCTGAATTGGTGGCAACCCTCCAGGATGTTTTTGCAGTCTCCTGGATTCCAGGATTCTCCCGGAATCCGGGTGACTTTGAAAACCTGCCTACACAGCCTCCCAACTGAGTGTGCACACTGTCAGGGGCATAGGGAGCGTGGTTCCGGTGAAGCGCAAGCTCTGGGTGCCAGAAAGGACACAGGGCATGCACAGTGCGCCTCAAGCACTTGCAAGTTACTCCCCGCCCCACAGCTCCCTCCACCTCCAGAAATATTTAAACTTAGGATGCAGCAGCAGCGGTTCCTCCCAAACTGAGCCTCAGAGAAGAGATAATCTGGCTGCCACTGTGTATCAGTCCCATGGGACCTCTGCCGTCTGTGCTGCCAGCTGAGAAAATGGTGAGGCCAGTGTGGAGGGGGGGGGGGATTTGTGTGTGTGGGCGGTCAGTGTTTGGGGCAGATATGCATGTTAGAGAAATGAGGGGGTGGGAGAGGTTGCATGTCAGGATGAGGGGAGGATGTATGAGGTAACTCTGTGTAGGAGTTGTCATTAGGGGAAATGTGTTATTAAATGTAACAATAGGGACTTCAATACATGTCTGTATTAGAGGCCATGCCCACTTTTTCAAAGAGGCCAAGCCTGTTTTACAAAGCCACACCCACTTTTTCCAGGAGCGCGCGCATGAGACTGAGAATCTCCAGGAATCAAAGATGCCTGAGGTGGCAACCCTAAGTGTGGCCTTGCCTAGTGCTGGGCGCTCCCTGTCATCTGAACAATAGCAGTAGCTGTTGACATACAGTATTGCTTGTGTCAGCCTTTTGACCATGTCGACCTATGGTATGTCATCCTTTTTCATGTGTTGACCTATAGTGGTCAACCTATTGACTGCCGACTTTGTTACTGTCGACCCTATGACCCATACCTGAGTCAGCCAGGTTAGAAAACAGAACCAAGATAGAAATCTACGAGTCAAGACATTTTGCAGAAAGCGAAGTATGTGGATTAGGAGCTGGGAGATAAACTTCCCACATTGTGAGTTTACATCTGCTGAGAATTCTCTGCCAGTAAACAGTGCTGCACATTTATTTTGTTATTTTGCGGAAATCAGTATCATTTCCCAAGTGTTCTAATATACTTAGATGCCACCAGTCAAGGATGACAAGAAACGGGGTATGAAACCTGTGATGATATATAAACTTGCTGGAGGCATAACCAGACAATCTCAGCATTAACAGCAAGTTGCAGCCAAGGTTACAGGGCCAGGTAACAGGATAACACACAGGACTGAAAAGGCCAAACAATCGAGATCTTTCTCGTACTAAGTGAAGTTAGCAACATGACACTTTTTAAGATGTTGATACTATCTTTGAAGCATTATTTGTATTCCTCTGTCAAGCTGTCCCTCTTTCAGTGACCATCTGTTTTGGATTATGTGTCAAAAATGGAAATTAAGCGTACCCATCTTACTTCATAATAATTGTACCAATATCATCAATATTTTCTTCCTCTAGACATTTTAGTACTATTTTAGTACAATGCTATAGACCTCCTTTATACTGCTTTTAAATGCACTTCTGTAGGTAAATATCAAGCTATCGGACAAGTTAGAGGTATCTTTTTAGGTCTTGCTGCTATACAGAAACAGTGTAAGATTTGTATCTTTGCTTTTATTAAAATCTTGTAATCCACTAAGGGGCCCATTTATGACTACTTTTATGTATTATATGGCCTTTTAAGCAGTTTTTTTTGAAAATTCACATTTTTTATAGAAAACAGATCGCATTTCCTAAACATATAAACATATAATGGGAAATGCAGAAATTACTAAAAATCAGAAGGTGCGTACACAAGTGGGAGATATATTGCTAGCAATATATTGCTCAGTGTCTCCTATTCATCAGCGACCAGAGATGGTCGCTGATGAAAGGGAACCTCTGCCGGCGGTGCCACAGAGGTAATCAGCAAGCTCCTGCGACCAGCGATTAGATAGGGGCTGAAAATGAAACGGCGATTTATTGCCGGGGCACACTCCCATCACCGGAGACCATATTCCCAGCAATATCAGCCCCTATCGCAGCAGTGTGTACATGGCTTAACACTCAACTACCCAGGGTACGCTGATTAGTGCCCCAGTGAGAACTACCAGTCATCAGTGCTCTGAGCTACAACTGAGGATTCCAGAGCAGTAACATGATGCTGCAAAGTGGCAGCTCACTTTACAGCGCTGGGAGGTCACTGAAGCAGGGAGCCCCAATGACCGGCAAAGTTGCAGGAGCTCCGATTAGCAACTCGCTGGGATTGGCTAGGATAATTACAAGTTGGGGGGGGTCGCAGTGCGGGGGTTAACCCCTTCACGACATTTGACGTATATATACGTCATGGCCGGGAAGTACTTCCCGACACATGACGTATATATACGTCATGACTTTAAACTGTCACTGCGTCTCGAGACGCAGTGACAGAGGGACGATGTCTGCTGTCCCTGACAGCAGACATGTCCTTGCATGCCCAGGGGGGGCTGCGATGTCGCCCCCCCGTCGGCGATCGCTGTGATTGGCTGTTCAGTGTGAACAGCCATTCACAGCGTTTTCCTGTGTTACCAGCGAATCAGACGCTTGGTAACACAGGTGTCAATCACCGCCGGGCGTCAGGGGGCATGAGGGGGTCATCGGTGACGATGACACCTCACCCCACCCTCACCCCACCTGCCCCCAAGGCTGTGATTGGTCCGTGGGACCCACGGACCAATCACAGCCAAGGCGCGACATTTAAACTAACGGTGACTGCGCTGCAGACGCCATTCCGGTCTGGAATAGCGTGCAGAGCGGTCACCGTGCCTATCTGCCGTGATACTGACCTGATCCTTGCTAATACTTACCTGATCCTTGCAAATACCTTACCTGATCACTTGATCACTGCTTGTAGCGTGCTGGACGCTTCCTGGATCTGACTTCCTGAGACTTCCTGCTGCTGCTGCAGTGTGATAGAGAGATAGAGAGATAGAGAGAGAGAGATAGAGAGAGATAGAGAGATAGTGACAGAGAGAGCTATATTGTGTGTCTGCTACCCCCCCTTTTTGGGGGTGCAGGGGTTTTTTATATATAAATAACTGTCACTGCTGCTGCTGCAGTGTCATAGTGATAGATAGTGATAGATAGTGAGAGATAGTGATAGATAGTGATAGATAGTGAGAGATAGAGAGATTTGTGTCTGCTACCCCCCCTTTTTGGGGGTGCAGGTTTTTTTTTTATATATATAACTGTCAGTGCTGCTGCTGCAGTGTCATAGTGATAGATAGTGATAGATAGTGAGAGATAGAGAGAGATAGTGACATAGAGTGATAGAGAGTGTATATTTTGTGTCTGCTACCCCCCCTTTTTGGGGGTGCAGGTTTTTTTTTATACATATAACTGTCAGTGCTGCTGCTGCAGTGTGATAGATAGTGATAGATAGTGATAGATAGTGATAGATAGTGAGAGATAGAGAGAGATAGTGACAGAGAGTGATAGAGAGTGTATATTTTGTGTCTGCTACCCCCGCCTTTTGTGCTGATCACTATATCTGAGGTGATCAGCAACTTTTTGGGGGCGCAGAGGTTTTTTTTTTTATATATACCTGTCAGTTGCTGCCAGTTGCACCAAAGGTTGTGCACCTGCTGCCCCTCACTGGTAATCAGTGTCGCATCACTGATCACCTTTTTTTTTTTTTTGTGGGTGCTGTGTGGTCTTTTTTTAATTTTTTTTTTACACATATTGTGATTTTGTGGGTGTCCTGTGGCCACTGTGCGCTGATCAGTGACGTACATCACTGATCAGCTTTTTCGGCACAGGGTTGATCTATTTTTTTTTTTTTTTATCAAATTCCTGTTGCCTTTGAGCGCTGTTCAGTGACGGACGTTACTGACCAACATCTGTGCTCAATTTTTGGCGCAGGACCTTTTTTTTTGTTTTTTTAACCCCTTCAATTTTTTTTTTTTAACCCCTTCAATTTTTTTTTTTTAACCCCTTCAATTTTTTTTTTTTTGTATAAAGTATTTTTTTTTTCTGCACTACATACACACTACACACTACATACCCCCCGGGTTGAAATAAAGTTTGTACCCCCCCCTACACTATACACGTGTTGAAACATTTCACTACCAGTAACACAAAAATAAAAATGTCATCCCAAATGTCATCCCAAATGTCATCCCAGTCATCCAGAAGAATGTATTCAGTGGAGGAGGCATATGCCATGCTTGCTTCTGATTCTGACACAGCCAGTGAGGCAAGCGGGGAATTTGAAGGATTCGTCTTAAGCTCCTCTTCCTCCTCTTGTGATGAGGGACCCCCTCAAAGACGCCCCCGTAGAGCAGCTGAGACCCCCCCCCCAATAATTGATCTCGTATGGACCCCACCACCAGACAATTTTGAGCCCCAGGTTCCTGAGTTTTTGGCCATCCCAGGAATCCAATTTGATTCCACAGGTCTCAGAGAAATTGACTTTTTCAAATTATTTTTCTCTGATGATTTTATAAATTTAATGGTGGACCAAACTAATTTATATGCCCAGCAGTTTATTGCTCAAAACCCCACGTCATCATTTGCTAGGTGGACCCCTGTAGATGCAGTAGAGATGATGACGTTTTGGGGTCTGGTGTTTCATATGGGCATAGTAAAAAAGCCACAAATTAGGCAATATTGGAGTACAGATGTTCTGTACAGCACCCCATTTTACCGTATGGCCATGACTCGGACTCGTTTTGAGGCAATCCATAAATTTATACATTACACTGATAATGCACAGTGCCCACCCAGAGATGATCCCACCTTTGACAGGCTTTTCAAAGTCAGGCCGGTCATTGATCATTTCAGTGCCAAATTTGCAGAGCTATACATCCCTGATAAATGTATTAGCATCGACGAGTCCCTTATACATTTTAAAGGAAGGGTTAAATTCCGCCAGTACCTTCCCAGTAAGAGGGAAAGGTATGGCATAAAAATGTATAAGCTGTGTGAAAGCACCACAGGGTACACCCACAAGTTTAGGGTATATGAAGGGAAGGATTCAAGAATTGAACCGCCAGAATGCCCCCCCTCCCTCGTAGGTGTTAGTGGAAAAATTGTCTGGGATTTAATGCACCCCTTCCTGGATAAGGGTTATCACCTCTATGTGGATAACTTTTACACCAGCATCCCCCTGTTTAAGGCCCTTGGTTCAAGAGGTACAGCAGCTTGCGGTACTGTGCGTAAGAACCAAAGAGGCCTCCCAAAAACGCACATTGCCCAAGTAATGAGAAGGGGTGAAAGCAGGGGAATATGCACCGAAAATATGTTGTTGGTCAAATATAAGGACAAGAGGGATGTCCTTATACTGACAACAATTCATGGAGACAGTACCACCTCCATCCCTGTACGAGGTACCAGTACCCACACCTCAAAACCAAATTGTATCCTAGATTACAATAAGTACATGGGCGGAGTGGATCTTTCAGATCAGGTACTGAAGCCGTACAGTGCCCTGCGGAAAACAAATATCTGGTACAAGAAGCTGGCCGTGTATATCATCCAGATGGCACTGTATAACGCTTACGTGCTATTCCGTTCTACCGGCCAGAGGGGGACATTTATGCACTTTCAAGAGGAAGTCATAAAGGGCCTAATATTTGGGAACCAGCAGGCAGAGGGCCCCAGTACTTCTAGTACTGGCCCCCGTATTGTACCAGGGCAGCATTTTCCCAACGAAATCCCCTCCACTGCAAGAAAGGGCAGGACACAAAAAAGGTGCAAAGTTTGCTATAAAAAGGGAATAAGAAAGGAAACTATTTTCCACTGTGAAACTTGCCCCGACAAACCCGGCCTATGTATAAAGGAGTGTTTCAAAATATACCACACATCTATGGATTATTAGGTTCATCATTTCACCGTGCTTCGGGGGTCTTGCTAATGCCACATAGCACCCACCATTCATTCCACCAGAATCTGAGCTGCAAAATCCAAAAATCACTCCTTCCCTTCTGAGTCCTGCCATGCACCCAACTGGTATTTTTTGGTCACATGTGAGGCATTGCCGTACTCTGGAGAAATGGGGGCACAGATTTTGGGGTGCTTTGTCTCCTTCATTCCTTGTGAAAATGAAAAATTTTGAGCCAGAACTGCATTTTTGTGTAAAAAAATGTAATTTTTCATTTTCACTGCCCAGTTGTATCAAAATTGGTGAAACCCCTGGGGGTTTGAAATGTACACTATACCCCTAGATGAATTCCCTGAGGAGTGTAGTTTGCAAAATGGGGTCACTTGTGGGGGGGTTCCACTGTATTGGTAATGCAACATAGCACCCACCATTCATTCCACCAAAATCTGTGCTCCAAAATCCAAAAATCACTCCTTCCCTTCTGAGTCCTGCCATGCACCCAACTGGTATTTTTTGGTCACATGTGAGGCATTGCCGTACTCTGGAGAAATGGGGGCACAGATTTTGGGGTGCTTTGTCTCCTTCATTCCTTGTGAAAATGAAAAATTTTGAGCCAGAACTGCATTTTTGTGTAAAAAAATGTAATTTTTCATTTTCACTGCCCAGTTGTATCAAAATTGGTGAAACCCCTGGGGGTTTGAAATGTACACTATACCCCTAGATGAATTCCCTGAGGAGTGTAGTTTGCAAAATGGGGTCACTTGTGGGGGGGTTCCACTGTATTGGTAATGCAACATAGCACCCACCATTCATTCCACCAAAATCTGTGCTCCAAAATCCAAAAATCACTCCTTCCCTTCTGAGTCCTGCCATGCACCCAACTGGTATTTTTTGGTCACATGTGAGGCATTGCCGTACTCTGGAGAAATGGGGGCACAGATTTTGGGGTGCTTTGTCTCCTTCATTCCTTGTGAAAATGAAAAATTTTGAGCCAGAAGTACATTTTTGTGTAAAAAAATGTAATTTTTCATTTTCACTGCCCAGTTGTATCAAAATTGGTGAAACCCCTGGGGGTTTGAAATGTACACTATACCCCTAGATGAATTCCCTGAGGGGTGTACTTTGCAAAATGGGGTGACTTGTGGGGGGGTTCCACTGTATTGGTGCTTTGGGAGTCTTGCTAATGCAACATGGCACCCACCATTCATTCCACCAAAATCTGTGCTGCCAAATCCAAAAATCACTCCTTCCCTTCTGAGTCCTGCCATGCACCCAACTGGTATTTTTTGGTCACATGTGAGGCATTGCCGTACTCGGGAGAAATTGGGGCACAGATTTTGGGGTGCTTTGTCTCCTTCATTCCTTGTGAAAATGAAAAATTTTGAGCCAGAACTGTATTTTTGTGTAAAAAAATGTAATTTTTCATTTTCACTGCCCAGTTGTATCAAAATTGGTGAAACCCCTGGGGGTTTGAAATGTACACTATACCCCTAGATGAATTCCCTGAGGGGTGTACTTTGCAAAATGGGGTGACTTGTGGGGGGGTTCCACTGTATTGGTGCTTTGGGAGTCTTGCTAATGCAACATGGCACCCACCATTCATTCCACCAAAATCTGTGCTGCCAAATCCAAAAATCACTCCTTCCCTTCTGAGTCCTGCCATGCGCCCAACTGGTATTTTTTGGTCACATGTGAGGCATTGCCGTACTCGGGAGAAATTGGGGCACAGATTTTGGGGTGCTTTGTCTCCTTCATTCCTTGTGAAAATGAAAAATTTTGAGCCAGAACTGCATTTTTGTGTAAAAAAATGTAATTTTTCATTTTCACTGCCCAGTTGTATCAAAATTGGTGAAACCCCTGGGGGTTTGAAATGTACACTATACCCCTAGATGAATTCCCTGAGGGGAGTACTTTGCAAAATGGGGTGACTTGTGGGGGGGTTCCACTGTATTGGTGCTTTGTGAGTCTTGCTAATGCAACATGGCACCCACCATTCATTCCACCAAAATCTGTGCTGCCAAATCCAAAAATCACTCCTTCCCTTCTGAGTCCTGCCATGCGCCCAACTGGTATTTTTTGGTCACATGTGAGGCATTGCCGTACTCGGGAGAAATTGGGGCACAGATTTTGAGGTGCTTTGTCTCCTTCATTCCTTGTGAAAATGAAAAATTTTGAGCCAGAACTGCATTTTTGTGTAAAAAAATGTAATTTTTCATTTTCACTGCCCAGTTGTACCAAAATTGGTGAAACCCCTGGGGGTTTGAAATGTACACTATACCCCTAGATGAATTCCCTGAGGGGTGTACTTTACAAAATGGGGTGACTTGTGGGGGGGTTCCACTGTATTGGTGCAACATAGCACCCACCATTTATTCCACCAAAATCTGTGCTGCAAAATCCAAAAATCACTCCTTCCCTTCTGAGTCCTGCCATGCGCCCAACTGGTATTTTTTGGTCACATGTGAGGCATTGCCGTACTCGGGAGAAATTGGGGCACATATTTTGGGGTGCTTTGTCTCCTTCATTCCTTGTGAAAATGAAAAATTTTGAGCCAGAACTGCATGTTTGTGTAAAAAAATGTAATTTTCCATTTTCACATCCCAGTTGTACCAAAATTGGTGAAACCCCTGGGGGTTTGAAATGTACACTATACCCCTAGATGAATTCCCTGAGGGGTGTAGATTGCAAAATGGGGTTACTTGTGGGGGAGGTTCCTAACTTTTAGCACTTATGGTGCCTAGAAACCTACATGGTGCCTAAAAAAAAATCTCATAAAAAGGAGGCTCCAAAATCAAGTAGGTGCTCCTTCTATTATGAAGCCTGTGGTTTGGTCAACGTGCACACTAGGGCCACATATAGGATATTTTTGAAAACAAAAGAATTGGGGGAATCAATTTTTAGTCACATTTCTCTAGTAAAATCTACTGTATTCGTTAGAAAAATGTATTAAAATTGAAACTCTGCAAAAAAAAAGAAATTTTGAAATTTCACCTACACTTTGTTTTAATTCCTGTGAAACACCTAAAGGGTTAACAAACTTCCAAAATGCTGTTTTGAATACTGTGAGGGGTGCAGTTTTTGAAATGGCATCATTTATGGGGGTGTCTCACATACAAGTCCCTCAAGTCACATCAGAACTGAACTGGTCCCTAAAAAAATCAGTGTTTGAAATTTTCTTGAAAATTTGAGAATTTGCTAGTCATATTTGAAGCCTCCTAGTGTCCAAAAAAATGAAAAGGAGGTTGAAATAATGATTGCAACATAAAGTAGACATATGGTCTTTGTTAGTTATTAACTATTTTGAGTGGTATGATTATTTGTCTCACAAGCAGAAAATGTGACATTTTGCATATTGCTAAATTTTCCATTTTTTCACGATATTTTGGTATTTTTCACAAAAAAACACAGACTGTATCGACCAAAATTTACCACTAACTTGAAGTACAATGTGTCACGAGAAAACAATCTCAAAATCACTGGGATAAGTAAAAGCAAAAAAAAGTTATCCCCACTTAAGTGAGACATGTCAGATTTGAAAAAAAGGGCTCTGTCATGAAGGCACAAACTGGCTCTGTCATGAAGGGGTTAAGAAGATATAATGGCATCAGCATTCACAGCTGGTGATAAATCAGACCCTAAAGATAGTATCTTAGCATTTGTTTGGAAAAATTCCCACTAGCACTGTACCACCATGTATGCAGATAACAGCTTGCTACAATACTGTAGCAGAAAGGATTCACATTTTCAACAATCCTAAACTCTTTATGAAAAGGCAGAAGTAGCAGCAATTTCCCTGATGATGTTTGCTAAAATCCTATCCAGTTTTTTTTTTTTTTTTTTTAAAGTAGCTGAGGAATGCGGGTAGCTTTATATATCAGTAACAGAGTGTTAATCGAACCTCTCTTGCAATGATTCCCTTAAACAGAATTGAGAGCCACACTGTTCTTGAGAAGAACTAGCCATCTTTTGAGCAAAAAAAGACATGAAATCATAGTTAAGATGTTAGTTTAATGACATTGAAGAAGCCCTTCAATGCAACATGCTGCATCTTCTGTATGGTGCCTTTTTCGTCTATCATCTATTCTTAAGCATTCTCATTATTTCATGGACAACAGCTGAGGCTTTAGAAGGAGCCTTTTATTTTACAGGTGAATGGTAAATTTATAGATGAAGGGCATGTGGGCGAAAGCGAAATGCAGCATGGCACTGTGTTATCAGAGAATAAAACATACAAAGGAAAAACATTTTTATTTTATTTTATTAAATGAATTTCTTCCTGACATACAGTATCATGTTACTTCTAGCTCCTATCTGGGCAATAGACACTTGATAAATGCCATACTTAAATGATTTTTTATTGCCACGGTACAGGACAATTAGGAATTGGTATTTTTGGAATGTTATTATATTACTAAATTAGCTCTTTACAGTTGGTAGGGCATTTTTTTAAATATACCACACTGCGGTCAATGTACTAAGCCTTGCCGGGAAAGGTTATAGGGTCGGAGATTGCCGGAAGTGTGGGAAGCTGCCAATCTCAGACTTTTTGGTTTGTGAATGATAGCTGCATTACAAAACCGAGATCATCCAGAATCACACACTTCCAGCAGTCTCTGGTCCATTTCCCCACTAGAGAGATACAAAGTGGACAGAGATAAACAAATGGACATTTACAAATTGGGCACTCGTTTTTATTGTTATAATTTAACCTTAATTTACCATATGTGTTTGCAACCTATAATTAAAGCAACTGCCCCAGAATCTTGGTGAATAACTGCTAATCTTGTTTCGCAATTTTTTTATACCTAAGTGTGTTGAGTTATCATCACATTACTTTCTTATTCACTTGTGTATCTCTTATATGATAGCACATGCTAAATTAGACATACATTTGTTTCACATCAGATGATGCCACGCAGCCGCTGTGACCCAAAACATGGCGGCCCAGCACCCGCCTTTGTAGTTAGGCTTCGCAGGCAGGGGGCTACCTTAAAGAGGTGAGCGCTTTGCTGTATAGCATGCAATTGCAAAAATTTTCAGTTGTGTTGTGGTGAGGGACCCGGCATGCATGGCAGCCTTGTTGTTGTCCTCCCCAGCATGCTAGTGGAAGGAGTGGTAATTTAGCAAGTACTTGCGAAACTGCAACTCATGCTGCGTTAGCCCCTAACTGCATACTGCAGTAGTCTCATAATTGGCCTGAATCTTAAGGTGCCCATACACTAAGGTGACTTCTCCGAAGGTAGAAGTTGCCCCTGGAGATCCCCTTGATCTTCCCGGGAACCTCCTGGGCGGCAGGACTGCATACAATACACCATATGCAGTCCTTTTGCATATGATGTATCGTATGTGATCCCAGCCAAGCCTGCCGGAGGTTTGGCAATGCAATATATAATCTACAGTGCAGCATGCACAACCTTCAGGCTCCGATGCGATGCTCATGGGACCGTGCATCACATCTGACCTGATGTCAAACATGTGATTTTGACACTTTTTTTAAATTGCCCTAATGTACGGGCCTTTTTATTAAGGAGCAAGTAAAAAGAAAGAGCAAAATAAGAGAAACTTGCCCTGGAACAAGGAATCCGTCAATGAAAGTGGTGCAAATGTATTTGCTGTTTTGAATGCAAGGAACATTAGGGGACATGTAAGAAGATGTATTACAGTATGTGCCAAATGTGCTTTAATGAGCATTTTGTTTGATACTTACAGTATATGTAAGTATGAAAGCAGATGCGCTGTGGGTCTTGCAATGATCTCTGGAAAGAAAGAAAGAAAGAAAGAAAGAAAGAAAGAAAGAAAGAAAGAAAGAAAGAAAGAAAGAAAGAAAGAAAGAAAGAAAGAAAGAAAGAAAGAAAGAAAGAAAGAAAGAAAGAAAGAAAGAGCAATACGGTACAATAAATTCCACTGTAGTACATCTCCCCCACTGTATCTGCTTCTACTTATAGCGAACAAATACTGGCTCACTCTACCATAGACTTGAATGTGAGCAGTTGTTTACATACACCCACCTCCAGGGCTGAAAGTGGTCATGCAGAGGTGGGGGAACTAATTTCCCTATGCCACCTAATTACCGCCCCTCCCCTACCCCCATTAGTCAGAGACAGGGCCAGTGGAATTGTTTTTTGTCAACCCCTTGCAAACTATGATGCTTTTCTGTGAGAACTACTGTGCAGAGCCAATGTGGAGGTTAAAATGTTCCACCTCACCATTAGAGGTGGTGGAACTAAGTTCCACCCATTCCACTTCACTTTAACCCCTGCCCACCTCCCATTTACCACAATATGTCATGCCATGCTGCAATGCATTCACTTCCTGGTACCACTACAGCAAGCTGCTATACAGGGCCACTGGAGGGTGGTAGTAAGCTGGAAAGACACCACTGCAGCAGCAGCAGAGGAGCAGGCGAGCCGGAGGAAGGAACAGGTGTTGTTCGGTGAGTGAGCACCACCCCCCCCCCCCCCAGCAGTACGGCGGCAACATCCCACTCCCCCCCCCCCCCTGTAGCTGTAGCAGGAGGCACATCTGTGGAACCTCAGTCAGTTAGTTATACCATCTCTGCACATGCAGGGATATGCCTAAAAGCTGGACTGGTGAGATGCTCTGAAGACTATGTTTGGGAACCGCTATCCCAGGCTATTCATTAAATCAAATGTGTTTTACACTTTTCAGGCATATTTTACACAGATAACAGTTCTTTTGCTGCATTTTGTTTATAAAAAAAGTATTTTAAATATACAGCATGACAATGACTCAATTAACACATACAGGTATAAATAACATCCTTCTCCAAATGTCTAATTATCGTATCTATAATGGGTGCATGTTGTGCAGTGCAAATAGGCCCCTGGGTTCACTCACCACACCCAATGTGGGTCCTGGGTTCACTCGCTGCAAAGCAATGCACTGGTGCCCCTACTAAAGTTTAAAAAACTTCCTGCGGTGTCTTTCCACCTGCTATCAGCCATCCAGCAACTAGCATGCATAAAACCATTAACTGTTTGGCTGCCGGCTGGTAGAGAATTTTTTTCCAGCTCTGATTTTTGTAATTCATAATCAAAGCAGCCGGGCAGCAATCTCTTCTAGCCTCACAACAATCTCCGGAGGTACCAGCAATGGCCTGCTCAATGGCCCATTGATTTGTGGGACCCTAGGGCAGCTTACCAGTAAGCCCATGTGTTAAGATGGCCCTGCCCCTGCTCCAATGTAAGTACAGTATACTCACTTCCCCACTGTCTGGCGCCCTTCAGCATAGTGGAAAAATCACTCTTAAAATGGCCCTCAGGAGGAACGCTCCATGGGTGCCATGTTCCTGGAGACCAGCGCATGCACAGTACACTCTGTCACAATACCAGAGTCTACAACACTGCTAGAAAGGAGGGGGCCCAATCAGAGCCTGCACATGGGCCCCCTCCTCTTTTAAAGTGCCTTTGTTCATCAGTATCTATGTTTACCCAAAGCATATTGAAACTCTTGTACTGCAGAATGTTCAGCAATTGTTAGAACACTGATGGGTCAGGACTGTACTTCAGTCTTGTTATAAATCAGATTTTCTGTAAGCAGCAAACTGAACAGTGTTATGTACTGCATTCATATCTTCTCTATAATTTACTAACCCAGTCATTATTTAAAACTCAGATCTCTAGGCATTGTCAAAGTAATGTTTTTTCCATGCTATTAATACAATTTGCTGTATTTTATTTATGTAATGCTCTGTTATTTATTCTTTTGATATTGTAGGAATAAATATTTCTCTGGAAAAAACATTTTCTGTAACACATTTAAGTAACACAGGCACAATTAGCAGTAACACTAGGTGGCCAGTGCAAAATTTTGCATACAAATAAACTACGATTAATTTTATAGCGAGGTTTGTGGTTTGTAGTACGATGAAAAAAAAATCAATGAAGTAACAATTGGGAAGTGTAATCCTTACAAAATGTAAGACCTCATCTACTATTGCCTTCTGTTCTTGGCTTAGTAAACATTGTGTCTGTTGACGTTCTTCTTCCACGTTATAAGACTCCTTTGTCTTTTTTACCTCAACAGGTTCTGGTAAATGTGGTCACAAAATCTGCCATGTTGTGTGGTCACAAATTCTGCCAAATGTGTTGCAATTCTCACAATAGGAGATTGTAGGATTACTGTGGTTGGTGTTGTCTTCGAAAATCTTCAGATAACGTGTCCTGAAATGTTTCCCACAACTCAGGTATATTGGCAGGTGAACAAAATATGCAGATGATCGCGAAAAGCCATCTCAACTGCACTTTTTTTAACTGATTTTCAAACAAACATTACATTGTGCAATTCTAAATGAACTACTAGTCAGAAAGGAGCACTTAATCTTTAAAATGGTACCTCATTTATCGATTTTGGTTAGGTATAAAGGTAGAAAAAGGGATTGTCACCAAAAAATCACCTAGAAATAATATATATGATTATTTCAATATGTTTTAGAATATTTTATCCTACTGCACATGAGGATGCACTCACAAGAGGTACTTTGCATACGCTTATTAATTATAACTTTTCTTCCTACTCTTGTCTGTTGCACCTGTCTGAACAGGAATGGTCTGTCTATCTCTGGAGAATGATGGATTACAGGAGCACATAGGAGAAACCTCCCAACACATACAAACAAAAACCGTAGTACACAACAAGTGCTTGCTTTTCTGATAAAAGTTGAAAGAGTTCAATAAAATAAAGCATTTACTTACATTTGCAAGGATTACCTGTACACAGAGCAACATGGAGAAATGTGTTTGAAATGAAGGTAATATACTGAATAATATATGGAAATAACCAAGTGAGGATGGAAGGGGGTGCTAATAGAAAGGAAAATGTATAAATTCTTATAGAGGATAAGCGGACAAGTTGCAAACAAACAGTCTCTACCTATTAGTTTATAGAATATACACAATACATGCTAGCTAGAAGCTGGCAAATGCAGGATTTTTAGAGGGGGTTTCCAAATTAAATCCAAAATCTCCCACTCTGCAGCGTATTAGAGTAAGTACTGGGGGAGCGGTAACAGCCCTAAAAAATTTTTTTATACACTGGATACTGTATGGAATACAGTATTAATATTTAACAGTACAGATGGTATAGGCCAGGCATGTACAAACTGTGACCCTCCAGCTGTTGTGAAACTACACATCCCAGCATGCTTTGCCATAGTTTTACCATTCACTAATAGCAAAACTGTAGCAAGGCATGAAGGGACTTGTAGTTTCACAGCAGCTGGAGGGCCATAGTTTGGACATGCCTGGTATAGGCTGTTTCAAACATTTAAATAAGATGAGTGGTCAGGAAAAGGTTAAACATTATAGAACCAGTACTGCACTTTCTAAGATTTTAATCTCCCACTTCATGGTAAGGCTCCTGTCTCTTCCTCCTGGCAGCTACTCTCTGGTCCATTGTGATGTTTGAGGGCTCAGATCCTCACATACAGTAAATGTGCTATAAGAAGCTGGTACACTAGGCAAGTGCAACAGCTCCGCTCTGTCCTTTACACTGCATGATGTGATGATCATATTATATACCAGTGCTATTGTTGTCATAAGTTAAGGCACTTGCCAAGAGGAGGGGGTTTTCTGGGCAACCAGAACACCCCCCCCCCCCTCACAAGAATCTCCGTAAGGTACCAGCAAACTCCTGCTCAATAGCCCATTGATTTGTGGGACCCTTGGGCAGCTGCCCAGTAAGCCCATGTGTTAAGATGGCCCTGCCCCTGCTCCAATGTAAGTACAGAAAACTCAGTTACCCACTGGTCTGGTGCCCTTCAGCATAGTGGCTCCATGGGGGCCATGTTGCTGGAGACCAGCGCATGCACAGTACACTATGTCACAATACCAGAGTCTACAACACTGCCAGGAAGGAGGGGGCCCAATCAGAGCCTGCACATGGGCCCCCTCCTCTTTTAAAGTGCCTTTGTTCATCAGGATCTATGTTTACCCAAAGCATATTGGAATCCTTGTACTGCAGAATGTTCAGCAATTGTTAGAACACTGATGGGTCAGGACTGTACTTCAGTCTTGTTATAAATCAGATTTTCTGTAAGCAGCAAACTGAACAGTGTTATGTACTGCATTCATATCTTCTCTATGATTTACTAACCCAGTCATTATTTAAAACTCAGATCTCTAGGCGTTGTCAAAGTAATGTTCTTTCCATGCTATTAATACAATTTGCTGTATTTTATTTAAGTAATGCTCTGTTATTTATTCTTTTGATATTGTAGGTAGAAATATATATATACAACCCATAAAGTGATAATATCATTAGTAGGACCATGTAGAAGGAATGTCCTGGATCCCTTTAAAAGGAGTTAAATGGCTGATTTGTGGATTTTTTTTTAAACCACAATTTTAAAGAAAGAAAGAAAGAAAGAAAGAAAGAAAGAGCAATACGGTACAATAAATTCCACTGTAGTACATCTCCCCCACTGTATCTGCTTCTACTTATAGCGAACAAATACTGGCTCACTCTACCATAGACTTGAATGTGAGCAGTTGTTTACATACACCCACCTCCAGGGCTGAAAGTGGTCATGCAGAGGTGGGGGAACTAATTTCCCTATGCCACCTAATTACCGCCCCTCCCCTACCCCCATTAGTCAGAGACAGGGCCAGTGGAATTGTTTTTTGTCAACCACTTGCAAACTATGATGCTTTTCTGTGAGAACTACTGTGCAGAGCCAATGTGGAGGTTAAAATGTTCCACCTCACCATTAGAGGTGGTGGAACTAAGTTCCACCCATTCCACTTCACTTTAACCCCTGCCCACCTCCCATTTACCACAATATGTCATGCCATGCTGCAATGCATTCACTTCCTGGTACCACTACAGCAAGCTGCTATACAGGGCCACTGGAGGGTGGTAGTAAGCTGGAAAGACACCACTGCAGCAGCAGCAGAGGAGCAGGCGAGCCGGAGGAAGGAACAGGTGTTGTTCGGTGAGTGAGCACCACCCCCCCCCCCCCAGCAGTACGGCGGCAACATCCCACTCCCCCCCCCCCCCTGTAGCTGTAGCAGGAGGCACATCTGTGGAACCTCAGTCAGTTAGTTATACCATCTCTGCACATGCAGGGATATGCCTAAAAGCTGGACTGGTGAGATGCTCTGAAGACTATGTTTGGGAACCGCTATCCCAGGCTATTCATTAAATCAAATGTGTTTTACACTTTTCAGGCATATTTTACACAGATAACAGTTCTTTTGCTGCATTTTGTTTATAAAAAAAGTATTTTAAATATACAGCATGACAATGACTCAATTAACACATACAGGTATAAATAACATCCTTCTCCAAATGTCTAATTATCGTATCTATAATGGGTGCATGTTGTGCAGTGCAAATAGGCCCCTGGGTTCACTCACCACACCCAATGTGGGTCCTGGGTTCACTCGCTGCAAAGCAATGCACTGGTGCCCCTACTAAAGTTTAAAAAACTTCCTGCGGTGTCTTTCCACCTGCTATCAGCCATCCAGCAACTAGCATGCATAAAACCATTAACTGTTTGGCTGCCGGCTGGTAGAGAATTTTTTTCCAGCAGCTCTGATTTTTGTAATTCATAATCAAAGCAGCCGGGCAGCAATCTCTTCTAGCCTCACAACAATCTCCGGAGGTACCAGCAATGGCCTGCTCAATGGCCCATTGATTTGTGGGACCCTAGGGCAGCTTACCAGTAAGCCCATGTGTTAAGATGGCCCTGCCCCTGCTCCAATGTAAGTACAGTATACTCACTTCCCCACTGTCTGGCGCCCTTCAGCATAGTGGAAAAATCACTCTTAAAATGGCCCTCAGGAGGAACGCTCCATGGGTGCCATGTTCCTGGAGACCAGCGCATGCACAGTACACTCTGTCACAATACCAGAGTCTACAACACTGCTAGAAAGGAGGGGGCCCAATCAGAGCCTGCACATGGGCCCCCTCCTCTTTTAAAGTGCCTTTGTTCATCAGTATCTATGTTTACCCAAAGCATATTGAAACTCTTGTACTGCAGAATGTTCAGCAATTGTTAGAACACTGATGGGTCAGGACTGTACTTCAGTCTTGTTATAAATCAGATTTTCTGTAAGCAGCAAACTGAACAGTGTTATGTACTGCATTCATATCTTCTCTATAATTTACTAACCCAGTCATTATTTAAAACTCAGATCTCTAGGCATTGTCAAAGTAATGTTTTTTCCATGCTATTAATACAATTTGCTGTATTTTATTTATGTAATGCTCTGTTATTTATTCTTTTGATATTGTAGGAATAAATATTTCTCTGGAAAAAACATTTTCTGTAACACATTTAAGTAACACAGGCACAATTAGCAGTAACACTAGGTGGCCAGTGCAAAATTTTGCATACAAATAAACTACGATTAATTTTATAGCGAGGTTTGTGGTTTGTAGTACGATGAAAAAAAAATCAATGAAGTAACAATTGGGAAGTGTAATCCTTACAAAATGTAAGACCTCATCTACTATTGCCTTCTGTTCTTGGCTTAGTAAACATTGTGTCTGTTGACGTTCTTCTTCCACGTTATAAGACTCCTTTGTCTTTTTTACCTCAACAGGTTCTGGTAAATGTGGTCACAAAATCTGCCATGTTGTGTGGTCACAAATTCTGCCAAATGTGTTGCAATTCTCACAATAGGAGATTGTAGGATTCCTGTGGTTGGTGTTGTCTTCGAAAATCTTCAGATAACGTGTCCTGAAATGTTTCCCACAACTCAGGTATATTGGCAGGTGAACAAAATATGCAGATGATCGCGAAAAGCCATCTCAACTGCACTTTTTTTAACTGATTTTCAAACAAACATTACATTGTGCAATTCTAAATGAACTACTAGTCAGAAAGGAGCACTTAATCTTTAAAATGGTACCTCATTTATCGATTTTGGTTAGGTATAAAGGTAGAAAAAGGGATTGTCACCAAAAAATCACCTAGAAATAATATATATGATTATTTCAATATGTTTTAGAATATTTTATCCTACTGCACATGAGGATGCACTCACAAGAGGTACTTTGCATACGCTTATTAATTATAACTTTTCTTCCTACTCTTGTCTGTTGCACCTGTCTGAACAGGAATGGTCTGTCTATCTCTGGAGAATGATGGATTACAGGAGCACATAGGAGAAACCTCCCAACACATACAAACAAAAACCGTAGTACACAACAAGTGCTTGCTTTTCTGATAAAAGTTGAAAGAGTTCAATAAAATAAAGCATTTACTTACATTTGCAAGGATTACCTGTACACAGAGCAACATGGAGAAATGTGTTTGAAATGAAGGTAATATACTGAATAATATATGGAAATAACCCAGTGAGGATGGAAGGGGGTGCTAATAGAAAGGAAAATGTATAAATTCTTATAGAGGATAAGCGGACAAGTTGCAAACAAACAGTCTCTACCTATTAGTTTATAGAATATACACAATACATGCTAGCTAGAAGCTGGCAAATGCAGGATTTTTAGAGGGGGTTTCCAAATTAAATCCAAAATCTCCCACTCTGCAGCGTATTAGAGTAAGTACTGGGGGAGCGGTAACAGCCCTAAAAAATTTTTTTATACACTGGATACTGTATGGAATACAGTATTAATATTTAACAGTACAGATGGTATAGGCCAGGCATGTACAAACTGTGACCCTCCAGCTGTTGTGAAACTACACATCCCAGCATGCTTTGCCATAGTTTTACCATTCACTAATAGCAAAACTGTGGCAAGGCATGAAGGGACTTGTAGTTTCACAGCAGCTGGAGGGCCATAGTTTGGACATGCCTGGTATAGGCTGTTTCAAACATTTAAATAAGATGAGTGGTCAGGAAAAGGTTAAACATTATAGAACCAGTACTGCACTTTCTAAGATTTTAATCTCCCACTTCATGGTAAGGCTCCTGTCTCTTCCTCCTGGCAGCTACTCTCTGGTCCATTGTGATGTTTGAGGGCTCAGATCCTCACATACAGTAAATGTGCTATAAGAAGCTGGTACACTAGGCAAGTGCAACAGCTCCGCTCTGTCCTTTACACTGCATGATGTGATGATCATATTATATACCAGTGCTATTGTTGTCATAAGTTAAGGCACTTGCCAAGAGGAGGGGGTTTTCTGGGCAACCAGAACACCCCCCCCCCTCACAAGAATCTCCGTAAGGTACCAGCAAACTCCTGCTCAATAGCCCATTGATTTGTGGGACCCTTGGGCAGCTGCCCAGTAAGCCCATGTGTTAAGATGGCCCTGCCCCTGCTCCAATGTAAGTACAGAAAACTCAGTTACCCACTGGTCTGGTGCCCTTCAGCATAGTGGCTCCATGGGGGCCATGTTGCTGGAGACCAGCGCATGCACAGTACACTATGTCACAATACCAGAGTCTACAACACTGCCAGGAAGGAGGGGGCCCAATCAGAGCCTGCACATGGGCCCCCTCCTCTTTTAAAGTGCCTTTGTTCATCAGGATCTATGTTTACCCAAAGCATATTGGAATCCTTGTACTGCAGAATGTTCAGCAATTGTTAGAACACTGATGGGTCAGGACTGTACTTCAGTCTTGTTATAAATCAGATTTTCTGTAAGCAGCAAACTGAACAGTGTTATGTACTGCATTCATATCTTCTCTATGATTTACTAACCCAGTCATTATTTAAAACTCAGATCTCTAGGCGTTGTCAAAGTAATGTTCTTTCCATGCTATTAATACAATTTGCTGTATTTTATTTAAGTAATGCTCTGTTATTTATTCTTTTGATATTGTAGGTAGAAATATATATATACAACCCATAAAGTGATAATATCATTAGTAGGACCATGTAGAAGGAATGTCCTGGATCCCTTTAAAAGGAGTTAAATGGCTGATTTGTGGATTTTTTTTTAAACCACAATTTTAAAGAAAGAAAGAAAGAAAGAAAGAAAGAAAGAGCAATACGGTACAATAAATTCCACTGTAGTACATCTCCCCCACTGTATCTGCTTCTACTTATAGCGAACAAATACTGGCTCACTCTACCATAGACTTGAATGTGAGCAGTTGTTTACATACACCCACCTCCAGGGCTGAAAGTGGTCATGCAGAGGTGGGGGAACTAATTTCCCTATGCCACCTAATTACCGCCCCTCCCCTACCCCCATTAGTCAGAGACAGGGCCAGTGGAATTGTTTTTTGTCAACCCCTTGCAAACTATGATGCTTTTCTGTGAGAACTACTGTGCAGAGCCAATGTGGAGGTTAAAATGTTCCACCTCACCATTAGAGGTGGTGGAACTAAGTTCCACCCATTCCACTTCACTTTAACCCCTGCCCACCTCCCATTTACCACAATATGTCATGCCATGCTGCAATGCATTCACTTCCTGGTACCACTACAGCAAGCTGCTATACAGGGCCACTGGAGGGTGGTAGTAAGCTGGAAAGACACCACTGCAGCAGCAGCAGAGGAGCAGGCGAGCCGGAGGAAGGAACAGGTGTTGTTCGGTGAGTGAGCACCACCCCCCCCCCCCCAGCAGTACGGCGGCAACATCCCACTCCCCCCCCCCCCCTGTAGCTGTAGCAGGAGGCACATCTGTGGAACCTCAGTCAGTTAGTTATACCATCTCTGCACATGCAGGGATATGCCTAAAAGCTGGACTGGTGAGATGCTCTGAAGACTATGTTTGGGAACCGCTATCCCAGGCTATTCATTAAATCAAATGTGTTTTACACTTTTCAGGCATATTTTACACAGATAACAGTTCTTTTGCTGCATTTTGTTTATAAAAAAAGTATTTTAAATATACAGCATGACAATGACTCAATTAACACATACAGGTATAAATAACATCCTTCTCCAAATGTCTAATTATCGTATCTATAATGGGTGCATGTTGTGCAGTGCAAATAGGCCCCTGGGTTCACTCACCACACCCAATGTGGGTCCTGGGTTCACTCGCTGCAAAGCAATGCACTGGTGCCCCTACTAAAGTTTAAAAAACTTCCTGCGGTGTCTTTCCACCTGCTATCAGCCATCCAGCAACTAGCATGCATAAAACCATTAACTGTTTGGCTGCCGGCTGGTAGAGAATTTTTTTCCAGCAGCTCTGATTTTTGTAATTCATAATCAAAGCAGCCGGGCAGCAATCTCTTCTAGCCTCACAACAATCTCCGGAGGTACCAGCAATGGCCTGCTCAATGGCCCATTGATTTGTGGGACCCTAGGGCAGCTTACCAGTAAGCCCATGTGTTAAGATGGCCCTGCCCCTGCTCCAATGTAAGTACAGTATACTCACTTCCCCACTGTCTGGCGCCCTTCAGCATAGTGGAAAAATCACTCTTAAAATGGCCCTCAGGAGGAACGCTCCATGGGTGCCATGTTCCTGGAGACCAGCGCATGCACAGTACACTCTGTCACAATACCAGAGTCTACAACACTGCTAGAAAGGAGGGGGCCCAATCAGAGCCTGCACATGGGCCCCCTCCTCTTTTAAAGTGCCTTTGTTCATCAGTATCTATGTTTACCCAAAGCATATTGAAACTCTTGTACTGCAGAATGTTCAGCAATTGTTAGAACACTGATGGGTCAGGACTGTACTTCAGTCTTGTTATAAATCAGATTTTCTGTAAGCAGCAAACTGAACAGTGTTATGTACTGCATTCATATCTTCTCTATAATTTACTAACCCAGTCATTATTTAAAACTCAGATCTCTAGGCATTGTCAAAGTAATGTTTTTTCCATGCTATTAATACAATTTGCTGTATTTTATTTATGTAATGCTCTGTTATTTATTCTTTTGATATTGTAGGAATAAATATTTCTCTGGAAAAAACATTTTCTGTAACACATTTAAGTAACACAGGCACAATTAGCAGTAACACTAGGTGGCCAGTGCAAAATTTTGCATACAAATAAACTACGATTAATTTTATAGCGAGGTTTGTGGTTTGTAGTACGATGAAAAAAAAAATCAATGAAGTAACAATTGGGAAGTGTAATCCTTACAAAATGTAAGACCTCATCTACTATTGCCTTCTGTTCTTGGCTTAGTAAACATTGTGTCTGTTGACGTTCTTCTTCCACGTTATAAGACTCCTTTGTCTTTTTTACCTCAACAGGTTCTGGTAAATGTGGTCACAAATTCTGCCAAATGTGTTGCAATTCTCACAATAGGAGATTGTAGGATTCCTGTTGTTGGTGTTGTCTTCGAAAATCTTCAGATAACGTGTCCTGAAATGTTTCCCACAACTCAGGTATATTGGCAGGTGAACAAAATATGCAGATGATCGCGAAAAGCCATCTCAACTGCACTTTTTTTAACTGATTTTCAAACAAACATTACATTGTGCAATTCTAAATGAACTACTAGTCAGAAAGGAGCACTTAATCTTTAAAATGGTACCTCATTTATCTATTTTGGTTAGGTATAAAGGTAGAAAAAGGGATTGTCACCAAAAAATCACCTAGAAATAATATATATGATTATTTCAATATGTTTTAGAATATTTTATCCTACTGCACATGAGGATGCACTCACAAGAGGTACTTTGCATACGCTTATTAATTATAACTTTTCTTCCTACTCTTGTCTGTTGCACCTGTCTGAACAGGAATGGTCTGTCTATCTCTGGAGAATGATGGATTACAGGAGCACATAGGAGAAACCTCCCAACACATACAAACAAAAACCGTAGTACACAACAAGTGCTTGCTTTTCTGATAAAAGTTGAAAGAGTTCGGTACTCTTTACCTAGAAGGGCGCCAGCGATTGAAATCGCGGTCGTCGGGGGTAAAAATCGCGGTCATCGCGGTCATCGCGGGCATCGCGGGTAAATCGGGATGGCCGCGATGCCCGCGATGACCGCGATGACCGCGATTTTCCCATAGGGAACAATGTTAAAAAGGCTGATTGACCGCGATTTGACTGTTAAATGCCTCAATGGACCCGATTTGGCCCTAGGAATCAATGTTAAATGGGCCACAGAGCCCAAATAAGCACAATTAACCCTTAAATGTCCCCCCCAATTTTTAACGCCACCCCACGATCCACGCGAACCCGAAGCGTGGCGAGCGCAGCGAGCCCGCGAGGGGCGGCGGTACGCGTCCTCCGACCTTTTCATGCCCTACTATCCACTAGGGCGTGGAGTGAGAATATAATAGTGTGGCGAGCGCAGCGAGCCACCGAGCCCGAAGCGTGGCGAGCGCAGCGAGCCCCGCGAGGGGACGCGGATACCTTCACAGGTAGACGCGTCCCCTCGCGGGCTTCACAGGTGTCGGCGTCGCCACGGACACCTGTGAAGCCCGCGAGGGGACGCGTATAACTGTGAAGGTATCCGCGTCCCCTCGCGGGGCTCGCTGCGCTCGCCACGCTTCGGGCTCGGTGGCTCGCTGCGCTCGCCACACTATTATATTCTCACTCCATGCCCTAGTGGATAGTAGGGCATGAAAAGGTCGGAGGACGCTTACCGCCGCCCCTCGCGGGCTCGCTGCGCTCGCCACGCTTCGGGTTCGCGTGGATCGTGGGGTGGCGTTAAAAATTGGGGGGGATATTTAAGGGTTAATGGGCTCTGTGGCCCATTTAACATTGATTTCTATGGCCAAATCGGGTCCATTGAGCCATTTAACAGTAAAATCGGGTCCATCGCGCCTTTTAACATTGATTCCTATGGGAAATCGTGAGCATCGCGTCGCGGGCATCGCGGGTACATTTATGGCCGGCCGCGACACGACCGACACGATTTCCATGTTTAACATGGGTTTCAATGGGAAATCGCGGGCATCGCGTCGGTCACGTCGCGGCCAGACATAAATGTACCCGCGATGCCCGCGACGGGCGCCCTTTTAGGTAAAGAGTACCAAGAGTTCAATAAAATAAAGCATTTACTTACATTTGCAAGGATTACCTGTACACAGAGCAACATGGAGAAATGTGTTTGAAATGAAGGTAATATACTGAATAATATATGGAAATAACCCAGTGAGGATGGAAGGGGGTGCTAATAGAAAGGAAAATGTATAAATTCTTATAGAGGATAAGCGGACAAGTTGCAAACAAACAGTCTCTACCTATTAGTTTATAGAATATACACAATACATGCTAGCTAGAAGCTGGCAAATGCAGGATTTTTAGAGGGGGTTTCCAAATTAAATCCAAAATCTCCCACTCTGCAGCGTATTAGAGTAAGTACTGGGGGAGCGGTAACAGCCCTAAAAAAAAATTTTATACACTGGATACTGTATGGAATACAGTATTAATATTTAACAGTACAGATGGTATAGGCCAGGCATGAACAAACCTTGACCCTCCAGCTGTTGTGAAACTACACATCCCAGCATGCTTTGCCATAGTTTTACCATTCACTAATAGCAAAACTGTGGCAAGGCATGAAGGGACTTGTAGTTTCACAGCAGCTGGAGGGCCATAGTTTGGACATGCCTGGTATAGGCTGTTTCAAACATTTAAATAAGATGAGTGGTCAGGAAAAGGTTAAACATTATAGAACCAGTACTGCACTTTCTAAGATTTTAATCTCCCACTTCATGGTAAGGCTCCTGTCTCTTCCTCCTGGCAGCTACTCTCTGGTCCATTGTGATGTTTGAGGGCTCAGATCCTCACATACAGTAAATGTGCTATAAGAAGCTGGTACACTAGGCAAGTGCAACAGCTCCGCTCTGTCCTTTACACTGCATGATGTGATGATCATATTATATACCAGTGCTATTGTTGTCATAAGTTAAGGCACTTGCCAAGAGGAGGGGGTTTTCTGGGCAACCAGAACACCCCCCCCCTCACAAGAATCTCCGTAAGGTACCAGCAAACTCCTGCTCAATAGCCCATTGATTTGTGGGACCCTTGGGCAGCTGCCCAGTAAGCCCATGTGTTAAGATGGCCCTGCCCCTGCTCCAATGTAAGTACAGAAAACTCAGTTACCCACTGGTCTGGTGCCCTTCAGCATAGTGGCTCCATGGGGGCCATTTTGCTGGAGACCAGCGCATGCACAGTACACTATGTCACAATACCAGAGTCTACAACACTGCCAGGAAGGAGGGGGCCCAATCAGAGCCTGCACATGGGCCCCCTCCTCTTTTAAAGTGCCTTTGTTCATCAGGATCTATGTTTACCCAAAGCATATTGGAATCCTTGTACTGCAGAATGTTCAGCAATTGTTAGAACACTGATGGGTCAGGACTGTACTTCAGTCTTGTTATAAATCAGATTTTCTGTAAGCAGCAAACTGAACAGTGTTATGTACTGCATTCATATCTTCTCTATGATTTACTAACCCAGTCATTATTTAAAACTCAGATCTCTAGGCGTTGTCAAAGTAATGTTCTTTCCATGCTATTAATACAATTTGCTGTATTTTATTTAAGTAATGCTCTGTTATTTATTCTTTTGATATTGTAGGTAGAAATATATATATACAACCCATAAAGTGATAATATCATTAGTAGGACCATGTAGAAGGAATGTCCTGGATCCCTTTAAAAGGAGTTAAATGGCTGATTTGTGGATTTTTTTTTAAACCACAATTTTAAATAATGTAAAAAGCTTAATTAATAGATTAATTAAAAAAATGAAAATAAAATAAATTCTTTCATGAATTTTGGGATGCATAAATTAATGAAAGATTTGATCTTGTAGCCATTAATTTCACTAAATATCTATTTCGTCTTGAGCGGAGGGGTGTCCAATGGATTCTGAATTACTGTGAATCTCAACGTTTTTATCTTAAAAATATTTAAAATAAAGATTTCACCTACCTTTTCACCTGCACAGGGGGGTGAAAAGAAAAACTTGCAACTGTACTCTGAAAAAGAAATTCAAGTTAGGAAATGAATTGCAAATGTTATTCACAATGCACATTTGCTGTGAATTTATATTGCGCTATAAAACTTGCGTCTTATTGAATTTACCCTGTAGACTCCTCAATATGAAAAGGACCTCATGGGACTGCATATTATTGCAGTTATACATCACTGTCAAGTGATTTACACCCAGGGTCTAAGAGTGGAGGGAGCCTCCTTGGACATACTTTGTCCATAATCCTCCAGCCTGACCAGCACCACGTAGGCCATGGTAGAGTCTACTAGTCCTTGTAAATATGGGCTACGGATGTAGAGTGTTCAATAAGACCCATGTGCTACATACATCCTTCACCCATTATAGCTCTGCCCATGTTAAGATCCACATTTACTGAGGTTTGGGGCCTAGTACTTTTTGCCTCAATCATACTGTATATGCAAATTCACAGCTCCATATTATTATTCCCTAACATTATCATTGATCTGAATAGCTGTGGAAGCAGCCCAACATCGTGATTGAAAGCTAGGGACTGGCTTAGAGGGCTAAAATGAATAGCAATTAGGTACCTGACATCTATAACTTGTAAATTTATATTTATAATTCTAATTGGTCATACGCAAGGAGTGCTCTTAAATGTACTGCATACAAAAGAAATGCATGTATCTGATAACTTGAATATTGTATGTCATATTTGGCCTTATTCTAGTTCACTCTTTCTGACAAAATCCTTCTTAGATGGACAAAACCATGTGCACTGCAGGTGGGGCAGATGTTACTTGTGCAGAGAGAATTCGATTTAGGTGGGGTTTTACTTCAAAGTGAGATCTATATTGCAGTGTAAAAAATAAAGCAGCCAGTATTTACCCTGCACAGAAACATAATAACTCACATAAATCTAATTCTCTCTGCACATTTTACATCTGTCCCCCTGCAGCGCACATAGTTTTGTCCATCTAAGAAGGATTTTGTCAGAAAGAGTGAAGTAGAATAAGGCCCATTGTTCTGATGACATTTGTTAAGAGAAAAACAATCCAATACAATCTATAGTAATGAATCAATTTAATAGACTGGGAATAAATGGAACATTTAAGTTTGTGCTTTACAATTTTCATTGGGTGCAGCTTCAATCTCAGTACAATGAAACTATAAATCAGTGTGTCTCTCATCACGACCAGCAAGGAAAACTATTGCTTAGCTGTATAATTAACATGTTCACTTTATTTTAGTCATTGGCATCTGGATTGTCAGGTCCTCCTGGTTCCTTACAGACAAACTATGATGTCTCCTCATTTGTTTGACGAAGATCAATGTTCAGTGACAACCCTGACCAACCCTTTCTGCAATTATTACATACTTGACCATTACAATGTTATTAATGTAACTTTCATTTACTTTTTTAAAATGAACTACAGTATTATCAGGTTGCAATGGCAGATTTTCTTTGTGGTTGTCAAGGATGCAGTAAGTGTCCCAGGTCAATCGTGGTTTGCAGCATGGGTGACTGGTTGGGAAAATGTCCCAGGTAACCTTCATAAGGTCAAAGGTACAATGTCAACATCAGACATCAAAATGGCTTATACTGTTGACATGCATTAGGTCAACATACTCAAACTGTTGACAGTTTGAACATGTTGGAATCTGAAATGTTGGCATGTGAAATTTCAACAGTTTCAAGATGTTGATGGTTAGGGCTAAAAAAGGAGAGGTAGTTTAAGCTTTGATAGAGAAGTTAAGAAGGAAGGTTAGGCTGAGAAGTTAGGGTACCTGGTGCAGGGTTAGAGTTAGGGGTAGGGATGAAAGTTTAAATAGTGTTCAGCATCACAGGTCCAGGCTGGAAGTAACTGTCACAGCACTGTCACAACATGGAAATAGTTGCTGGAGTTGCAGCTGCCCCCACTACAAAGTTAGAGGCCACAAGGCCACCAAATGTTGTTTATTGAAGTTCTTCAAGCCAACATATTAATCAGGTAGACATGATGGCGTTCATTTAATAATATGGGAGATCTATTGAAGATGGAATGTTGCCGTAAGCAACCAATCAGATTCTATCTATTATCTTCTAGAAGGAGCAAAATAAATAAGAAGTTGATTCTGATTGGTTGCTATAAGCAATATTCCATCTTCAATAGAACTGACATCTTAGTAAATAAACCAAGATGAATGTGAGAGCAATGGATTATTGTTTATTAGCCTAATTATCTAATTAGTCTTTTTATGATCACATTTTCTCATTCTTTCATGAGGCCACTATAGGATTGATAGAGAGGTCTTCTAGCCTGTAACCGCCTCTTTTGCTCTCTTAAAACTATACAAGTTCACTGGTAATTGATTGGCCATAAGGTCTTATGGTTTCTGGTTTTAGCTGCAAATCAAAGTGATGTAAGAATTGTGGGGTGTTATAAGAGATTCAGGAGGTGGTATGGAGCATCACCTACAGTATTGCCAGAATGTGGACCAGCACTGGTAGGACAGAAAGCACTTGATTGCCAGATTGCAAAATCGGATTAGCTGTACATGTAGCACAGGATTGCCAGATTGCAGAGCAGCACAGACAGTATAGGTTTCACAGGTTTGCCAAATTGCAGAGAAGCACCGGCAGGACAGTTAGCACAGGATTGCCAAATTGCAAAACAGCATTAGCAGGACACATAGCATAGGATTGCTGGATTGTGGAGCAGCACTAGCAAGTCAGGAAAACTGAGAAGTTATCCACAAGGACACAGGATCAGTAAGAATAGTGTGGAACACAATATATAACGGGCAGGGTTGGGCTAGACTGAAGTTAATTTAATAGTGAGCTCTATCAATCAACTGGAGATCCAGAGGTAATTAATTAAACAATAAATAACAGGTGAAATGCTGCATGTAGCATCCCTTCCAGGGAGTAGCTACTGTAGGTAACCAGGAATGCAGAAGTGGTCAGGTGCCCATGGGCCCCTGGGTGTAGAGAACACAATGTCCCAGTTGCTAAGCACCGGGCTGCATGGAAATGGAGCCATAGTGCGGCTTTCAGTGAGAGCCGCTGTGTGCCTTGTAACAAACTTATTTATTATATCTTGTTGTGCAGGAAGTTGTTGTGGCCGCAAAGTATTTGTCTGGATTGCATTAGTTTATATTAGAGGGGTAATGGATAAATCAACATAGATAGATTTACCCACTCATGGTTGGTATTAGTGCGTTGGTGGTGCTCCCAAGAGTCAGGCAAGTACATAAGCTGTTTCAAGAGAAAGTAGAATCTATGGGCGAGATTTATGGTGGGAAGCCTAACTCCCTGTCTGTGGACAGAGCCAGGGGGACTGTAATTGCTCATTGCCAAGAAGGACTGAAATTGCTCGTTGCCAAGGGGGACTAAAATGTTGCTTATTGAAAAGGGGCACGCTGCTCATTGCCAAGGGGGGCACAAATTGCTAGCTGCCAAGGGGGACTAAAAAAGCTTGTTGCCAAGGGGGGGGGGGGGGCTGAAATTGCTTGTGGCCAAGGGGGACTCAAATTGTTCATTGAAAAGGGGGACTCAAATTGCTTGTTGCCAAGGGTGACTGAAATTGCTCGTTCCCAAGGGGAGATTACATTCCTACTGCAGCAGCCCGCTCTGTCAGCTGGGCAGATAAAGCAGTGTGTTGCCCGGCTATCCGATTTTCAAGTCTTCCGCTGGACCATTAGCCAATAGGTGCTTGCAGTCCAGTAGCCAACAATGCGGCTCCTGATTGTCTACTGGACAGCAAGCGCCTATTGGCTAGCGGTCCAGCGGGAGACTTGAATTTGTGTCCTGACTTCGCAGCCACTCGCCCGTGGCTCCCACAGCTGATATTGTGAGCCACAGCCGGTGGCACAGAAGTCGACGGGCGGGGGAGCTGTAATCAGTGCCAGAAGTTGAAGGGAATTGTACGCAGGTGGAAACCGGCTATTTAAATCAGACTGGAGAACTAAAGAGCACACTTCTGATGAAGGACTTATGTTCAGAAATACGTTAAGTGTGCTTCCTGTGTGTATACTGTCATCCCGTGGTAGCCGCGCTGGTCATTTGCTGGTGCACCTTTTTGGTCCGGACCTGGAGCTGCCATCCCTTTTACATCTGGGACTCATTTGACTGATGCTTTGCCTTTGGAAATCAGTTTTATGCTTTTATACATGTCAACGTATGTAAGTGCACATTTTTATTAAAGGTTTTTTATGTACCAAACATATTGCACTATCTGCACTTTTCTTTAGGTCTCTATTCAGAGCATATGGAGCTGACGGTGACCTGTCTTTTGGATTAAAGACATCTGCTGACATTTAAAGGGATATTTCCCTTTTTTTGGTGACTTTACCATTTATTTGTATCTGAACCCCTGCCATTGAAATTCCTTTAAGTCCTCTCCCACTCTACAGTATACAAAATATTATGTATTTGCATTAAATAATATATATGTGTTCAAAATATAGCAACTCTAGACTATTCATCTTTGATTTTTAAAGGGTAAGACAGTGGATGTTTGTATACAATTTAAATTCATTTGGCTTTTATTTTGTGTTTTTGTCTTTATTTAAGTGTACTTTTAAATGGTTAAGCTTTCATTTTTATTAATATCTGTCCATACATTAAACTACAGTATTATGTTGTGTAGAAATTGGGTATTTGTGGAACTAGTGTACATGACTAATCAGAGATTTATATTTTTTAAGATCAAAAGAAACCAGTTCTCAGAAAAAGGGTAGTGGTACTCCCCTAAAGTTGAAGGTTTATATAATATTTCTAGTACAGTAGCTTTTATACTAGCTTTTGGACACATTTTGAGATTATAACTTTTTCATTCTGCAATGGTTTCAATGTTTTTTTATACTGTTTCTGGAAATAGTTCTATTAATTAACATTGGTATATAAAAAAAAAGTGCTACACTGCATACTGATTAGTACCCTCATAAAAATGCAACCAAAGACCACTTAACACCTGGGGGTAGATTTCCATAAGCTTATACAATTAACGGGTAGAGTTGTTGTTCAAGGTGACCAATCATATTCCTCTGTCTATCATTTTCTAGAAAACAACAGAGAAATATTAGCTAAAGTCTAATTGGTGGCTATGTGCTATGAAGCTTTAGTAAATCTTTCCCCGTAAACCAAGTGCATATGTTACTTGCTACTTGTAACTTGGAGTTAGTGCATATGCTAGAGTTGCAGGACTGAATGTAATCCTTTATGCAAAAACTCAAACAATTTATTCAGCACTACTTTCAGTGCTGTGTCTGAACTTAATTATTACGGTAAAGATTCTGAACAATAATCTTCTTATATCGCGAATACTAAGAATAATCTATAGCAAAAAATATTAATAATTTTACAAATACCAAATAATAAAGCAAAACAAAAGCCAGATATCTTGTCCAGCAACACTAATTCTTTGTATTAAAAATATAATTCAGAATTAGAGACAATTCATGCATGAAACTCAAAACTGTAATCATATCACTGTAGCTCATTAAAATTTGGCAACAGTGATACATTTCTGTGGCTCTTTTTATCTCTTTTTATTATACTCTCTGCCTCTTACATCTTTTTATTTCTTGTGCTCTTTGTCAGACAATCTTTCTTCTTTGTTTCGCTCTCATCCTTCAAGTAATTTATTTCATTAAAATAGAAATGTTTGTTGGCCATTGTCACTGATATACTGTAGCAGCATATGGAATTTCCTTCCTGTTTTCTGCATGCAGTGCACAAAGCCAAAAACGCTTCCAGGCTCAGGCGACATATTTGCAATGGTTAAATATAATTTAAATGTTCCTATGATTGGACTGCTGCTTCATGTTTTGGTATGTCTTGCCAATATTATGTTACGTTACTACAGTCTTATAACGTCAATACATTGATGTCGATATTGTACCACCCTTTATTTGTTAAAAAATAAAATAAAATAAAAAAAATTTCCTACGATTGAATGCAAATGGTTCATTGTGTTTACACATGGTGAACATGTCATGAAAATTCCCTATACATGGATTGTGTACATACTGGACCTTATTCTGAAAATTCACAGCCTTGAGAGTCCACCAGCCTCCGTCCTGTGAATGCTGGGTCCCCCCCCCCCCCTCGCATGCCGCGGTTGCTTGAACGGGCTACGAATGGATGTTTTACATAAACATCCATTTGCAGGCTGTAGGGAAACACCCATATCATTCAATGGTTGCTGACCATCAAATGATGTGGAAGGGACATGCACATGTAAGCTTATTCTGAGGTAACCTTAGATGTATGTGGGCATTCAGAAGGAAGTGGGTGGGCAGCTGACATCTGGTGATGTCAGTGCCCCCTGGTGCCCGCATCACTTCCATGGGTTTTAATGTGATTGCAGAATGATATATATATATATATATATATATATATATATATATATATATATATATAGGACGCTATAGCAAGCAAGCAGCGGCACTCATCAGGGTTTGAAAAAGTCAAAAAGTGGTTTTTAATGCTCCAACGTTTCGGGGCTCCAAACTGCCCCTTTGTCAAGGTGTACAAACCTTGACAAAGGGGCAGTTTGGAGCCCCGAAACGTTGGAGCATTAAAAACCATTTTTTGACTTTTTCAAACCATGATGAGTGCCGCTGCTTGCTTGCTATAGCGTCCTACATCTACCTCCCGGAGGGCACCCAGGTGGCTGCTCAACAAAAGGCTGAGTGCCGGACTGACTGAGATCCTATATATATAGGCTCCCTTGATGTGCTGCCTGCAACTTGGAAGTGGCAATTGAACGTGATACACGAGGTGGTTGGATACCACCCTCAATGGTACACCTTCACGATTTGGGGTGATACATAATTGGTGGAAGTGTCTTTTTGAATATTAAATTACTACACCAGGAGGCGCTCTTTTCACCCTTTTTTCCAGATTCTACATGAACTGGGCTAAATTGGACTAGCCCATTGGAAAAGAGCTGCCGCCCTATTAAAGAAAAAGGGAGAGTGTTGTAAAAGAAGAGACTGTGTTCCTTCTAGAGGTTATCTTTGGACACTACGATAAGACTGGTTTAGGAGATAGTTGGATTAGCGCGGGTACCACCTTTTGTATTCCATATATATATATATATACATAACAAAGCAATCATGCAGCGGCACTTGTAGGATTTCTTTGAAAGGTGTAATAGGTCACAACAACCAAAAAAAACAACGTTTCGGGGCTGGCACGCCCCTTTGTCAAGGTGTAGAGTGAGAACCTACAAGGTGTAGGGTTCTCACCCTACACCTTGACAAAGGAAACGTTGTTTTTTTGGTTGTTGTGACCTATTACACCTTTGAAAGAAATCCTACAAGTGCCGCTGCATGATTGCTTTGTTAGTTCTACCTCATACACCAGAAGGCACCGAGGCAGCTGCTAAACGTTAGAGGGAGTGCCGGGCTGCAATAGACTGCTATATATATATATATATATATATATATATATATGGCAGAGACAGCATCTCCTCACATGAAGGAATCCAGACCAGGTTTTGCAGCAGTAGCAGAATCCCAAATGTGTAATCAGCAGCACCTGGGATTTCCTGCTATAAGGGTTTCCAGGAGACCATCAACTTGCTCTTGATGGTATATTGATGTTGGATCAGCCACCCAAGCGATAGGCCGGGGTGTGTGGGCTGTTCTAGGGACCATTGGAGCCTGTTATGCTGAGTTTGCCTCTATGCTACTGCCTATATAAATAATCATTTATGGAATCAACCTAGTATGCTGTGACCTCCTGTGACAATAAACATCAGAGTCTGCATCTGAGTCCCCATGTTTGTGATCCTTGTCACAATATATACAGTATTTAGTATTAGAACATAAGTCCTATCCTTGCACAACAGATGTAATCTGTATCAGTATAAATCCAGAGGCATTCTGAATATATATCCTGTGCAGCTCTCCTTAAATATGGGCTCTTCTACCCAATTGTACAAAGTAATAAAAGATGGGAGGCACACAATAGTGTAGTATGTGGGTAACAAAAATAAAGTTTACTTCAGAAATGTGAAGCTAACAAGCAAATAGGTGTTAATTAACACATGAGCGTATAATGACAAGGCAGTCAGTGGCAGAGCATCATATAACCGTCCATGCAGCGCTGGCCTCCAACAGCTGGGTTCAGGGTTGTGATGTCACCACGTTCCCTACATCAGCTCCGCTCTGCCCTGTGGCCTGTGCTATATCATACTTACGCACCCCCTCCCTCCTGCAGTCTGCGCTCATCCTCCCTTACCCTACGACTTGCACTCTATCACACTGACGCAATCCCTCATCCTGCGGCTTGCATTCAATCACAATGATGTGCTCCCTTACTATGCGGACTGAATTCTATCACACTGGCGCAATCCCTCACCCTGCAGCCTGCACTCTATCACGATGATGTGCTCCCTCACCATGCCGCATGCATTTTATTACACTGAAGCAAACCCTCAGCCCTGCAACCTGCACTATATTACACTGATGTGCCCCTCCATTCTGCGGCTTTCACACTGATGTAATCCCTCACCACGTTGCTTGCATTATATCACACTGGTGCAATCCCTCACCTTGCAACCTGCGCTCTGTAACACTGGCACAATCCCTCACCTTGCAACCTGCGCTCTGTAACAATGATGCAAATCCTCATCTCTGCGCTCTGTAATCCTACGCTCTGTAACACTGATGTAATTCTTTACCTTGCAACCTGTTTTCTGTAACACTGATGCAATCCCTCACCTTGTGGCCTGCACTCTGTCACACTGACGCGCTCCCTCACCCTGCAGCTTGAACTTTATCACATTGACATGCTCCCTAAGTGCCTATCCCCTCCCTTCCCCACAGCCTAACCTTCCCCTCCCCCTAAAGCCTCATCATCCCCGGATGAGTCCTTGTGTAAACCCCCATCGAGCGCTACAGATTATGTGTGTGCCTAGTTATGGCCCTGGCCATAATAAATAATTCATATATTACATATAATTCATCAAAAACACACACTCATTCCTAATGACAGAAATCAACTGCAGTCAGTGCTCTCAAAATATCGACAGAGATCCAAAGGTGTGGCCTGCGCAGCTTAATTAAGGATGCATACTAGTCTGGGTAATATCAGTAATGTTTCCAGTACAGTACTGTTTTTTTCCCTGTGTTTAAGACTGACAGCTATATAAAAGAGAATAGTAGGAGAAGTGTGAGAGAAGGACTGTTTGACAAAAAAAGCATTGGTGCAGGCACTTTCCTTATTTTTCCCATCTATGTTGCCAGCCCTAGTATGAATCAATTGTATTTTGCCTAGCTAACTGTACTGTGTCTTAATTATTGTTCTATAATGTACAGTAAGTCTGAATGTTTTCTGTTTTTAATTGCACATCAAACACACCACAGAGAACACTTCAGCGACTGCGATATTCAAAGGTATTGAGTATCTGCTTATTCAAATGAAAAAACTTCCTTTAAGCACAGGACCACTTTTTGCAATTTACACAGGAAGTGGCCACCTGGATAACTTTACTCGGAGTCTTTGACATCAATTGAAATGTTGTAACAATGACCATCTATATAGGAATAGGACAAAAGATGTCAAAAAGATAGAATGGCATAGTGCCAGTTCATTTATTTTGAAGCAAACACAGACAAAAAGAATTACATTACACCAGCAGAGGTTTCAGAAAGGTCTCTGTGCCTTCCGTCTGTTCCCATTCACTTCAACAAAGATTAATGTTCTCTTAAAAAGAAAACTAGTGTGTTGTAAAAGTGTTTGTAATGTTAAGGTCATTTATTCTATTGCAAATAAGTTAGACTAATGGTGAATTCATTTCAATAAATATAACAAGGACATTTGATAAAGTTGTGCAAAGTAAAAAAAGAGTTACTCTAAAATACATATTGTTCCCGGAAATCAATGAAGCTGAATCATATGTTATTCTGGGTGACCTTCATTATGGTAGCATCAAAATTCAGAACAGGGATGATCTGCTTTTACAGTATCACATTATAAAAATTAATTTACTTTGCAAGCTCTTCATGGAGACTACTTAAATTATGTTACTTTTGTTGCTTTTGTTTGGTTTGATTATTGTAATATATCATGAGACACACCCTGGGGACAATACATAGTTTTAATTAAAATGGGAGTAATTTACTCCAAAGAAAGGATTATGCTAGAACAAAAGCACATAAAATACACATGAGCTGGGTTCACTGCTTCTGCATTATCAGTGCTTACTTGCACTTCCTTATACTTTATTATTATTGTTTATTTATATGGCACCACAAGGGTTCCGCAGTGCCTGACAACAAGGGCGTAACTACCATAGGTGCAGGGGGTGCATCTTTACTGCCTAAGTAATATGTTTTACATACATTTATCACCATCAGTTGCTAAATAGGGGGCCCTTACAAACTTTTGCTATGGGGCCTACGAATATCTAGTTATGCCCTTGCCTGACAATACATAGATGAGCAAAAAAACAAGAAAATAACGATTTACAGTACAAGTGCAAATTAGGACAAGTACATGGTAAATAAAAGACAGCAGACACTGATCCAGTTATAAAAGTGGCAGAGATATATTCTTAGAAAAAAAGGAAGGGGCAAACATACTGGGGTGACACTGCAGTGAGAGAAGTGAACAGTCACAAAAGATTTGTAGCCTTTTTGAAAGTTCCCCATGAGTCTGATCCCAATAGTATTCTGCCTCTATAAGTTTGTTCCATTTTTGACAGGGCCCCATGTCTGTTGGTCAGTGCTCAATATGCAGGGTAATAGAGAGCTGTGGTGGGAACAGGCACTTTTGGGGTCATGGTCTAATCACAGGAGGCTTGGCCATATCCCCTTATACAAATTTATGAACAACGAGGGGAACCATTGTGCTCCTCAGCCAGAGGCAAATTCAGAGGGGATGTGATCAGTCCCATCGGTTATGGAATCGCAGGTCTTGCGAATATACTGTAAACACTCCCTCTATGTTCTGTGTGTTCCAGAATAAAAATTTATTCAAGTGAACCAATGAAGAAGGAACCTCTCAATGTTTATTTCTTGACTTTTCTGTAAGTTTTTACATTTTGTTAGCTAGAGCCTAGTGAGGTCATCTTTATCATTGTTGGGGTATGTGAGTTAGTCTCTACTTAAATGGCGCTAACACAGAGATTCCCAAACTCAGTCATTACAGTTCAGGATTTAAAGATATCCATGCTTGAGCACAGGTGATGTAATTAGTCCCTCAGTCATTTAACCACCTGGATTTAAAACATGGACTGTAACAAAGAAGTTTGGGAAACTTACAGAAACATATGTTAATATATATTTTTTAATTCATAGGCATCTGGTAACCTCTTTGAAGACAATTTGATTCATATAATTAACAAATTCTTTAAAAAATCTTCTACACATTACAGTCATACCTTAGGAGTATCATTTATTGAAATTCTTGAGTAAATAAGTAAGTCTTTATTAGGGGTGTGCACTGGCCACTTTCATGTTTTGTGTCTGTATATCCAGCCATGTTTTGGATCTGGATCTGTTCCAAAACACCACCCTTGCCGTGTTTCGTGTTTTGAGTTTTGGATCTGGATTTTAAAAAAAAACAACAACAACATATTGGCACAGGTAGCATCACCCCTGGACTGATACGGCACAGGTAGCATCACCCCTTGACTAATAGGGCACAGGTAGTATCACCGCTGGACTTATACAGCACATTTAGCATCACCCCTGGACTGATATTGGCACAGGTAGCATCATCCCTGGATAGATACTGCATACATGGCATCACCCCTGGACTGATATGACACTCTTTGCAGCACCCCATAAATTATACGGCAGACTTGGATCACCCCAGGAATGATATGGCAGACTGGGCTCACCCCAGGAATTATTTGGCAGAGATTGCGGCACCCCTGATCTGATATAGCGCACATGGTGTCACTCTTGAAATTATTTGGCCAACATGACAGCAATAGTAAAAAAAGAGAACAACTTTTTTATTCTTTTAATAAAAAGGGCAGCTCCTCAGATACTGTACGGCTGATTTAGCAACACCCCAGGAATTATATGACACACTTGGCTCACCCCTGGAATTATATGACATACCTGGCTCACCCCAGAAATTATATGACACACTTGGCTGACCCCAAGAATTATACCCCAGGACTGATACTGCACACTTAACAGCCCTTGCAGTAAGAAAATAATAATAATAATAATAATAATAATAATAATAATAATAATAATAATAATAATAATAAAAAATGGCAGCACCCCACACACCCTTAAATTATACACTTGGCTCACCCTTGGACTGATACAGCACCACTTAACAGCCCTTGCAGTTAAAAAAAACACCTTTTTATTTTATTAAAAAAATGGGGGGCAGCTCCCCTGGACTGATGTGGGACACTGGGCAACACAGCTGGACTGATATGGCACAATTAACACCCCTTGCAGGAAAAAAAAAAACACCTTTTTCCCTTTTTTTGCTTTTATTTAAAAACAAGGGTAGCACCCCAGGACTGATACGGCAGACTTAGTAGCAACTCATAAATTATATGGCACACCTGGCTCACCCCTGGACTGATACAGCACCCCTTGTATGATATGGTACACTTAACAGCCTTTGCCGTTAAACACAACTGGATTTATTCAGGACATTGGGCAGCACAGTACTGATATGGGGCAGCCCTGTAGTAAAAATAAAAAAAACTTTTTTTAAGAGAGCCCCTTAGTTGTTCCCCGCAGCAGTCCCATATAACAGCCCTCCTTAATAGTGAAAGGAGGGCTGTTTTTTTGTCTTTTCTCCTTAATAGTGCTCCCATAATAGTAGCCTTCGTAATGCCCCCTTAGTAGTTATACCTTCAGTAGTTCCCCCTTAGTATAGTTCCCCTCACAGTACTGTAGTTCCGCCTTAGTAGTTGTACACAGTTCCTTTACCAGTAGTTCCCCCTTAGTAGTTATTCCCTGGCCTTTACTAATTTCCTGCTCAGTAGTTCCCCCTTAGTAGATGTACCCTTTAGTTTCCCCATGAGTACAGTTGTCCCCCTTAAGCAGCCCCCATTAAGTTAGGCAGCCTGTTAGTTCCACCATTAGTTTGTCCCACATTAGTTTGTCCCCCATTAGTTATATTTTCTCCCTGAAGCCCCCCATGGCGTTCACCTCTCTGCAGACAGCACGGACACACCCGTGCTGCCTAAATTTAACATTTTCACAGACTGAAGATTGCGCCCAAATCTTGGACATTTATAGAGTCCAGGTCTTGTGAGAATCCGACAGCTGAAAGATGACATTTGGCCACGTTTTTTACTTGGATTATTGGCGGGACGGAAGTGAGCCGCTCGGAAATGCCTTGGATCAGGTACGTTTGGGTGCGTCGGATCTCTAATATCCAAACGCGCTCATCCCTAGGGGGAGATTCTCTAAGAATCTCCGCCCCCCTTCGCCGCCCATCGCAATTATAATTATCGCATATGTTCTAACATATGCGATAATTATAGCAAATGACAGCTCTTGCGTTAAGAGCTGTCCTTTGTGGTGAGAGTCGCCGGGTTCCAGCAGGTCCCGGCGGCTCCCCCCTCCCTCCCACACCCGGCGCTGCTGCTGCTGCGCCGGGCTCTCCTCCTCCCTGCACCCGGAAGAGGATCAGTGCAGGAAGGAGGTCACAGGTCCGGGCAGCACAACTCTGTGCTCCCGGACACAGGTGAGGGGGGAGGGGACGATGCGGGGCGGCGGTGGGTTTGCGTTAGAAGCCCATTGGGTACTTATGTATTATCTGCACTCCCATGTTAAATGCACCCCATTTTTTCATACCCCTACTATCCAACTACGCATGGAGTTGATTTTATACAGTTTGGCGAGCGCAGTGAGCCACCGTGCCCGAAGCGTGGTGAGCGCAGCGAGCCCCGCGAGGGGACGCGTTCTCATAAGAAAAAACGGGAGTCCAGATATAACATAAGTACCGCCCATTGGCTTCTATGGGGCATCGTCAGATTTTTCTGGCGATGCCCCCCGCCGCGGTGCTTAGAGCATCCCGAAATGCGGTAAAAACCCGATAACGGGGTTTTTAACCACATTTTCACATTAGAGAATCTCCCCCAACGTCTTTAGTCTATGAAGGTTTCTACAGTGGAGGCTTCTTGAACTCAGCGGAGAAGAGAGTTCCATAGTCGGAGCCACAAAGCTGAAAGCTTGGCCCTCAGACAAGTCCAATTTGTACCATCCGCAAGCCGTGCAGTTCTTTTGCTGAGAGACCATTGCAGTAGTCTATGCCTAGTGTATAAGAAGGAATTAAGTGCTTGATTCTGGCTATGTTTTTTAGATGAATGCAGATTTGATTACAGCTGGTATTGTGATTGATTGCGATAACAAATACAAATATAATTACATTTAGGTTTATCCTCGCTGCAGCAGTTCTAATTATCTACTAGCAGTCTAGTCATGTCCTTTTTGATGGACGTCTTTATGTAATGATTCGTGTCTTTATAAAATAAATCTGCATCTCCCTTTCTCATCTTTTTTCCATATGTTCCCTAATGGACAATCTATGTTTACAAGAGTTAACTGTAAATGCAAGCTTAAAATCTGCCTTTGCACAGTTTATTTCAACATACGTATATGCCCAGTACTTCTTTTCCTATAGGTATTGTGTTTACCTTAAAGGACACAGGTTAGAATACAGTATATCAAGGAAATTATTTATTCAGAAGTCTGTCCGATGGAATTGTTTTATTTTTTTCTTACAAGTTACGGAATACCTATGAAAAAGTTGTACTTATCATTGCTTGCAGGCTACTCAGATGTAGTAACACCTGGCACCTACCCTGCCTCCCCGAAGATATTAGCTGCCATAGACTGGTCTGTGTGTAGTGACAACTCTTCATCAGTAACAGGACCTCAGTGCTGCAAGAGAATATTCCCAAAATAACAGTTAGATAGGCATCAAGTAACATATGTAAAGTATAAGATAGCTTAGGGTTTTTTATATTTGGTGATTTGGAGGTGCTCTGGTTTTGAAGAAAGATCTTGGGTCAGGGATTTTGATATATATGCCTCCTGTCTTTCAAGTTGTCCCGATTTAGCACCACAACAGATCTTTTTTTTTTAGGACTGCCCCGTAACCCACCGAGGGCCAGCATTGTCCTGCAGTTGCGGCACTGAATAGATGCTGGGCACATGCGCACAGGACTAAGGGCATGGTCAGCAGCTCGCAAAGTGCTGTTCTTGCTCACACAGTGGTAAAAAGGGGCGTGGCTTTGTAATAGTAGAGATTCCACAAAGCTACGTCCCCTTTCCCCTACACTCCTTCTGGAAGTGCTCATGGTGGGGCAGTGTGAGAATCCCACCTCTGGACCCATGTAGGTATTACGTTATATCACTAATCTTTTCAAGAACACTTTTTTTTCTTACCTTACAGGAGGACATCAATAAAGATGAGTGGCTGTATACAGTAACATGAATGGCTTATTGGGCCTTTGTTGCACCTAGTCCTGGCTGTTGCATTATTGAGCACCTATTTAATCATCTATCCTCAGACATTTGGGGACAGATGTACATATATTTCCTCATATATCTTTCCTGTTGCACTAAACAGCCCCTGCATGCCACTCCTGTGAGAGTCTGCTAGCGCTGGGTGTCTTTTTGGATGAAAAGACTCTCTGGCTCTGCATACAAATAATCTGTTTCCCAAAAACAAGATTCTATTTTTTTTTATTACCAGTTATTTAATTTATATATACGCACACATATTCCGCAGCATTTTACAGAGAGTATTTGAACATTCTCACTAGTCCCTGGCCCAGTGGAGCTTACAATCTTTATTCCCTACCACATGTACCACATGGAATGTGGGAGGAAACTGGAGTACCCAGACGAAACCCACGCAAGCTAGAATACACAAACTCCACACAGTTAGCGCCATGGTGGGAATCGAACCAACGACCTCAGTGCTGTGGGTCAGTAATGCTAACCATTAAACCATTCATGCTGCCCACAGATAGAAACTCACTTGAGTATAGTATATGCATCTTAGGGTTTACATTAGAGGTATAGTACAAAACATATATGTACAGCATCATAGTGGTCCTAGTTTTGTCCCTAGCATACTTATTCATTCAGTTTACATACAATATTCCAGTTATGTTTTATGGCATTGCTTCAATTACAACAGTTGATTGCATTTTTGCATTGTTAATATTACATTTAAATCTGAAACAGTGTCCTTACATGACATTTTGTTAATTATCAGCTTTATTTGCTCACCACAACTGAATTTCTGAGTTTAGGAAATTCAATAATTTGGCTTTGTATGTAGCTTTACCAACTGGTACTGTAATGTTGTTGATTACATCATTCTGATTTTTAGTGGCTTGAGATTCTTGTCCAAGAGACAGTAAATTTAATTGAAGATGGGCCATGCACATTTGAGGCACAATGCATTGCATTGATAGATTACATTTTAAATCTATGAGTCTAGAGCCTCTACTGACTAATTGGATCAGAAAAATCTATTTTTGAAATGTGCTCGATGTATAACTTTGTTTTTAATGGCTGACTTGTCTCTTATACACACACAAAATAAAAGACCTAAAGATGGACTGGAATGGTGAAAGTGCAATGTTGTGAAAATTTCATGGTTAAATATGTATTTGCATTATTTAATTTGCTTACAGAGAAAATAATTGAAAAAATGAAAACACTAATTGCAAAAGTAACAAATGGGCAAATTTGTCATCTATAGCACTTTGTACAATAAATTGTACAAACATGTGCTGACATATTCCAAATATATCCTTACATTAAGTATATCAGGAGATGTCTAATTAAGTTAATGTTAACACATATGTAGCCACGGACAATACAAAGGTTAACCTCTGGCGTGCGCTTTTCCTAGTTTAAAAGCTGCTCCTCCGATATCCCAAGTCAGACAAATGGTCCTTTATTCATAAAACCCAATGCGTTTCGTCACAAGGGACTTCATCAGGGGTATTGCAAATCAGTAGTTAACCTCGCACCAAAATTAAGTGCGGGTAAGTGTCTTCACACAATAGTATAAAATCTAAGTGATTCAAGGACTACGTCCAGGATTTGTATAATAGGCCGTCGGTGTGGATGATCAAGGAGCTCTATAAAGCCATGATGTTAGTGGTAATGTCTTCCTTTTGGTAGAAATGTCTAATGGGTGCCCCGCTCAATCGCAGGTATCCTCAACCTAAATCTCAGCACCTCCTATAGTGAAGGCAGGTTTAGGTCACCAATATAAACTTTGCAAAGTCCTAAGTGTGCTGCCAACAGTTAATACTTGGAGTAAGTCCCCAGTATAAGCATCCAGTCGTTTCTGTAAGCAGACAGAGACATATGTAGCCACGCTCATCTATCCTGTTGGCCCGCCATCTCGGCTTTATTGTCGAGCCAGGAGAATATCCTGTTATGGCGCTCTAAGGCGTAGTATGACAAAAGCATACGGAAGCATGTAATTACACCGCTTAGCATGCTGGGTGGTGATTGCTCCAATAATGAAAACTAAAGTACAGTACCGTAAAAAACTGGATTGTTCATAAAATCAAACCGTGTGTCGGCACCTTAACTGAGAGGTACCTTTTTTTCCTGACTGACTGGAGGTAAACTGGAACACTGTATTGGTTGTAATAGTATATTTCTAATCATAGTAAAATATAGGTTAAATTGTTGTGGAATCTTTCTCAGATTCTGGTTAAAATTTAGTAAAATTTTGTATATGGATTTAGTAGATTGTTGTCAGGGAAAGGTTGACGTCGAAAACATTTGTACAGTGCTACCATAGGTATGTTGATATTAGCAGTTATCTCAGACAACAGAGGAATAATATTTTAGAAATATATTGCTATCTTCAGTTCTCTTCAGTTATCTTTGCTGTCTTCAGTTATAAAGGTCAGTCCCCAATATGGTAGTAGGTACTGGTAGGCAGCAGCAGACTGGAATTATATACAGCAGTAGGTACTGGTAGGCACCAGCGGACTGAAATTATATACAGCAGTAGGTACTGGTAGTCACCAGCGGAAGGAATTATATACAGCAGTAGGTACTGGTAGACACCAGCGGAAGGAATTATATACAGCAGTAGGTAATTTTAGGCACCAGTGGACTGGAATTATATATGGCAGTAGGTAGGCACCAGCAGACTGGTATTATATACTGAAGTAGGTACTGGTAGGCAGGGAACCAGCGGTCTGGATTATACAGTATACAGCAGTAGGTACTGGTAGGCACCAACAGACTGGAATTATATACAGCAATAGGTCGGCATCAGCAGACTGGAATCATTTTATAAGCAGCAGTAGGTACTGGTAGGCACATTTTGGGGGGGGGGGGGGGCTGTGTCAGGGCTTGGGTCTTGGTGTTTTCGGCTGTGGTAGCAGTGGCCCAGTGGACGATGCTGGGAACTGGAATATGGAAGGCCTTAGGTAAGGACAGTTCTTAGGAGTGATACTGACACTGCGGGAACAGCTAGGTTGGGGGGAGTTGACGAGACTCTGATCAGAGGCGCGGAGTCTCACACCACCAATGGTTTTCACCAGGGACCCCACAAGGAGATTTGGACTCCTCTGCGTTCCTTGGCAAGGTCACGGCCCTCTAACCTGAGTTCCCCACAGCTAACTGGCCAGTCAGAGGAGATGGAAAGTGACTAGTGGCAGTGAGCTTGCAACTTGAAGTGTGGAATCTTAGTCTGCGCTGGCCTGGGAGGCTGATGAGTAGTCAACAGCTGACACGGAGTGTTGACGGCCTGGGAGCCGCCACGAGTGCTGATGACCTGGGCATTGACATGGTACTGTAGACGGCCTTGGAGTCGGAGGGAGTATTGACAACCTGGGAGTCGACACGGTACTGTAGATGGCCTGGGAGCCGGAGGGAAGTTGACGGCCTGGGAGTCGACACAGGAGTTGACAGCCTGGGAGCCGACATTGCTGTTGACGACATGGGAGTTGACATGGGAGTTCACGGCTTGGGAACCGACACTGGGAATACAGGAACTGCAGAGTTGACACCTGTGTTGACTTGGGAATCGCAGATGGTATGGCCCTTTAAGGGCAGTAGCAAACTCTGCTGAGGGATGCTGTAGTGATCTATCCTCTTCCCTTGGGAGCTGGAGATGGTAGACAGTGAGGAAGGTAACCTGGCAGGTGAGGGGAGCCAGGGAGCTTCAATATCAAACGCAGATGACATCAGCAGATTGCACAGGGTTTTGCACAGGGTATCCACAGAGACTCTGAACAGGATCCTGGAGCCTTGGAACGCTGAGGACTGGATATACACAGGAATCAGACAAGTTGTTCAAGGCAGGGAAAATGGGCCAGAGGCCTCAGATATATCCCCCTGCTGGCCTGTTATTGGCTGCAAGCAGCAATTAAGTCCAGGAAGTACCTGTGCCCACCTTTGATCACATGGGTCAGTGCACAGTTCAGAGCATCAAGGTCACAGGGAAATCCTTGGACAACAGAGTCATGTGATTGCAGGTGTCATGGCTGCGCCCATGTGGCGTGGGCCTGGCCTGGGACCAGCGTGGGATGCTGGCAAGAGTTCATGGTTAGGCCACTTAGATCCTGCCGTGGAGAGTACTTAGGAACAGCACAGGAAAGGGGCCTGCGCAGCAAGACACACCAGCGAGTGGGTAAGGAACCTAGATGTGCGCGCAGATGTGAACACTCACCACAGTTTCTGACAGTACCCCCCTTTAAGGGTGGGCACCGAACACCCCTTAGGCTTGCTGGGATTCTTCTGGTGGAACTGAGCAATCAGACGAGGAGCATGTATATCACCATCATTGACCCAGCTTCTTTCCTCAGGACCATATCCTTTCCAGTCAATGAGACACTGGATGCGACCATACCTCTGATGAGAATCCAAGACTTTGTTTACCTCGAATTCCACCTTACGATGGGTGCGTACTTTAGGAAGCACAGGCGAGGACGTCTGGAATCGATTCAGTATGAGAGGTCGAAGTAATGCTAACCATTACACTGTCCGTGCTGCCAAAATGTATGGAATCCTCTACTGCTCTCCTCCGGGACTTATCTCTTTATATATGATTGTCATCACCTGTGTTGAACTAGGTAATGAGAAGGGTGTTTCAATACAGACAGCAATCATAAAGCAATAAGAATGGAATGGGTCATGTTGGAGGGTATGGGATTCAGGGAGAGATGTACTAAGCCTTGTCAAGTGATAAAATAGCATACCTCCCAACATGACCCTCTCGAGGAGGGACATAATGCTCTGCTCCTGGATTTACCTCTTAATGTATGATTGCCTTCACCTGTAGTAAACCACCTTAATTATTAGATTACCTTTTCAAAACAGGTGACAGCAATCATAAAGTAAGAGGAAAATTAATAAGTAGAGTAGTTTGTCTCTCCTGGCATGGGTCATGTTGGGAGGTATGAAATAGAGAGTGATAAACCACCAACCAATCAGCTCCCAACTGTCATGTCACAGGCTCTATTTGAAAAATGACAGGTAGGAGCTGATTGGTGAATTATAACTCTCCATTTTATCCCTTTTCCAAGTTAGTACATCTGGCCCTTAGCAGCTATGGGCACAGACTGCAGATTGTATGCTCAGAACATGAACACATCAAAACAGGATGCACTTGGAGCAGGAGAACTGGGATAAATTCAGCGAGCAGGACACACCTGGAATACAGGACTACTGGCAAAGGTACTGTAAGTCACAAGAAATCAGGCAATTATATCAGGATTGTGACATTCATGCCAGATATAAATGTCCAGTAGGGCCACATTTTCTTATCTTCAGTGCATTTGTTACTATGATCAATTGTGGAGATTAAACATAAAATGTGATTCTGCGTATGAGTCTTTAGGTTTACTGGTATGAGGTTTACTGTGCTAATGGAGCAAGGTAGTGGTAGCATGCTGCAACAGAAGGGGTGGGTCAAGCCACAATGCAGACTCCCATATTTGGAAATCGGGTTATCATTGTAAGTGTGGTCTGTATTTATGTAGAATTTCAGGGAAGCTGGGAAGTGAAGAACTATGGATTGAATTGGAAATCCAGCCTTTTATTCAACTTGATTCCAAAGCAGAGTATCTGTTGGTAAATTAGTTGCTAACGGCAGATGTTTTAGCAGCTCTACAGTGTGGGAAGCTTAGCTTATCCCTAGTACATTTATTTTGCAGTAGAAACCTGTTGAAGCTGATATTTAGGGTGAAATGTAATAGGATGAGAGATTCAGAAAGTGAGAGATTTGGTAAGAAATTTCCAGGTTTCTCCAAAAATCTCCAAAATCAAACTGGTTTTGAAGTGTAAATGATTGCTGATTTAAAAAAAAAAACTGGATATTTCTTACCAATCTCTCACTTTCTAATTCTCTCATCCTAATACATTTCATCCTTAGACTATGGGGGCCTTGTTCTAGGTTGTGCCTAGCCTCTGGAGTTAAAGGAGCTAACTAAACTATGTATGTGTTCTCCATATAACTGGTTACATAGGGCCTTATTCTAGTTCATTCTTTCCGTTTAAAATCCTTCTTAGATGGACAAAACCATGTGCACCGCAGGGGGGCAGATGTAAAATGTGCAGAGAGAATTAGATTTGGGTGAGTAATTTTGTTTCTGTGCAGGCTAAATACTGACTGCTTTATTTTTACACTGCAATATAGATCTCACTTTGAAGTAAAACCCCACCCAAATCTAATTCTCTCTGCACAAGTTACATCTGCCCCACCTGCAGTGCACATGGTTTTGTCCATCTAAGAATGATTTGGTCAGAAAGAATGGTACTTGTTTCCTATCTGGGCGCCCGCTAAGTTAATTGCGCACCATGCTATTCTCCGTAGAGAAATCTGATCGCATCGCATCGTACACATACACGATATTCAACGATGCGATGCGATGCGATCCGATTCGATTTCCCATAGGAAACAATGTTAAATGGCTCAATTTAGCCAAATTATCATAGGAACAATAGTAAATGGGCCAAAAACACCCCTGAACATTGAAATGTCCCCCCAAAAGTAGTTGACGCCACCCCGCCATCAACGTGAACCCGAAGCGTGGCGAGCGCAGCGAGCCCGCGAGGGGCGGCGGTACGCGTCCTCCGACCTTTTCATGCCCTACTATCCACTAGGGCGTGGAGTGAGAATAGAATAGTGTGGCGAGCGCAGCGAGCCACCGAGCCCGAAGCGTGGCGAGCGCAGCGAGCCCCGCGAGGGGACGCGGATACCTTCACAGGTAAACGCGTCCCTTTGCGGGCTTCCCAGGTGTCCGCGTCGCCATGGACACCTGGGAAGCCCGCGAGGGGACGCGTATAACTGTGAAGGTATCCGCGTCCCCTCGCGGGGCTCGCTGCGCTCGCCACGCTTCGGGCTCGGTGGCTCGCTGCGCTCGCCACACTATTCTATTCTCACTCCACGCCCTAGTGGATAGTAGGGCATGAAAAGGTCGGAGGACGCGTACCGCCGCCCCTCGTGGGCTCACTGCGCTCGCCACGCTTCGGGTTCACGTTGATGGCGGGGTGGCGTCAACTACTTTTGGGGGGACATTTCAATGTTCAGGGGTGTTTTTGGCTCATTTACTATTGTTCCTATGATAATTTGGCTAAATTGAGCCATTTCACATTGTTTCCTATGGGAAATCGAATCGGATCGCATCGCATCGCATCGTTCAATATCGTGTATGTGTACGATGCGATGCGATCCGATTTCATTACGGTGCCGTACGTAGAAAACCTGGGCGCCCAGATAGGAAACAAGTACCGAAAGAATGAACTAGAATAAGGCCCATAGTTCAGACTTTAAATTTCAGGTCCAAAAAAGTTGAGTATAGAAAAATATAGCAAAATTAGCTAATATAAAACAAAGTACACTAATAAAATGGTAACCAAAGATCATGTAATAAAAGTCTGCACATATAGCAAAAAGCTATAAGTTAAAGGTTAATGTAAGTATTAAGTATGTATGGAGAAAGTGTTCTCTTCCTAAAGGGTGAACACTGTGAATATGGAAAGATGTGCAATTGTAGGTTATTCATTTTCATCCATGCATAGGCTTTAGTCTTATCAGAGGGAGGTTTTCAATGATGTTTAAATATTTATATTGATGGTAAGATTTTTTATTTGAATTCACAGTCTAATTGCCATTAAGTTTACAGAAAATCTGAAGGCTTACTGGGAGAAAACTACAGCTATGACTGTGTAAAATATTTTCTAGTTCCACTAATGAAAACTACAAATGTCAGACTTTCATTTCCTAATTTGCCCAAAGGCTTTCTGTCAAACAATTTTACCTTTAAAAAAGATCTCTTGTGAACACCATATATGACCAGCAAATTCATTGTTGTCATATAGCCAGAAAGTAAAAGAACTTGATGTTCTAAATATGGAAACATGTAGACAAAGATAAAAGTATGCTTTGAGATAGAATTAAAAGTGATTAGATTGCAAAACTAGTATTTTCCACACTGCAAATGACTGAAAATGCATAGAACAATGTGAAATGATTACATCATCTGCTCAACGTGAAAATGTTTTAATGCAGTAACGATAATAAAAATACATAATTTTAAAGAACACCTATCTTCTCTCATCCATCTTGCAAATAAGCGTAGGCCTAACCCATGGTAGACTGAAAATGGTAAATCTTGAATTTATAATTCAGGAGCAAGTTGACAAAATTGCCTTGAAGTATTTTTGCACCTGGAACAAACATTGGGATGCAAAACCTTTTTACATTATTGTATGCAAAGTAGATACTGTCTGCTTTGGCATGTAGTCCACTTTACTTTAGCTTACAAATACTGGACAGCTTCATTTTTATACTTCAGATTAAATTAGAATTTGTACAAACCCAAATCTAAATATCTCTGTACAGATGGAGCGTGTTTCATTCAGCCGGGGGCTCATGATTCTATCGCCAGCCCAGCCGCTGAGAGACTTGGACGCACATGCACATGAGACGCACGTACTTCCCAGTCTGATGGAGTCCCTCTCTGCCGGCTCTCAGCAGCGGGAACATTCTTGGGAGAGCTGAGCAAAGATGAGAGGGGCTCCATCTGTATGTTAAAATGTTCCCGCATGCAGTGTCACATGGGTTTAATGGCTGACAGAACCTATGATTTTAATATATAGGTGTCTGCTGTGTATGCACCTTGGTCTCCAGGGTACAGACTACCAAAGGTATCCTGCTACTGTGGACAGAGAGAGACAGTGTAGAACATACTCCACTCTCAACATTAAGAAGACACAAAGTTAAATACCCTTTCTTACTTTGCTTCCAACCCATAATTGGCCAGAATATCTTGTTAAAAAAATCTATATACTGTAGTATATTCCAATGGTTTAGTTGATCATTTTCAATACTAGTTTGATTTTTAGAGATTAAGGGCCTAACTAAGGCCTGTTTGCTAGGTTGTGTATGTTTGCATTCTACAGTTCCGTCAAACACCTTAACTCCTGTCCGATCTAATCTCCTCTCTAACATGCGAGGGGATGTGCATGCAAACACATTCCCTCACATGTGGTGGCACGGGTGAAAAATCATTTGATGATCGTTCATCATTAAATTGTTTTCACTCCTGCGACCAGCGGCTTCCCCTCGGCAGAGTGTCTTGTTTTCATCAGCAATCATCGCTGGTCACTGATGAAAACCAGACACTCAGCAATTTGGTCGATGAGCGATATATTGCTGAGCGATTTATCACTGAGCAACCAATTGCTCCATTTGTATGGAGCTTTAGCCCCCCAGTGTCTAAACTTACACCTCCTCCCCCCAGCCTAATACTACCGCTACCTGCATACTTGTGTTTGGGATGTCGACAGTCGGGATTCTTGTGTCCGCATCCTCAGACATGTCCACACTCCAGTGACGGTATTGTGATTGCTGGCATCCCCTCCACCGGGATGATGGATGCATCCCATGCAGACGTCATCCTTGTTGCACCTAGTAAATAACCCCAGAGTCCATCAAACTCTGTACGGGAAAACAAACTTTGGACAAAAAGGTTTGGGAAAAAACTAGCGCATGTATGAGACTTGCTTGTGATCTCGCAGAGCAGGTGATGTAATCAGTGGGCAACTGAAACCTCACTTACGTTATGTTGTGCACATATCAGTATCTTTAACACCTTAGTGGAAACGATGTGAGGCTGTATCCCTTAGTGATCAACACTTACTTTATCATTCTAACTCGCATACATCAAAAGGTATCTTTGCAACAGGAACAATCAGAACTGTATCAAGATGAAACAACTTACTTTATTTTTCTTTCTCACGTACCCGTAGCAGTTTCTTTAAATACAAGCCTGCATTTGAAGAAAAGGTATTTATTAAAATCCACAAACAACATAAGACAAAAAGACCGGTCCTCAGATGGAGGGAAGCCCGCCAGGTGGAACGATCCTTCCTCACTATCCCTCGTGCTGCAGACACATGAGAAGGCGGGAAGAGCGGTTGGGAACTTCCTGCAGGAGGACGCAGACACACAGCGCCGACTTCAATCTGTCAGTGCCAGCAGCTTAAAACATCTAGCGTATCTGACACAGTCAAGATGTCATCTTTCAACAAATTCAGCCCACCTAGCCATCGGCCCTTCTGGCATTTGCCAGAAGAGCCAGATGGCCAGTCCAGCCCTGCTCAAGGATATTCATATTTGAAAGAATAGAGTTATCTTTTTGTAATTACGTAAACCCTTGAGAACACTGTGCTGCAGAAATATTAATGAAGTCCATGAATTGGGGAATATTTCAATAAACTCAAGGGCACCCTTATTTAATAAGCACTCTCATTTGCAAGAGGTGGTCCCCTAATTTAAACAGGGCACTAAGATTCGATGCCCCTCTCTATTGCACACAAATGGCTGCCGCATAGATAATTATCGCATGTACACTAACATATATTAATAAAGATAATTATTGCAATGACAGCTCTTGCATTAAGAGCTGCCCTTTGTGTTGCTGTGGTGATGTGCAGCGGGTCCCTGGCGGCTTTCCAGTGGCTCCCCCTGAAATTTTTCTGGTGATTTCTTCAGAAATACCATATAGTAAGGGCATTGCTTGTTTGAAGTAATCATTGGAATAATGGTGCATGTAAGTAAATTCAATGGATGCAGAGTGTGTGGTGGGGCCCCATTTGACTCAGAGGCCAGTGTTCCCCACTTAACCTGCACCAAATATAAATAGGCTGCTTCCATAGTACCAAAATAGCCTCAGCAGAAAGGGGTTAAAGTAAATGTTCTCCTTCTGTAAATCATGTTTATATTACAGTTAAACATATATGTCAAAACATTAAGCAATATTATGTGCAACATTATCAAAACCATACAGCTGTACCCAGAATATATGTATGAGGTAAAACAAAGACGACACGCAGAATAAACAAGTTATATATATAGCACATTTACTAGGTTTTACTGATTTCAGAACATAAAGCAAATCTATTTGTTAGGAAAATGGAAGATATTATATTACATTTGGCAAATTTAATGTTTCAGAGGTGTTGCAAATTTTTATTCAAATACAGAAATCAATCCTTTGGTCCAAAAAACGACATTTGCATTTGTACGTCTGATTCAAGCTATGCTAAAGTAAATGCTAAAATAATATGCAAGTATGTCCATTCATTATATACAGTAAAAGACTATTTATAACAGGGTTTTCAGTCTTGTGCCATCTTTATGCTCCAAACTATACTTTGTAAGTCAATTTTTAATTGGTTACTACAGTGTAACAAACTGAAATAGAAAATACATAGGCCCTTATTCTGATCGGTGCGGATATTCCCGCATTCTTACGGAGCGGTCCGCACGCCACGGTGTTCTGCCACGTGCGGCCATCGTCCGTAGAAACGCCCACGGGTCCTCCGCATTCGGACGGACTCACTCTTTAAGAACAGGGCGTGTTTACGGACGACATACAAACCATGCGTGTGCGGGAGAAACACTCAGATTCTGCACGGTATTACAGAGTATTACAGAGTATGCTCGGGAATACCGCATCCGAACGGGAGCCAAGCGGTGCTACCGCCCGTAAGCGGAGTATTTACGCCAAACAACCCACTATTATGTATCTTCTGCAATACATCACATGACCCACTTATTCAATTACCTATCCTCATAAAAAACTTCTTATTTGGAATTGGAATCAATTAGATGCCAATATATCCTTACAAGCATGCCTAACACATGCATTGCACACATTAACCCTTACAGCAATTGAAGCAGCAATGGTTTCAATTAAAGCACTGACAAGCGTCCTATTAGTGAGTAATGAGTAAAGGAGTCGATTCTATTGGGTTCAGGTGTTAATGCTTGTAGTCATTAGGCGTACGTTCGCCTACCGCATGAACGAGTGGTGTCCGCAAAGCAATAGTACACTTGTGGACACCGCACATTTCTTCCCTTTTTGATCGCGTGCATTCGGAGTGGTATCCGAATGTACGCCCCCCAACATAAGTGTACTCCCCCGTGTCCGCCCATGTTTCCGCCCCGTTTTGCCCACTTTGAAACTACGCCCATGTGTCATTCCGCATGACGCCCATAATACGCCCATATTTCCCGACTGATTGCGGGGAACAGTTTGGGACGGGATTTGGCCGAACTGGTACGGAGTCAAGGCCTGGCACATGCGCGTTGCGTTCTCCACGCATGCGCAGACGCCGTAAAGACGCCATCCGAAAGTATGCGGTAAAGTACGCGTCAATCAGAATAAGGGCCATAATTATAGCTTTTAGATACAAGAAAACAAGAAAAGATAATGCTGAAAAATAAATACTTATTGTAGTTTTATTTTAAAATTGTGATGTAAGGGAAAATGACAGATTGCCCTTGGTTCTGTTTTCCACCGCTAACTTCCAAATGACATTGATTTTCTCATTTCCATCAGCAGGAAATTCAAATTGCTATAGAGTATGTGATTTATGGCAAAAAGTGTGAATGTCTGCATCAATAATTATCATGAAAGGCGACATTGTTGTGACAAATAATCAAGCTTTACTATCCTGCTGGGAAATAGAAATATGATTAAGTATAAAGCTTCATGACATAATACAGTCATACATGGCTTCACCTTATACCTTGTGGGTTAGTGTGCTGCTACTGTCTGTAGCAACCGTATTAATACAGATGCATCGCCTCACATGCATCGCCGGCGGAGAGGCGCTTCATCTGACTGGGACGCACAAGCTTCTCACGCACACGCGTGTCCCAGTATTTCTGCAGCAGGGGACGGAATCCCTGCCCTCTCCACTTCAGGGAGATGGGCAGGGTTGGGGGGGAGCGGTGCGGAGGGATGCGGGCACCGATGGGGGAGGGCATGGGGCGCTCCGTCGGAAGGTGATGCGAGCATCTCATGCGTGCGCGTCCCCTTCCGGCAACTGGCTAGATGTGTTGCATTACATATGTACCATAAAGACAAATATATTAAAGAAATACTATGTACAAATGTATCCCAAATGTACATTATAAGCAGTAGTGTATGTTGGGGGATCCGCGTGCCCAGAAACCCCCCTGACAGAGGAGAGAGACCAGGCACGATATAACTTAGGCCTTCCTTAGCACAGCCTATGGACGGGATTCATAGGTCAGTGGGGATGGGTCAATATGATGTGATGTCATTACAATTTGGCCCTGTGCCATCCTTATAGACCCACAGATGATGGCATTTTTCCATGTAGGGTTTGATGGCTTGGCTTAGAAATATTGTGCCTGCATTTCTCCACATCTACACGCTGCTGCTGCTGCTATAGGTAAGACAGTGGGCCAGATGTACTAAGCATGAAAAGTGATAACATGGAGGGTGATAAACCACCAACCAATGAGATCCTAACTTTTATTTTTCAAACACAGCCTATAGCAAGACTATAGGAGCTGATTGGCTGATGGATTTGCAGTCTCCATTTTATCACTTTTCAAGCTTATTACATTTGACCCAAAGTGTGTTTGTGCATGTGTGTACAGTATGTTCATATGTACTGTATGTACTGTATGTATATATGTGTTGTTTTCATTTCCGAGTGCCGCCATCCACTATCAGTATATACATGCCCAGCTAGTTGCTGCAATCATTTAGGAGGGCACCAGCGTTTGTTTCCATCTTCATTTACAGCAAGTACTGTGTTTGCACTTTCTGAGTGCCGCCTCAAGCCACCGTATATATATATATATATATATATATATATATATATATATATATATATATATATATATATGGTACTTCCTCATCTTTGCGCCCACCGATTAATGTTACGGAATTTACGTAGCGTATGGCGAGCTGTGTGAATTATTTGCAGGGTCCACGCCACCCTCCTGTGTCCACGCCACCACGGAGCCCACACGGGGACAATCGCAATTCATGTAACATAACTGGCGTAAGCGGTGGCCACAAAGATGAGGACGTACCATACAGTATATATATATATATATATATATATATGTGTGTGTGTATATATGTATTAGACAGGCTTCTAATAAAGCAGCACTCCAGAGGACTTGACAAACAACCAGCAAACAGTGGCTTTAGCAAAGTGCCCAATTTATATTCAGTAGCACTTTCATCGGGTCTAAAATAAAATTACAATGTGCTTACCTTATATAGCAGTGCAAACACCATGTCTAGCGTCCTAGTCCGGACTGCATGCCGGACTGAACGACACAGGGGGATTGAAGTCACCTTCTGGTGCGCCACATTAGTGCCCACCATCACCTAGCAACTGTTAAACAAGACATGTCCAGCCCATAAAGTGTTGCATACAATATATTAATAAAGTTGTGTCAGTGCTCTTGCTCTGGACTTATACCGCCATTCTCAATTCTCTGCTAAAGGAAAACAAAGTGATGGAGCCCTTCTACTGTATATAACACCTGCAGGGAATAATTACAAGTGGAGAGCATAGTGTACAGTATGAGTGACTGAGTTCCTCAACACTGCAATCATATCATTAGTCACACTCTGGCCGACACCCACAGTAAATTGCTGGAAGCTAAAAGTGGTTGTATTTGACATTACTGGATCTGACTGCTAACAATTTTATTGGAGGTGTCCTGACAAGTTAGTAGTCTTGGGACCCTTATAAACATTAATATAGCCCTGACAGCATTACACATTCTTTTGTCATATTTATTTTGGAAAGGGTGGTTTTACAGACTAATGGATCATCACAGACTGAAAAGCTCATTTACCACAAATGCATTTAGATGCAAAATATACATTAATTAAATCAGACAGTTGTTTTCATTTTTGCAAGAGATAGCTAAAAGCTAGTTGCTGATTGGTTTCTGTGATTCAGCCTAAATGTAGTGAAAGAGATGGTGCATCATCAAAATGAGAGGAAACATTTTTTAGAGTTGGATGCATACTGAATGCGTAAATAAATGTTTTAAACATAAGTGCGTGCAGAATACCAAAAATTATATGCTCAGCAATACACACCTTGATGCATACAGATTGTGATGTCAGCCGTGCTTTAGCTAAACTTTACAATAATCTAAAGATTTGTGAATGGAGAATGTTCAGAGACTGAGGCCCTGATTCAGTGTCAATCACCTGTGAGAACCTGGGACATCTGAGTAACCCTCATATTACTCAGGATGTCCTGTATGAGGCCCGTACATCTGCACCTGAAATGCAGGCCCTAATGTCTACAAAATGGGTTTATTTTATTGCTGTTTATTGCTGCTTATTATATTGACGCAGCAGTGATAGCTATAATATGGTAATGCTGCAGGAGACATCGCATTTCCTGCTTGCATATCTGATATGAGCTGTATCACGGGAGTCAGCATTGAATCAACTGTCACAAGAGACAGGGAATCTCCATCCCTGACAGTCAATGGCAGTGACAAGCCTCCATATTAGAAATGGAGAACTTCACCCTTCCCTTCCCTTACATTGCACTTTACAGGAAACATTTGTGATATAAAAAAGTGGGTAATATAATAGGAAATTGTGAGTCTGCCATTGCTCCCAAAGGCCATGCATTTGAGCATCCCCCATTACGCTGCCTTATGTGAAACATATGTATTCTCCAAAGCATGAGCTATAATGTATTGAGACATGCAAAGTGCATAGGAAAGTAATGTAAAGAAAAATGAAAAATTCCACTAAACACCCTTGCATAGAAAATATGTTGAACAAGGTCAGCAGTTATTCATCAATATTATGGGGAAGTTGCTTTAATTATAGCTTACAAACATATATAGTAAATTAAGGCTCAATAATCCTATCTCACACTTAACATGTGTGGCCAATTTGTGAATGTCATGCACCACTATAGGTAGTATAACTAAAAGATAGAAAGTGATAAGAAAAGTGCTGCATTTTGCAGCTGCACAATATTTCACAATTATTGTTTTGGTATTTGTTTGTTGACCGGCACCCAGATGTCCTATGTACGCTAACGTAGGGAAATCGCATTGCATGGGCCATTTACAGAGGCATGCGGTGCAATTTTTTATGTCATTTTTCAATGCTCTGTGTGCCCCACTGTATTACCTATACAATGATATCATTGTATGTCCTAAAAAGAGTTTTTTTACGCACCCCCACCCACTATCCACGCCACTCCGAAGTGTGGCGAGCGCAGCGAGCCCCGTGAGGGGAGGCGGGACGCGTCCTCCAACCTTTTGATAACCCCACTATCCACGTCGATGTGGAGTGGACTTTATATAGAGTGGCGAGTGCAGCGAGGGGACGCGGATTACTTTACATGTATTCGGCTGCGCTCGCCAAGCTTCGGGCTCAGTGGCTCACTGCACTCGCCACACTTTAAACAATCAAATCCACGCCGATGTGGATAGTGGGGGTATGAAAAAGTCTGAGGACGCGTTCCGCCACCCCTTACGGGGCTTGTTGCGCTCGCCATGCTTTGGGGTGGCGTGGCTCTGTGGGGGGGGGGGTACGTAAAACCTATTTTTAGGACATACAATCATATTATTGTATACCTGCATGCGATTTAGCAGCAGGTGTGATGCGATGCGATACCCTGGGGCACACAGAGCAGTGAATAAATTACATGAAAAAATAGCATCGCATCGCACATCACACGTCACTAAAATGGCCCATGCGATGCAATGAGATTTCCCTACGCAGAATAGCCCACTAAGCAAATAGCTTAGTGGGCGCCGTTCTAGGAAACAAGTACCATTGTTTTTTATGTTCAGTACACCACAAACATGATTGGATTCAGAAATGTAACACATGAATCAGAGAGTATTGTCATGGAACATAATATTGTGGTATTACATTAATATTTATTTTGTGTGTCCTTTCATCAAGGTAACTAATACAATAGGTGTAAGTCAGTGGTTCCCAACATGAGGTACGTGTACCCCTAGGGGTACGTTCCAGTTCGGTTGGTGGTACTTGAAAATAATATTGGTTATAGTAGAGGAAGAAGTCTCCTGATTACAGAAGAAGTCTTCCATTGCCGTGGAGATGATCACTTCTGGTTCCATCTGCACCGTCATCAGCACCTCCTCGTGCTTTTTTCCGATCAGTGATCTACAGGAAGCTGCCCTCATTGCCTTCAGGCATCAGCTTTCATCTTCCCCACGCTCACATGGGTGGAGGAAGCAGTGGAGTGTTAGTAGGAACCCCAATGAGAGTACACAGCCAGCAGCCAGACATATATATATATATAGCAGCCCGGCTCTCATCTGACTGAGACGCATGTGCGTCTCACGCGCACGCGCGTCTCAGTGTGCCGGAGCAACGGGACCCTGTCCGTCTCCGCTTCAGGGAGATGGACAGGGTTAGGGGGGGGTGCGGGGAGGAAGTGGGGACCCTGGGTGACCGCCGAAAAGCCGGCGGGGACCTGGGGGAAGCCGTCGTAAGGGGAAGCGTGCGCATCTCGTGCGCGCGCGTCCCTTCTCGCAAATACAGATGGCGTGTGGCAGGGGATGGCGGATGGCACCGGAGCAAGTACACAGTGGCTTTCACCGTTAAAGACCTGAGTGCCGGTCTCCTGGATTATAGAGACTTCTTCGCTAGGAACGCGGCACTCCAGACGGATTTCAAAAGTAGAAAAATTCTTTATTGAGACAATCAGCAATGTTTCGTCAGGCTCAACAATAGAACTACTAAACCTTAATTATATACCCCCAGGTGTGGATTACGGGTGAGGGCTGGTCATCAGGACCGCCTCCTACGTAACAGCGTGGTAGGAGAACTCCAGTCACAGGAATCCCGCCTACCATCTCTTAACCCATTATCGTGCAACCAATAATACATGAAAAATGAAAAAATATATATATTCACAACAATGAATCAACATAAACATAAAGAAAAAAAGAGAAATAAATAAAATAATTACATCAGTGTATACACAGAATAAACATAGCATATGAACCAAAGTCGAAGTCCAAAACCAATAACCAAGTCCAAAATTGACCATATAATACAGCAATGGTTTCCAGAAGGAAGATAACTTTCAGAATTCGGGGTAAATATAACATACAATTAATCCTAGTTTTATATCAATACATTAATTCCTGAATATTCATTTAACCCCTTGGGTGCCACTGTTTGTAGTTTGGCAATCCAATGTGCTTCACACTTTAGTAGTTGTAGTCCACGGTTGCCCCCCCCCCCCCCCCCCCCCCGTTTCGATGGGGGGGATATGGCAATCATTCTATATTTAATAGATGATAAACTATGTTTTGCTTGCAAAAAGTGTCTAGAGACCGGCTTGTCACTAGATCCTTTTAGAAGTGCTTTGCGGATCGACGACCTGTGTGCCATCATCCATTCCTTAAATGGTCGTTATAGGAATAGGAAAGGCATGGACAGATAATCTGATATACAGTATATGGAGTGTTGCATGTTAATAAAAACCTAATAGGGATAGATCTACCTGTTTGTGGATGATTGAACGATGCCCCTGGGATCAAGTAACTACAGGTCATACAAATACACCTTATACATCCCACCCTGTTGGATTGTCTATTGGGAATACTGGGAGACACATCAGATTTGACGAATATGTCTCTAATGCTCTTAGATCTTTTATAGCTGGGCAGTAGAGTCATTTGGGTAAGCCCTAGTGAAGGGTCCGCCTGTATCAACGGCCAATGTTGTCATACAATTTTAGTTGCTATGGGGCTATGTTGGTTATATGTGGTTACCCACGGTAACCGGTCTTTAGCCTCGCTCTCACCTCGTTTAGTGTGTATTAATGTATTGCGGTCTAAGGCTAATACCCTCTGTTTTTGTGGCCTCCAATTCATCTGCAGGGTACCCCCTTTGTAAAAACAATCATATCATCCATCTGTGTGTTCGCCATTATCGGGTCCGACACAATGCGTTTAACCCTTAGTAGCTGAGAATAGGGTAAGATGTATATGGTCGATCTAGGATGACAGCTATGGTATTACAATAGGTTATTTCTATCTGTCTCCTTTGTGTACAGACATGTGGAGATAACTCCTTCATCCAATTTAATAAGAATGTCTATATAATGAATCTCTTTCTCACTATAACTGTATATAAGCTTGATGGGGCTATCACTCAAATTCTGTGAATCAATGAGAGCGATTAAATCATCCAGGGGACCTCGCCAGAATATTAACAAGTCATCTATGTAACGATTATAATGGACAATTCTACCTGCAATTCTACAATTCTGACCTGATGTGTCATTGAAAAACAAAGATTTTTCAAATTCAAACATGTAAATATTAGCATATGAGGGGGCTACCGCTGCACCCATCACTACTCCCATCAACTGCAGGTAGAATTTGTCCCCATAGACAAAATAGTTCTTAGTAAGAATCATTGATGTAAGTTCTAGTACAAACTCTACCTCCGGGCAATGATATACTGGGCAATTGTTCAAAAACCTTTGTAAGGATATCAATCCTATAGGGTGTGGTATTGAGGAATAGAGTGCACTCACATCAATGGTAAATAGATACACTTGGTCATGTAATACAGGAATTTTCAATAGCTGTTTAAGCAATTCAGTTGTATCCAGTAGATAACGGGGATGATCTCTGATGCATGGTTGTAACAAACTATCGATATATATATATATATATAAATGTAGGCTGCATTAATGGCCACAATCGGTCGAGCAGGGGGGTCCACTATGGACTTGTGGACTATCGGCACACTGTAAAATTGAGGCACCAATGGATGTTTTGGAAGTGTTTTTCAAAACATCAGAAATCATCCTTGCATCCACCACTTTCTGTAAAACCTTATTTAGATCATCTGAAAATTTAGCTGTAGGATCATTATTCAAACATCTGTAGACAGAGCTGTCACCCAAGTGAGCCATCACCTGTCTATGATAATTACTCAAATCCATAATCACTAGTGCTCCGCCCTTATCTGCCGGACGGAACACCAGTGGCTTATCGTTGGCCAGTGATTGCAATGCTTTGCGCTCTCTACCACTAATATTCATGCGGCCAGAAGGGTGAGTTTTAACAGAGGAATGAACATCAAAATATGTAATCTTAGCAAATGTCAAGATAGACTCATTGGGGGAAATTTACTAAAGGAAATTTGTAAAAAATAGGTGTATTTGTATCCAGAAATACACTTATTTTTGACATTTACTATCCCGAAAATACGGCAATTCATATTCCTATTGATAGCACATCAATACGACTACGAATTGCCGTAATTTCGGGATAGTAAATGTCAAAAATAAGTGTATTTGTGGATACAAATACACCTATTTTTTTACAAATTTCCTTTAGTAAATTTCCCCCATTATGTGACTGCGGGTCAAATTACGATTTGTGTCTAATTTTATGCAACTGTTTAGGAATTTCATCAGTCACTGGTAAAGGTGCACTTACAGTCTCAGAAGGACCAGTCTGCGGCTTATTGAAAAACTCCTTGACGTGTAACGAGCGGGACAGTTTGTGATGTTCAATAAACCATTGTAAATCATTATGGTGTGTAGATGGAATGAATGAGAGACCCTTTGCAAGAATGGAATGTTCAATATCGGTCAGTGTATGGGATGATAAGTTCAAGAAGATGCTTTTTTCGATTTTGGGGGTTTCTTTCCTCCTCTTCCTATTCCTCTTGCTGCCCCGCCGGGTGAATCTCCGGGATTGTCTGTGCGGGCCCTCGTCATCACCCCTAAAGGGATTGGGACTTTCCGGTTTCTGGGTTGTCGGCCACTGTTGTCACTACTCGAGGAATTGAAATCTGTGGAGCTGAGATGTTGGTCAGATATTTTGCATCCTCTGCGGAAGAACGGTTTGTTTCCCTCTCTGTTACAATAGGGGTTAGTCCAATGATAGACCGTGTGCAGTTCATAATCTTTATCCACTTTAACCTTTTTCTCCTTCTTGAACTTTATTAATTCTCGCTTATAGATCTGATTCTGCAAGTTAAGTTTGTTGTACCATTTAGTGGACGTATCTACCAACAAATTAGCCTTATGTATGGTTTCAAACTCTGCAGCTTTCTCTTTGCAAATATTAACTTCTTTGGATGAGTATTCGATGATTAGTAGCATCCAGTCCAGGGAACAATATATATATAAAGATGAAGGGAGTGGCACTCAGGGAATTTTCATCATAGAGCTTTTAATGCAAGAAAATCCGGTACTTGTGTAGTTTCACGGTGCCAGCATGGCGCCGTGCGTCTGAGTCCCCTTGTGTGGCTCGCTTCGCTCGCCCACGCTGCGGGCTCGGTGGCTCGCTACGCTCACCACGCTATTTAAAATCAACTCCATGCCAACATGGATAGTGGAGGTATGAACTATTCATGTTGACATGGAGTTAAGTTACTTTTTTTGACATATTTCGTGGCGAGCGTACACCCGGAAGTAGCACGGCGCCATGCTGGCGCCGTGAAACTACACAAGTACCGAAAATCCCTTGAGTACTGCCTCCTTCATCTATGGCTTCATGACTTTGATTAGTATTAGAAAGGCACCAGGTGAGTTGCTATTATTGTATTGGAGTGCCGCTACATTGTGTGTGTATGTATATATATATATATATTTATATATATATATATAAACACAGTATACCCAGCGCAAAGTCCTTATTGTAGTGAGATGAATCCACAACTCTTTCAACAATGTGTGCGGTCTCTTTCAAGGATCGCACCACTGATCCATAGGAAGGTACTTGCAAAGAAATTGAGAAAGAAACGCACCAATGAGCCAATAAAAAGCAACATTTTTACTATGTAATAAAGCTCACATACATTGAGGTATAAGAATATACAGTATGCTTGCCAGCCCGGACACAGTCACAGCCCTTACAACATATGTAAGGAACAGCCGCCACTACGCTGTAGTCGGAATACCCCAGGATAGGACGACGCACCGCTCTCACAATGGCCGGATGGAAAGCAGACTGGACACAGGTGGAGTGAGGACATCACCACGTCGGACCAAACACAAGCCATGCCCAACGCAAGGTAATAGCCTTTTAATTACTCCTCCACAATATATAGTCACCTTTTCCAAGATAGAATCAAGGCAAAAAGAAAAAAGGAGGTCACTCCTGGTGTGTCAGTACATGTGTACTCTCCTGTGTCCAAGTGGACACTTGAGAGTACACATTTACTGACACACCTTTTTTTCTTTTTGCCTTGATTCTATCTTGGAAAAGGTGACTGAAGAAGGGGTATAGTCCTCAAAACATGTAGACAATAAAGTTTCACCAATATTTGCACCATTTGGAAGACTCAGAGTGCCTCTGTCTATTCTAGGATCAGTATATATATATATATATATATATATATATATATATATATATATATATATATATATATATATATTCCAAAGACAAAAAACCTTACGGTTTTACATGTCCCATTAAGGCTTCTTACACATGATCTGGCATTTCTGAAACCTGTTGTACAATGAGCACACAAATCTGTGAATTAGCAGCTCCACCATTGTGTGAGTGACAGCAATCTCACTCTGTGAGAGTGCTGAATCTGCACTTACCCACAGGCTGTGATGGCGTACCATATCTGTATTGCGCAAGGAACACGTCCATTAAGGCGTCAGCCTTAATGATCGTAATTTCATTGCTTTTTGGCGTTTGAGTGGAAGAGTTACAACAGGTTTCAGAAATGCCAGATCATGTGTAAGAAGCCTTAATGGGACATGTAAAACCGTAAGGTTTTTTGTCTTTGGAATTTCATAGGTTTTTTTCAATTTTTTTTTTTTTTTTTTAAATTTTAAATTTCAGTGAAAGAATACAATTAGATTTTTTAAATGTTTAATGATAACACACCCCTGGCAATGAGCATTACCCCTGGCCACAAGAATAACAAACCCCTGGCATTGAGTATGACACCCGTCCCAGTGCATGAAACCCCTGTCAACAGGCAAGACATTCATCCCAAGAAACCTCTGGCAATGAGCATGACACCCAGAGAGTAGAAGCTTTACTGTAGGGCATTGAAGGAGGACAATGTACACACGGGGTACACATAGGGGGGGCAGAGCTTACGCACGAGGGGCACAGCGTACACACGGGGGGCACTGGGGGGGGACTGCAAACACCTGGGGGGACTGTGTACACACGGGGGGCACTGCGTACACATGGGGGACTGTGTACACATGGGGGGCACTGGGGGAGGGACTGCGTACACATGGGGGGGCACTGGGGGAGGGACTGCGTACACATGGGGGGGCACTGGGGGAGGGACTGCGTACACATGGGGGGGCACTGGGGTAAGGACTGCGTATACACACGGGGGCACGGCATACACACACAGGGGCAACAGCATACACACAAGGGGCACCGGGGACGATGTCAGTGTGCGCACGGGGGCACGGGGGGACAGCGTGCACACAGGGGCCACTGGGGGGGACAGCATACACACGGGGGGCACAGGGTACAGCGTACACGTGGGGGGACAGCATACACACGGGGGGCACAGGTACAGCGTACACATGGGGGGACAGCATACACAAGGGGGCACAGGGTACAGCGTACACACGGGGTCACTTGGGGGCCGCATACGCACAGGGGCAGCATACACAGGGGCACTGGGGGGGCAGCATACACACGGGGGGCACTAGGGGGGACAGCGTACACACGGGGGGCACTGGGGGGGGAGTAAACACACGGGGGAGGCACTGGGGAGACGACAGCGTACACACGGGGGGCACTATGGGGGGCGACAGCGTACACACGGGGGGGGGCACTGGGGGGGACATCGTACACACGGGGGGAAATGGGGGGGCAGGGTACACACGGGGGGTACAGCGTACACATGGGGGCAATGGGGGGGCAGCATACACACGGGGGCACAGGGTACAGCGTACACACAGGGTCACTGGGGGGGCAGCATACACACGGGGGCACTGGGGGGGGCAGCATACACACAGAGGCACTGGGGGGGCAGCACACACACAGGGGCACTGGGGGGGAAGCACACACACGGGGGGCACTGGGGGGGAAGCACACACACGGGGGGCACTGCGGGACAGCGTACACACGGGGGGGCATTGGGGAAGGGGACAGCGTACACACGGGGGGGGCACTGGGGGGGAAGGACAGCACACACAGGGGGGGCACTGTGGGGGCAGCGTACACACAGGGGGGAGGCACTGGGGGCCAGCGTACACACAGGGGGGGCACTGGGGGGGGACAGCCTACACATGGGGGGGGCACTGGGGGGGGGACAGCCTACACATGGGGGGGCACTGGGGGGGGGGCAGCCTACACACGGAGGGGGGGGCACTGGAGGGGACAGCATACACATGCTTGTGCACTGGGGGAGACAGCATACACACGGGGGGAGGGGACTGAGGAGGACAGCGTAAACACAGGGGGGCACTAGGGGGGACAGCGTACACACGGGGGGGACTGTTCATATGGGTCGCACTGGTGGGGACAGCGTACACACGGGTGCACTGGGGGGGAGCGTACACTCAGGGGCACTGGGGGGACAGGGTACATACAGGGACAGTGGGGGGACGGATTTACCTGACTGCAGCTGCAGTACAGGGGGGGACAGAGTACACACGGAGGGCACTGGGGAGACAGCATACAAACGGCGGGCACTGGGGGGGACAGCATACACACGGCGGGCAGTGGGGGGGGGGCAGGGTACATACAGGGACAGTGGGGGGGACAGGGTGTGCACAGGGATAGTGGGGATAGGGGACAGGGTACACACAGGGACAGTGGGGGGAAGGATTTACCTGGGTGCAGCTGCTCCTCTGATGGCCCGGGTGGCTGCTTTCTGTCTTCTGGATGGCGGAGGCAACTCAAGGCCGGGGCTTCACCAGACTGTTAGGCCGCAGGCTGTGGAAGCGCCTGAACCTGGTCCCGACGAGTCCCGGCGGCAGCACGGGGAGGACAGAGTCTGGGCAGGAAATATAACAACAACAACAACATCAACAATGCGTACACACGGGGGGCACTGGGGGATGGGGGGGACAGCGTACACACGGGGGCCAATGGGGGGGCCGGGACTGCGTACGCACTGGGGGCGGGACAGCGTACACGGGGGGGGGCAGTGGGGGTACAGTGTACACATTGGGGAGCACTGGGGGGGTTGAGGGGACAGCGTACACATGGGGGGCACTGGGGGGGCAGCGTACACACGGGGGGGACAGCGTACACACGGGGGGCACTGGAGGGGGACAGCGTACACACGGGGGCACAGCGTACACATGGGGGGGCCTTGGGGGGACAGTGGACACACGGGGGGGCACTGGGGGGACATCGTACACACGGGGGGGGGGCACTGGGGGGACAGCGTACACACGGGGGGGCACTAGGGGGACAGCGTATACACACGGGGGCACAGCTTATACACACGGGGGGCACTGGGGGGACAGCTTATACACACGGGGGCACTGGGGGGAAAGCGTACACACAGGGGGCAATGGGGGGGGAGCGAACACATGGGGGGGCACTGGGGGGAAAGCGTACACATGGGGCGGCACTGGGGGGAAAGCGTACACATGGGGGGCATTGGGGGGAAAGCGTACACACGGGGGGACTGGGGGGAAAGCGTACACACAGGGGGCACTGGGGGGACAGCGTACACACAGGGGGCAATGGGGGGGGAGCGTACACATGGGGGGCACTAGGGGGAAAGCGTACACATGGGGGGGCACTGGGGGGAAAGCGTACACATGGGGGGCATTGGGGGGAAAGCGTACACACGGGGGGACTGGGGGGAAAGCGTACACACGGGGGGCACTGGGGGGACAGCTTACACACGGGGGGGCACTGGGGGGACAGCTTACACATGGGGGGGCACTGGGGGGACAGCGTACACACGGGGGGGGGCACTGGGGGGACAGCGTACACACGGGGGGCACTGGGAGGACAGCGTACACATGGGGGGCACTGGGGGCACAGCGTACACATGGGGGGCACTGGGGGCACAGCGTACACATGGGGGGCACTGGGGGGACAGCGTACACACGGGGGCACTGGGGGGACAGCGTACACACGGGGGGCACTGGGGGGACAGGGTACACGGGGGCACTGGGGGGACAGCATACACACACAGGGGGGCACTGGAGAGATAGCGTACACACGGGGGGCGGCACTGGGGGGACAGCGTACACATGGTGGGGGCACTGGTGGGACAGCATATACACGGGGGCACTAAGGGGACAGCGTACACACGGTGGGGGACAGCGTACACACGGAAGTGCACTGGGGGGGGGACACAGAGTACACACGGGGGGCACTGGGGGGACAGCGTACACATGGGGGGGGCACAGCGCACACGGGGGGCACAGCATACACACGGGGGGGCACTGGGGGGACAGCGTACACACGGGGGGGGGGCACTGGGGGGACAGCGTACACACGGGGGGCACTGGGAGGACAGCGTACACATGGGGGGCACTGGGGGCACAGCGTACACATGGGGGGCACTGGGGGCACAGCGTACACATGGGGGGCACTGGGGGGACAGCGTACACACGGGGGCACTGGGGGGACAGCGTACACACGGGGGGCACTGGGGGGACAGGGTACACGGGGGCACTGGGGGGACAGCATACACACACAGGGGGGCACTGGAGAGATAGCGTACACACGGGGGGCGGCACTGGGGGGACAGCGTACACATGGTGGGGGCACTGGTGGGACAGCATATACACGGGGGCACTAAGGGGACAGCGTACACACGGTGGGGGACAGCGTACACACGGAAGTGCACTGGGGGGGGACACAGAGTACACACGGGGGCACTGGGGGGACAGCGTACACATGGGGGGGGGCACAGCGCACACGGGGGGCACAGCATACACACGGGGGGGCACTGGGGGGACAGCGTACACACGGAGGCACTGGCGGACAGGGTACACACAGGGACAGTGGGGGGAAGTATTTACCTGGGTGCAGCTGCTCCTCTGATGACCAGGGTGGCTTCTTTCTGCCTTCCTGGTGGCGGAGGCATCTCAAGGAAGCGCTTCAATCTGGTCCGCAGGCTGTGGAAGCGTCTCAGTCCCGGCGGTACCATGGAGTGGTCAGCGTCTGGGCAGGAAACATAATAATAATAATATTAAAGGGCACAGCGTTCACACGAAGGGGGGCACAGCGTACACACGGGGGCACTGGGGGGCAAACAGCGTACACACGGGGGCACTGGGGGGCAAACAGCGTACACACGGGGGCACTGGGGGGCAAACAGCGTACACACGGGGGCACTGGGGGGGGCGAACAGCGTACACACGGGGGCACTGGGGGGGGCGAACAGCGTACACACGGGGGCACTGGAGGGCGAACAGCGTACACACGGGGGCACTGGAGGGCGAACAGCGTACACACGGGGGCTAACAGCGTACACACGGGGGCTAACAGCGTACACACGGGGGCTAACAGCGTACACACGGGGGCTAACAGCGTACACACGGGGGCTAACAGCGTACACACGGGGGCTAACAACGTACACACGAGGCTAACAGCGTACACACGAGGCTAACAGCGTACACACGGGGGCTAACAGCGTACACACGGGGGCTAACAGCGTACACACGGGGGCACTGGGGGGGCGAACAGCGTACACAGGGGGGCACTGGGGGCGAACAGCGTACACAGGTGGGCACTGGGGGGCGGACAGCGTACACAGGGGGGTGGACAGCGTACACAGGGGGGACAGCGTACACACGGGGGCACAGCGTACACACGGGGGCACAGCGTACACACGGGGGCACAGCGTACACACGGGGCACAGCGTACACACGGGGGCACAGCGTATACACGGGGGGCGGGAACAGTGTACATGGGGGGAGACAGCGTACACGCATGGGGGGGGGCAGCGTACACACACAGGGGGGGCACTGGGGGGGCAGCGTACACACAGGGGGGGGCACTGGGGGGTACAGCGTACATACGGGGAAGCGGGCACTAGGGGGGACAGCGTACACACGGGGGGGCAATGTGGGGGCAGCATACACATGGGGGGTACAGCGTACACATGGGGGCAATGGGAAGGCAGCATACATGGGGGGCACAGGGTACAGCGTACACACAGGGGCACTGGGGGGGGCAGCATACACAGGGGCACTGGGGGGGGCAGCACACACACAGGGGCACTGGGAGGGCAGCGTACACACAGGGGGGGCACTGGGGGGGACAGCCTACACATGGGGGGGCACTGGGGGGGGGCAGCCTACACACGGAGGGGGGGGCACTGGAGGGGACAGCATACACATGCTTGTGCACTGGGGGAGACAGCATACACACGGGGGGAGGGGACTGAGGAGGACAGCGTAAACACAGGGGGGCACTAGGGGGGACAGCGTACACACGGGGGGGACTGTTCATATGGGTCGCACTGGTGGGGACAGCGTACACACGGGTGCACTGGGGGGAGCGTACACTCAGGGGCACTGGGGGGACAGGGTACATACAGGGACAGTGGGGGGACGGATTTACCTGACTGCAGCTGCAGTACAGGGGGGGACAGAGTACACACGGAGGGCACTGGGGAGACAGCATACAAACGGCGGGCACTGGGGGGGACAGCATACACACGGCGGGCAGTGGGGGGGGGGACAGGGTACATACAGGGACAGTGGGGGGGACAGGGTGTGCACAGGGATAGTGGGGATAGGGGACAGGGTACACACAGGGACAGTGGGGGGAAGGATTTACCTGGGTGCAGCTGCTCCTCTGATGGCCCGGGTGGCTGCTTTCTGTCTTCTGGATGGCGGAGGCAACTCAAGGCCGGGGCTTCACCAGACTGTTAGGCCGCAGGCTGTGGAAGCGCCTGAACCTGGTCCCGACGAGTCCCGGCGGCAGCACGGGGAGGACAGAGTCTGGGCAGGAAATATAACAACAACAACAACAACATCAACAATGCGTACACACGGGGGGCACTGGGGGATGGGGGGGACAGCGTACACACGGGGGCCAATGGGGGGGCCGGGACTGCGTACGCACTGGGGGCGGGACAGCGTACACGGGGGGGGGGGCACTGGGGGTACAGTGTACACATTGGGGAGCACTGGGGGGGTTGAGGGGACAGCGTACACATGGGGGGCACTGGGGGGGGCAGCGTACACACGGGGGGGACAGCGTACACACGGGGGGCACTGGAGGGGGACAGCGTACACACGGGGGCACAGCGTACACATGGGGGGGCCTTGGGGGGACAGTGGACACACGGGGGGGCACTGGGGGGACATCGTACACACGGGGGGGCACTGGGGGGACAGCGTACACACGGGGGGGCACTAGAGGGACAGCGTATACACACGGGGGCACAGCTTATACACACGGGGGGCACTGGGGGGACAGCTTATACACACGGGGGCACTGGGGGGAAAGCGTACACACAGGGGGCAATGGGGGGGGAGCGTACACATGGGGGGGCACTGGGGGGAAAGCGTACACATGGGGCGGCACTGGGGGGAAAGCGTACACATGGGGGGCATTGGGGGGAAAGCGTACACACGGGGGGACTGGGGGGAAAGCGTACACACGGGGGGCACTGGGGGGACAGCGTACACACAGGGGGCAATGGGGGGGGAGCGTACACATGGTGGGCACTAGGGGGAAAGCGTACACATGGGGGGGCACTGGGGGGAAAGCGTACACATGGGGGGCATTGGGGGGAAAGCGTACACACGGGGGACTGGGGGGGAAAGCGTACACACGGGGGGCACTGGGGGGACAGCGTACAGACAGGGGGCAATGGGGGGGGAGCGTACACATAGGGGGCACTAGGGGGAAAGCGTACACATGGGGCGGCACTGGGGGGAAAGCGTACACATGGGGGGCATTGGGGGAAAGCGTACACACGGGGGGACTGGGGGGAAAGCGTACACACGGGGGGCACTGGGGGGACAGCGTACACACAGGGGGCAATGGGGGGGGAGCGTACACATGGGGGGCACTAGGGGGAAAGCGTACACATGGGGGGGCACTGGGGGGAAAGCGTACACATGGGGGGCATTGGGGGGAAAGCGTACACACGGGGGACTGGGGGGAAAGCGTACACACGGGGGGCACTGGGAGGACAGCTTACACACGGGGGGGCACTGGGGGGACAGCTTACACATGGGGGGGCACTGGGGGGACAGCGTACACACGGGGGGGGGGCACTGGGGGGACAGCGTACACACGGGGGGCACTGGGAGGACAGCGTACACATGGGGGGCACTGGGGGCACAGCGTACACATGGGGGGCACTGGGGGGACAGCGTACACACGGGGGCACTGGGGGGACAGCGTACACACGGGGGGCACTGGGGGGACAGGGTACACGGGGGCACTGGGGGACAGCATACACACACAGGGGGGCACTGGAGAGATAGCGTACACACGGGGGGCGGCACTGGGGGGACAGCGTACACATGGTGGGGGCACTGGTGGGACAGCATATACACGGGGGCACTGAGGGGACAGCGTACACACGGTGGGGGACAGCGTACACACGGAAGTGCACTGGGGGGGGACACAGAGTACACACGGGGGGCACTGGGGGGACAGCGTACACATGGGGGGGGCACAGCGCACACGGGGGGCACAGCATACACACGGGGGGGCACTGGGGGGACAGCGTACACACGGAGGCACTGGCGGACAGGGTACACACAGGGACAGTGGGGGGAAGTATTTACCTGGGTGCAGCTGCTCCTCTGATGACCAGGGTGGCTTCTTTCTGCCTTCCTGGTGGCGGAGGCATCTCAAGGAAGCGCTTCAATCTGGTCCGCAGGCTGTGGAAGCGTCTCAGTCCCGGCGGTACCATGGAGTGGTCAGCGTCTGGGCAGGAAACATAATAATAATAATATTAAAGGGCACAGCGTTCACACGAAGGGGGGCACAGCGTACACACGGGGGCACTGGGGGGCAAACAGCGTACACACGGGGGCACTGGGGGGCAAACAGCGTACACACGGGGGCACTGGGGGGCAAACAGCGTACACACGGGGGCACTGGGGGGGGGGCGAACAGCGTACACACGGGGGCACTGGGGGGGGGCGAACAGCGTACAAACGGGGGCACTGGAGGGCGAACAGCGTACACACGGGGGCACTGGGGGGCGAACAGCGTACACACGGGGGCTAACAGCGTACACACGGGGGCTAACAGCGTACACACGGGGGCTAACAGCGTACACACGGGGGCTAACAGCGTACACACGGGGGCTAACTGCGTACACACGGGGGCTAACAGCGTACACACGGGGGCTAACAGCGTACACACGAGGCTAACAGCGTACACACGGGGGCTAACAGCGTACACACGGGGGCACTGGGGGGCAAACAGCGTACACAGGGGGGCACTGGGGGCGAACAGCGTACACAGGGGGGCACTGGGGGGCGGACAGCGTACACAGGGGGGCGGACAGCGTACACAGGGGGGACAGCGTACACACGGGGGCACAGCGTACACACGGGGGCACAGCGTACACACGGGGGCACAGCGTACACACGGGGGGCGGGAACAGTGTACATGGGGGGGAGACAGCGTACACGCATGGGGGGGCAGCGTACACACACAGGGGGGCACTGGGGGGGCAGCGTACACACAGGGGGGGGCACTGGGGGGTACAGCGTACATACGGGGAAGCGGGCACTAGGGGGGACAGCGTACACACGGGGGGGCAATGTGGGGGCAGCATACACATGGGGGGTACAGCGTACACATGGGGGCAATGGGAAGGCAGCATACATGGGGGGCACAGGGTACAGCGTACACACGGGGGCACTGGGGGGGCAGCATACACAGGGGCACTGGGGGGGGCAGCACACACACAGGGGCACTGGGAGGGCAGCATACACACGGGGGGCACTGGGGGGGGGCAGCGTACACACGGGGGGGCACTGGGGAAGGGGACAGCATACATGAGGGGGCACTGGGGGGAAGGACAGCAGACACACGGGGGGCACTGGGGGGGAAGGACAGCGTACACACACACAGGAGGGGCGCTGGGGGGGGCAGCGTACACACAGGGGTGGAGGCACTGGGGGGACAGCGTACACACGGAGGGGGGGGCACTGGGGGGGACAGCATACACACGGGGGGCGCACTGGGGGAGACCGCGTGCACACGGGGGGGAGGGGACTGAGGAGGACAGCATAAACACAGGGGGGCACTGGGGGGTCAGCGTACACACGGGGGGAAGCGTACACACGGGGGGCACTGTTCATATGGGGGCACTGGTGGGAACAGCGTACACACGGGTGCACTGAGGGGGGAAGCGTACACACAGGGGCACTAGGGGGACAGGGTACATACAGGGACAGTGGGGGGACAGATTTACCTGAGTGCAGCTGCAGTAACGGGGGGCACTGGGGGGGAACAGCGTACACACGAGGGGGGCACTGGGGGGGACACAGAGTACACACAGGGGCACTGGGGGGGACAGCGTACACACGGGGGGCACGGGGGGGACAGCGTACACACGGGGGGCACAGCATACACGGGGGAACTGGGGGGACAGCGTACATGGGGGGCACTGGGGGGGGGCAGCGTACACAAGGGGGCACTGGGGGGGGGGGGACAGCGTACACACAGGGACAGTGGGGGGACGTATTTACCTGGGTGCAGCTGCTCCTCTGATGACCAGGGTGGCTTCTTTCTGCCTTCCCGGTGGCGGAGGCAACTCAAGGAAGCGCCTGAATCTGGTCCGCAGGCTGTGGAAGCGTCTGGGCAGGAAACAGAATAATAATATTAAAGGCGACAGCGTTCACATGGAGGGGGGGGCACAGCGTACACACGGGGGGCACAGCGTACACAGTAGGGGGCACAGCGTACACACAGGGGGGGCGAACAGCGTACACACGGGGGCACTGGGGGGCGGACAGCGTACACACGGGGGGCACTGGGGGGCGGACAGCGTACACGGGGGGGGGCGGACAGCGTACACACGAGGGCACTGGGGGGCGGACAGCGTACACACGGGGACACTGGGGGGGCGGACAGCGTACACACGGGGACACTGGGGGGGCGGACAGCGTACACAAGAGGGCGAACAGCGTACACACGGGGGCACTGGGGGGGCGAACAGCGTACACAGGGGGCACTGGGGGGGCGGACAGCGTACACACAGGGGCACACTGGGGGGTGGACAGCGCACACATGGGGGGACTGGGGGGGCCGACAGCGCAAACACGGGGGGACTGGGGGGCGGACAGCGCACACAGGGGCACTGGGGGGCGAACAGCACACACGGGGGCACTGGGGGGCGAACAGCACACGCGGGGGGCACTGGGGGGCGAACAGCGTACACACGAGGGCACTGGGGGGCAGACAGCGTACACTGGGGGGCGGACAGCGTACACACAGGGGCACTGGGGGGGAGGACAGCGTACACACAGGGGACACTGGGGGGGCGGACAGCGTACACACGGGGGCACTGGGTGGGCGGACAGCGTACACACGGGGGCGAACAGCGTACACAAGGGGGCGAACAGTGTACACAAGGGGGCGAACAGCGAACACAAGGGGGCGAACAGCGTACACAAGGGGGCGAACAGCGTACACAAGGGGGCGAACAGCATACACAAAGGGGCAAACAGCGTACACAAGGGGGCGAACAGCGTACACAAGGGGGCAAACAGCGTACACAAGGGGGCACTGGGGGGCGAACAGCGTACACAGGGGGGCACTGGGGGGGCGGACAGTGTACACACAGGGGCACACTGGGGGGCGAACAGCACACACGGGGGCACTGGGGGGCGAACAGCACACACGGGGGCACTGGGGGGCGAACAGCACACACGGGGGCACTGGGGGCGAACAGCACACACGGGGGCACTGGGGGGGGCTAACAGCGTACACACGGGACACTGGGGGGCGGACAGCGTACACACGGGGGCACTGGGGGGGGGGCGGACAGCGTACACACGGGGGCACGGACAGCGTACACACGGGGCACTGGGGGGGCGGACAGCGTACACACGGGGGGGCACAGCGTACACACGGGGAGGGCACGGGGGGGGGCACAGCGTACACACGGGGGCACAGCGCACACACGGGGGGCACAGCGCACACACGGGGGGGCACAGCGCACACACGGGGGGGCACAGCGCACACACGGGGGGGCACAGCGCACACACGGGGGGCACAGCGCACACACGGGGGGCACAGCGCACACACGGGGGGGCACAGCGCACACACGGGGGGCACAGCGCACACACTGGGGGGGCACAGCGCACACACTGGGGGGGCACAGCTTACACATGGGGGTGCACAGCATACACATGGGGGGCACAGCATACACATGGGGGGGCACAGCATACACATGGGGGGGCACAGCATACACATGGGGGGGGCACAGCATACACATGGGGGGCACAGCATACACATGAGGGGGCACAGCGTATACAGTGAGGGGGGGCAGGGGACACACAGGGGCAGTGAGGGGGGCGGGGGACACACGGGGACAGTGAGGGGGGGCCATGCACTGACATGCAGCAGCTGCGGCTCTCATGCCACCGCTGCACCACTGGCACATACAGCGGGTCCCCCCACCACCAACCCCAGGACCAGCCTTACTCACATAAAGCAAAACAAGCCACCCACCCACAAGAATACTTGCAGCCGCGGCGCTGCAGACTCGGGAGGGGAAGCTTTCTGGTTTGCCTGTGTAAACACACAGCTCCCGGCCGCCGCGCGCATACACACACTGACATGAGCACCGCAGCAGCACGGGCTCATGTCAGTGTGTGTATGCGCGCGGCGGCCGGGAGCTGCGTGTTTTAAACAGGCAAACTAGAAAGCTTCCCCTCCCGAGTCTGCGGCGCAATTATTCCTGTGGGTGGGTGTTTTTACCCTTTTGGCTCCTGTCCCCTTGGAGGGATTGCGGGGCTGCAGCAGCAGGTCCTAGCCCCTCGCATCTCCGTCAGCCATCTTGGTACACCCAAGTGAGGCCTCTGTCTGTACTCCCCCTATTGGACGCACTGCGCATGCGCAACAAGTTGGAGCTCCTATCTTTATAATGGGGGACGTTTCACTAAATTTAATAAAAACTGTACCTATCTAAAAATCCTCAACCCCAAAAGGCACTCCACTGGGGACAATATCTACCTAATAAAACAAACCCCAAGTCTCAATTGTTCCTCTACCCCGAGTTATGCCTTCCCAAAAAAAGCTTTATAGACTAACATGGGTGACAAAGTGTCATTTCTGAAGTGTCAAAAAAAACTGGCAGTTGGAAGTTTAGATCGCTCCCAATTGGTCATTTTTTAATATTTTGCCCTGAAATTTGGCAGGCAGCACCGGTTGACGATTCTACGCGTACATGCCAAATTTCAGCTCAGTACGCCCAGTCACTTTTGAGGTGCAGTCCCTCAAACACCATGCCCCCATCCAAAAAGTTCCCTATGGGAAAAATCCGTTCGTTGGATTCAGCCTTAATATAAGGGCACTACCA